>NW_026578007.1:2500000-3750000 GCF_029603195.1 Condylostylus longicornis
TACACTATACACAACGAAATGTAATAAAGAAAAAAGAAATGTCAAACTATACATACATATCACCTATGTTTTAAAAATTTCCTCATTTATTATTTAGTATTTAAGAACGGTTATTTTCAACTATGTTAAAAGTGCTGTAAGTACAAAATTCCCCTTTGAGGCTTTGCAATATAACCATTCATTGAGTCAAAAAGCTTATCAAGAAATAAAATTCCAGCTGCTGTTTGTTTTGCAGTATCATCCAAACATGGAACAGTGGAATTGCTATCTTGATCTAAAATAAATTGAAATTTTAATGTGTTGTATCATATTATAAATTAATATATCTTACATATTTTGATTATATATGACATAACATTTGCAACAGTTTGACTTAGAACTTGCACGCAATGTGATACTTTCATTTTTTTCATTCTATGTTCTAAAACATGTTGTTCGGTTAATTTATTTAACAATCTAAAACCGATTGTAGCAGATGTTTTAGAATCATATTCAAATAATTTCAAAATATGTTCCCACTTGGCAACATTATGATTATCATCCATTGTGAAGTGTAAATCTTTTCCTAATAAATGGTTCCTAAATAGTTTAATAAGGTGAGGTGGGTCTATTATGGGATTTATAATGTTCCCATCAACTTCGAAATTCACCACCAGCTTTGGCAGCTTTTGCCTTATACTCCTGTTTCAACTTTTTTATAGCTGCTATGTTTGTCGCTCCTCCATTACATACTGTAGAAATAATTTGTAATCCAGATTGCTGAGCAGTTTTTACTATTTCCTTGATCGTGTGGAAGAGACAAGATGATAAAGCACGGGTTGTTTCCACTTTTTTACAACACCTCGAAGCATAAACACTACTGCATGATCTGCAAAATTAAGTGTTGCTCCATAATTGTGAAAATTGGAAAAACCAATGATTTTATCTTCAGTGGCACAGTAGTCTAAATGAGGCGATAGACTTATCTCATCGAATACTAAATTGCACACTTTATGCATTGGTTTTAAGCTTCTTGTAATATCTTTTAAAAATACAATAAGTTTGTTATCAAATCCGGATTTTATCTCTACCATCCTTAACATCTTATTTAAAAGAGATCTTGAAGGTAAATAAAAGATACTCCTTAAAAACTTATATGTTTTAGGGCTTTGTTTCATTATTGAAACGGCTAATATTTTATCTTCAATTGTAAATCTACGGCCCTTTTCTTTTGATTTTGAGCATTTAAATTGGCTCGCAATGAAATTGGCTACTATTGGGGACAAACTTTTGGTTAAGGTAGCGAATTGCCCGTTATTAAATAGTTTTTTAATTTTTGCCACTTTCATTTTTCCACTACAACTGAGCTTACTAATAGCTTTCAATTGTTTCTTTAAAACTTGTTTTTTCTTCAGTACAGAATTTTCATTTTTTCTTTTTAATGTATCTAAAACAAAAATTTCGAAAATCAAATGTTTATAGAAACAAACATATTAGATAGAAGTTATTTGTATCAATCAAAGTATATGCAGATAGATACCTGGTAAAAGATTTTCAAAACTTCCAACGGTTTCGTTATTGTTGTTGTTATCAACAGCAACGTTCACAAAACCATCATCAATATTCTCGGTGTTTTTTGAATATTCTTCATACTCGTCATCAAGAATTTCTGCAATAATGAGAATACCTGAGCTATAAAAAAACAAAACCCACATTTATAATAATCATTAACACCTGAAATATATAACGTCGGAATCGCATCAAAATTTAAGTTCCTTCTTGTTCCAACCGTCTTGCAATTATCCTCAAAATGGACATCGCACATTCTTAAATTAGTATAAATTTTTTCATCACTAAATGTTTTTATATTTAAATTAGCGTTTAATAAAAATTTCCATTTATTAAAAAATTCAAAATTTTTCCTTGGATTTGGAAATCTGTGCCGTTTGGAAATAATATGCGTGCAATACGGCACACAACACTTTATATATACCATTTTTATAAAAAAAGTCTATAAAATTAATGTTTTTCTAAAATGTTTTTTATTTCGCTTATAACACTATACTTCTTTTACTAATTTCTCACAAACTTTTTCATCAATATCAAAAAACCTTTTTTTTTTTTAAATAACAACTTTTTTTTTTAAAAATACGACTATTAACAAAGACAACCATTTAACGAGAAAAATGTCATTCGTTCTTATGACAGTTAAAAAAAAATTGTTACTACCAACGCCTCAATGCGGATATAATATAAAACATTTTCCCTTGTAATCAATTTTTTATTCGAAGTTGACATACCATGGGTGCACCACACGGTACACCACTGTGCTGACAGGATGACGAATCACCACTGTCTCGAGCCCTACCCTTCCATGAGTCTCAGATACTGTTGAGACTCCCAAGTTTGCTCGAAAAACCCCTAAATTTTGAACACCCTAAAGGAGAAAGGATTACTACTCCATCATCATTATTCTAATTTGACCACTAATAGAAATAACCAAAGAAAAACATACTGAAATTGGTGGAAATGAGAAAAATATAAGAGATAGGAAATAATATGAATTTCTTTCTTTTGTTCATACACATATTAAGTAATATAATTTTTATATCACGGCTCTCATATTATTTTATTATTTAGTTTATTAAAACTTTATTCATTTATTTTAAATTTTAATATATTTTTTTTTCTTTTTCCTTTTTTTTTTTCTTCTAAAACCGTCCACCTTTATTTTTCAAATTAATTCAACATCAAGCGAAAAAGAGAAAAATTCGACAACTCATACATACATAAAACTCCAAAATTCCTAACGGTAGAATCGTATGATGTTTTACTGGAAATTTCGATTCCGAAAAAAAAAAAATCCTAAAAGAAATAAACCAACAACAATAAACCAGATCATGACACAAAAAAAAATTTACATGATCCGACATTTAACTCTAAACTTGATTCTACCTAATATTTAATACAATTTGTTCCTATGTAACACCAACATGATCATACACACACCTATAATTCGCATTAGGATATGACATATAAGGGTTAGCAAAGAATTAGATTATTTTAAACTGAAATGAAAAAAAACTACAACAACAATTTGCATTATGCGTATGAGATGAGAATAGAACGAATAAGAACAATAAAAAAATTACAAATACCAATAAGGCACAAGTATATTATTGCTCTATTCTAGGTAGCGTTATTGCTACCTAGAATAGAGCAATTTATGTAAAATTAAAATTTATATGCATGTATGAAAAAATTTCCTTTGATCTTGAAGTTAAATTTTTCTTATAAAAAGAAATTTAGTTTTTCGAATAAAAAAATGTTACGTACCACCTAGCCCATAACAATATATTGTATTTGTTCAGCTATATTTTATTGTGATATTCCTGATAATAACATAGCTAAATTAGCTTTTCACATTACAACTTTTACCATATGTTAATTTTGCTATTTATATTGATGGGATACTACAAAATAGTAGGATTTCGTATGGTATATGAAAATTTTTACAAAATTTTATATGAAAATTTACTATAAATACCTTACCATAAAATATGACAAAATTTGCTTTTGATTTTTTTTTTCAGTGTACGTAACTCTATGCGGTTGAACTGTTTAACAATGTTCACTATAATAAGTTAAACCAGGAATTGACCCCGGTTTACGATTTGCTCCAAACATTTAATAATAAATTGATTTACTGTATTGATCGAATTTAATTTCTAATTTTCTATGAATAAAATAGTTAGTTAAATCAAGATTTCTAATTTCTAAAAATAAAGTTGCTTATTCATCAAAATATTTATATTAATTGAAATATAATATTTAGAACAGTAAATTATATCTTATAATTCGAGGGTTCCAAGCAAAACTATGCCAACACTCAAAACTTAGTTTGGCGCAAAATCAATTTGAAGTTTTTCGGGTTTTTTTAAAGTAGGATATCTCTGGAACTAAGAAACGTATAGATTTCGGAGTTGTGTCTAAGGTTAACAATTTTTTTAGTTTATAATATTAATTATTTTAGAAATTATTCAAGAGTTAGCTCAGTTTAAATTGCACAATTGTAGCAAATTACATAGGATACAACAATTTAGCATTTTTATCACAGGAATTTTTGGTATTATGTATTGTTATAAATACACTTGGCATGAATTTCTTGATAGGAAACCAAACCAACTCAAATTAGACTTTTCTTACATGGAAAGTATTTTTAAGTAGAAAATAAAATACCGAATTAGTATATTTAAAAATATAATGTTTATTACCAAATCTAAAATAAAATATTATGTAATTCATGTTTTTTATTGTGTTATTTTTATAGTATTTAGTACTCGTATTAAGTAATTAATTTGTATCATTTGATTGTTGCACATTTCCTCCTTTCAAGTTTGCATAAAATTCATTGTAAATTTTTGGTATGTAATTGTTTTCGCATAAAAACATTAAATCCTTTAGCTTTGCTTCATTTATCGGTAACTTGGAATCATATAACTTAGTGATATTTGTAAATGGTCCACTTAGAGTACACTGACGACCTCGTTTAGGTTTTGCGTTTTCAAAAGCTTCACGGAATGTTCTTCATCATCAAAATTGTATTTATATTTAAGTTGAAATGGGTTTTCTTTTGAAAAATTAATTTCCCTGACATTACTCCATAATACTTTTTCGTTTTGTTCATTTTTGGACCAATAAAACTTTTCCGTTACAGTTTTAAACTTAAAGAAATCACATTGTGGTAATTCTATTACTTGATAAGGTTTTCCCCTTTGTTTAGCGCAATGAATTAAAGGGTACCATTGCTGGGGTACATACATATATTGTTTTATTTTTACGGGCTCTTTCGATAGTAGCATGAACGCTGTCCCTATCATTTTGCGTATGCTCTTTTTCTAAAAACCTGTGAGTTATATTGATTCCAAATTCAGAAGTTGCCCAAGAATAAAAACTGTACACTATTCGATTCTTATTTTGCCCGGGACAACTGTCCGTCCAAAATATTATTTCCTCAACATCCTTTAAATTTTGATTTTTCATAAAGTGTCAGTACACTCGATACTTCATTAGCACCGTTACGAGCTACACTCTCATCCCACACATAACATTTCGTATCTTTATTTGCCAGATTATATAAAGATAAATTATGATAAAAAATTTCTTTTGTAATGAAAAATACTGCTTTCAGCTATGGGTGTGGTTAATTGTTTTTGAAAATCATAACATATCACAATCACCTTACCGTTACTTTCTGCTGCTCGTAGTTTATCTGAGTCTTTCAATTTCCTTGCCAAATTTTTGTTTTTTAAATTAGTATTGTAAAAGCTGATATTGAATTCAGAAATAAATAAATCTCGGTATTGTCTCTCAATTACAGTACTATCTGGAAACTTTTCTTTGAAAAACCTGTATAATTTTGCAACATTAAGATCAGATGACAAATAATCTTTTGTTGAGTCTTTTCGACAGTAATGTGTAACTTTTTGAAAGCGGTATCTATTGTTTGCTTACTGATCGAAAGTGTATTAAGAAACATTTTTTTACAGACTCTTTCTGTTGCTGAGTTTGTAGTATTATTAAAATAGTTCGAGAAGAAATATTGACGCGAACAAGATCTTGGTATCTTGCTTAATTTTTCGCAAGTTTTCGTATCTAAACTTTTTGTGTTTTGCAATATGAAATTCCACTGTGCATTTTTATTAACAATATCCCAATATTTTTTAAAAACAATTTCACGCATTTCTTTAGAAATTCTTTCAAAACATTTTAAACGGCAACCGGTTCCACATGGCGATTTTAATAGTTTTGCAGGAATTGTTACCTGATTTAGTCTTATGTAATTTACCAAGATTTACAGCGGCTTTTGTTTTGTTGCGTTCCCAGTCTGATTTAAATGCAAGACGTTTTCTTCCTAGGTTCTAAAAGGTCCTAAAAAACTTTTTCCTTCTTTATTAGGCGGAGTTAAAGGACTAAAATTCGGGCTCTCTTCGCAATTGGATGTGTCTTCGCTTTCAGTTCCTGGTACGTACTCACTTTCACTAGCTGGAAATGGTTCTATGTAGAAAAGAAGAATAAGAAGTAGCATAAAATCATTTAAGAATTTTGTCAGAATTATTAATTTCACCTTTAACAGTAGAATTTTCAGAAACATGGTCTATTAACTCGCCAAAACCAGGAACCTCTGCTATATCGTCCAGATTATTTGCATGATATTGAATGATTTCTAGAGTATAGTAAAATAATACCAATTTATAATTATAGATAAATATTCCCAGCTCAAAGAACTATAATTTTCTTAATTTTTTAAATTCAATTTTATATTCCACTTACCGTTATTGTTATTAATTTCAACGTATTCATTAATATTTTTCAATTGCTGTATTTTTTATCTTCAATTTGCGTATTTTTTTTAAAGTAATAAAACATAATATTTACAAAAACATTCTTTAAAGCTTACCATTTTGCAATACTAAATTTACTAAATGTTTTCCACGACCTAATTCCGAAATTATTTTAGCGCACTTTAAACGTATACTAACTCTCTTAAATGACAACTACAATATAAAGTTTTCCATTCATGATAATTCTAATTCAAGTTACAACGTGGTATTTCAACACACACATCAATCAAAAAAAGTCCAACTGGTATATAGCACACACACTTTTTAAAAAATTTACAGTTACGAAAATGCTAAAATATTTTAGCTTGAATATTTGATTCTTAATATGGTAAGTCAAGTTAGCATATACTCTAACAAAAAAAAAAACATACAAAAACCAGATAAGTTAAAATAGTATAAAAAGCGGATAACTCGAAATGGTATAGTTTTGCAAGTAATTTTCAGAATAATTTTTAGGTATGCTAACTACAAAAAGTAGTACAGATTCTTCATTTTTCAACCGATTTCAACCAAAATTTTACAGTTGATGTAGTTTTGTATAACCTTTCAAATAAGACAATCTCCGTAAAACAAAGTCTTACTTGAGTTGGCATAGTTTTGCTTAGGACGCTCTAATTACATTTTTAACGTGCTATATAATATAACGTTAAAATGCTTTTATAGGTTGGCTAACCTGCACAATATTTTCAATCAGCATTCCATTCTGCTTTTACGAGAGTTGACTACGAGTCGACTTGTTTTTGGAAACTCAGCTTTTTCAAGACTTCACGTAGAGCCGACTTGGACAAGTTGTTATATCTTTATTATTTACAAAGTGGAAAAAATGTAGGAATGAATTTTCCTCAAGAACCGAGATTACACGTTGTTTTTATTCTATTGTATTATTCTATTGAAAGTAATATTTTATATAAAATTTGCAAGAAAACACTGTTTTTACTTTTTATTTTGTTATTTTTATTAATTATTTCAAATTTGTATTTTTATTAATTACTTTTTCTGATCAACCGAACACAGTGCTACTTTCAAATGTTGACTGATCGTTTGTCTTTTTAAAAACCTCGTGATCTTTTTTCCTAACGTCAATTTTTATAAAGAAAAAGATTGTATCAAGTATCCCAGATTTTAAGTAGTACGCTTTGGTCATAACTTAAGAAATTATATCACTTGACACTTTCTTGATCAACATAAAGAAACATAAATAATAAGAACGAATGTTCTACTTCCTATAATTAGTTCATTCAAATCATTTACTATTGATAATATGAGAGCATAGAAATGATATAATGAAAGAATTGAAATTGGAAGTAGTACAAAATTTGTACAATACAACGATTCATTTGTTGCATATAATTCCGTTAATTAGTTTATTAACAATATGCAAGGAAAGTATATTGTATTGCAATTTAAATTAATTTCGGAATTAATAAAGGTTCGGAATTTTCGCGTTCACAATTCCACATAAAATAAAAATTAAACAAGTTTTTTTTATATTTATAATATATTTATATTTAATTAAAGTTTTATTACTTAAAACTTTATTAGAGAACTCAACTACAATTTTTGTTATAATTATGTTGAACGACTGAGTTAACTTTTTTACCAAATTCATATTGGTTCGATAAAAAAGTACTGCTTTAAAAAAACGAAAGTGAAAAAAATGCTTATTTGCAAAATTGTATTGAAAAAAAGAGTAAGGACATAAAAAAGCATGCATTTGATCTATTAACGTTAAGTTGCATTTTAACTTTAAAAAAATTATGTTTCGAATTATTTTGAAAGACATATTTAAACTTTAGCAAATTAATAAAAAATTATAATGAAAACGAAACGTGTAAAGGTAATAAAGAAAGTAAGAAAATTATGTACGTAATATGTACGTAGCAAAGAATGTATGTATGTATGTATATTTGTATGTAGTCTTTATATTATATTATTTTATGAACAGCTCTAACTGTTCGGCTCACAACATATCGAAATAACTTTTATTTGTGTAAAAAACTTTTCTTATATTAAAATATAATAGTTTCAAAATAGAAATTTTAAAAATAAAATGGAATAAAATTATTGAAATAAAACTAAAATGAATTAATAAATTTTTCTTTTTCGAAATTCGCAAATTACGTTATAAAATAAAAATAAGTTATATTGTATTTATAACATAAAAATTTAATTTTTCTTGAATTCAGTAAAATTTGAATGAAATTAATCAATGTAAAATACAAATGTATCAAAAGTTAAAAACAGGGAAAATAATGTTAACATTTTCAAAAACAAACTATATAAATAAGAGCAAACATTAAAAATCTGTTAAATGTGAAAAAGTTAAAAAAATTAAGTTAACCTATAATAAATAAATATGAAGATTTACTAATATGAATAGAAATTAAAAGACAAACATTCAATACAAAATAATATGTAATTTACTACAAAAATACCCTGGCTTTGATATTTAAAAAAAAAAAACAACCTTGAAACTTCATTTTTTTTTGCCTATAAGCTTGAATGCTTGCAAAGTATGGTGATCACAATATTAATATTTGACAAATTATTTTTAAATTTACTAACTTTATTACAGTTTAAGCACAAAATAGCAGAAAAGCCAATAAATTTGAAATGAATCAAATGCTCTACTAACTTGTAACTCTGAATTTTGAAAGTTTATTAAAAGCATCCAGTTTTTCTTCAAAGTGCTCTCTGCTTTTTTCTGCGCATTCAAAATGATTTTTAAACAATAAATTTATGTATAAACCGTATACGGAACTCGATACTTTGCCTAAGAAGTTTTCCCAATATTGAAACCAGGGTTATTTATACCTTTTAGTTGGCCTACAAGTCGAAAGGTTAGAAATAATTAGAAAGTTTCAAAATAAAAATAGAATAAAATGTAATAAAATTAAATAAAATTATTAAAGTTTAAGCTTGTATATATATATATGTAAGTAAAATGCAGAAAAATTTATAATAAACAGAATCTTATCAATATTGAAAACAATTATTTAAGGAATTAAATACCTACATTATGTAAAAACAACTTAATTGAAATACTTGTAACTAAAATTAAGAAACAGATGTAGTTCCTAACTTGTATAATTTTGGTTAATTCGTGAGCTATAAAAGCATTTTTTAAATACAAAATTTTCCTAACTTCACAATAACTCAAAATTAAAATTGGTTATTAAAACAAAATCTAAGAATAATTCTCCTAATTTATCATATTTTAAATTTTATTTGTATTAGTGTAAATCATATTAAATAAATATTATTAGCATAAGAAAAGCAAGCAATCTTAATAAACTAGAAGTTACTGATTCGTTAGTCAAAAAAGTCTGGACCCAGCTTATTTTATTTATTTTTTTTTTTGTTATTAACACCAACAAGTTTTAATATTATTAAAAAAAATTTTTTCTTTATATTTGCCATTTTAGACTTAATTAATTTATTTTGATATTGAAAAATATATTTAAGCGCTTTATTGAAATATTGTACTTAAAAAAAAGAAAATAAGAAATTTTATAAATATTTATAGCTTTAGAGAAAATGGATCTCTAATAATTTTAAATTTTATATATGCATATTTATAAGGACATGAATAAATAGTAATAAACTAATAAATATATTCATAAAATTATATTAAACAATGTCTTGTTATTTTATTAAATTTTAGCGAAAAATTAAAAATGGGGGGGGAGGGGGGGAAGTGCTGATATGCTTTTTTCGGGCTACAGCCTGTTGAAAGAAAAGGTACCAGATTTTTCCTGCATATATAAATACATGCCTGTAACTTCGGAACCATGCCATATAGAGTAATCGTCTGCGGTTTGTTTTACAAGCAATTGAATGTCCTTCTTTTTAGTACTTTTCCCAAAATTTTTTGAAAAAAAGTGCTTATTACTTTCACTCTGTCTGTCCGTCCGTTCGTGGACACTTTTTTTGTTTACAAAACTTCTACATTCTTGAAGGTAGAAAGCTGAAATTTAATACGTACATAGATCTTTACTAGAAACTTATTCCTGTAGAACAAAATTTTTTCCTATCTCCCCCCTCTAGAAGTTATACCCCCCTAAAACCCTAAAAATGTCATTTTTTAACTATTTAGTGCAGTGAAACCATAAGTATTTTTTAAATTTTGCAAACGCAAACAGTGGCTTGCTTCCCTTAGCGCGGTATACTATAGTTAAACTTTAAAAGAACAAAATGATTCATATTTATGAAATCATCACAAATGATTTCCGTTCAAATTTACCGTTATCTAAAGTTCGTTTTTTCCAAATTTTTGATGTCGTTTTTCTTCTAGACCCCAGCCTGTACAAGCTTGAAATTTTAGACACTATTAAACACTTCAATTATTAAACTTAGAGACTTTTAGACACTATTAAATACTTCATTTCGTTAGAAGAAAATTTTTTCCATGTCCACCCCCTCTCAAGTTATCGCTGTTGAAATTTGTAAAATTTGAATTTTTGACACCTTATATTTCCGAAACCGCAAGATTTTTAAAATTTCTATAAACGCAAAAAGCTAACGATAAATTCCATGACATTAAAAAATATAAATATTTTTTTTAACTCACACAATTAACCCTTAAAATCGAACATTATGTTAACCCCATTTTATATTAATTTTCGCTTTATTTCAAAAACTGCATAAATCGTTCATCCATAATATATGCAATCCTACAAATAGTTTTGTAAATGAATGAAAATAATTTTAATAGTGTGGTGGATATACTTACATAGACTGTATTTAAAAGCAGTATTTTCACTTGTTGAAGGGAAAAGTGCTACAATACAAACCATTGGTTTGACCCAACTTTATTTGATCTTACAATCAATGTGATCTGTGGAAATTGGTCAAAAAATCATCCCTGAAATTATTTGCCACCATATGCGAAACATCCTGTGCAGGTAAGTGAAGTCAACTTAAGAAACAAATAAACCTATCGTATATTACCCAAATAGCCGAATCGTGTTGCTGATAAATAATATCAAACAGTTAATCAAAGTATGTAGCAATTTCCATAGCTTTATACAATAAGGAAGGTTATCTGATGTCAAAAATTTCGGAAGTCGAGTTTTCGGTGGAAACGCATTTCCCTATAGTAGGGAAGCGTAAATTAACTATTTTTAAGAGTCTACCTGTCTGTCTGTTGGTTTGTGTGTGCTCAAGTTCAGCTGAACCGATTTTGATGAAATTTAATATGTAAGTTTATTTTGACTATTGCACAGATTGATCAACTTTTGGGGTTTATACAGTCCTTAACAACTGGATTTTTTTGCGGGCCGATTTTTCATTTTTGCACACACATATAAAGAGAAATAATCGACCAAATTTCGCTTGAAATTCAATAAGAATGAATGACATAAATTTTTTATAAAGATAAAAGCTCGGAAATCGAACTGAGACCGATTTTTCATTTTTAGTCTTATTTACGGAACGGATTGATAGAATTTCTTGAATTTAACATTTCAATTTTTTTCAGATAATTCGAATGGCACAAGGAAACTTTACTAAGAGCAAAATTTACTTTTTTCCAGGTATGTTAACCAAAAGCTTACTAGTGTCCCTAAATTGGAAAGAAGTGTTTTAAGGATATTTTCATAAACTTCTGTAACATTTTCCTTAAACTAGACAACATACTTTGTGCTAATAAGATCAGTTATCGAAAATCATGGCTAAATTGTCCCGTGAAATTAAACCGTTTAAAAAAAAATAGTTTGAGAGAATCGTCGCTTTGAAATTTTGACAATATGTCTACGATGCTTTTAAGAGAAAATTTTAGATTAATATTTTGTTAAAAATTAAAATTGAATATCTTATAAAAACCAAATTATACCCATAAAACTCGTAGACCTTAACCAAACTCCTTTATCTAATATATTTATAATCAAGAAATCTTGATTCCTTTAAGTGATTACAATGAAAATAGGTTACAAAAATGACCTCACTATTGATGAAAGTTAAAAAACGCTGTTTTCTTGAATTCTATTTTTAGTTTCATTATCTTAAAGAGATAATAATTAATTCAATTCGAACAGTTTTTGAAGCAGCTTTAATTTAGTTTTGTGTATATCATTTTGATTAAACGAGTAAATGGAAAACTTTTTTAACGGTTGAAAAATACAAAAAAAAATGTACGAGTAAAACTCTCATATGATTTTATAATTCTAACAAAATTCCTTAAAATTCTTAATAGCTGGATATATGTATGTATTTCCGAAATACAAAAGCTAGCTAATGTAATAAAATTTTAACAATAGAACTGGAAGGAAATCAAAGATATCAAGCAGTAATTTCTAAATTTGAAAGCAAAACTCTTATTAAAAAGTGTAAATAAATTGATTTTAGAATGTTGAATATTTTATTTGAATAAAAATGATCTTAAAAAAATTTTTTTCAAAAAGCAAAATTGTTTGTAAGAGTACGTACTTGAAATGCCATTTTTATTACCCCTGTGTATTTTGTGCATTTGCTTTTGTATTCTGTGAAAATATTTTTATTTAACAAAAAATGTTTTCGTTTTTTAAGTTTTACAAAATAAAAACGTTTCAATAGAACTGATAAAATCGGAAAGTATAAAGTTCCATGTATAGACAAAATATGCCTGTAAGCTTTAATTTTTCTGGCTAACAATTTTGAATGTGATATAAGTCACATATGTGATTCTGCAGCTTTATATATAACTTTGACATTTTCGATAAAAATTTGTAAAAATATCAAAAGTTCAGACAAAAATATATCCTTGAAAATAAATTATTACTTTAACGACATTTAGTAGTTATTAGTAAATTTTTGATGTAAATTTAAATAAAACATTAAAAAAGTTAAAATTCAGTTAATGGTAATTCTGAAGATGACCTTACTGTCTACTTGGATGTGTATATTTATTCAAAATACGCTAGTGATTAGGAGTAACTTAATTTTTTAAATTTCTTCTTAAACGTACTAAAATTTGTCAAATATCATAACTGTTTTTGATATACCTTACTTATTCTTACTTTCTAAAAACTATTAAATATCAGTTACATACACACAATCTTAACTGGGCTTAGAACTAGATTCAAAATATTTTTTTTTTCAATGCTTTTTTCGAGACCTGAAACGCCACAGGGTTGATGTCGAATTTCTAGGACCCGGTCGAAACCTTTCCAGTCATACCCCGTATATTACTACATTTGCTATTTTAAAGTTTGTATAACACAAGGTTTAGAAGGGCTCTAATTATTTGAAACGACAGATTTCATATTCTTCACTTATTAGTGAAGATCGATCAAACAAAATTTTTGTTTCATTCTTATATATTTTATACATACATAATACATATTATATTATAACGCATATATATTGAGGTGGTACAACCAACATTAATTTAATTAAATGAGTATTTTGTAAATCAAAGTGAAAGTTTCCTTGATTTAAAATTTTAGTTACTCTGATATTTTTAAATTTCCGTTCTTATTGATCAGCCCTCGGCTAACTCTGAATTTCTCATGTAAATTTTGAAATATTGCGAAAATTAAGTTACCGGAATTCGTTCACAAATTCTAAAAGTCCATTCAAAATTGTTACAAAAAAATATTTTCATTAAAAACATGCAAAGTTTATTTTTATTTTTTTTTTTGTTTTTTTTTGTACAACAAGATTTGCGTTACATTGCGTATTTGAATGCTTTGATTAATCAATTGTGAAATTTTTATTATGTTCAATACTTTATTGTAAATTTTCCAATTCACAATGATTTCTTTAGTTTGGCGATATAAGGAAGGATAATCATAGATATATGCACGTATGTTTAACTCTTATAGTGGAAGTCATAGGTGCCAAATAGGTATATAAAATAAACATTTCATTTTCCTTTTCCTTTGATTTGTTTTTTTTTTTTTTTTGCTTTTTTTACTGTTTGTATACTTACAAAAATCAATTTCTATGTAAATTTTTTTATTGAAAAATAGGCAAAAAAATAAAATACTCAACGCTCTTCTATTGTAATTTTCTTATTCGAATTCAATTCAAAATTCTATATTCCGATTGAAAATAAGTTTGAACTATACACATACATATATATGGTTTACATAGCATACGTATGAATGTACACATTAATTTTACATTTCATTTCTAGTAGATTTACAACAAAATTGGCAAAATAAAAATTGTATATTTATTGACTTAAGACCTGAATAAATTTTTTGTCTCTCTGTCTGATTCTCTGATTGAAATCGTCTTATATTTGTTAATATAAAATATTAAAGCATGGCTTACGTTTTTTGTACTAAAAATGGGAATGAGTTTCACCGGATAAAAAATTGTCACTGCTTTCTCAGCCTTTAAAGATTGACGTTCTTAATAATTAGAGCCATTTGTTTTTAAAACCAGCGCTTATGGTGCTTCCTTTTTTTTATTGTTTCAATCCTACAAATTTAGAAAAGGATTATTTTTGGTATGATGTGTTGAACTTTAATAAATTTGAAAGTACGGTAAGTAAATATGATTCTGATTTAAAAGTTTTAATTATAACATGTTTTAGGTTCACCTATAAAAAGGTAAGTTAGAAATAAACTACATATTTTTATAAAATGTTATTTGTTTGCGACGCTCTTATTTTGTAACTGCATAAATAAAATAAATGTTTTACAAAAGGAGGAATAATGAGTTCCAAATGTTCTTCCATTGAAATATTTGTAAATTTTTTTAAATTTAACAGTGATTTTAGTTGAAAATTTTTAGTTTAAAATTAAAATTTCATTGCGATTTCATTTACAGTAAAGTATTTTATTCCGTAACTGAATACGAAAATATGCTCAGAAGGCTCATTTCTGCCCCATCTTGAAAATAGTTCGTTGTTCATTACAGCGATGAAAAAATATTTTTTTTCATTTTTGAAACTTATTAAATAAAAATATGCTCCTTTAGAAGCCTACCTATATTGTATCGCTTTTTATTCGAATATTAGTACTTTGTTGTATACATTGTACGTATAAGGGGGTGTTCATATGGCAAAACACATTACACATATAAGCAAAGTATGTGTTAACTTTCAATTTGCGTATGAATAGCTAAGTTTCTAATTTAAAAAGTTTCTATTTCCATAATAATTTCTTTATCAAAATAAATTCGATGTTTTTTAAAAAGTTTTGACCAAATAAAAAAGTAATTTCTGGTTAACTTATACAATTCTTAAGAAAAGAAAATGTAGGTTAAGTTTTTCTTAATTATAATTTCAAAAGTCTCGGTAATTTAATTTTATTTTATCTGCCTATGAGAATTTTAAGAGAAGGAACCTACAGTGGATAATTTATTTATATAAATAATACTTAAATAATCTTACTTGCACTTTAATACTTAAGATGTATAGGTACCAACAAAATGGTGAAGAAAATTGAAGTCATTCTCTGAACTAGTTTTATTACACTCGTTTACCCAAAGTATAATTTCGTTTTGTCTTCGAAAGATGTGTTGTGTGAATTGTTTTCAAAGTCATTTAAGAACACAGTCTAGAAAATTCTATATCTTATTTTAGTTTCTAATAGAATTTGGAACATTTTAATATGCAGTAATTTTTCTATGTAGGTTTTCTCTGTAGATTGGGAAAATGTTTGACTGAAATATGTCATATTTGGTTTTTTTTTTAATTTGCCTACAATTTCTCAAGGTCTTCATGAAACAAGTAATAATTTTTATTTTAAAAATTTAAATGAGAAAAGTGCTAAGGATTAACACTTTCACAGAATTTTTATAAAACGCTTTTAGTTGTGAAATTTTCTTTTAATTTTCTTGAAATTACAACTTTATAGAGCCTACTATCGCGATCAATCATTCCAAATTCCCTTAATAGTAGAGCTTCAAAATACAGTTATAATAATTACAAAACTTTTAAAATCGTTAAAATTGAAATTCTATCAAAACTTCTTCACATCCATATTAGTTAAAAACTGGTAAGCGGCAATAAAAGTGGTGTAATATTCTTTTATAACAATTTTATTCAAATATAGAAAGATGAAAATCAATAAGAGGAAATATAAAACTTTTTTGCATGATAATCTAAGGTTAACCAGAAAAATTCCACATACAAATCTTTTGGAAAATCTTTTTTATTATAATACTTACACTTTTTTAACTCTTTGAACTGTGTTAGATTTTGTAACTAAATTTCCTTACACATATATAAGAAAAGAAAAAAGTAGAATTAATAAAAAATGATGAAATATTTGAATTTTTTTCTTGAAATCATTTTAAGGAGACATAAAGTTTTTATTCCCAAATTTTTATTACCTCAAAGTATAGAAAGAAATTTTTGAGAATGAAACAATAAGCTAGTACATTGTGTTTTATTTGAATTTCCCGCTTTATTTCGCAAATAAGACTGATCTCAAAGATTGAATTTGAAAAAATGATGTTAATTAGAATTGTACGACTGTTATACGACCTGCAATTTCCCTCAAATTTTGTGGCCAATTTTGTTTGCATCAAAAGAATTCGGACAAATGATGAAGTCATTCAAACTTAAATAAAAATTAGTTTAAGTATAGATTTACTATAATTGATTGTGCTTAATTTTCAAAAAGTCTGCTAAATTTGGCCTAATTTGTGTGAAATATTTCCAGGTTTTGATCTTGCTTTTACGTTTCAACACCTTTTTCGGATGTATTTGCATCAAAAATACTTAAAAAATTCTTGTATTAAATTTTTATTGCTTAAAATTTCTAGAAATAAAAATCTGTCTAAAATAAAAAACCTGTCATACAAATGACAGAATCCAATTAGTTATCATTTGTCTTAGAATTGAGAAATTCTGAAAGCACCGAATTGAATTAATCATATTTTGGTGCTTAGTTCATTCTATAAGCTAATATTCGAATATTTATATTCGCTATTTTTGTTTTAAATTTTTTGGTTTTAGTCGTCCCAATGCGATAGCTTTTTTGGTCTTTGGGGTTGTTAAAAAGAGAGGGAAAGTTAAATGATTTAAGATTTATAGGAAATATATTTGTATTCGTTGTAGGTGAAAGCGTCAATAATGTTCAGTGAGATGCAATATTAATCCGCAGCAATCACTTTTATTTCATTTGGCACATTAGCAAATTCATGCCTTCAATATCACTCCTTTCAACAAAATTTAATAGCAAAATTTTTTAAGCTTGAGGAAAAAGTTACTTAATGCATTTTTCAAGGTTGCAGTCTGCAATTCAGTCAAAACATCTTAGCGTTTTACGTATCGAGAAAATAAAAATCAAGGTCTCTCTTTTTATACCCTGCACTTCGTGAAGGGTATATTAACTTTGGTATGGAGTTTGTAACTACTTGAAGGAGCCATCTGCGGTATGGACATATATATATATTCTTGCTCAGCGTAAAATTCTGCGTTGATTTAGACATGTCCGTCCGTCCGTCCGTCCGTCCGTCCGTCCGTCCGTCCGTCCGTCCGTCCGTCCGTCCGTCCGTCCGTCCGTCCGTCCGATCGCACGATAACTCAAAAACGAATAATGCAATCGACACCAAACTTTCACAAGTTGCTTCTTTTGTGCCAAGGACGAACCCTATTGTTATTGGACCAATTCGGACAACGGGTTCGGGTAGCTGCCATACAACTCAAAGAGTTTATTTTAATTATTTCAAAAACTAATAAAGGTACAAATATAAAATTTTGTATACATGTGTCCAATTATATTCTACATATGCTCTAAAAATTTTAATGAGATAGCTGCACCGGTTCGGGTGGCTGCCATACAACTCCAAAAGCAAATTTTTTATATTCGGCAAAATAATAAAGTCATATTCATGAAACTTGGCAGTCGTGTGTCCAATTATAGGTCAAAGATATTTCTGAAGTTTTGGTGGAATTGCTTGACAGGTTCGAGTAGCTCCCATACAAGTCCAAAAGCTTACTTTAAATATTTGAAAAAATAAAAAAGTTGGATTTATGAAACTTGGCAGTTGTGTGTCCGATTATAGATCAGATATACCTGCGAAGTTTTGGTGGAATTGCTTGACAGGTTCGGGTACCTGCCATACAACTCCAAAAGCTAATTTTAAATATTTGGAAAAATAATAAAGTCAAATTCATGAAACTTGGCAGTTGTGTGTCCAATTATAGATCAGATATATTTGCGAAGTTTTAGTGGAATTGCTTGGCAGGTTCGAGTACCTGCCATACAACTCCAAAAGCTAATTTTAAATATTTGGAAAAATAATAAAGACAGATTCATGAAACTTGGCAGTTGTGTGTCCAATTATAGGTCAAAGATATTTCTGAAGTTTTAGTGGAATTGCTTGGCAGGTTCGAGTACCTGCCATACAACTCCAAAAGCTAATTTTAAATATTTGGAAAAATAATAAAGACAGATTAATGAAACTTGGCAGTTGTGTGTCCAATTATAGGTCAAAGATATTTCTGAAGTTTTGGTGGAATTGCTTGCCAGGTTCGAGTGGCTCCCATACAAGTCCAAAAGCTTATTTTAAATATTTGGAAAAGTAATAAAGTTAGATTCATGAAACTTGGCAGTTGTGTGTCCAATTATAGATCAGATATATTAGCGAAGTTTTAGTGGAATTGCTTGGCAGGTTCGGGTACCTGCCATACAACTCCAAAAGCTAATTTTAAATATTTGGAAAAATAATAAAGTCAGATTCACGAAACTTGGTAGTTGTGTGTTCAGTTATAGATCAGACATATCCATGAAGTTTCTATAAAATGGTTTCACAGGTTTGAGAAGTTGCTATACAACAATGAAAGGTGCAGGGTATAATTCAATCGGTTCATACCGACTGAAACGTTTTTACTTGTTTTTTATTTATTGAAGAAAAATATAAGGAGTGAACAAAAGAATTATGTGGAATCTATTCACCTGATTTTGTAATAATTCAATCGAACACAGTAAATATTCTATGGGGATAAAATAACTGTAAAATTCAATTCTTTTTTTTTCTCTTGTTTTTATTGATTTGACTTGAATTCATCTAGATTGTGTAAAAAAGTATCAAAAAGAAAAGAAAGGATTTGTTTCTTTTATACAGAGAACAAAAAAAAAAAAATAAGAAAAGCAAAAAATATTTTTTTGTTTTTTTGAATATTTATTGGGATTGAGTTCTGGTTTGGGTTATTGTTTGTGCACAGAATGAATATTGGTGCGATTTTTTTTTGCAGTACAAAAATGACAAAATTTAATTTAAATTCAATTTGCAATCATCATTTGATATCTTAGTTCATTTCTGCTATGCCATCACCTTTGGGTAATTTATTTCTTATATAAGTTTTTTTACTTCAATATTTAAGAGAATTTCGTTAGAATTTTGTTAGCAAATATTTTATTATTAAATTTAAAAAAAAAAAAAATCTTGTATCAGAGAAATTAATTACAATTGTACGAATTTTGTGCGAAATATTGTGATGCAATATTTATGTAGCACAAATGTTGGATGTTCTCTTACAAAAACGTGAGTGAAATGGTGTATGAATTTTGGTACATAAATAATAAATGTAAATACAATTAGTTTTTGTTTATAACGAATTAAAATGAGGTTAAATGGCAACTATTCTAGAAACTCAAAAAATTTGTATAAAATTTTTAGAAAGTAGCGATCATATATGGAAGGTGCCAGAAAGCTGTTGATCTTTCTCGGGAAATAATTAAAATACAGTAATAAATATATACAGTTCTATCATGAATTCCCCTCGTAGAATCCTACGAATTGCGAACATAACTACGACGTAGACTTTTGAATGACCACAAATTCCTATCGTAGAAATTATGAATCACCAATGGCAGTATGATTTTTCCAAGTGTCAAAATCAGTATATTATTTCAACTATCAAATTTTTATTTATATCTTTTGGTTGCTATTTCAGTAAACAACTTTCATTTTTTAGTGAAATAATCACTTTTGAGATTTTTGCCTTCTGATTTAGCTTCACCAAATCGAGGAGCGTTGAATCTCTTTCAATCTATATCAAAGCAAATTTGATGGTTGGTCTAAGCCCTAAGGGGACTAGTATTAGAATATAAGGAGGAGGTTTTTGTGGTAAAACACATAACTAACTATGGGTTGCCAGGGAATGGCATTTTAGTAGCATTCATACTTTCCTCCTCCCTTCGATGAACAAAAAAATTTCTTTTGAGAGTAATTTTTAATGTGAACGCAATTTATGATTGCCCCATTACGAATATTCGGAGCAGAATTTTAGTAATTGGTAATATGATATTCGTAATTTTCCGAATTTGTAAGATACAAACGAAATTCATGATAGGGCTGATAGTTACTATAAGGCAATTGTGCTATTTTTTTAAATAAAGATTTAGAAGCAAGTTGTCTCAAATGTAACATTAACATATAAGGTATAATTATTTATTGTTATAATTTTCATTATTTTTCAATGAAATTTCATTCGTTTTGCATATTTTTCTTAGATTTAATTCTTATAATTTCATGCAATCGGGAATAGTCCTTCAACACAGCTTAGCTTTGAATATTAGTAAAAAAACTAATCAACAATAATGAAGGTTAGATTTGATAACTTCAAATTTAACCGAGGAATCTTAAATAAAAATCTAAATCAAAAACGTTTAGCAAAAAAAATTTTCATTTACATGTGACGAAAAGCGAACTGCACTGATGTTGTACCATCTTCTAATACTATAAAAATCGTATATTTTTTTTATTAAATTTACCAACACACAAGTCAGCAAAAGTTTCTATTATCTATTCTATGCCACTATTTTAAAATTTAAAAATGTCACCATATTTTGTTTTTTGTCTTTAAAAGTTTTCTAAAAGTAACCAAGTAAATTTAATTTGCAACAGTCTCTGGTTGAGTGAATTAGAAAAAAATTCATTTTATTTAGTTCTTTTATTTTAGAGCGAAAACTTTTTTAATGCTGAAATTTTCTAAAACAATATTCTTAACTTCTGCTTCTAAAGTTTTTATTTATTTTTTAGTGATTTTGAAATAGAATTTTTTTTAAATATAAATTTTCCCATTGGTATATAATGTGTACGCATTATGATTCTGTAGAGAAAATAAACTATTTTTTTCTGTGTTCTGATCGTGTGAGTTTATGAAACAGTTACGAGTGATCTCAAATTTGTAGGAAACTGTGAGCTTGAGTCACCTATTAATTCTAACAGACTACACTTTTATTGTAAGAGGAAGCAAATTTTTTTTTTTGTAAAAAAATTTTGTCATCATTATGGGTGAAATTGGTACTGTCATCCTTTGGTCAAAAAATTTCACAATCAAAAAAAAGTAAGTCTTTCATGACACTTTCCAAAATACATTATAACAACAGTTCATGGGAAGAAAAACCATATCTTTCCACTTTTCATTAAGGAATATTAACAATGTATATTAAAGAATATGGGAGATTTTTGAGAAAAAGAATACCTAACGGAATGACAAAAATATTGACCTTGAAATCCTGAGACATTAATTCAGAGATCACATTGTTTAAAATAAAAAATTGGTGAGAAAACAATAAATTACAAATTCAATTTATAAATTTGAATGTGAATTTTTCGAAAATTTTGCAACGGTTCAGTATATCGTTCTCTTAACACTTTGTTGACCAACGAATATTTTTCAATATTTAAAATAGTTTTGTAAGTTCCACAAATGAGAACTTCATGTAAAAAATGTTGAATTTTTATTTAATTTTTTTAGGTTAAATTAGAATTAAATTTTGTTTAGAATGCCATGTTAAAAATCTAATGTTAAAAAACCTGTAACTTTTTCAATCTTGTTTTTAACACTGTAGACAATAATTGAATCAAATCTTTAAATATAATAATAAGAAATGCCAAAATCTGCCTTTAAAACGCATAATGCAATTTTTCTTCATTTACTCATTTTCCAATTCAACTGCAAATTTAAAATAAAACACATAGATTTGGCACAACATCCCATCACGTTATGTACGTTAGCTATATATTTAAAATTGCACTCATATTTTCACTTATACACAGCAGTAAGTACCACCTATTCAAATTTAATTTATCATGTGCATATCAGCCTGGCTGACATTTTATTCCTATTATTTTTTTTTTGGTATGCGCTTATCCTAATAATAATATGCAAAATGAAGGTGAAATGTCATAAGAATAACATATCGCATAAAGAGAAATGCAATAATTTCTTCAAACCAAATTTTTTTTTTTGATAAAAATAAAATGTTGCAAATAAAGAAATAAAAATTTTTGGCAAGTTTCGTACCGTACATAAAAGTTTGTTAAATTAAAAATTTTTTTTATAAAAATATTGAGTAAAATATGCGGAATAATAAAGGTAGAAACACCATTATGTAAAAGGAAATATTTGCAATATAGTATAAGTTTGTTTATGAACATTTCGATATTATACATAGACATTATACGACATGCACTCTGCAGAAATGTTTGGGGAACTAGGTCAAACAAATGCTCTTGAATGAATTTTACTTTGCAAAAATTTTAGAGAAAATTCCTGAGAGTAAAAAGAAAACAGTGAGGAAAATCAAATAATGTGAAAATATTACCTATAAAATAGAAATAATTTGAGAAAAATTTTCTATACATAAAAAATTTAAAATAAACTTACAATAACAGTAGGAATTAATTTTGAATCAAAATAAAACTAAAGTAGGAAAATAAAACCACTATTATTGAGTTAAGGCAGAGGTTAAAGTTACCCATTAAGTCAGTGTCTCATGTATTTGTAAGATCTAAAAATTGAGAAGCTAGACTGACTTGGGTAGTGCAGCATTTAAATAAAGACATAGAACAAAAAATTGTTATGGCATAGAGGTTGTTTGGAAGGTATTGTGATTAACACAATTGGCAAGCGAAACAAAAATAAGAGTATAGAACACATGTGCTAAATTCGTAAATCATCAATTTCTGAACCTTCTAGGTTTAAATTAAGCAATTTGTACTCTATATAAATATTTTCAGATGCATTCTGAAACGTTCCACTCTCTTTCTTACCACTTTTCCAACAAATTTTAGAAAAAAAGTTTCACTCTGCCTATCCGTCCGTTGACTCGTTTACAAACTTTTAAGTCCTTGAAGAAAACTGAAATTTCATATGTACATAGATGTTTGCTAGAAAATTATATCCGTAGAAGAAAAGTTTTACCTACCTCCCTCCCTTTAAACTTATAGTCGCCTAAAACCCTAAAAGTGCCTTTTAATTTCATTATTTATTGCAGGGAGACCATAAGTATTTTTTAAATTTTACAAACACAGCTTCTATCGTGATATACTATATTTGACCTTTAAAAAAACAAAGTGGCCGTTATAATTTATCATTGTCTAAAATCCTTTTTTTCTAAATACTTAATGTTGTTTTTCTTTCAGACCTCAGGTTGTAAAATTTTTTAACAGCTTTAAGACAAAAAAAATAGTTCATTTTGTTAGAGTCACTTTTTTTACCACTTTAATCCCTTCACGAGTTATCGCCTTTCGAAATTTGCAATATTTGAATTTTTGCCATCTTATATTTCCGAAATTGCACGATTTTTCAAATTTCTATAAATGCAGAAAGCTAACGGTAGAATCTATGTCATTAAAAAGTGTAATTGTTTTTCATAACTCACGTAATTAATCCTTAAAATCGAGCATTATGTTAACCCCTCTTTATATTAATTTTTGCTTTATTTCAAAGACTGCATAAACCATTCATCCTAACTATATGCAATCCTAGAAAGCGTTTTGTATATGAATGAAAATAATTTTAATAGTGTGATAGGTATACATAGACTGTATTTAAAAGCAGTATTTTCACTTGTTGAAGGAAATAGCGCTTAATTACAAACCTTTGGTTTGACCTAGTTTTATTTAACATAAGAATGCAAAAAATATATTTTAATTTAAAACGAGAAAAAAAATAGAGTTGACCTTGTCAACTCTGTGATACCCGTACGAATTTGTTATCCTATGTGCGAATAACTAATGTGCCATAACTAACTATGGGGCAGACTATGACTTTAAGTTGCCGTATTACCATATTAATTTATGCAAAATTTCACTGCTGTGCAAAATTTCAAAATACTGTGTGTGGCAAACTGCTATTGAAGTTGTATGGCAGCTACCAGAAAGAGCCAAGCAATTTTAACGAATTTTATCAAGCACATCGGCCCCACTAATATACTCACTTGTGTGAAATCTCAATATCACAGCTTTTATAGTTTCTGAGATATAGTCAAATAACTTTTGAAGTTGTATGGCAGGTACCAAAAGGAGCCAAGTAATTTCAACGACTTTTATGAGACAAATTAGCCCTACTAATATATTCGTTTGTGTGAAATTTCAATACCATAGCTTTAATAGTTTCTGAAATATAGTCAAATAACTTTTGAAGTTGTATGGCAGGTACCAGAAGGAGCCAAGTAATTTCAACGACTTTTACCAGACACATCGGCCCTACTAATATATTCACTTGTGTGAAATCTCAATATCACAGCTTTTATAGTTTCTGAGATATAGCCAAATAACTTTTGAAGTTGTATGGCAGGTACCAGAAGGAGCCAAGTAATTTCAACGACTTTTATGAGACACATTGGCCCTACTAATATATTCGCTTGTGTGAAATTTCAATATCATAACTTTTATAGTTTCTGAGATATAGCCAAATAAATTTTGAAGTTGTATGGCAGCTACCCGAACCGGTATCCCGATCATGTCCAATTTAAATAGGGTTCTGGCACTTACTGCAATAAATCATTTGTGAAAATTTGGTGAACTTAGCTCAATTAGTTTTTGAGTTATCGTTCGGACGGACGGACGGACGGACGGACGGACGGACGGACGGACGGACGGACAGACAAAGCTAAATCAACTCAGAATTTGACGCTGATCAAAAACATACACTTGAGTCTATATCTAACACCGTTATTTCTTAGCGTTACAAACGGTAAGGCAAATTTAGTATACCCTTCGAACATACGTTCGTACGGGTATAAAAATCGGTGGTGACAATTGTTTCTAATTAAGGGGAAAAAACTTTTATTTAACAAGATATCCATAGGTTTGCAGAAATAAGACCATTTTACTTAAATAAAGTTTTCCAAATAAATAATTATTTAATAGGAAACTTAAAATGTTTTCGGTTACACTCCGAACTAAAACAAAATTTTGTCCATAACAAAAATAAACTTTATAAAAAATTCATGTTTTATCTGTATATATTATATAAGTATACAGTGGATTAAAAGAACAACCGAACATTTTCTCATACTTACGAAATTCTGCAATAGTCAGAATTTATACTGAACGAGAAAAAAAATAGAGTTGACCTTGTCAACTCTGTGATACCCGTACGAATTTGTTATCCTATGTGCGAATAACTAATGTGCCATAACTAACTATGGGGCAGACTATGACTTTAAGTTGCCGTATTACCATATTAATTTATGCAAAATTTCAGTACTATGTGTTATTCAAAATACTGGCTGTGCCAAACTACTATTGATGTTGTATGGCAGCTACCAGAAAGAGTCAAGAAATTTTAGCGAATTTTATCAAGCACATCGGCCCTACTAATATACTCACTTGTGTGAAATCTCAATATCACAGCTTTTATAGTTTCTGAGATATAGCCAAATAACTTTTGAAGTGGTATGGCAGGTACCAGAAGGAGCCAAGTAATTTCAACGACTTTTATGAGAGACATTGGCCCTACTAATATATTCGTTTGTGTGAAATTTCAATACCATAGCTTTAATAGTTTCTGAAATATAGTCAAATAACTTTTGAAGTTGTATGGCAGGTACCAAAAGGAGCCAAGTAATTTCAACGACTTTTACCAGACACATCGGCCCTACTAATATATTCACTTGTGTGAAATCTCAATATCACAGCTTTTATAGTTTCTGAGATATAGCCAAATAACTTTTGAAGTTGCATGGCAGGTACCAGAAGGAGCCAAGTAATTTCAACGACTTTTATGGGGCATATTGGCCCTACTAATATATTCATTTGTGTGAAATTTCAATACCACAGCTTTTATAGTTTCTCAGATATAGCCAAATAAATTTTGAAGTTGTATGGCAGCTACCCGAACCCGTACCCCGATCATGTCCAATTTAAATAGGGTTCTGGCACTTATTACAATAAATCATTTGTGAAAATTTGGTGAACTTAGCTCAATTAGTTTTTGAGTTATCGTTGGGACGGACGGACGGACGGACGGACGGACGGACGGACAGACAAAGCTAAATCAACTCAGAATTTGACGCTGATCAAAAATATACACTTGAGTCTATATCTAAGACCGTTATTTCTTAGCGTTACAAACGGTAAGGCAAATTTAGTATACCCTTCGAACATACGTTCGTACGGGTATAAAAAGTAAGGTAAACGAGTAAATTGGATTCTGAAAACTAAATACTGATAAAGTTTTTTGTAAATAAGGTATCGGTTTTGCACGAATGAAGCGAGTTTTCTGGCAAATCATGTTATTGATTTCTAGCGGAGACCAAATTTTTTTAATGAACTTATAAATTTTTCTGATAAATTTCAAAGGTATTTTAATCGAAAGCTAATTAGGTTTCTTAAAATTTGAAATCAAGGCATTAATTATTTGCAAGACTTTGTGAATATTTCTTCAATTTAAGGGCAAGTAATCAGTTGTGCACTAGTAAAATTGGATTGCCTGCCCTCCCACAGTTTGAAATAACTTAAAACTAATTAATTTTTTGTACAAATAGATGCTAAAAACTTAAATTGCGAAACTATCCGCAATTCTTTAACGTCAAAATTTTGTTTTCAGTCTGCAAACTGTCTGACGCATAAAACTTTTACAGGCAGAAATGTAGTAAACTTTTTACCCGTAATTGACTTTGAGTTTTGATCACCCGTAAACGTCAAAACAAAAAAAATTTTTATTGCAAACTAAAAAGGCGCGTGTTTGGTTCATCATTTTCATAAATTTAACAATAATAAATTATAAAAATGAGTATAGATGGACAAATTTCCCCGATGCTTTTGCAATGTATTGTAGAACTGAACGATAAAAAAGTAAATGAAAAAAATATAATTATAAAAAATGTAGAAGTCATGAAAAAAAGAAACCAGCAAAAATGCTTCTTTTGTTTCATCAAGAAGCAAAAAGAAAATGCGCCAAAAGAGAAGGATTTTATAAAGTCAGTACATGAGTTTCCTCCTCAGGTATTCCGAAGTCACTTCAGAATGAAAAGAAGTACTTTTCAGGTAAGTAAAAAAAAAATATTTCGCGTAAAAGTTAAACATGCTAATCTTGTTTGTTAGTATCTATTGAAACAGGTAAAATCTATGTGGAAAAAAAAAGCAACCGGCCGTATAAAACTAAAACCGGAAGTTGCTCTCTTAATGACGATTTGGAGGTTAGCTACTTAGTGTTCTTTTCGAAAAATTGTCCAATTTATTCAATATAGGCAGAGGAGCAACGTTTTCAGCATATTTGGAAGTGGTGAAAATTTTATTCAATATCAAAAATAAATTTGTTAAGTGGCCATATACTGAAGAAGCACAGCCAAAAATGGTGTGAAGACTTCCAAAATTTAAGAAAAAATCTTATTCCTTTTGTAATAGGATGTATTGATGGCTGTCACATTCAAATTAGTGCACCGAAAAATGACCCCATAAGCTATTTCAACAGAAAGCAAGTGCATTCAATAGTGTTACAGGTACTTATAGTATAAATTTTTATGTATTTACATTTAATACAAATATAACTACGTAAAACATTATTATTAGGCAGTTTGCGACAGCAATTTAAAATTTATTGATATCTTATTTGGTTATCCTGGTTCTTGTCACGATGCCGCGATATGGGAAAATAGTCCACTTGCAAAGTATTTAAAAACGGGGAAGCGGAAACTTTTTAATGAAACTTTCTTACTAGCAGATTCCGCGTACCCACTGTCAAAATTTTTAATTGTACGATACCGCGATAATGGATTTTTAACTGACCAGCAAAACCAATTTAATTATATTCACAGTTCAACACGAGTAATAATAGAACAAGAATTTGGTCGATTAAAAACTTTGTTTCGAATTTTAAAATATATAGATAGTAAAAATTTAAACTACATAAAATATACTGTCTTATCATGTATAGTACTTCATAATTTAATTATCGACTGTATTCAAGATTTTAATAACGATGACGAGTTAAATTTTGTTGAACCAAATATTGATGATGCTGGTAACAAAAATGAAGTGGACTCAGATTAAGGAAGCGAATGCTCGTGACAGATTGGCCATGCTGTTTTGAAGTTAAAAAGTTTTATAATATTCCTTTTTATGTACCTATTCCATTATATTCATATTCATATACCTACAAAAAAGTGAATTCGAATAAAAATAAGAAATTTCAAATATAGTTAAATTAAAATTTCATTTAACAAAAATAATAGGAATTAAAGCCAAAAATCAGTTTTTTTGTGTTATAACGTACATATCAAGTAAAAATAATTCACCACCTTTCTGGTTAATGGTAGCTATTACAATACTAATCAACTAAAAAGGAAACAGGCATTATTTCACAGCCTTTTTTAAAGAAACATACATTCTACATAATTTTTTGTACACCTAATGTAAAATTAGAATTAAACTTAAGAATCATTGTCACTTGAAGCCATGGTGGGTTGAGGTATAATTTTTTGTATTAACTTCTTTATACTTTTTTATTTTTTTAATTGTTCATTCTCTATTTTTATTAAGTCCGGGTGTCTAAAAATTGGAAAAAGAAATGTTAACAATACATAACTGGTATTATAACCGAAATTAAATACTTACCTCTCTTCATCTCTTTTCGATTCTTCTTGAAGAAATTTTAGTGCTTCACTTATTTTAGATGTTTTTTTAGAAGATCTGGTCGACTCGATTTCAGTTTGCTGAGGAGATGCAGCTGTTGATGCTGAAAATTCTGCTGGTGGATCGATGCTATTTCTGGTTCCGTAAACTTCATCGCAAAGATCGAAATATTCCCATGGTGTAACATCGCGACCAGTTTCTTTGTTTCTTCTTTTGATTCGTTTGTAAGTAGCCCATAAATTAAAAAATCGTTTTGTGATGTCTTCCTTTGAAAGGGTAATATCTACAGATTCCTTCATTTTTTGTAAAACTTTCCCCCACAACACCGCCTTTTTATGTTTTCCTGATTTGAACGTTTCCTCCATTTCTAACCGCGTTGTTATTAATAATTTAATTACAGATCTTGTCCATCCGCCCACTGCATCTTCTTCTTCTGATTCGCTGGTGCACCTTCAACTTCTATGTATACTCGTAGATTTAAAATAATTTTATACTTACATATTAAAAATTAACAAAAAAGTTTTTTTTATATTATTTTTAACGTCTGAATTACTACGTCAGACTGTCTGAATGTAAAAAAAAAAATTTACAATTTTGACGCTTATTTGACTTTTTTTAAACGTATAAGAATTTAAGCTTTGACTGACAGTAAAAACGTAGTAGAGTATCCGTAAACTCAGACAACTCAGAATTTACCATATATCTAAATTTTTTTTCAGGAATCAATCATTTTCAATTTCCATGAAAACCAACCATGTTCTATAAAGTAAAACAAATATAATCCACTAATTGATCTAAATGTTCGAAAATCTGGTAGGTTTGTAAATCTCAATAATAAATACATGTATTTTTAGTAAACTTTCATGATATAGTTCATTGTAAGTAGATAAGTTCTTTATTACAGAAAACAAAAATTAAAATAAATTGTTTTTAACCTGGGAAAACTTTACAATTAATGTGAAAACAAGAAACACATACATTGGTACAATAAAATTATAAATTAAAAAACAAAGAAAGAGAAAACAAAATTTTTCTGTAAGTGGTAACAAATTTCATACTTAATGATCCCATATTAAATAAAATAATAGTTGGCAACACTTAATAAAATAGAAAACTTTATAACTTAATTTCATTATTCAAGTAAATGTTTGGAACAGAGCACTTTTGCACACGATTGTTTAAAAGGTCATGAAAATACCAGAAAAAGAGTACATATTTGCATACAAATATTATTTTATAAGAAAATATTCTCATATAATGTGTAAGTATGTAGAGAAGCGTGAATAAATTACCATCACACATTCTTTTGCCAAATTAAAATGCATTTCAATCTCAATTTTCTCCATTTTTACATTTTGAAGTATATGACCTTAATTTATTCTTTTCATACCGCTTGCGTATATGTGCACGTAAGAAAGTTTTTTTTAAAGAAACAATAAAAAAAAAATATTTTCCAAAAAAATTTATTCAATTTAAAATCCTAGCCAAAAATAAATATAATTTTATTTTATTTCTTTTGTTGGCCAAAAAAAATAAAGAAAGTTTTCTGATCAGAACCAAATTTAACATTATATGAACAAAACTATACACTCATATACAATGTACATAATATGCGAGCATACTTAAGTATATTCGTTCAAATTATCTGTGTGTATTTGTTATAATATGTATGCAAGTATGTATATATATCATATTTATTAAAAGAATTATAATATTGTGCAGTGTAAAGTTTTTCAATGTATTTTCGGCAATAGAGTTTAAACAAATTTCCAAGATATTGACAGCACGTTATATTCATAGCTATGTATGTATATATATACCTTAATATCAGATTAACTGAATTGAGTGTTCCTTCTTAAAAAATAAAGAAATTTAGAAAAAAAAACAAGTAAAAGCATTTCCGAAAACCTTGATGATCTAGGTATAAAAAGTTATTTTTGAAATATTTAGAACTATCTTTTAGAGTTGTATGGAAATCACCCAAACCATTCCATGAAATCTTTAGTGAAATGTATGACATATGCATAACTGGACAAACGACTACCTAATTTCATCGGCTAGCTTTATTATTTTTTGCTTTATTATTTAAAAACATTCGAAATTAGCTTTTGGGGTTGTATGGCAGCTTTCCGAATCCGTTGTTCGAAACGGTCCAATTACAATAGGAAGAGCAGAAACAATTTTTTTTGGCAGAGAAGAAACAATTTGTGAAACTTTAGTTAAGTTTGCTTTATAAATTGAGTTATCGTGCGATCGGACGGACGGAAATGTCCTCACAAAAAAACCAAGCTAAAAATAAAGATCTCTGAGCCGTATTTTAATTAAACATAATATACTGGACCATACTGCAACATAGGAACAATGTGTTTAAGTAAAGCGCTGTAAAGTATTGTGCTTAACAAATTTACTATTTGGTGTTTTCCGTGGGTCTGGAACAGGGTCTCTACTTTCAGGATAAGGAACCTGTTCCAGACCCATAGGCCAAATTCCAACCTCTAATAAATTATAGAATAGCCTAAAATTACATTATTAAATTTAAGTAATCAAACGTTTACTCGACCGGTTGCAGCCAATTTTTTACAATTTTAATTTTTCTTAAAAAGTCATACAAATCCAAGATTTTATTTCTCTACCTTCAGAGTGTATCATTTTTTATTTTTGCATATTTACAATTTTACCGTCTCATTTTTGTAGCGGCATAGCTGCAACATTAAGGTACAATTTTAGTCCTTTAATCCAAAGTCCCTTTTATTTCAAGTTTTGAGACAACTATATAAATTTTGATAGAAGTGAGACATATTGTATGAACCCTTCATTATTTTAAAAAATAAAAAATTTTCCCAATTTTCTCACATTTACCAATTTTACAAAATATGTTTTTTCTTTTCTTTCTAATTCAGTTTACAACAATTTGTATAAGGTTTCTTTTGGAATGTTCTTTTTTGGCTTACTTCGCTCACGTTTTTGAAAATTTTTATTTTCTTTTAATTTTTGTTTACAACTTTTCCTTCCATATTATGCACATTTTGAGACTTCTTTTTTTTATTTCCACGTATGCATGTATGTTCATTCAAGAAAATTTTTTTTAAACTAAACAGCAATAAAATGGCGAGAAAGTAGGAGAGAATTAGAAAGTGAAAAAAAAAAATTATACAATGGAAAATAAAGTAAAGAAAATCAGAAAAGCAGAAATCGGTTACCCGATTTTAGGTAGCATAAATCACCGATCAGAAAAAGGGAAAAAATTGTTAAACCGATAAAAGTTTTCTTCTTGTTTTATCTTTGTTCTTTTTAAGACTGCATGCATCTTCAATTATATAATCATGCATGTATGCAGTTTTGATTTTAAATAAATATTGGTGTTACATTTTTAGTAAAATAAAACATTAAATAAATTTTGATTATTTGAGCTATGCCTTACAATTAATTTAAAATGGGCACAAATCTTTTTGAAGAAATTGCAAATTTGTTTCCATTGATAGGCTTCGGTGTGAGCTTTATGTTTTAATTTAATCAAACCATTTATAAAATAAAACACTGGAAATAATCCAATTTAGGAGAGCCAAAATTTTGAGGTTTTTAACTAAAAAATTTGTTAACATTGGGCAATAAGGATGTATAGTTAAAAAGTCAGTAATAATATAGTTTGTCGATGTAGGTATTAGATATATTGTAAAACGAACTAAATTTAAAAAATAAATTACGACAAACTGTTCAGTAAAATTACTGCATAAGAGACCTGATAAACTTATGATTTACAAATTAAGAAATTCAAATCATTACAATTTGTTCAGCAAAGTTAATTTTTTCATAGCTAATTAAACAACTGGACCTATTCACAGACTTAAAAATTAATTTTACCATTTAGTAAAGAGAATCAATAAAATAAGAAACTTTTAAAGAGTGAGCAAAAATTCTGATTTCAAGACCATTGTAAAACAGTACCTCTTACGTTAGAATTGTGTAGTATCTTTTTTTCGCACTACAATTTTCTTTTCTTAGTTAACTTCCCTTTATAAGTATACAAGCGTTAAAATTTAATACCATACGCTTACGGTCATTCTATTAAAATTTTGTAAAAACTTTTTAAAATTTTCAGAAATCCAACTTTTATTTGTCTTAAATTTATGTAATTTACAGTTTGTTATCTTCAAAGTTACTTTGTTTATATCCTTTTTATGTTACATGTCCTTAGTTTTTTTGTTTTTCGTAAAGAAAACAACAAAATAACCCACTGATGAAAATTTTTATTTTCGTTGCTTCCAAATTTAAAGTTTGAATGCGTTTCTACCAAAAAAATAAAAAGTGAAAACAAAAGTGGAAAACGGTAAAACACTGAATAAAGAATTCACTTTTTAGACAAACAGAAAAGAAATTGTTTTGGCGTCATATTGGAGGAAATATTCCAGTTACCAGGAGTATGTGTAAATGTTTACAAAAAAATTTTGTTTTCCTTCAAGGAAGAAAATAAGAAAAGTTTTCCGATATAATTTTTTTTTTGTCTCTCTATGTTTCTCTATCTGCGCCATACTTGAAAGCAAAACCATAATATATATTGTACGTATATATTCATATACATATAACCGTTCCATGCTTCATAAAACGTAAAAATGTAAGTGCATTTCTTTATATCTGTACATATAACTACATTACTATATATAAGAACGTTTATCACTGCATGTACATAGAAGTATTTTCCAACTGATTATGTTTGCTTCAAAAATTTGTTTTTTTGTTTTACTGTTACTAAGCTGATTTGCTTAAGTTTCACTGTTTTACTTTAATGATATTTGCTAACATAAATTTTATTTAAATTTAAGTTTCTTTGCTGTGGCAAAGCGATTTAGTAAAAACGATTTGCATTATCATATTATTGAGCAAGACTATTTTAGTTGTTAACACAATGTTTTCTTGGCACTTTTTGGTGAAATATAAGCCTGTTGTTTAAAAACTAATTTATCAGCACTCAATATTGATTGGCATTAAATAACAGTCACTCAAAATTGAAGAACCAGAAATCCAACCAAAAAATAATTATGTAATAGGCCCGCGTATTGCCAACTTTTTAATTATTATCTTCGAGAAACACTGAGAGCATAGACGGGTTAAAATTTACAACAAATATTTTATTAAATTTCCCTAATTTTACAATAAATATTTTTTTAATTTCCCTTAATTCAATATTGCACATTTTAAGTCTTACGTTCTCTTAAAAAAATATGTATGACAAGGATATGTGTATAATATCTGAGTCACTATGTTATAGTTTTCATGAGATCAAAATTTCTTGAATTGTATGGGCCCATATTTTTTAGATTTTAATTACTTGATTCAAAAAATTTTATGATGACATATTTCAGTGCAGTCTGCTTTCGAATTGTTAATTCAGACAGCTAATTTCAAAATTTTTTATAAATCAACTTTACTTGTAGAGTTTATTACGAATTTTATTTTAATGGAACTGTTGTCCGCTTATATTTTTAGGTTTTGAGAAAATACACCCAGTTCAAAACTTTAAAATCAGGGTTTGGTAATTGAATTTTCATTATGAGGCCGAATTTACATTTTTGATCATACATGTAAGCAGCTAATTAACATTAAATTTCTTGAAATTTAGTATTTGAGTTCTGTTAACTGACGAATTCGGAAAAATGGTCAAGGAATTCGAGGGGCATAAAATCTACTTCTATCTTAAGAATCTATAATTAATATTTTTTTAAGGGATGTTAACTAGCCAAGCTTACTAGGGTCCTTAAACATTTGAACGAACTTTTTAAAAAACTTTTTCGTAATTTTGTGTTACATTTTCTTCAAACTAGAAAACGTACGTCGATTATGCACTGATCACGTCAGATTTCAGTTTAACCAGAACAAGGAATAGTAATGAGTAGCACAATGATCAAGCTTCTATTTAGTTGTATGCCTAGTATTTTAATACATAATTAAACTGGATTTTGTCTAAATTCATCTACTACCATTCCAAATCCATATAACATATGATATAACATATGCTAATTTTTTTTAACAGACAATATAAAATTTCAATTTTAATTTTCTAAACAATGTTCTGTGAATTTTATTTTTAAATTGGATCGGGTCGAAAATGTTTGGTAAAATTTCTTTGTTATTTTTTTCATAGGTAATTTTTTTTTAGTATTTTTATTTAAAAAATCCTTTGCTTACTTGAACAAAATTTTTTTTGCAAAAAAAAAAACCATCCCATATTTTGTCCTTTTTTTCTGTTTTAATTTTTTTTTAGTAACAACATTTTTTTTTTTTATTCAAAAATTCTATTTTAAATTTTCCTCCAAGCTCTTTATTTACATTCTTTTAATATTTTTCTTTTTTATGAAAGGAAAATAAAATGTTGCAGTATGAAAATTTTAGAATTTTTAGATTAAATTTATCATGAAAAATGAAAATTGCATAAAAAAAAACATGAGGAGGAGTAGGAGGAGAAATGGAGGAGGTGGGAAGGAAGGTACTTTGGAATTTGAGATTTAGAATTTGATAACAAAATTATTTCTGCCTTTTATATTTTAATTTCATTGTGATATTATGGTATTGTGTGTATATTATTGCTTATTTACAGAGGAACAAATTTTGTGTTATACGATTATAAAAAGTTTTTTTTTTGTTTTTACTTTATGAAAAATGTTAAGGTAAGTTCTATAGAAAAATATGATTTTAGAAAATACAAATCCTTTTACATATTATTTTTAGTTCTTTTATTAATGCCAAACAAAATAACTCATACAATTTTCAGGTTCCAACGATAAAAAATTGTGAATAATAATTTAAGAAAAATAAAATTTAAAAAAGATTTAATTAAATTAAAATATGTCAAGTGATATTGAGAAGTCAGAGATGTTGACGAAACCTGTCGAACACCTTAATTCGCTCAATCACAAGTCAAATACTAAGGGTTTACCAATATTATTTCGCATGCTATAAATATTTTGAATTAAAATACTTGCTACGAAAAATATACTTTTATGTTTTTTTTATGTCTTTAATTATAACAAATACTGAATTTATTTAGATTGCAGAAAATAAAAGGAATAATAGATAAAAAAAATATTTTTGAGATTTTAAATTGTTCGCAAGGTAAACATTGCTTGCTTTTACTTTTGAGCTAGTCAATCCTTCCTGTACAATATCATCAATAGACATTTCACTCGGCGGAGTAAAGGTTTGGCGTCGAACCGTTTTATTTCTTCAAGTGTGTTACTCAGAGTGAATGTTAGAACTTGCTGAAAGTGCAAGGTGAATTATAGTGTAAAAGAAGCCTTGGTCTTTCTATAACTTTATATTTTAACTGCAAAACTACAAAAGTAATCTTAATATATTTTTTGTAACGTTAAGAACTTTATTTTTACCTGTTTTCTATTTTTTATAAAATTCCTTGTTAAAAGAGGATAATATGTTAAAACATCACAAACTCAAAGTGCTACAAATAAACAGCAGAACTTATGTTCGCAATCTGTACGAAAAAATGCCTCATCCATAGTTCGTGTGGTTTTTGTATGCAACTTGGATACTTGTAACTTTCCATTTAGCGTTAAGTAAATATCTCTTCAATATTTCTTTATTCTTTTTATTATCATTGTTACACTTTGTTAGATTATTGTAACAAGCGTTTACCTACAAGTTTCACATAAACTGAAGGCCGCCAACTACAAAATGCCAAAAATGAAAATATGTAGTACGCGAACACCATCCTATTACATCTATAACAATTAGGAAAAGGTGTTTTAGTTCAAATTAATAATTTGTAATTTAAAAGTTAAAATAAAATTAAAACTTCAAAATTAAAGGTCTACATTTGCAATTGAAATTAGGATTATTGCAGTAACTTTATTAAAAAAAAAATTGTTGGTCTCTTCAAAAGAATCGTTTTTCCACTTTAATTCTACTACTATAGAATCAGGCAGATAAGTGCTAGACAGATTTATTATAACACCATTACAATTCAAATAAATTTATTACCATTTTAAAATTCGTCAATTCACAAAAGCATATGCCGAAAACTATGGCTCAAATCTAGAAACTGTAAGTCTAAAAATAAAGAGCAATCACTTAACTATAAAAAAAATCCACCGATTGTTACTCTAGATCGCATGGTTCCGAACATATAACTATTTTTTTTCAACAGGCTGTAGCTTGAAAACGAGTGTATGGAAAATGATTAAAAAATCATCCTTGAAATTATTTGCCGCCTTATGCGAAACATTCTTAAAGCCATGAAGATAATCTTAATTTCTCACTAAAATTTCCTTTTAAAAATGGAAAAAAAAAGCAGAAAAAGATATTATCCTCTCAATTCTTTTAATGTAATAATCTTTTATATGTTAAATTTAGCACGTTTTCGTAACATTTTCGATTCAAAAGAAAGCAAAAGTGTTAGAAAATGTTTTTAAACAAAAATTTCGAAAGTATGAGTAAATGCTTTTGTGCAATAATACAGATCACAAATTTATTTTGTTTTTTGTTTTCAAAAATTATTAAAAAATTTTCATAATCTCTTGTACCTTTTCTTAAACACAACTGTAAGATAAATTAAAATAATACAAGGAGGAACCAAACAGCAGTTTCAGTTTCGAAGGTAATAAAATAACCTTGAAAAAGTACATATTTAAGCGAATAGTTCGTTGGAAAATCTTTCAGGTTAGAAATACACAGGCTCATGTCAGATGCAGGTTTCCACCGTATTCCTATGAATTATTTGTCATATAACTATGTATAAAAAATTTCGCTATCTTAGTAGTTATCTTAGTTATTACCCGTAATCTAACGAATTTCTTAGTTAAACTAGTTATTACTAGCTAAGGAAAACTAAAACTGAAATCACAAAATATTTCTTATTATTGTTCCACCAATAGCCAATATAGACATGACTGCTTTTTAATACTTCTGAAACGCTCGAACATACGGTCTATGTTAAAAAATGTTTTACACAAAAAACATTGAAACGTAATTTATATAAAAATGAAGTCCATCATGAGAAAATGTTTTGAAAACTGGGTGTATCTGTCCGTCTAACATATATTAGAAAATAATTTATAGACAAGTAAGCCCACAACATTAATTATTTTTGATGAGATGCTATCTTTGATTTTAACAATAGCGTTATATAGGCATACTATGAATTTTTCGATTGCAAAGTAAGGTTCTGATTATTGACGGAGATAATCAAACTGGACAGCACAACAAACAAAACTTGTACTTTAAGGTAAATTACTTCAACTGCAAGACAATTTTTCAAAATTTTAATGTTGTGCTTATTCCTGATTCCATTCATTACGAAGTTCTAATTGCTTTGAAAATGATCCTGCTTAAATTAATTATAAGCCATTCAAGTTAATTTCGCCGTAACAAAAAATTGTCATTTAAAATATAAGATGAAAAAAAATTCTTGAGAGTTAAAATCAATAGGTATAACTTGATGGAAGGTTTGAAAGTAAAATTTTTATGATCTCCTTTAGGTTTAATGCAAAGGAATTGAAAATGAAAAATAATTTTCTATTATTTTATGATTTGGAGGTTTTCTTCTGGCCCTAAAATAAGATCTTAAACCTTTTTTTTTCTTGTTTTATTTATAAATTTATAAGAATATTTCTAGATACATAACAAAAGTTATTGAGGTAGTAGAAGAGGATCGCATAGAATTAAAGGTAAAGAAAAGAGTCTATACCAGTTTTTACTTTCATTACAAAAATTCTCAGTAAAAGTTATTATTTTAAGATGATATTAAAGGAGATTTTATAAAAGAGAAATTTTTTTAACCCAAAAAATAAAACCAACTATTCCCAAACAGCCTCCTGGTATGTAAATGTTTGTGTATATGTTTATGATGATTTCAAATAGTTGTGGTATTGATTTATGTGTTGATGGTTATGACAAAAATAATAAACTGTATGGATAAAATAAAAACGGCAATTCCCTTTAAGGATATTTAGTATTATTAAACTATTTTTGTTCCTTTTTATAAGAAATCTTTATCTATAAGAAATTGTTTAAGGTTTTTCTTTAAAAATTACATAAGTTTTTAATAAAATTTTACTCGTTCAATCGAAATTTATATTTTAGACATTTTAATAGAATTTAATAAAATTGATAATTTTTTATGGCATGAGTTTTCGTGAAATTTTTCCTTACCATTCTTTCATAAATTTTTTAAAATAACTTAGAAATCTAAAATTACTGACTTTAGAATTATGCAAAAACAATAATAGCTAGCTGAGTTTAACATTGTTCACGCCGATATTCCATAACTTTTAACAAATTCATATTCATACATCAGTTTCGCTGCCTTCAAAATGGACAAAAATCTACTGATCACAAATTGTGTAATATATTAAATTATTTAGAGATCTTAGAGTGAAAGTCAAAAAAATTTTATACCAACATATTTGAGAATTTCTTTTTGATTCTCATTATTTTTAATTCAGCTTGTACCTAACGTTGTCCAACAATATTAAATGGTTTTATCTACTAGACTCTTTCCAACTTATTAAATGGCAAAAATGACCTAGAAATTCAAAAAGAAAAAAATTAAAAATTTCAATCTAAGTTTATTTTTGCATCATACTTACCTAATTTTTTTTTAAATGACACTTCCACTGATTTAGTTTTGTCTACAATATTAATATTTAAATATTTTTTTAATGACCTTCATGATAACATAATTACCACTTTAAGGATATTTGATAAAACGTTCTTTTTTTTGCGTTATTCTTTTGAATACCCTCCTTTCATATGATATGCATCTGAATCATATTCTCTAAAATTATTAAAAGAATAGGGTATTTTTATTTTATAATGTCTTCCTGTATAGCTTTTACATGCAGAAAATTTTTAAGCGCGCTTGCAATTTACATTATTTGTGTTCTTTTTATTATAATATGGTTGCCCCAATAATATAAATTCGTCATTATATTTAAAAATTTTCAACGTGAATTTCGAAATTAAAGTAGCCATCGTGCCGGAATATTGTATTCTAAGCTGCTCGATATATTTCGGCAACATAACTCGATTATGTTAAAAAATCAAAGCATAATCAGAAGCCAGTTAAAATTTATTGTAACATAGACAACTATTAAATACACAAAACAATCGAGAATCTACAAACTTAAGAGGCTGACGGTAGTTGAGCTGTTAGAGCATAAATTTTAACGCAAACGCTCTGATTTACAAATAATCTCTAAAATTTTTCCATGGAAATGTTTATAAGCTTCTATTCGTTGAATCTCTTATTCATATATTATAAAGTTTGTTCCACACATAAATTTGTTTTGATGGGTTTATAAGCCCATTAACCAGCAAAATTTTACTGCTACCACAACTTACTATACCGAAATAGAGGCGGTTACTCTAAAAAGTTGTGTATAATTCGTTAATTCTATTGTATTGTAAATGATTCTATATATAATTATTCAAATGTCCGGTGTTGAAAAGCGAGAGCCATTTCTTTCTAGTTGCATCTGTATATTATATTAAAAAATAGCATGAATTAAAATAGAGGAAAAAACCTAAATTGCATAAAATAAAACTAAGAAAATAGCGGAATCCCATAAATAAATTTCCTTGGTAATAATTTAACTGAACAATAGTAGTCATATAATATATGTATGTATTTATGTATATACATTTAGAAATACATAAATACCCTCCAACTGTCCATTCACTCGCATGCCGTTTAATAAATTGTTGAAAATTAGGGGAAAGTTAAAAGAAATATACCGAGTAAATGTGGAAGGAATTTAATAAAATATAAAAGGATTTTAAAATTTTTGTTTTGCTGTCGTTTCTTCTTTTTTTTTTTTGCACAAAAACTTGATTGTATGAATGAATTCGGAAATTTGCCTTTGAAAGGAATTGCAATTTAACATGCAACCTGATTATAAATTAAATTTTCTTTAATAGTTACGAAAAGAGTGGAAAATGTACTGAAAAATTTATAAGAGTGTGATTTAAAAATTACAGTTATACACAATTTAGAAATTACAACTCATAAACTGACTTGTATATTTTTGCAGCTTTGAAATTACGACATATTTTATAAAAAATATTAACAATCATGAAAGTGAAAAGAGAAAAGGGACAAAAAGGTCTTCCAAATAAAAAGCACTTACTATCTCATAATAAGTAATAGGTCCTATTGCTATTTAAGACAATTTTTCTAAAATTAAATTCCAGTTGGTTTTGCAATTCTTTTTAAAATTGGACTTTGTTATTGAAAATAGTATCTTCAATATTTTCAATTATTGAAAATAGTATCTTCGGGTTTCTTTTAATTTCAAGAAAAATATTTTTCATTTCATTGTCAATAAAAATAGGGTATAGTGTAATTAATCAATTCGTTAAGTCGAATTGACAAAAACCAGAATAATATATATTTACATTCACATTCACTTGCGTGTATACAAATATATACAAATCATAATTGTTATAATATTATATTAGTTAAATAAACTTTCAAACCTAAGTTTAATACACTGCTTCATAAAAACTATAGCAATACAAAACAATTTAACCTAATCCTACAGCCCCTTGCAGGAGTGAGAGAATTTTACGTACCGCAACATAATACTTTATCACGTTAGCAACTTTCTCCGTAATATACATAGTTCAGTTGTTAACATCTTTTTTAGTTTTTAAATTAATTTTTAGCTTAATTTGTCTTTATTAGTTTCAATTTGATGAAACACTTTGGATATGAGTTTAAAACCAAAAAAATGAACTGAATTTTTTTCAAGAGAAAAATTGAAATGTTTCATTAATACTAAAATTATAAAATCAATATCGAGAACAATAAATTTTAACCTTTTACTACACTTAGAGTTTCTGTCTCGAGAAATCTCGAGAAAAAAACTGAAAAAATTGTGATTTTTTTCCGAGAACTTCTCTTTAAAATAAGAATTTTCGGGAATTCTCATTTCTCGAGAATTTTTTTCGAGAATTTGTCGAGAAAATCAAGCAGTTTTATTACCGTGTAGCTTGCAGATGAAGCTGCAGCTAAACTTTGAAAATTTTTGATTTTGCCGCTTTGTGGAGCGCTACTTGTCATTAGGTATTCATTGGTTGCCTGTCAGTAGGCTGTCAGTTATAAAATTGAAAATTGAATAAAACCTTTCATTTTAAGAACTTCTCTAAATTGAATTTTTAGTTTTTTTAAAATAAATTAATATTATATGAAAAAATAACAAGAAAATGAATGAGTACGAAAACGATGATGTTTGGAAAAATTTCGCCAGAAATGGGGACTTGGCAATTTGCAAGTTTTGTGCTAAAACAATTTCATGTAAATCATCATCAACAACTGGTTTACACCCACATCTCTGGACTGCACAAAATGAATAGAAAATTTAAAGACGACTTATCGTTAGCACCATCACCAAGTGCATCTAAAATATTTAAAACGAACGGAAAAGATAATCTCGATTTCTCGATTAATTTCTCAAGAATTCTCTTGATTAATTTCTCGAGAATTCTCGAATCTCGAGAATGAAAATTTTTAGGAAATTGAGAATTCTTGAATCTCGAGAAATAAAAAACACCGAGAAATCAGAAACTCTAACTACACTTATTTGAGGTCCACCTTGTCTTTAGTCCTTTAGTTTGATGTAGGACCAATTGAATTCTTAGAAATTGAACTTTGATAAGAGTAAATGAATAATATTTCCCAATATTTTACATAAGCATCATCTTTCTTTTAAATACGATTGAAAATAATAATGTATTAAACCCGGTTTAGCCATTGCAGCGTTATTTTTAGTGTGTTCTTTGAAATATGGAAAAGTAAAAATGTCAAAAGAAGTAGAAGAAATGTCAAAAACAGTTTTATTCTAAACATTGCTCTTGTTTAATTCAAAAATTATTGATTTTTATCCGAGTGATAAAATTTATTTTACTCAGTTAACAATAAACAAGAGCACCACTATAGTAGCGTCCTCTATGAATTTTAACAAGTAAAAACGTTTCAGTCGGTATGAACCGATTGAATTATACCCTGCACCTTTCATTGTTGTATAGCAACTTCTCAAACCTGTGAAACCATTTTATAGAAACTTCATGGATATGTCTGATCTATAACTGAACACACAACTACCAAGTTTCGTGAATCTGACTTTATTATTTTTCCAAATATTTAAAATTAGCTTTTGGAGTTGTATGGCAGGTACCCGAACCTGCCAAGCAATTCCACTAAAACTTCGCTAATATATCTGATCTATAATTGGACACACAACTGCCAAGTTTCATGAATCTAACTTTATTACTTTTCCAAATATTTAAAATAAGCTTTTGGACTTGTATGGGAGCCACTCGAACCTGGCAAGCAATTCCACCAAAACTTCAGAAATATCTTTGACCTATAATTGGACACACAACTGCCAAGTTTCATTAATCTGTCTTTATTATTTTTCCAAATATTTAAAATTAGCTTTTGGAGTTGTATGGCAGGTACTCGAACCTGCCAAGCAATTCCACTAAAACTTCAGAAATATCTTTGACCTATAATTGGACACACAACTGCCAAGTTTCATGAATCTGTCTTTATTATTTTTCCAAATATTTAAAATTAGCTTTTGGAGTTGTATGGCAGGTACTCGAACCTGCCAAGCAATTCCACTAAAACTTCGCAAATATATCTGATCTATAATTGGACACACAACTGCCAAGTTTCATGAATTTGACTTTATTATTTTTCCAAATATTTAAAATTAGCTTTTGGAGTTGTATGGCAGGTACCCGAACCTGTCAAGCAATTCCACCAAAACTTCGCAGGTATATCTGATCTATAATCGGACACACAACTGCCAAGTTTCATAAATCCAACTTTTTTATTTTTTCAAATATTTAAAGTAAGCTTTTGGACTTGTATGGGAGCTACTCGAACCTGTCAAGCAATTCCACCAAAACTTCAGAAATATCTTTGACCTATAATTGGACACACGACTGCCAAGTTTCATGAATATGACTTTATTATTTTGCCGAATATAAAAAATTTGCTTTTGGAGTTGTATGGCAGCCACCCGAACCGGTGCAGCTATCTCATTAAAATTTTTAGAGCATATGTAGAATATAATTGGACACATGTATACAAAATTTTATATTTGTACCTTTATTAGTTTTTGAAATAATTAAAATAAACTCTTTGAGTTGTATGGCAGCTACCCGAACCCGTTGTCCGAATTGGTCCAATAACAATAGGGTTCGTCCTTGGCACAAAAGAAGCAACTTGTGAAAGTTTGGTGTCGATTGCATTATTCGTTTTTGAGTTATCGTGCGATCGGACGGACGGACGGACGGACGGACGGACGGACGGACGGACGGACGGACGGACGGACGGACGGACGGACGGACATGTCTAAATCAACGCAGAATTTTACGCTGAGCAAGAATATATATATATGTCCATACCGCAGATGGCTCCTTCAAGTAGTTACAAACTCCATACCAAAGTTAATATACCCTTCACGAAGTGCAGGGTATAAAAATATGTACTTTTGCCTGTACGATAATTCACACATAATTTATAATCATTTTATATTACACACATATTTATTTATATATATGTTATACGAGTATATATATATAAATACACCTATAAAAACTGGTAATGTTATCCAAGTAGGGGTAACAGAAAAAGAGCAAAGATTTATGGAATTATAATGGTCAGTTTGTGCAATTTTTATTCTTTTTGTATGAATAAGATTTTTCTCCTTTTCTGCTTGCATTGTCTAAAATTTTCATACTGCATTCTATTGTGTGGTAGCATTTTGTACAGTTTTTTTTCTTTCTTGTATCATTCTATTTTTCTCATAGTGTGCTATTTTGGTTTCTACATTCAACCATATTATATTTGCCAAAATGCGGGCTCAAACTTCATACTATTATAGAGTTTATACATATAATAGAAAAATAAACTTGGATGAAAGTAAGCTTTATAACATAGCACTTTTCCCTTAAACAAGTAAAAATAATGCTTTTATAAATAACCTACATAGATATGTACTACATTATGAAAATAAGTTTCATTCCATATACGAATATATGTGTACATTCTTCGAAATAAAACAAAAAAAAAATTAAAGAGGTATTTGAGACAAATTAAGAGGAGAATTGAATTAGAAAAACATTTTCTTCCATGAATTATTTATTAGTGTCTAAAAGTTGCTAAAACTTGAGACCACCAGAGGTCTATAGATCGAAAACGATATTAACACTTTGGAAAAAAAAGCGTTTTAGATAACGGCAAATTTTAACGGCCATCTTGCTTTTTTAAAGCTGAAAATTATAGTGCCGCGGTCGAGGAAGCCAGCCACTTCTTTCGGTTCTTGCAAAATTTGGAAAATGCCGCTATAAATAGTTGAAAGGAGGAGGAGAGAGATAGATTTAATATTTAAGAAGGAGGGAGATAGGTAAACATTTTTTTCTACGTAAATAAGTTTCTAGTAAAGATCTACATACAAAATTTTAGCTTTCTATCTTGAAGAGTGTAGAAGTTTTGTAAACATGTCCACGGACGTGCGGACAGACCGACAGAGTGAAACTAATAAACAGTTTTTTTCCAAAATTTTTTTTTGGAAAAATGCTAAAAGGAAAGACAATACATCATGAAATCATTACGAAAACCTAAACGATCTCATATTATATGTGAAATGTTAACAAAAGGATTTTTTTTTAGAAAGTTAGAAAAATTAAAAACATTTTTATGCAACATTTGCATAACCAAAAAAACTTTAATGAAGACAAAATTGCATATGTTGCACGTGATGAAATGCATAGTTTTGGTTTTTTTTAATATCTACTTAACTATTTTGTGTTTCACTTGTACATTTTGAAATTTCAAAATGTGAATAAAACGATAGGAACATGATTAAATTTTAAAATTCAAAAATTCCTAAATGAAAATTTTTTTTATTGGTAATTGAGGAATTAAATAAAATTATAAATATTTTGATACTGATTGTTTTAGAATATCCAAATGATCGGAATTAGGGATTTTCTAATCAGTACGATTATTAAGCACAGTCTGAATTTGAGATCGGACAGTTAATAGTGGTATAAGTAAGTGTGGTTTTAACTGTAATACTAACGCCAATTTAATTCGTCATGTTTTTAAAATCTAGTAAAAGTCTGCATATTAAACCATATTGAGTGTTCTTAATTAATAAGATTAATTGTGAAATAATGAAATTGTTCATTATTTTTAAGTTACTTGAAGTAATTTTAGTAATTGCTTTTCATATTGCACATTATGTAGGTACATATAGACAAGTAATAGATTTGGTATTAACCCGTTTTGTTTCTAGCGTGCATTTTATGAATAAATCATAAATACTTTATAAATTTCAATTAGGCAATGAAATGACTTGCGATCCAAAAACGGAAGTTTAAATAGAAGTTGAATTTTAAACGGAAATACTATTTATTCCAATGCAAAATAGCTAGTATTCGATCAAAAATTTGGTATTATACACAAGTTCGACAACAGTTTTATCCTACTATTCCATCTATATATGACATACAATAGAAGTATAAATAGAAGAACACACGCATAATAAGAATTATGACATACCTCACAGCAGACCCGCCTTTTGATTGGCTATTATATTGAATTTCTCTAATACTCTTCAAAATGGAATACAAGCCAATACCTCAGCTTAAGGCCCCTTAATTTATAATTTATCTATAATAATAATTATGATTTTAAAACTATTGCAACTATTGTAATTATATTACTAAATCTTCCTAATGTAGAAAACTTGGAATTCATCCTAAAAAAAAATAAAAATAATTTTTTCTTAATTTTATAACAAAACAAGCCCCAAAACTACGCCTACCAATGTATATTATACAGACATACCTACATTCATTTTCTGTTTATATTTCAACTTTTACTCATAAATCGAAAACAATATTCTTATACAAAATTCTAAAAAAAAAAGCTCAAACTTTATCTATTTTGGTCTCCTTGAAAAAAAAAGTAAGACAAAATAAAATGAATGTTACCCTTGAGAAATAAAAAATTTTTCTATCACAATCGAAACAAAAGAAAATTCTTGAGTTTTCCAAAGGCGTTTTGTTTAGAAAACGTAACGTAAACCAAAACTTAAGGCTCTAATAGAACGCTATAAATTAATTTTGTCAGGTAAAGAAAATAAAAAAAAAATTTTTGAAATTAGCACTTTCCAGGATTGTTTTGTTTCGGAAAGTATAAAAGAAAAGCAATTCAAATTATGATTATGAGACAATCTTAAACTGGAAATGAAAAGAAAATCAAAAGGATTTGAAAAATTTTTTATAAGAAATTTGAAAGAGCAGAGAGAAAATAACAAAAATGTCCAAAAGGATATTGGAAATTTTTGTTTCGTTTCCTCTTATTTTGTTTTCAGGGCTCTCCGAGAAATATTTTTAAGAAATTTATTTTGCACGTAACGAAATGTGAATTTATTAATCCTGTGGGCAAATTTTAATTGAAAATGAAAATTAAATTAATTGAAGAGTTGCCAAAAATTCTATTATTATTGAGTATTTCGTCATTAGTATCATTAAGTATGATTTGAAATTAATGTCAAATAAGTTTAATGACTCAAAAAAATGAAAATTATTTTCCTGTAATATGTTTTTGCATAACTACTGTAGGCTCGGCACCTACCTTGCAAGCTCAATAACGCAAGTAACTGGTTTATAGTTATCTACACCAGCCCTATGCTCCTCCCAGGAGTGAAGTAGGATAAAAAAGAAGATGTTTTCGCACAAAATATTTGCAGAGCTACAAAGATATAGACAAAAGATTTAAAAAATTAAGCTAAAGGTACTTGTGGATCAGTTCTTTGAGGCATAGAACATGCATTTTGTAAAAATTTAGAAATATGATTTTTAAAGTTAGGGCAAGAACCTTTGTTATTGTGTTATATTGTTAATTCGACTTTTCTTTTACTGTTGTAATACATACATAGATATTTTTAAAATAAAATCATTTCTAAATTATTTTGAAATCATTTTTTTATTCAATCATTTTAAAACGTTCTGTGTTATAAAACGTATGAGAAATTTCTAGAATAAGTCCGCGCTTGCACCTAATGATTGGTATTTCAAGCTCAAATTAAGTAATAGAAAACTTCAACAATTTGACAAAGAAATTCAGTTGGCAAATGGCAAATTATAAATTTATTTTTTTTATTCATATAAAAAAATTTATTAACAAAAATTGAAATGAAATCAACAGATCGATGTTTAAAATTCTGGAAATGAACTTTGTGGCTTATGAGGCGGGTCAAGTTGAGCCGTTTATAACATATGTAAATGGATTGGAATGCATTATTATACTTTTAAATATTTAAAAATCCAAAAAGAAAGATTAAATTTTCTATTTTAAATTTGTGCTAGAAGTGAGAAAAATTGTTTTAAAATTTTTTGAGAGATTTTTATCTTAATGTCTTAGAGGATTTTGTAAAATATTGTACAAAATATCTGTAAATTACAGTGTAAATGAGAATTATCAACTCAAAATGAGTTATGAGTTTCAGATTCTAAAAATATTGTAAATATTTTTCAAGTTTTTGTTTTTTTAATATTAAGTTTAATATTTTAATTTGCTTTGAAACAACTCTTCAATTGCATCATATAAAGTAAGATATCTTAAGTTTAATAATCTAAAATTTTTGATAAATTTTGCAGAAAAATTTTCATGAAAATTTTTTAAATAAGTAAAACAGTCAAAAATCAAAATTTCCGCTCTAAAATGTGTGAAAAAAATATGAAATTTGACAGAGCTTCAACAAATAAGTTATGAAAGGCACAAACATCATTCACTAACGATTAATAGTACGTTCGGTAATTGAGCGTAATATCTCTTTCCTAATATGGTAGCACTAAGTCATACATAAGCTATCAAGACCCTCTATCAATTGATATTGATAAAAAATGCTTAACAGCATCAATTTCGACAAAAAGGACAAGTTTTCGCACGGCTGTATTTTGTTTTAGGTGCATTGAAATCACACTATCTTTGCATACAATAGGGGAGGTAATTTGATGACACCAAATTTAGGATGTCGAGTTTTTAGTGAAAAAGATGTCTCTACGGTAGGGAAGCGTAAATAAATTATTTTTGAATCGAGGTCGGTCCGTGTGTCTGTCGGTCTCTGTGTGTACCGGTGTATTCAAGTTCAGCTTAATCGAATTTGATGAAATTTTATATGTGAGCTTATTTTGACTATAGCACGGATTGATCAAACTTTGTCAGGCTTCAAGAACTGGATCTTTTGCGGACCTTAGGGGACAATAATTAACCAGTTTTTACATTAAATGCTTTACGGATGTGAATGTATTTTTTAAGAGAATTCACTATTAGAATCAGAGAAATTGCAAAAAATTTTGCAACATAAATTATAGTTGTAATCAAAGTAATCTTTAAACTAACTTTGAATAGGATTGAATTTTTCGTAAAATTTTCTACATTGAGGATTATTTCCGTGATTAGTTTGGCATAAAGGAAGTTTTCTCAAACTTTTTAAACTTGCATACTTTTTTTTTTAATTTAATAACTTAATAATATCAAAATTTTATTATCCTCTTTTCTAAATAATCTTTTCATATTTTAATAATAAATATTGAGTATAAAGATTAAAATTATATTATTTTTAATAATAATTTATTAAAGCATGAAAAATATTAAATTCATTTTTAATAAATTTCATATGAAAATATAAGAAGTTGATTGTTATATTATAAAAATTATACTCACTTTGTCATTTCTAATAATTCGTAATAGTAGTTAAATATGATCTAGTTAAGCGTATACGTACGTACACGTATATATAATTAAGAAGCTCTTAAAGTATTCTTTGCAATATATCTTTTTTTTGCCCAAAAAATGGAAAAAGTAAAAAAAAAATTATTTAATTTAATTTTCAAACTATATTTTATGATGGAAACTTTTTTAGTTGAGTCTGTTTTTAAATATGCTATGGGAATTGTGCGATAAGATGATATTAAACTTTTAACTTATGTTGGATACCGCATAAAAGCATGCATTCCCAATTAAAAGTTTTGATAAAACTTTTAACTTAACAACAAAATGCTTATTATAAGTTCAAATTTTTTATTATCCTTGATAACAAATAGTGTAACAAAGGGCTTTAATGCAGTAGTTATCCTGAAGTAATTTTTTGTCATCCACAAAGTGTTCGTATATTGATCGAACCTAGAAAAAATTAGTTTACCGCAGAAAATTTTCTTATAATGTTACAAAAAAAATTTCAAAAAATAATTTTAGTAATTTGCCATAACTGTAACATTGTGTTAGTCTTATTTCGCAAATTAAAACCAATACGTTTTTGGAACTTCAACAGAATTTTTGAATTTTATAAAATATTAAGAATTTTTTTTTTAATTTTTCTAATAATTTCAATTTGTTTTATTTTTGACCTTTTACTAACTTCTTAAATTTTATATTCTAATAGCTAACGTAGAGCGGATAGTCAGAGTATTAGCCTTTACTTTTCATCCTTGAAAATTTTTCGCCTTTGAAAACTACAATTGGTTACTGAGAATAATTAGAGAGAAAAAGTGGTAATTTTCAGTCACGAAACTTTATCTGAAAATATTATATTTTAAAATAAAACAGAAGAATTGGCTCAGTATAGCACAAAATATGGAGGAAAATTTTACAGAGGTAAGATTTTGATATTACATAATTGTTATTACTTTGTTACTTAAAATCATACGTTGGGTCGAACTAATGGTTTGTAAAGAAGCACAATTTAATTTCACAATTATGTGCAAATAACCTTTTTCACCTCCATGGTTCCCAAATTGGGAAAAAAGTTATGCTTCGTAAATCTGTAAATTGAATAATTTCTTGTAAATTAGTGATATCGTATTCCTTCTATAGCTAGAATTTTTCATTGAGCAAAAAGCGACCATTGTTGCCATTGACGTTGCACTTCCTTTGTTAAAATCTCTTCTTATTATTTTTCACACTTATTTCAAAATGTTTTCTTTTATATTATTGTATAAATACGATCTAACACAAGTATATATACATTGTAACACCTTCAATAAATTACTACAGAAAAATAAATTCTTACTTAAAACTGAACAAAAGCTATAAAATATCTTTAAAAGTAGGTAATTACAGTACTAATAATTTAAGAGTCAAGGAGAAAATCTAGTAAAAAAAGAACTGCAAGGTAACAACAATGTCAATATTAATTCAACCAATTTCTATTGTTCTCAGAGAACAAATAACTAAGGAGAATAATAATATGAATTTATACCTTTCTCTCATTCTGTTACTGAAATTTCAACAACAGGACTCATTCATTTAGAAGATAAAGAAAGAAAAAAGGAAAGTAAAGCAAATACAGAAAATATGAAGCATTATACTGACATGAATTAAGAAATGTCTAATGAGTTACTCTCGGAAAGAGTGGGAGGGGGAACAGCAGAATTATTTTCAGGTAATAGCAGGGTATTATTTGTGAGAAAATCTACAAAATTTTAAAAAGGAAAAAGGTTTAAATGTGATATTAAGTAGGTGTGAGAATTTCCGAATGAAGGGCATTATAGGCAACCTGAAATATTTTTTATCGCATGGCAAGATACCATTAAATTCGGATTTTCTATTTCTATTGTACTAGGTATATACATATTTATAGAATAGGTAGATCTGATCATTTCTATCGTAAGTAAAACAAAAAGTGAATTTAAGGATTTTTTTTTTATTTTATTGTTTATTTGATTTTATGTTTTTTTTCAGCAATAATAGATGAAAATTATTGTTCACCTTTTGTTCTTAACTTTTAACAGTGTCGCTTTTGTTTCTCTTTTTTTTTATTTTTCTTTCAATTTAATGATGCCAAGAAATGTGCAATTTGTTCTTTCAAAGTAACTTGATGAAGGAGTCTTATTAGACAATATAAAAATTTTTTATTTGTAATTTTGTTCGGAGAAAAGTTTATGACTAATTTTAAGATTCTTTAATTTTAGGATTCTTTAGGAGACGTTTTTGCATTCATTTAGTATATGGAATACAAGTGTTTGTCTTTTCCCAAAATTGTGCAACATTCTGATCGGAGCTGTTTTCTTATATAATTTCCCGACTTCATTTTTATGAAGTCGGGAAATTTATAGCCGCCCTCGTGATATCGAGATATTTTATTTTTATTATTAATTTCATTCGGCGAGTTATATAAATATTTGCATAATTTCCCAATTCGACAAATAATTTTGTTATAACTTTTTCAACTTGTTTTTCTAAATTGAGTTTATTTTTAAAGAAGAACCTATAGTATTTAGGTAATATTTGATCTTAAAAATCTGGCCCAAAAAATCTAATAAAAAATGGCCAAAATATTTTTAGGCTTTTGCACATATAAGTAGGATGAAATCATCTAACGTAGTTCAAATGCTCTTTTATTGTTGAACTGATTCGCAGTGTTTTACACCTGAATTTTTAAATACTCTTGAACAGAACGCTATGACTTATAAGCATCTTCCCAAATAACACTATATAAATTAGTTTTACATTTGTTTTAACCAAAATTACTTCTAATTTAAATAGAATAAACTTATTAAAAAAAAAAATTAATTCCACATTCATTGGTTTACAGCATTTTAAATAATTAGATTAGATTATTAGCAGTTGAAATAATAAAATTTAGAATGAAAAGTATAAAAATAGAAATATTACCAGTCATAGGTATTTTACGAACTCTCAAATTATTGGTGAAAATTGTGTAATTTGTTATTATTTCAGATAATATACAAAGTCCTAGGGCAATATTTTTAATATTAATTTAATATTGTTTTTGAATAAGAAGTTCATGGATTCATGCAAAATAAAATTAAATTCAAATTGAATTTTTATATGAAAGAGAATAAAATTTCCAGGAAAAATAAATTTCACGTTTTTTCAATTCAATTTTAATGGCTTATTACGGGGTAAAACGCTTCTGGATTTGAGCGTCAATCAATTTTATCTCTTAAAAAATTGAAAGTTTCATCAAAATAATTTTTTGTTTTTATATTTTTCTTTTTTGCGGAAGTTTTTACGTTCAAAGTTTCATCAAAAAAAAAAAAATTTATTCTTCAATAATAATTTAAAAACTTTTAAATCATCTTAAATCAATTTTGGGAAAATAATTTTTTTGATAATAGAAAAACAAGATGAAAACTTTTAACATCTTCCAGAAATTAATTTCCTTTTTCTGAAATTTAATTTTTTTTTTTGTTATTATTGTTATTTTTATGTCGGTTATTTGCTATTTTTTTTTTTGTTTTTCAAGTATTTAGAAAATTTACATTATTTTCTATATTAAATGTGAAATTTATAATTAATCTATGATAAAATTAAATAAAATTTCCACGAAATGATTCTTTTCCTAATACAAGAAGGGTCATCAAGTACTATATGAGCTAAAAATTTTACATACTATGTATGAGGTGAGTGTTTAACTTATCAAAATTTATAACAATTGTATTAAATTTAATATTGATGAATTTTGTGAATAATGAAGAGTTCAGTGTCTTCATGCTCAGTGATTCTGTCAGTTTTCACTGAAATCTTCAACATAAAGAATTTGTAACAAAGCTTTTTAGTTTTAATTGTAAACTGCTTGTAAGAAAATTTAAATCTGAATTTTATATGTACTCATTTTTCTGAAACTTATATGTACAAAAAATTTTATTGCATACATACATATTTTTAACGATAAATTATTATTTCTTTGAATTTCTTTATCCCTTAAACATATTGAAGTGAAATTATGTTCAACTATACTAATTAATTTTCCAACAACCTCCTGCAGTAAATATTCGGAAAACTCTAGTCTTTTCTTCCTTCTAGGAATTTTCTTCCTTCTTTGTGAAGACTTGATCATGGCGAATGTCACTGTCTACAGATACGATCGTTATTTATGAAGTTTTCGAATAATCTCATATTTATGTTGAAATATAAATGTTGTATGGTATTAAAATATTATATTATATTTAACATGTTTAATTATAAAATTTTTCAAAAATAAGATTAAATTTTTGTTATGATAGCCGAACGAATAAATGATTTTAAATGACGGAGATAATTGGCATACAGGTTCATGCACCTTCTTGCTTTTTATATTCTAGTACTATATTTTATACAGATATGATTGTTGTCATATAAACCCAAATAATCTAAAAGAGTTTTAATAAAAATGATGACCACATCATTCAAATTCCTTTGTTCATCACTTCAGCTTTGTATAACCGTAACAGTTTTTGAAATTGTAGCTTGTAAACAGGTTGGAAATTGTATGATAGCTACCACAACCAGTCGAAAAATTTATCAAGCATAATCTACTTTTATCAAGCATAATCGTGCTAACAATTTACTTTTCCAAATTTTTGAAACTATGCTAAATAACTTCTAGATATGGCAAAGCTTTTGGAGTTGTATGACAGCTATCACAAGTGGTCATGAAAACTGAACAACTTTTAACAAGAATAACTGCCATTTTACAATTTTTTTTTTGCAAAACTTCAGTACTGTATAGGTTGAATAGTTTTTATGTAATAATAATCATTTGTAAAAATTTTGTGAACTCAGTTCAATTAAGTTTTAAGTTATACTTCGGACATGGTCTCTCGACTCAGAACTCGATGCTGATCAAAAACATGCACTTAGATTTTTAAATTAGGTTAGAATTAGATCTTCCTTGTATCTAAAAAAATCATTGAGCAAGCACAAAGAAGCTATACTATAAAAGACAGAAGTCTAAATTTGAAAAAAGTGAATATAGTGAAAGTAGATTTATTCTAGGTGTCTAGATTTTTCTTTATTCAAAGAGACATTGAAGACCAAAATATAATGATTTTATAATTAAAATTAGCTTATACTGGACTAAAACACCTGTTATTTAGCCAAAATAAAAAAATTCATCAAAGAAGTGCTCCTTTCTTCAAATATTCTCTTTTTAAAGCTAATTGCTCTGTAATGAAAATTGACTTTATGTTTCACGTTCTTATGCTTGTTGCATATTCTAATAAAAAATATTTTATGTAACAATTATACCAACTAACACCAAATATCGACCAGTTATGAAAATGCTACTATTCCATACATTAAAGATTTTCGAAGTAGAAATAAGGACAATAAATCCTTAACCCTTTAAATGCAAAAATATAAAATTGACAAAAGAACAAACTTAAATTCACCTCTTCGTGTAAATATTTCAAATGAAAATTTTCAATTTTTTGATTAATGTATAAATACGTTAAATGTATTATTTAATATTCCAAAAAAAATATTTGACATAAAAGATTCGTAATATTATAAAACACCTACATATGAAATCAGGTTTGCAGATTACAAAATTCATACTAATTCAGTCCCAGCTACTATACTTATAAGTATATAACAAATGTTGCCGTCCAACTAATCCATTGTTATATATGAATAAGTAACCTTGCACCGTAATTGATAAGTAAACGTGTTATGAAACTAAAAATATAATTTTCACTTTCTTTCAAATCTTTTTCACCATTTTTCCTTTTTTTTCCCCTTATCATTCACACTTCTTAATAATAATTGTATAGATATGTATAGTATCCTGTGTATCCTGTATAACCTAACAAATTTTTATGTTCTTATATAATCTTTATATTGAAATCCTTTTTCGCAATTGGCCTACCTTCCCTCGCCCTCACCGCACTCTATTTTTTTCATCCTTATTATTTCTTCTTCGTGTAAATATTATATAGTGGCATATAGAAAAGAATAAAAATGGAAAATGTTTAAAAATGAAAAATATTATAGAGATTAGAAAAAATGACATAAGAGAGAAAAAAAAGGATAATTGCAAGGAATACAAAAAGTTAAAACAAAAGAAAAATGAGTGTTACAAAATAACAACGAGAAAAGTACCAAATTACCCATTCGAGGCGCTGTTATATTGGAACTTATTTTAAGTTGATCCTTACACATATTACGGAGACTTTTTTTTAAGATGGACCCTTTCCTTTTCATTTTTTTTTGCTGTTATTATCGTTTTTCATATCCTTTTGATTTGCTTTTTTTTGTCTTCCTTTCTGCAAAATTTATGATTTTAATAATATTTAGGATTTCAACTTATGAACAAATTTAATATAAAATGTAAGGATATTTGTGTAAAATATGAAAAAAAAAATAAAAAATAATTTCATAGGAAAATCTTACAAATATAAAAACGCTTATGTCGTATAAGCTATTAAAAACAATTGCAGCAAAAAGTGGTGGTAATACGACACGACGTTACATAATGTGCAAAAACAATAATCCTGTATACAAGTGCCATGTGTACGTGTGTATTATATGTGTGAAAGAGAAAGAGAGATTTGTAAAAATAATTTTTAAATCATTTCTTTTTATTTTTTATTGAAAAACTTATATGAAAAACAAAATCCTTTTTCTGTTTTTTCTTCCGTTATTTTCAATTAATGAATGTCATGTTATTTTATATGACTACCTACATTCAGTAAATTGGCCTTAGAGGAAAACTTGAAATGAAAATAAAAAATTTATTTTAATTTTTAAAATTTTAATATTATAAATTTTATGGACCTACGTACAAAAATAAAAATTTATTAATTTAAGGACTCAATATTTTTAATAACTAGAAGCATTGCGATTCTGCATCTTCAATGCATAAGAATATGAACCAACGTTATTACATGCAACCTCCTCATATTTTAACAAAATGTTTCTTTCGTTTTTCATGTCATTAACACTTTTTATCACTTTTTCAAAAAAAAATTTAAAAAAAGTACTTTATAATTTCACTCTGTTATCCGTCCGTTCGTCTGTGGACCTGTTAAACTAAACTTCTACATCCAGATAGAAAGCTGAAATTTCATATACTCATAGATCTTAATTCCGTAGATGAATCTTCACCTATCTTAACCCTCTAAAAGTCATAGCCCCTCAAAAACTTAAAAATGTCAATTTTAACTATTTATTGCAGCGAAACCATAAGCATTTTTCAAATTTTGCAAACGTAGAAAAATAGTGACTGGCTACTACTTTTCAAATTCCATTCTAACGGTAAATGTCATGTCATTAAGAAATATAATTATTTTTTTTTAACCCAAGTAATTATCCCTTAAATTTGAGAATTATATTAGCACTTCCTTTTGTTTTATCCCAAATGTATGCAATTTTTAAAAAAATTTGAAAGCAGTGTTTTCACTTATTATATGGAACAGTGCTTCATTACAAACCATCGGTTCCACCCATCTTTATTAAAAAATTGTCATAAAAGTATTATCAACGAGAACGTTTTTAGTATAAAAATTTTGACGTCAAAAAAATAAAATCTAACTTTGACGAGCTCTATATGGAAAACTATGATACAGATCAAATTGTTTGCCAGATCGATCATATAACGAGCAATCAATTTCGTGTAAAACAAGCCCCCGATGGTTCTGAAGATATGAGCATTTATTAATATGCAGAAAAATCTGGTACCTTTTTTTTAACAGGCTGTAGCTCGGAAACGAGAATATCTGCTCCCTTCTTCCACTAATAAAATTTTTTGCTGCAAATCGTTCAAAGAATCATCACTGAAAAATTTCCGATCTTATGCGAAACATTCTTTCTAAAATATAAGACGCTAAATTAAAACTTTATAGTATTGGTTGTTCCGTGCTGTGAAATCCTGAAATGTGAAATTTCTTCTACCATTCGAAAACTGAGCTTTTCACACTCTTGTATTTAAATTCGTTGTAATTGCAAATGTAATAACATTGCACTTACTATAGCAATAAAACTCCAACCGTTTCTTTCGCCACTTTGCTTTTCAAATTTCATTATGTACTTACTAAAATTCAGTCCCCATATGCAAAAATAAAACTGGTTCGATATATCTTTTCGCAGTCTTTCAGCTAATATCCGCCTCTATCTACGCTCTCTTAAAGAGTGTAGATATGAGGAAAATGTAAGTGTTAACCGGCTAATAGAAATAAAAAGACAAAGTAGACAAAAAATTTTTTAATAAAATTATAAACTGGCAGTTTAAAATCTTTTATGTCAATTTATAAACTCCAAAAAAATATGCTTACATAAAGTTTTACGCCAACGGCTTAATTTATAACCTTACAATAATTTTGATTATTGCTAGTCATTGGAATTTTCTAATATATAATTTTCACAGATTATTAACTACTTAATCGAGTTCAGTTTCTTATGCATTTTCAAAATTTAATTTTTCACTTAAGTTTTTCCTTTTATTTTCATAATAACAACACAAAAATATTTTAGAATCATAAAAAAGATTTCGTTCATTTGATTCAAATTAGACACTTTTATTTTTTAATTTAATTTACACTTTTGTTCTTTTATTATGAATCATTAATTTTATGTCAAACTGTTTAAGAATTACTCAATAAATTTATGATAATTTTATGAGAAATTACTAAAATTGTCTAGACTTCATAATCTTTTACAACAACACCCTCAATATATTCGTTCCTTAGAGAATATTGAAACAAAATTTAAAATATGAAAGAGAGAAAATAACCATTTTAAAATACAGCGGGCTATAAAAATGGCATAAAAAATGAAACAAAATGATCAGCCGAAATTATTATGTTTTATATGATTGCAAAATGTAAATTTAAAAACACTTAAATAAAATGATATGAAGCCGAATCGATTAAAAATTTACCATAATAGGCGAATTAGGAAATTTTAAGAACAAAATTATGCTTGAGAACTTAATAGTTTTTAAAATAGCCAAATGATATTATAAAATGTTGGCATTTATAATATGGGCCAGAAATTACCTACACATTTTATCTAAAGTAGAACGAAATAATTGTGTAAGCGACGCGAGTACTTGAAAACTTTGTTTTCTGGTAGGCGGAAACCAGACCGCAGCTTCTTAATATTTAAATTTATACGCATAGATAAGTTTTGCCCCTGAATCATAAATACGCGTCCCATTTACCAATTATGCAGGGGCTCTACTTTTTGATTAAAAAGAACCACAATTGAAAACATAAATAAAATAAATAATGCAAATGCTTGTCGTAAATGTCACTCTTTTTTAAATTTCGACTTCAAGATCACTTTTGCGAAATTATGTATTTTTAAATACAACAATTTATCTTCGCGAATTTCTCTACGCAGATATTATGTTGCCGAAAGTGAATGTAGACGTTTAGCTCAAACATAGTAAGTCTGTTATTTCTTGGATTTTCGACACGTATTTGATTTGAAAATTATTTTCAAATTAACTATTTTCGTTTCACGTCAAAAAAAAAACTCAATATTTTAACCACTAAGACGAAGGAAGGAAAATGTCTTCTAAAATTATTTTTTGATAGTCGTCCAATCTTAGAAACTCTGAATATAGTTCAAAGAATACAAGTACAGTATGCCGCCTTATCTTCCGTATTGTCAAATTGAGCTCTAATCAATCTGAATTTCGCGGAATTATTACACAATAACCGGAAATATTAAAAAGTTTGCAAATATGTTTTGGGTGTAACACCAAGAATTACAATGAACTTAATTATCTGGTTATTGCATTCTAGATACACAATTACGAATTAACTACTAATTGAATTCTCGGTATTTGTTACATTCAAGCTTCTTACAACACTATTGAAAGTAACACGATTTCTGTTTTGCATTAGCAGACACCAAAAATTATATTAGAGGCATTATTCTGTAATTCGACATTACTTACTTCATCAAATGTTCATTCAGAACACGTAATATACGAAGTTAGCTCCATAATTAAATAATGGAACTTAAAATTTTCTTATATCAAAAGATTTTTCATTTTTCTATAACTATTCAGGTTGTATTATTACTATAAACAATATGGGTCGCTAACTCAATTATTAAAATATTTTGTGAATTCATAAATTTACCACTAGAGTTCCCTAGATTGGTTAATTAAAACTTCAAGTTGATTTTGTTTTTTAATTATACAAACACATACGTGTACAAACTCACAATAATATTGTTCTATAGTTACCATATGTTGTCATCTATCTTACTTGTTCTTAAGCTTTACTTAAAATTTAAAATAATTTATGGAAAAAGCATTAATAAAATTTTTGATAATCCCTATAATATTACTTTAAAATTTTTCATATTAGAAATAGATATAGCACTATCTTGTAGGAGTTATATGAAAAAAATAAATTGTTCTATAAATAAATCAATAAAATTTAAATGCATACTTAATATGAATTTTATATTATAAGAGATTTTAAAGAGTAGGTCACCCCCTAAAATATTTTAATTTAATAAATTATCAATGTCATAATTTTAAGGTCAAAAAAATATTTTATTTTTCAACCGCACCCCTAATTTTTAACTAAAACTAAAAACGATTAACCAATAAATTTAAAAATATTTTATTCCTCTTTTACACTATACAAAATTTATGTAAGTATTGTACATATAAAGTTTAGATATTCTATATATGTAGATATATAAAAATATTACAATTATTATAGTATGGTAAGGATTTGCCAATTTTTAGTTTCAAATTTTAGAGAGAGAGAAAAAAAAGGACATTCAAAGTTCTTACAAGGAGCATTTAAGATGATTGAAGTGAAATGAAAGTGGGATTTATATAAAACTTAAGGATCTCTCAAGGTCTGAATGGCAATAAGAAGAAAAACAAATAGCAGCAGAAAAACAACAATTTGTAGTTATAAAAAAGTATGAGAGGAGCTATAAAAAGCTTTTATTGTTAAATTTTTAAATTATTAATTTTTTTTTTATTTTATGATAAATTTTTAGAGTTATTATTGTCTATCGAGAGGTTTGAAATTAAAAGAGTGCGTCTGTATGTAAAAAAAAACATGATAAACGATTTGCCTCAAGGTTTGCCTGAATATTTAAACTAAGAGAACTTCTAGTAAGATGATCATATGCCATTTGGTAAGTTTTAAACCCTTAATTAGAAATTATTTGTGAATTGTAGTGTAATTCTTAATGAGATTGTTAATTTTTAAATTATGAAATTTCGATAAAATTTTACTGATTTCGCACTTTACACTAATTCATTTAATGAAGCTGCAGCTTTATGATTTAGAAGTGACATATAAGAACCTATACAAATCAACTTTTATGAATTAAAATGAAATTTAATGAGTTGAAATGAACCTCTGATTTCCTTTCAAATTAAATGAAATACGTTATTGAATTTTTTAATTTGAAGTTTCATTATAAATTAACGTTTGGTAATCAATATTTTGGGGCCAACAATAAAGTAAATTTTACATAAGATCATAAATTTCATGTTAAATATTGAAAAATATGATTTTCTAGCAACAATAAAATTTGCAACAACTTTTTTTATAAACAAAGACGTTAAAAGGTGAGATGCAAAATAACATATTGGGGGAAGTAGAAACAAATCGCAACGCATTGCTTCAAAGTACTCCTAAATGCATGTATAGTGTCCTCAACTTTAAAATTTTTACGAATTCATTAAGATTATTAGAGAATATTTGTGCATTACCAAGTCGTTGTGTATATAATATATTATACTAAAATAAAACAGATATGTTTGTGTAATCGCACCTCATTAAAAAAGCCACTCAATCAATCAGCTCAAAACCTTGGAAAGTTAAAAAAAAACGTGTTCATTCAAAAGTTATAGACAAATTTTTTGCGCTCTTTTTAACCGTGTTATACTAAAATTAATCTTGAGGAAATCTTAAACATAAACAAAATTTTAAATAGTCATAGGAAGGAAAAAATAAAAAATATCACATTCACATGTTTTTGTTGTTGCAGCCATAAGCTTCTGGTTATTAAAATTCGACAAATTTTAGCCCATTATTTAACATAACAATTTGCTTTCAAATTCAAATCGAAATGTTAATAATTTTCAGATTTGTTAAATAAAAAAAAATTTAGATTATTGTTTAATTTTATTAGTATCCAACGTGACTAACGATTTTCATATTACACTAAAAATTCTTTAGTCATTTACTTTAATAAAACTTAATTCCAAAACTCACTTCAATTCAATTTAAGAATAACAAAATACAACATGAAAATATTGTTATAGACATTTCTTTAACCCTTCTCTCCAGTTTCGGAGGCTAGAAACTTTTACTCCCCTAAAAGTCGTTTGAATTTTTCACCAAAAACCTTATGATGTAAAGTTTTTTTTTTTTATTAATAAAGTAAGAGGGCGTAAACGGGATATTTTTAAAAATATCGAGCAGAATATTCAAAGTTTAAAATACAAAAATATGCAAACTTTTTATAACTTTTTTAAAAATTTTAATTTAATATTATAACAAGGAGTTTTTCTTTTTAGCAAAGAAAATTTTATAACATATTTTTGAAATTATTAGAGATACCGGAGTTGGAGAAATAATACAACATCTTAATTATGAAAATCGGGATCTAAAGTTTATTTTTTTTAGTTGTAAGAGATTTTAATTGAAATTAAATGAAAGTAGAAGTATAAATATTGAAATAGCTGGAAATATAATGCCTTAGAAATATGAGACAATTAAGTTAACTACAAGGCTACCGACAAGAGACGCCACATAAAATAACAAAAGATGAATTCACAAAGATGACAACCGTTTCATTCATCTTCATATATGTGAAGATATATTGAAAAGATTGCTAAGTTTTTGTACGGAAAAAGAAAAAATGTTGATAAATCAAGAACGGACAATAATTTTCATCGAGTGTACAACTTACAGTTTCAATATTATTGGTTATATAGAAGAAACAATTGTCAGAAATCTAGTTCACTTAGATGTATAATATGATGTAATACTGATGATGATGTATAATATACGGGATTATGAGCACTTTCGTTTTTCATTCCAATTTGACATATTTAAAACCATTAAAGTGGCATTGCATTGCTGAATAAGTCAAATTGACATTAGGTCACAATTTTAATAGAAGCGAGTAGCTCTTTTTGATAAAAGTTTAATGTGCCTGAAAGTAATTTAACAAGAAATTTAAAAATTTCTGAGTTATACCGAACGCCAAATGGAATTTTCAACAAGTTCAATAAATTAAACGAAATGTGCCTATTTTTCCAATACTTACTTAAAAAATATTTAATAAAATATAGTTATTATTATTTAATTGTATAATTTAAATTCATTTGTTGATATTCAAACTGTAGAAGCTTGTAAACTATTAGAAGTTTTCAAAATATGATGTGATCAGCTATTATCAGTCTATTTGCAAATTAATTAATTTTATGTAGGGATAATTATTAAGAAGAAACTTCTACATAAAGAATTTTTTTTATAAAATAAATGAGAGAAGTATTTTTGCATCATCGTTTTATTGTTATTGAACTAGTCCAGTCTACATTGTCTTTTTACCGAGCGCATTGTGTATACAATAACATAGGTTATGTGATGATAATAAATTTTGGATGCCGATTTTTCGGTAGGAACCCACTTCTCCATAGTAGGTTAGTGTAAATAAACTATTTTTAGCAATCTGTCGTCAGTCTGTCGGCCTGTGTGTGCACGGGTGTAACTTAAGTTCGGCTGAACCGATTTTAATTACATTTTATATGTAAGATTATTTCGACTATATCACGGATTGATCAACTTTTGCGATATATCAGACCACAGATTTAATTGCAATTTCATATATAAGTTTCATTCGACTATAAAGAAAAATAATTGACCGATTTCACTGAAATTGAATAATTAAAATTGAGATGTTAAAACAATGAATCTAGAAATTTCTTTGTAAAAATCAGAGCTCGGAAACAGATCTGGGGGCCGATTGGATACATTTTTTACCATATCTACGGAACGAATTGATATAATTTCTTAACACTTAATATTTGAGCTGTGGTTATTATCAGAATAAAATTCCACTAGGAGCCAAATTCACATTTTCTAAATATGTTAACTAAAAGCTTATTAGTGTTCTTGAAATGGTAAAGAAATGTTTAAAATGCATTTTCATAATCTTCTGGAGTACTTTTACTAATCTAGACAGCACATTTTTTGTGATAAATTTATCAGTTATCACAGGGGAACGCTGCACATTTCAGTTCAAGTACAACATAAAGGAACTTATTACTCCAAATTAATAATTTATTACCAAAACAGTTTTATTTTTTGTAAGATTTGGTAACCTTTGCATAAAGAAATTTATGAATAAAATTTAGAAAAATTCAGAATATAAAAAAAGAAAACACAAATACCGCATTTAAAAGTCCTTTTTTTTATTTTTAATTTCATTTTTTTTTCTTTTCTTCCTTTCTTTCTTTCAACTTTTTTATTTACTTTTAGGAATTCAATTTGGGTTGTATTTACTTTTATGAATATGTAAAAATATCATAAAAATTACTTTAAAAAACTTTTTTTTTTTTTTATTTGAGAAAATACTTCACAAGTAACGAGAATTCCAAAAAAAAAAAATGTAATAATGTTAAAAAATCATCACAAGTATTAAAAACTGCACTTCAATTGCAGATTTCACGTCTGTAATAAAATATTCCATAAATATTATTAAAAAACAGAACTTATTAATATTCTTAATGATGGCAATTTTTATTATTTAAGGTATAGGGTTGTTATTGAAAACTTTCAATAGAAATGAGTGCGACTAATCCTTTGCTATGGTGAAAAATTTTCTTCCGCTTTCTTTAATTACAATAAAATTAAAAATTTCAAGTTGATTATTATATGAATTTTTTTCTATATATGTATATACTAGATACTTGCTACATTTTTCTTATTCAATTATCCATTCTGACTTTTTCATCTCTCCTTTTCTTTCCCATCTTTCTTATCAAAATAGCGAAGATAATCAAAATAAATTTATTAAAATATAGACATATTTTTTCTGTATTTCTCCATCTTCTTTATTAATATTAAAACCTCTTAAAATATCCTTTCTTTGTTTAAAGCTGTTTTGTATACACATACATACATACAATAGCTATACATGAGTTCAATACAGAATATTATATAAAAAGGTATCAAAAATATTTTCTGCCATAAAATTTTGCAATAAAAAGAAAAATGTTTTTTCAACCCTTTTAAAGTATTAGTAAGTATTTTTATTCTTCTATACGGCTCTACTTATTTGTATATGTATACATACTTTTAATGAGTATAAAAGAAGTAAAACATAATTATGTGCACAACTTTGTATGCACATAAAACAAAAAAGAAAAATAAGATATAGAAAAGAAAGGATCACTTTTGTCAGCCCAATTTGCTATGAACAAATAAAGAGGACTTCCCGGTGTATTAACTTGTAACTTATTATCATTTGCTAAAAAAAAAATAACAAAATTATACAAGTAAAATAAGAACAGTAAGAAAATAAAGAAAAAAAAATTAAAATCACAATATATTTTTCATCTTATTTTGCAAGTAAATAAGATTCATTTTCCTCTTCCATATTAATGAGATTCAGTAATAGCAACAGAAGCAACAGCAGCAATATCAACCTAAATAGAAAAAAAATATAGTGAACTCTTTTAACTTGAAAGCGCATTGAAGATAGTTTTCATAAAGCAAACAATTCAATATACACAAAAAAAAAATGAGTAAAATAAACTTTACTGTTCATGGTAGGATATAGGTAAAAGAAGGATCACAAGGATTAAATATAATAATAAAAAAAAAATTTAAAAAAAGAATAAAAAAAATTTAAATCATTTTTTTTTTTTTCTATTTTACTTTCTCATCATCTGCTCCTTGAAACTAACGATTTCTTATCATATTGAGCATAGTATTAACATTCATAATTTAGTAAGTTTTTTTTTGTTATTTTTTTTTATTATATTAAAAGTGGATTAAGGTCGTTATATTCCTGTTATGTCACTATAATCAATGTATATGTGTAGGTACTATTTACTACAATATTTTATTGCATTATGAAATAATAAAGCTTATTGCTATAGAATTAACAGTAAGAACTCTAAAAATTTGGGAACTACATACATATATAAAAATTTAATACAAAAATTTTCGAAATTTACGGTAATATGCCTGACAAGCGACAAAACTCCTAGTTCCAGAAGGTTCTGATTTCAAATAATAAAATTTCATTTTTGTTTTTTTTTGCAGAATTTTTAATTTTACGACAAGAGTTACTTAAATTTTGAATCTTGCTCATATTCGGCACAATAGAATAGTTTTCTAGATGTAGACATAGAAATCAGATATTTTTAAATTTTTAATATAACATGTGCGTTTTATTTGTGTTCATTTACAAAAATAATGATCATAGACCATATTAAGTGACAACAGTTTTACAGGAAGCTTAACTGACAACAGTTTTACAAATTTTTACAGGAAGCTTAAAATTTTTTACAATAAAATATCAAAATATAAAAAATTGTTCAAATGAACTGTTTTACAGAACTACGTTACTAAAAAATTTTATTAAATTTTTTTAATTTCAATTATTATAGGTGAAAAATTTGATAATTGAACTAAATAGTACTAAATCTTAAATAGAGTACTGCAAAAATGAGATATTGATAAAATAAAGTTGGCATTTTCATCAATTTTACTTTGGCCATACTTGGCAGAAATATGTTGATTGGTTTTTTACTGAAAAACTTCTTGAGTTGCTTATCAGTTGTTATTTATTGCTTATCACATTAGTACGTATTACAATCTTAGACTCTCCATTTTTCTTGTTTATTCCACGACCTTTATACTCTTCATAGGTATATATATACTATGAAATACCTATGAATTCTCCTTGAAAATGATCATCTTTATTCCAATGTACCAAAATTATTATAAAATTTAATAAAATATCTGTATAATGGTATTATTATAATGTCGTAAAAATATTGAAAAATTTTATAATTTAAAGTAAAAATGTTGCCCTATGGGTGCGATATTCATTCAATTAGTTGTTTAAGGTGCATCTTCTCAGTTTGCGGTCACTATAATCGTTTTTTTTTTCAATGTTTTGTCGATTTTTCATATACATATTTTAAGTTCTAACTGTTATATTGATATACTTAGTATCTATAGTATCTACTATTATGTTTGGTTTTTACATGTTTCTCCACTCTCTTTGTGGTCGTAAACATAAAATTATCTTTAATTTGATCTCTTTTAAATAATTAAATTTACATAGCAAATTAAAAGAAGCTAATAAAATTGTTTTTACTGTATTGTGATTTTATAAATTTATAGGCAAAAAAAAAAAAGAGCTCTGTCTGTTCGGAAAGGATTGTTATAAACATCTATTTTCTTTCCAATAATAGACTAACAATTTTAAGAGCAAATTTCAGAAATTTCTTGCCGTTCATTTCCTTTTAAAGATTTTATACTTCATACCTTACAAAATTTAATGAATGTAAGTAGTGCACTAGAATAATAATAAAAAAAAACTAGAATTTTTTACTACTACTTACCTATACTTTTTTGCTTTATCTTTAGCATATTAAAAAGAAATTATAATTTTTTATTTATAAAGAGGTGCTTTAATTTAAAATTAAATTTTTCAAAGTTGAATAGAAAAAATGAAAAGAAAAAGAATTTTTATTACAAAAGTTTAAAGAGAGTTCGAGAAATGAAAAGATTTTAAATTAAAATAATTTTCGTATTATTTATGCGGGCATAATATAGGCATAGTTTTTATTGCAACATTTTATGAAAAGGCAAAAATTCCTTTATATGCAATAAAATATTTCAAGTGGTTCTTTTCTATAGTAGCGATTAACATTTTCTAATTAGAGCAAGTATTTACATAGTACAAAAAAAAAGAATAGCGCCGGTTTTCGTTAATAAGAAGTTTAGTAAGGTACAAGAGTTAAGATCAGGGTGGGTGATATGGTGAACAAAGATAACTTACATAAACCTTGATTTAATTTAGTATGTATTAGGAAATAGAACTTGGATTTACTTGCATTAGTAAATCGATGAGGTATTAAAAATTGAGTATTTTTCAAGAACAAAAATCTTTATGTGTACAATTACGGAAAAACGGACCAACCCACAAGTTTACCTAAGTATGAAACTCTTAAAAAACTTATAAGCCGTATCATATTCTAATACATAAACCTGATTCTGTTTTATTTCTGTATTACACTGTATATTCTGTTATTCTGTGGTATAGATAAGAAAAAACTACCTAAATTGAATTTTATGCAGTTTTTAATTCATAAAAATATTTGACTGAATAAGCACAATATAGTTTAATTCATATTCTATCAAAATTTGATTAATAGGCGCAAGTTAACTTCGATATTTAGAATCAAACTTGATATGGATGGTTTTTTTTTTTTGAAAATAACCTAAGTTCATTTGCAATTACAAATCTCTTTTCTTTTAAAAGTCATAATTATGTCAATAGTTGCAATTGGAACTTTTGTTGTTGGACAGGAAAACAAATTTTCTATTAAAAAAGTAATCAGTTAACAGAATATTTGTGGTTTCTTTAAATCCGAAACGGACCAATATTTGATTTTTAATTGAAATGGAGTTAGTTCACTTTAATTTGATAACTTCTTTATGAAAGTAAATAGTTTGACTCTCTTTTAATTTTGTTCATAATATTTCAATATTCATCATTTAAACTTAAATGTCACAATTAGATTGAAACCAGACTTTCCAACTTAGCAACTTTTTTCGTCAAGCCACTGAATTAATTTTTTAATTGAAAATCATATTTTTACTAAGAAATTTCAACAAAAACTTTAAATGGCTTAGAAGATTAAACAAATTTAGAAATATTTATTTTAACATGATTAAATTATAGCAGAAGGGTAATAACCTTAAAATAAAATTTTTTTACTTACATTTATATTAAAATTATATTGAATAATGTCGGAGCCTAGGTTGAAGAACACATAAGCACATCATAATTAACTATAAAATATCATTAATATACAAAATATTTTTTTTTTTATAAAATTTGTTAATTATTGGTTTCATAATAAACTAATCAAGTAACTGATTATGGGACTCTAACGTTTCAAATTTTTCTAAAAAAAAAAGTAAAACACTATCTTGTTAAACACAAAAAGAAATAAATAATTTATTTTTTATCATTGAATGATTTTGAAACAAAAGATTTTTATGGGAATTCAAAATTTTAATCAGTTTTAAATTTAATTATTGTACGGAAGGAAAAAATGAAAAAAATATCGCTTGTGCATAAGTACTTCTTCGCAATGTATAAATTGATCGGCTTCTCTACAAAATCTGTTATTTCAACAGCCAATTAATTTACCCACCACATTGTTTTCATTGTGTTCTCAATCAAAATCCCAAAAAAACTCTATTAAACAAATTTGTCCCAAAAATTAATTTTGTTTTGTCAAAATAATAATATAACAATATAATTTTAACAATATTTAACAAAATAATTTTTTGCATATTTTTAGGCGTGCCTTTAAAATTAAAATCAATTGTCCGTTGTTTGGTAAATTGGAGCTTAGCTAAGATATGTAAAAAATAAATTTATTGTAAAATGTCCCAAAAATATTTTCTTAAAATTATGACATCAACAATGCTTAATCAATATTTCTTGCATATGTTTAGGCGAATATTAAAAATACATTAAATTAATATTAAATTTAGTAAATTTACTAAAAGTAAACGTAATACTTATTTCAAAAATTTTATCAAATCTAAACATTTACAATATAAATATGGCTAGGTAACTAAGAAAAAATTGACTTAATGCTCAAATCTCATTTAAATTTTTTCAAAAAATAATGTTTTTATGTTTTCTCAAATGTTTTCTAAAAATAATTGCATAGATTTATGTAAATAATTACATATTGATTGAAAAATATACATTTTTCAATCATGTTTTTGGTTACTAAAATAATGTTTTGCGAAAGTTTCAGAGAAAATCACGTTACGGCATGTTTTCATTTAATTAAAAAGTTAATTCGATCTACACACGGTGTCAACAATTAAAATTATGCTTTCTTCCCCTCTCACATAATTCATATTATAAAAATTTTTAGTATAATTTACGAATAGTAACAAAATGCTAACTACGAATTTGTGGAATTGAAATTTTCACCTTAATTTTATATTAAATCTGTATAAAATGACAAACTCTATACTACAACATTTAAACGCGTTGCTCGGCAATACAAGTGATCATCATATATTCAAACATTACTATTCGCCCGAACAATTCTGTCCTTTAATGTTAACTTAAGAAAATTTCATATATTTATTACTCACTTATTTTGTTTAAATTTGTTGTTGTTACAATAAAAATTATAAAAAAAATTTGTATTTTTTATAATTTTGCGACATGCCTACAAGGGCCATTCAGTTAATGTTTTAAAGCTTTTTCAAGTGACACATGACAAGTTGAAATAAACTTTGTGTAAAATTTTTTTGATTCTGTTGATAAAAATTACGGAAAAAAATACAAAAACAAAAAATTAATGTTATGCGCCTCTACCTGTTTAATGAGATGCCATACGTCATCCAAGCACAGAACTTGTACTAATAAAATAAAAACACACAAAAAAGCGACCGATTAGATTTATTTAGAATGTTAAAAAAGCAAAAATTTGTATTCTTCTATTTTTGTCTATTTATTATCGCGTTATCTTTTTCCTTTTATTTTCATAAGAATCGTAATGTTAGAGTATTACCAAGTTATTGTAAATTTCAAAAACTTAAGAAACGTAATAATATATGTAACTTCTTTCGTAGAGCAGTTTTACCTTGTTATTGATAAAGAATCTGACTGTATCAACTCTGTGGATCATTCTTAGCAAATTAATATTTTCAGGAATTGTAAAGATAACTACTGCACGACTTAATGAAACATATTGCTTTGAAACGGAAGCTTCTTTGTCGCATTTAACTCTAGTATATTAGCCTGAGATCGAAAATAATGTTAACCTATTGTACCAACCATTTTACTTTTGCTTATTTTCTCTTTTTTAAAAATAACTTTTATTTTTAGTATAGTTCATTAGTGTTTTGTTTCTTGGTGCAACACAAACTTTGCAAATATTTTGATTAATTGGTCAAAAGTAGGAGTCCTGGTTTGAAATTAATAAAAAAAGAGCTTAGAGTAGAATAAATATTCTAAGTATACCATAATGATGTAATTTGCGAAGTTCACTTAAATTAAAACCCTGGCACCTTCTTCGCTCTATATTTTGTCGTAAATCTTGATTTCCCGAATGAAGTACGAAAATATCTGGAATCATTATTTAATAAAATCCAAAACATCCGGAAACATTATTTAAGAAATCATTTTTAAAATCAGTTTAGTTTCAGATGAAGAAAAAAAATTAGATTTTGGCGATCCCATTGTACTTTTCAAAATTTCTTTTAGGAGAAGTTGCGCAAAAATTTTTTTTTTTTCATTTCAAGTCATATAGGATGTAAAAAATAAACAAGTAAAAAACTTTTTCAAAATGGGATTGAAAAAAGCATAAATAAACCAAAGCAGAAGCAAAACTACACATACAAATTTACAATTTATTATTCAAAAACATAGGTACTTACAATTTTTTATTACCATATTGTTACATGAATATCATATGTTATGAAGTTTGTATTTTTAGTCAGTCTTTGAAATACACAGAAACAAAAAAGATATTATACGCGTAACTAATATTAATTTCATTGTTCACTGTACGGTCACATTTTCGCTATACTTTTTCTGCAATCTTCTTTTTAAATTTTTTTATTTAGTTTATTATTTTTTAAATGAAACAATACGCACATACCATTTAGCATCGTTGTTGGCGAATATATTTTGTAGCATATAGTGATTTGAACAAATCATCAGCCAACATACCTGAAAATAAAGTAAAGAATGGGAAGAATCTAAACTTTTACTACAAATATTGTATTATTGTGTCATAATATGTATTACCAGACATATGAATGTAGGTCTAGTAGACCACATTAATAATGTGGAAAATAAATGTGTTTTGAAGCGTTTTTACACTTTCAGTTCTTAAAATAAATTTGAAAAAGAAAAACAATAAGAAATTCGTGTTTTGCTTTTTATTCAACTTTTCGTATTTTTTAACTTATAGAGTATTTTTTAAATCCGTTCCAGAATATTTGGGATACGGCGAGGTAGGCCTCTTGTTTTAGTATTTATAAGTATAATCTCAATCTATCTTAATTTTAAATAGTATTTTTGTTTAGAAGATTTCTTTTTATATAAAAATATTGTTTTAGATTGTTTGGTTCTAGAGGTTGTATTACAATAATTAGTTTTATGATAAATTTTGATTTGTAAGGTAACACATTTCCAAGCTAAAATATTTTTTCAAGCGATATTTTGCAACTAGGTAAATAAATATATGAATTTATTTAAATTTTCCTCATAATATCTCCAATTATTGCACAACGGTAGGGAGTGTAAAGAGAATACGTCTTTCGCTGAAAGTTAAAATATTTTTCTACTATAGGCATAAGCATAAAATTTGTCTTAAAACTAAACTGAACTTAGGATCGACTGTTACTAACTTAATTATTATATACTAGCTAATACAAAAATATCAATCTGTTTTTTTAGACTGATTCTTTTTGTCCAAAATTAATAATAGCTAGCACTTAAAATTAAATAGATTTAGCACTTAAAATTAATAAAAATCAAAAATAGTGTTAATTTTTTGAGGTTTTATTCATTTTAATAAAACCGCTAAAATCTTGAAATACAAATTGTTTTTACCGACCGCATTGTGTATACAATAGGTAGGTTATATGATGGCAACAAATTTTGCATATCGAGTTTTCGGTGGGAACGCACTTTTCCATGGTAGGAATGTGTAAATAAATTATTTTTAGCTATGTGTGGGTCTGGGTGTGCGCGCGTGTATCTTAAGTTCGGCTGAACCAATTTTGATGAAATTTTATATGTAAGTTTATTTAGACCATGACACGGTTTCGAAACTGCACTTTTTAACAGGCTTGCTTTACATTTTCGACCATTTTGAAGAAAATATTCAACCGGTTTACTTGAAATCTCATATATAAGCTTCGTTCGGCTTCCTAACTTTTGGAACAAATCAGGCATCAGCAACTGGACGTTTATTACGGGCCAAATATACATTTTTGCGTTTATAAAGAGAAATAACCAGCTGATTTCATTGAAATTTAATATTTAAATTCTTCGTATTAAAGCAATGAACATAAAAATTTTTTGGAAAGATTAGGGCCGATTTTACATTTTTCACCATATCTACGGAACGAATTGATGAAATTTCTTGAAATTTGATATTTGCGATCTGGTTGTTACCGAAATCAACTGGCGAGCATTTGAGAGCACAAAGCGAAACTCTACTAACAGCCCAATTTACATTTTTCTTGGTATGTTAACATTAGTAAGCTTACACTAATGTCCTAAAAATTGAAAAGAAGTATTTAACAGATATTTTTATAATATTATGTAACACTTTCACTTAACTAGACAATACACATTGCGGTCACTTCGTGAAGGGTATATTAACTTTAGTGGATTTAGTAACTACTTATATTCTTGCTCAACGTAAAATTCTGCGTTGATTTAGACATGTCCGTGCGATCGCATGATAATTCAAAACGAATAATGCAATCGACACCAAACTTTCACAAGTTTTTTCTTTTGTGCCAAGGACGAGCACTATTGTAATTAGACTAATTCGTACAATGGGTTTGGGTAGCTGCCGTTCAACTCAAAGAGTTTATTTTAAATATTTCAAAAACTAATAAAGCTATAAATATAAAATTTTGTATACATGTGTCCAATTGCGTTCTACAGATGCTCTAAAAACTTAAATGGGATAGCTGTACCGGTTCGGGTGGCTGCCATTGTATGGTATCCAAAAGTAAATTTTTTATATTCGGTCAAGTCAGACTCATGAAACTTGGCAGTCATGTGTCAAATTAAAGGTCAGATATATTACTGAAGTTTAAATGAAATTGCTTGGAACAGGTTCGCGCATCTACCATACAACTCTAGAAACTAATTTTAAATATTTTAAAAAATAAAATTTTTTGAATATTTGATAGGGAATGTAGAAAAACTAAACGCTTAGATACCGAATATAGGGAAAAAGAAAAAGTTTTATATAAAATAGCCAAACAAAACATCCGAACTTAAATAGACAATCGCGAAAAAAAAAAAGAATATTAGATAGAAAATGTAAAAAAAACCAAACGCGGAACAAAATGACAAAACTCAAATAGACAATCGCAAAAGAAAAAGAACGTTAGATAGGAGATGTAAAAAAACTAAACGCGAATAATCGAGTACAGGAGAAAAGAAAAAATATTAGACAGGGAAGCGAAACAAAACATCAGGGGGCAAAAAGGTAATCCCGAAAAAAAAATTATTAGTTAGGAAATGTAAAAACAAAACGCGAAAACACCGAGTACAGGAAAAAAGAAAAAGTTGTACATGTTCGCGAAAAAAAACGAATTTAGATAGGAAATGTAAAAAAACAAAACGCAAAGATACCGAGTATAGGAAAGAAGAAAAAATATTAGATAGGAAAGCGAAACAAAATACAAGGGCTCGAAAAGAAAACCGCTGGAAAAAGAAGTTTCAAGATAAGTTTAGTCAAAAGATAAACGCGAAAATACCGAATACAAAAATAATGAAAGAATTTTAGATTAAGACGCGAAACAAAAAGCTAGAGTTAAAGAGGAGAGTCGCGAGAAAAAAAGAGTACTTGATAGGGAAAGCAGGAAAAACAAGCGTGCAAATAGTTTTATAAAATTTCGAGAAAATCTTTATAATAAGTTGTCGAAATCAAAAACAAAGTGTTCCAATTATGAGCTCTTATTTATTCAACATCGAACAGAGACGCCAGTATATGTTTGCTTTTGCTATGAAGACTTATTTTTTCTCATTCTGTAAAGAAATTTTGCACAAAAAATTTAAAAAAACCTCACCCCTTTTTTTGTTTCAATATGTAATACAGTATCTGAATATATCTGTTTAACTTGTAGAAATTATATTAACAACAATAAAATACCCAAGTTAAGTACAAGTAACGATTTAAAATTTCCCTACTTACCAGAATGTATTAAAATGTTGTCACCTCTTGAAAAAAGGATGGTATCTCCTTATATAAATTTTATGCAAATCAGGCCATTTGAACAAAATGTGGTGAATCCACAACTTGGACAGAAAGATTGTGTTATTATTGTCCCAATTGAAGTAAATAAAATCTTGGAAGTGTTACCTAGATTATTTGATCAAATGGCTATCCTTCAAGTTAAATTAAAATGATATATTGAACATAAATCGAGCTATATGTTCGACACTGTACGGCCTTCAGTTGTATGTGAAGCTTTAAAATATTTGATAAAAACACCCTTATACCAAAAACATAAAATTGAAGTTGATTCCAGATATTTAATTGCATATGAATCTAATGATCAGTGTATTATTTTGTCATAGCAAACGAAGACAAGGAATCAGAACCTTTTTGATACGTAAATAGAAGTAGATGAAGAGGTGTTACTTATGAATAAAAATTTGTATTCAGTTCAAAATAATATTAAAATAACAGCTCTTGGACAAAAGATTGTTCCTGTGCCGTGGCACTTAGTTGAAGATTTAGAAGAATTGTCTTTTCCAAAAATATTTGTAGACGAACCTTTTAACAATAAAATATCATATAGTAATCGTGTAAAGTCAGAATGTAGGAGGAAAGATCGTCGATCTTGTAATGCTACCCGTGTTTTATATATGGCAAAAAAAAAGCTAGAAAAGTCCTGTTTAGCCAACATTATGGTTTGCCTGCGCAAAACTGAAAATAGTAGTAAAATAATGGCTGCCGACCCACTAAGAAAAAGCTATATTGATAATTTTTAAATTTGTTGATGGGTATAGGATTTTAAAACAAATTCGTTCTTCCGCTTCCTATTGGGAAGCAAAGAAAAAAGAATTATTATTGATGATAAGGCAATTAGGAAAACTAACAATATTTTTGACCTTGTCTGCTGGTGAACAAATTTGGCCAGAATTAATACAAGCTTTAGCCAAAATTAACGAAGATAAGCACATATCCCTGCTACAAGCTTATGATTTAGATAAATTTGAAAAAACCAAATTAATTCAAAAAGATCCTGTCACCTGCGTCAAATATTTTAATAATAAGTTTTTTAAATTTATAAATTTAATAAAGCAGCAGAATAGTGTTTTTCAAGGCCATACTGTGGTGGATAGTTATAGTCGCGTAGAATTTCAAATGAGAGGATCTCCACATGAGCATATATTTCTTTGGTTTAAAGACGTTCCTTCGTATGATATGAATAACCAACAATCTATTAGGCGATGCACAGAATTTATAGATAAATTCATAACATGTGAATATGATGCAAATAACCCATATATGGGCTTACAAATACACAAACATAGCCACACTTGTTATAAAAATCAAAAATCTAAAAAATGTAGGTTTCATTATTCTTTGTCTGTAATGCCCCAAACAATGAACTAACTACTGATTTAAAAAACACTTTGCAAAACATTCAAAATTATTTGCAACTTTTGTACACAAAGAATGTTGAAATTTCATTTTCGGAAATTTTAGAAAAGCTGTCAATTGATGAAAATGTGTACGTAATGGCTATAAGAAGTTCTCTAAAAAGAGCACAAGTATTTTTAAAGCGATCTAGCGTAGAAGTAGGAATTAATTGCTATAATAAAAATGTTCAATATTTATTTGAGTCAAATATAGACCTACAGTTTATTTTAGACCCATATGCTGCAACGTCATATGTAACTAATTACGTAGCAAAAGTAGAAAGCGGGTTGTCGAAACTGTTAAGGAATGCAGCTTCAGATTTAGAAAATAGAAACAATAGTTTAAGAAATAAATTTAGAAAAATTGCAAACATCTTTTAAATTTCAATCTGATGTCAGCACAAGAAGCTACGTACCATAATTTATCTTTACCTTTATAAAAAATGAGTAGGCACTGTATTTTTATTAACACAAGTCGTATAGAAGAAAGGGTAAAAATACTAAAATCTGCAAAGGATTTGGCTAAATTAGAACAAAATTCTACTGAGGTTTACATGTCCGATATCATTGGCAGATGTAGTAAAAGACCTGATAGCATGAATAACTTATGTCTTGCTGACTTTGCAGCAGAATATTATAAAAAGCCTTTTATACAATATGAAGATAATATTAATGAACATCATGGAAATTATGACTATAGACATAGAGGAAAGTCAGCTATTATAAGGTATAGACGTTATAAATTAGTTCAAGATAGTAATAACTATTACCGTGAGCAAATTACGTTGTTTTTACCTTAGAGAAATGAATATTCAGAAGTAGAAAACATAAACACTGAGTCCAAGTATTTCAAAAATTTAGAAATTATTTTGAAAAACAGAACAAAATATTCGGTTTTCGGAGAAGAAAAATTAGACCAAGTTTGAGAACAGGTACTACAAATTGAAACACAGGTAGAAAATTCTGATTCCGAGGAAAATGAAAACATAGATTTATTCCATCAAGCAGAAGTTAATGATAAAAATGTGCCAAAAAAACCTTTAAATTTCCGTTTTACGTCTCCTGTTAGAGTAAAAGAGAGTGAAATGAATAAACTTATGATCACACTGAACTCTAAACAAAGAAAATTCGTAATGCACATTTTAAACCGCGTTAAAATTTCTAAAGAACTTTTAAGAATATTTCTTAGCGGACCTGCTGGAGTTGGAAAAAGCGTAGTCATTAACGCTATTTTCCAAGTCTTTTCTCATTATTTTGATAACAAGCCTGGACATAATCCTAACAATATGAATATTTTATTTACTGCACCTTCAGATAAAGCGGCCGTTTTGATAAATGGAATTACACTGTACACAGCGTTCGCTTTAACTGTTACTCAGTTTGGTGGTGAAATGCTTGAATTAGCTAGCGATCTAGCCAACACTTTGCGTATTAAATTAAGTTTTTTAAAGCTTTTAATTATCGATGAAATTTCAATTTGCTATTTCTATAGAAGCTTCTAAAATTTTCTTGTATTCTCAGAACAGGATCTTTTTGGTTTATAAGCCTCGACGAAATAAACTTCCCAATAATATACAAACATTTGATAGAAGTTACTCTACGGCATGTAACGTAAGCGGCACGGCTCATTGACTTCGTTATATAAACTACTACATCACTATATGTTGCCCTTTGACTTTTGTGCACAGTAATTTCTTCAGCAGGAAATAAAGGAAATTGTTTTCTGTTATTGTTAATTTTTTCGTCTTGAAAACTTCTTGTAATTTTTTCAATTGGGATCCACATTGAATCTGTTATATGTTGTTTATTAGGACTTCTTTTAGCTCCGACAGATGGTCCAGCCGGATCTCTCCTTTCTCCTTCATTAGAACCAGCTTGTTCTGAGTTCTTCAGAAACCAGCCAAGGTCTTTAACATTTACATTCGCTAAGTCCGTATTCCGCCGACCCCAGAACCCAAGAAATCTCTGCCTGGAACCAGCTAAAGCCGAACACAAACATATCATCCGGCAAGTATTAACATTAAGCTTGCAATCTGCTTGACTCTGACATATCATCGTGAAATTCTGTGTTGTATTCAATATTTTCATCGTAATTTTCATCATCATCTTCTTGATTTGTTCCAATAGTAGTAATTGGAGAGTCAAGTATTTTCAAATATATGTGGGCGCTGAATATAATGGTTCAACACATTTAGAATAAAAATATCAGTTTGATAAAAATAAGAGTTTGATGCTAAATTTTTAACACTTTGTTGGATTTCACTATTCTTACTCTTTTCTCTAGGTGTAATGTGTTTATATATACCTCGGCGTTAAAGCATTCAGGCACATGTATCCTTCTTCTAATGCTTTCTGTAGAAATATTGACATTCCATAATTAGGTATATTGATATAATTTACAATATAATTGCAGGATGCATAAGCGTCGAAATGTTTATCCATTATATGTTCATATCTACTCTGTGAAATTTCAAAATTTTAGGATTAAGTGTATTCACCAGTTTGCCTACAAATTTTCTCTTATATAAAAACATAAGGTTTTTTTAAACTGAATTATAATGCCATTATACACCTGTTATAAGTAAAGTTATGTTTGAATATTGTAATATATTTTCGAAATAGTTTAAATTTTCCGTGTCACTTTCATTTAAAGTATTTAAAAGCAAGTTTTGAATTTTTGTCATTTTCTTTGTGAATTTTTCTATTTTCCCCATCTCCTAAAGTTATATCTGAATATATTATTTCATTTGATTTTTTTCCAATATAATCTCCCACGGGCATGCTTTTGATATGGAATGCAATCTTCTAGTCCATCATAAGAACTGTTTCTATGAAATTGATAATGGATTCGAAAATTTCTCTATTATTTAAATCTAACGTAACGTACTTAATTTAGGTGCGTTACAATCCAATTTCGTTAAAAATACCTATTCACGTTTTAAATAACTTAAATAATTGCCTTATTCTGTGGTCGAAATATTTTTCACTCTTTGTATAATTTGCCGCATCTTCTTTTAAAACAATTTTATGATCCAGTTTGATCCTGCTGCTCAAAGTGTTATAAAAAACGTACGAAGGTCAAATTGTCGTATCATTGCTATAACTAGCAGTCTTGCTATAGTTTTCATTGTATAATCTTTTTTTGCCACAATATATCGTGGAATAAGATAAGGTTTTTGAATCTATGTCAAGATACATATCCTGAGACCACTTTCCATCGCCATGAGCTGCAGCAATGTATTTGATTAGTAAATTTTCTATAGGTTTATTACGCAAAAGATTTCTTCTCCTCCTGAAGCTTTCTGCAAAATCGTCATCTTCTATTATATTTCGATTTCCATTTGCAACCATATTTCTAACAATCACTTCATCGTCACAAAACGTAATTGTGTGGATCTGAAACATGGCTCATATTTTAAAAACACTAGCTTCGCCACTAATTAAGATCACTTTTTTTTTGTAATTAACGTACAAACACACATGGTTTAGTTAAAAGTCTTACAATTTTTAAATGTTATAATATAATTATAATTTCTCTTTTATTAAATTTCAATATTCGTTTTATAATATCATTTTACTTTATATTAAGTTTCTATAATTATTTAAAATAGGTACATTCTAATCAAATAAATTTTAACAATATGACATTCTTTTTAATACATTTAATTTAATATTGATCTTTAAACTTAAAATTTAATTTAAAATTTTATTTTATTTTTTACAACCTTTTTATTTTATGATTTTGATCAAAGTGACCTATTTAACTTTTACTTTTTCTTCTATAGAAAAAATTACCGTGAAGAATGCAGTTAACATATGTTTTAATAGAAAAATGCATTAGCGTATTTAATAAAGTTGGCTCAAACCAATGGTTTGTATTGTATCACTTTTCCCTTCAACAAGTGAAAATACTGCTTACAGAAACAATCTATATATATCCACCACACTATTAAAATTATTTTCATTCATAAACGGAATTATTTCTAGGATTGGATATATTCAGGATGAACGATTTATGCAGTGTTTGAAATAGAGCAAAAATTAATATAAAGAGGGGTTAATATAATGCTCGATTTTAATGGTTAGTTGCGTGAGTTAAGAAAAATAATTGTATTGTTCAGTGTCATAGAGTTTACCGGTAGCTTTTTCTCTTTATAAAAATTTGTAAAAGCTTGCGGTTTCGGAAATATAAGGCGTAAAACTCAAATTTTACAAATTTCAAGAGGCGATACCTTGCGAGGGGATGGAGATCAAAAAAAGTTTTCTACAAACAAGCATTTATTAGTGTCTAAAAGTTCCTAAAATTTCAGGCTTTTACAGATTGGGGTCTAGAAGAAAAATGACATTAAAAATTTGGAAAAAACGGACTTTAGATAACGCTAAATTTGAACATTTTGTTTTTATAAAGTTTAACTATAGTATACTGCGCTAGGGGGAGCAAGCCACTGCCTTCCTGCGTTTGCAAAATTTCAAAAATTCTTATGGTTTCACTGCACTAAACAGTTAAAAAATTGCGAAAACCATTTGCAATGTATTTAGTTAATGCATCATACATTGCATTTATTTACATTTTTGCCTCAATCTGTTTTGTGTTGTTTTTGTGCATAAAGTACTAATATTTCTTATTTTCTCTATTTCAGAATAAAAATGAACATCTAAGATGAGAACCAGAAGATACTGGATCAGCTGACTTCTGTGAACTGGATCAATCTAATTTCTGTGTCACTACCAAAATTTTGCATGCAGTATAGCATGTTTTTTGTATATTTCAGTATTTATCAAATATTTTAGAGTTTCAATTACGTTTACTACGGGCCAACTCCGTATGGAGAAGTGCATTCCCACCGAAAACTCGATATGCAAAATTTATTGCCATCACATCACCATAATCACATAACGTATTGTATACACAATACGGTCGGTAAAAATTTTAGGAATTAACTTTTATTAACTTTTATCAACAAATTTCAAGTAACCATTTTTATTTCTAAAAATTTTAATTACACCGTTTCTATATCAGATAAAATTGGAACATCAACTCAGAACAAGAGCTTTCATATAATAGAAAGCGAACACCCTGCCTGTATACATGTGTAAGAAAAATATCTTTTTGCTTGCTCTATATTTTGGCACAAAAAAAACTGCTATAGGCTGAAAATTGAAGAAACATTCAGTAGAAATTCAAAAATTTGCAGATTAACAAAAAAAACATATGAGAAGTTGGTATTGAACAAAAACAAGAAGATAAATTTTATTAATATTCTGCCTAAATCATTCTTGAACGGCCTAAAAAGATGCGCATGAAAGTTTTGGTAAGGTAAAATTAAAAAGCACCGAATGAATTATTTTGCTTCTGAATGAATAAACGAATGAAAAGGGACGTTATAAATTTCTGTTTCTGTCATACAAAGCAGAATATTTTTTTATACTTCATTTTCTTTTTGCCTCAGTATGGAAACAATTGTTTTAACGACTTGCCAGATGATAAATGGTTCATTGAAAAAATTCATAAAATATTCCGCTCGAATATATAAGAAAGGTGTGAAAAGGACACTTTGTATATCTATATCTCCCGTTATTTGTGTGTTAAAATTTTAAATTGAATATTTATTTTCTATCCGTACATTTATTATTTAAAGTTTATTACCGGTACAGAAACAAATTATAATATACGGGTAAATTATACATTTTCCAAAATTACGTTAAAAAAATTTGAGACAATGATGCAGCAACAGGATGTCTTAAGGACCTTTTTTTATAAAATATCATTTCTTATAAGGTACATTCATGTATATTATTGGTAGGTATTTCATTATTTTATATTATATGTATAAATATTAGAAAAAATTTTAATATAATTATGCGAATACAATGTGTACTATGCCGCAGATTCAAGAATTTAACAACTAAGTTTCCACAATTAATAGATTGTCAGAAATTTACACTCATTATAATAATTTTCTACTTATAAATTTGATATATCTTAAATTTTTATGATTAAAATGTACAATGTAGTGATTTTAAAAATTTAAAAGAATAAAATTTATGCCAATATATTTGGGTAGTCCTTACATACAGGATATTTTTTGGGAAATTTTGACTTTGCATTTGAATATCTCTGAAAATAAAAATTTTTTTGCAACCACTGGTATAACGTTAGAAGTACCTTTCATTAGCTTTAATATAAGTGTACAAAATTAGATTTACCTGTCATATTTCCCGAGTTATAAATAAAAATGTGAAAATTAGACAGTTCTTGCATGTTCCAACTTTGAAGCTCCATAACTCCTTTGTCCTTGAGTCCAAAAAGAAAAATGGCACCAGGTGTTTATTTGTCTGAATGCATTTTATCAGCCTGCTTCGGGAATACCATCGGGAATCTCAGATACCTTGTGTAGTTTATTCAACCGTGAATCTTTGAAAACGGATTTGATTTTGAAAATTGCAAAACACAATTATTCGTTTTTAAAAATTAATCAAAAATTAATAAGAATCACGTAATTTTTATTTATATTTCTCGAATTTTTTCAAACATTTAAGCAAGTACACTTTATAGCATGAATATTGAATTTTTCTGTTTGTAAAATTTTGTCAAATTTAGTTATGGTGTCGACAAACAAATACCAATGAAATAATAAAACAAAGTTTAAACAATTGAGCATACGAAAATCCTGAGATATTGTAAGCCAAACTTCCATAAAATCAAAAATGTAATAGTAATCTTCGTCTCACCAGGAAGTAAGTATACACTTATTTTTTAACTAAGTTAATTAATAGTACAATCCGAACTCTACATTAAGATTAATTTTTAAAAATTATTATTCTTATGTATACACAATTATCCGAAAATTATATGAAAGTGCTTTGATGGAAATCATTACTTAAACTTTATGTAAGTATTAAACTATAAACTGTTACAATTTTTAGTGTTTACAATTTTTCAAAATGTTGATAAACGTTATTTAGGTTTTGTAAGTTTTTTTTGAAATTCTTAATATTTAAGTAATTATTTTGTTGCTTGATCTAAACATATAAAATTTTATTTACATATGCATCAAACATTTTAATAGAAATTGAGTTCCAAAACAGAAATGTAAATCTATTGCATGTTAACTATAAATTAAACTTTCTCATTTTTAACCGTTAGTTAAACACATAAAGAAAATACAACATTCTTCACATCAATCTCCAAAATAAATCGTTTGGGGTCTCTACTGACCCAAGCAAAAGTTTAACACATTGAGTGTCAACTTATCAAATTTAAAAATAACAAATGCTAGATATGTTAACAACTTGTAGATACACATTAATACTAGTGAACACACCCTATTTTAGAACCTGTTCATATGAAGCTGTATAAATAAGTAACGCAAGGACAAATTTAAAAAATCTAAAATTTTAAAGCTTCTTTAATATGATGTACTTATATAATTTCCTTAAATTCAGGAATTTAAAAGCAAGGAACTCAATGGACCCAACAAAAGTAACCAAGTGTGTATAACAAAAAGAACTAAAATTCGCTACTGTAACTGCCCAAAAATATAAAAACCTATTAATTTAACTTTTAGTTCAATCTTAACTAAAAAGCTACTAATTTTTTAACTTTAAAGAGATCAGTGTCAAAATTTTAGTCACAATCATCAGCCTTAATTTGGTTTTGTAACCGCTGTTGAGGAACAAATTTTAAACTTTTGAGTAATAAGGGGTTGTGAAGGCATCTAAGATAAATCACTTACCTTTGCAAAGGAAAAGTTACTAAAGTAGTCGCATAGGGTCAACTTGCAAATTTTTCGAAATTCCAACGATTAACCAATGATTTTTATCACAAAGTTTATGTTATTTTAAAAAAAAGAAGTAGGTATATAAAACACCTCTTGCTTGTAATGTACTTAAATAGAACACTTTGATAATAATAAAATATTTAAATAACTGGTTGATAAAGTTACAAATTTAAATTTGACAAAGACATGCTATTTTAATTTTTTTTAAAGCATATCAAAGGATAGTTAAATTATTGGCTGTTTAGTAAGAAACAAAAACTTTCATGAAATACTAGCAGCTAGTATAACGTAACAAGGAATTTGCAAAAGATTTCTGAAGAAAAGTCTATTATTAAATCTTAAAAGGAGATTTGGTTGTCTCATGTTTTAGAAATTTATTTAATTGAGTTTAAATTTTCCTTAAATATTTGTTTTTTACTGAAATTAAATAGGAACATCCTCTTAAAATCACAGTCAGAATTTTAAAATTTAATGTTTTAACTGTGTTGGAAAAATTAAAGTAAGTATTTTTCTCAATAAGGTTTCAAAAAACAAATTTTAATTAAATTAAGATTATAAAATGAATTTTGAAAAGTTTAGGTTGCCCTGGTTAACATATATGGTCTATTTTTTAAGTAAATAATTAATATTTGGTAAGTAAAGTCCCTAAACATCAAAAATTTAGATAATAACTTGCTGCGCCGAAAACTAAGGTATATTGGAATGTTTTGTTTATAAAAGATCTACAGATACGTTTGTATCTGTATCTGTAGATGACTTGAAGTCTAAACGGGTATTCGTTTTTGCTTTTGGGCAAACTTCAATTTTACGATAACGTACTATAACGTTGTATGCAAGTGCTCTGAGCTTTCAAATACAAAATTATGATATAATTCTGGAAATATTCTGTACTCTAACATTACTGTCACCCTTGGTATTCTGAAAGTACATGAAATACAAAATTCGGTTAAGCCTTAATTTTTAGCCTTTTATTAAACCTTTTAAATACTGTTTTTTTGAAGCCCCTATCTCTTTCGTTATAAGCAAAAAAACTTACACAAGCAGAAATTTCATGTTAATTTGTTTTAATCACTGAAAATCGGAAATATTGAATTCTAGAATCTAGTCCTGAGGAAAAGATTTAACCATTTTTGGCCCTCTAACCACTGGTATTTGTTTTTGTATTCCCTTCTGAATCACCCTGCATTTGTGCACACTTTCGATTACTATTTTTAACCATTTTTTATTGTGTACTAAATTGTGTACTTAAATTTTTTTAATAGTTTGCATGTTCCACTATACAAATTGAATTTTTTATTGAAAATTTTGCTTTAAATTAATAATAATACGTTTGTCGTTGTATTATTTTCATGTAAGTAACTACATACATATACACTGTAAGTACGAGTATGATAGCATGTTCCTCAAAAGAGTATTATTATTTTATTAATAAGGCGGAAATTATGCACTATCATGAATATGGGAACCAGAAATTTTCACCTCGTAACTTAAATATAAACGTGATTTTTAATGTTTATATTACACATACATATGTATACATACTCGTAATATGTATATGCAAAAATATATTAATGGAATTCTTCTTTTGGGCATTTTCTTAATGTATACTGGCTAAAAAAAAGAAAAAAAATATTTGACGATTAATTATTTAGTATTGAGAATACGTAACAGGTTAAGAAAGAGTCGAGAGTTTTCGTGCAGGTTATTGTGAACAGGAGACATAAGGCATTCCATTATCATCAAAATATGCAGGGTTTTATATTCCCAATTGAATCTTTAAATTCGGAACAAACTCATAATTTGGAATATTCTAAAATTAAGAGAGTTTGTACACATAATCTAATCCCAAAGAAGAGTTTCTACATAATAATAAGCAACAATATTATTTTATAAATTGCAAAATCAAAAATCAATTCTTAAAATAATTATGTTTCAATTTTTAAGTTTACTTTACTCAAAATTTTTACTTATCAAATTTTTTTTGATTGTAAATTCCGTTCTGAAAAAAATAGGAACTTCAAACAAACTTTTTTTGAAAGGCCTAGTAAGGAGCTTAAAAAAGACGTGGTATTTTATTCTGTATTTTATGTACCACATCCGAATTTTACGGAAAATCAAATTTTTCACTTATTTTTTTTTCAGTTTTTTCTAGCCAAATAATTTTCATAAGATATTTTTTGAAACCTTGAAATTTTTTTTATAGAACTTTTCCCAGCTGCTGTAAGTCATGAAACATTAAAACATTTTCTATAGTACAGAAAATATAGCACAAACATCATAAATACTGCGAGTCACGAATTCAATTAAAATCAAACGTTGGTTTAAACTAAATTTAGATTTAATTTAATATTCCTCTATCAAAAAATTTATCAAAAATATCAAAATATTGTCAAAAAATACGAATTCCTTATCCAAAAATTTTACGAACTTCTCAAAACAAGCACCACATTTTCTTATGAAATTCATCTAATTCGGCAAGAGTTTATGTTTAGCTTCTTTCAAATTTACTATCCAATCCCAAATTTTAAATTAATGACTTTACTAGAACACCTCTTTAGTTGCAACAACCGTACTCCAATTTTATTTTTTCATAGAAATTTGTTGAAAATTTATTAATTCCCTTAAATTATTTATTAATTATTTATTAGCTTATTAATGTTAATACCATATAATTTACAAACTCCATTTTCTAAAAAAAAAATCAATTTTCGTATTGAAAAAAAAAAAAAATTTTTCTATTAGAATAAATGTCAAAATTTGTATGACATGTTTTTAAAAATTCGCTCCAGCTTGTTAATTTTAATAAATTCAGATGCCAAATGGTGTCCAGATTTCGAAAATATTTTTTTCAAATTTTTAAATTGCACCCAGTGTGAGAAAAATGCATTTAAAAATTTTAAACCATATAGGTACCATTTCTTATAAAAATTGGCGAAAATAAAAAATCTATCAATTTTCTTTACCAAGAAAAGTTTCGAAAAAAAATTTTTGATTACTAGATTTTTTTTATTTTTCCTAATACAAAATTCTAGTTTTTCTTTTCAAAAATTTCAAATTAAAAGTTTGTATAAAATTTCGATTCAATTTTGTTATTAATTGTTACATTTCAATAAAAACATTGAAACTCAGATTTTTTATCAAAATAACGACACATAAAAATATATTTAAACTGTTTTTCGAGTGACTCTTGTCTTCAAAAATTAATAATAGTTGATAGCTTACAGTGCTGGTTAGAATTATCTGGTTAAAAAAGACTGAAAAAAAACAAACCAAGTGAAAAATTTGATTTTCCCCAAAGTTAGAATGCTTGGTATTCCGAAGGTACAAAAAATACAAAATCAAGGCCTTTCAGAAACTGTTTGTTTGAAGTTCCTGTCTTTTCCAGAGACCCTTATACATACTTTGTAGCATAATATTGTTATGTCAACAGAACCATAAGAACTAGTACAAAAGAAATTCTAAAAAAATCTGTTCTCTAAATCTGAAAATTTGAAAGTCAAAATCCAAAAAATTATGTTTTTCATATTTCCCGAGTTATAAATAAAAATGTGAAAATTAGACAGTTCTTGCATGTTCCAACTTTGAAGCTCCATAACTCCTTTGTCCTTGAGTCCAAAAAGAAAAATGGCACCAGGTGTTTATTTGTCTGAATGCATTTTATCAGCCTGCTTCGGGAATACCATCGGGAATCTCAGATACCTTGTGTAGTTTATTCAACCGTGAATCTTTGAAAACGGATTTGATTTTGAAAATTGCAAAACACAATTATTCGTTTTTAAAAATTAATCAAAAATTAATAAGAATCACGTAATTTTTATTTATATTTCTCGAATTTTTTCAAACATTTAAGCAAGTACACTTTATAGCATGAATATTGAATTTTTCTGTTTGTAAAATTTTGTCAAATTTAGTTATGGTGTCGACAAACAAATACCAATGAAATAATAAAACAAAGTTTAAACAATTGAGCATACGAAAATCCTGAGATATTGTAAGCCAAACTTCCATAAAATCAAAAATGTAATAGTAATCTTCGTCTCACCAGGAAGTAAGTATACACTTATTTTTTAACTAAGTTAATTAATAGTACAATCCGAACTCTACATTAAGATTAATTTTTAAAAATTATTATTCTTATGTATACACAATTATCCGAAAATTATATGAAAGTGCTTTGATGGAAATCATTACTTAAACTTTATGTAAGTATTAAACTATAAACTGTTACAATTTTTAGTGTTTACAATTTTTCAAAATGTTGATAAACGTTATTTAGGTTTTGTAAGTTTTTTTTGAAATTCTTAATATTTAAGTAATTATTTTGTTGCTTGATCTAAACATATAAAATTTTATTTACATATGCATCAAACATTTTAATAGAAATTGAGTTCCAAAACAGAAATGTAAATCTATTGCATGTTAACTATAAATTAAACTTTCTCATTTTTAACCGTTAGTTAAACACATAAAGAAAATACAACATTCTTCACATCAATCTCCAAAATAAATCGTTTGGGGTCTCTACTGACCCAAGCAAAAGTTTAACACATTGAGTGTCAACTTATCAAATTTAAAAATAACAAATGCTAGATATGTTAACAACTTGTAGATACACATTAATACTAGTGAACACACCCTATTTTAGAACCTGTTCATATGAAGCTGTATAAATAAGTAACGCAAGGACAAATTTAAAAAATCTAAAATTTTAAAGCTTCTTTAATATGATGTACTTATATAATTTCCTTAAATTCAGGAATTTAAAAGCAAGGAACTCAATGGACCCAACAAAAGTAACCAAGTGTGTATAACAAAAAGAACTAAAATTCGCTACTGTAACTGCCCAAAAATATAAAAACCTATTAATTTAACTTTTAGTTCAATCTTAACTAAAAAGCTACTAATTTTTTAACTTTAAAGAGATCAGTGTCAAAATTTTAGTCACAATCATCAGCCTTAATTTGGTTTTGTAACCGCTGTTGAGGAACAAATTTTAAACTTTTGAGTAATAAGGGGTTGTGAAGGCATCTAAGATAAATCACTTACCTTTGCAAAGGAAAAGTTACTAAAGTAGTCGCATAGGGTCAACTTGCAAATTTTTCGAAATTCCAACGATTAACCAATGATTTTTATCACAAAGTTTATGTTATTTTAAAAAAAAGAAGTAGGTATATAAAACACCTCTTGCTTGTAATGTACTTAAATAGAACACTTTGATAATAATAAAATATTTAAATAACTGGTTGATAAAGTTACAAATTTAAATTTGACAAAGACATGCTATTTTAATTTTTTTTAAAGCATATCAAAGGATAGTTAAATTATTGGCTGTTTAGTAAGAAACAAAAACTTTCATGAAATACTAGCAGCTAGTATAACGTAACAAGGAATTTGCAAAAGATTTCTGAAGAAAAGTCTATTATTAAATCTTAAAAGGAGATTTGGTTGTCTCATGTTTTAGAAATTTATTTAATTGAGTTTAAATTTTCCTTAAATATTTGTTTTTTACTGAAATTAAATAGGAACATCCTCTTAAAATCACAGTCAGAATTTTAAAATTTAATGTTTTAACTGTGTTGGAAAAATTAAAGTAAGTATTTTTCTCAATAAGGTTTCAAAAAACAAATTTTAATTAAATTAAGATTATAAAATGAATTTTGAAAAGTTTAGGTTGCCCTGGTTAACATATATGGTCTATTTTTTAAGTAAATAATTAATATTTGGTAAGTAAAGTCCCTAAACATCAAAAATTTAGATAATAACTTGCTGCGCCGAAAACTAAGGTATATTGGAATGTTTTGTTTATAAAAGATCTACAGATACGTTTGTATCTGTATCTGTAGATGACTTGAAGTCTAAACGGGTATTCGTTTTTGCTTTTGGGCAAACTTCAATTTTACGATAACGTACTATAACGTTGTATGCAAGTGCTCTGAGCTTTCAAATACAAAATTATGATATAATTCTGGAAATATTCTGTACTCTAACATTACTGTCACCCTTGGTATTCTGAAAGTACATGAAATACAAAATTCGGTTAAGCCTTAATTTTTAGCCTTTTATTAAACCTTTTAAATACTGTTTTTTTGAAGCCCCTATCTCTTTCGTTATAAGCAAAAAAACTTACACAAGCAGAAATTTCATGTTAATTTGTTTTAATCACTGAAAATCGGAAATATTGAATTCTAGAATCTAGTCCTGAGGAAAAGATTTAACCATTTTTGGCCCTCTAACCACTGGTATTTGTTTTTGTATTCCCTTCTGAATCACCCTGCATTTGTGCACACTTTCGATTACTATTTTTAACCATTTTTTATTGTGTACTAAATTGTGTACTTAAATTTTTTTAATAGTTTGCATGTTCCACTATACAAATTGAATTTTTTATTGAAAATTTTGCTTTAAATTAATAATAATACGTTTGTCGTTGTATTATTTTCATGTAAGTAACTACATACATATACACTGTAAGTACGAGTATGATAGCATGTTCCTCAAAAGAGTATTATTATTTTATTAATAAGGCGGAAATTATGCACTATCATGAATATGGGAACCAGAAATTTTCACCTCGTAACTTAAATATAAACGTGATTTTTAATGTTTATATTACACATACATATGTATACATACTCGTAATATGTATATGCAAAAATATATTAATGGAATTCTTCTTTTGGGCATTTTCTTAATGTATACTGGCTAAAAAAAAGAAAAAAAATATTTGACGATTAATTATTTAGTATTGAGAATACGTAACAGGTTAAGAAAGAGTCGAGAGTTTTCGTGCAGGTTATTGTGAACAGGAGACATAAGGCATTCCATTATCATCAAAATATGCAGGGTTTTATATTCCCAATTGAATCTTTAAATTCGGAACAAACTCATAATTTGGAATATTCTAAAATTAAGAGAGTTTGTACACATAATCTAATCCCAAAGAAGAGTTTCTACATAATAATAAGCAACAATATTATTTTATAAATTGCAAAATCAAAAATCAATTCTTAAAATAATTATGTTTCAATTTTTAAGTTTACTTTACTCAAAATTTTTACTTATCAAATTTTTTTTGATTGTAAATTCCGTTCTGAAAAAAATAGGAACTTCAAACAAACTTTTTTTGAAAGGCCTAGTAAGGAGCTTAAAAAAGACGTGGTATTTTATTCTGTATTTTATGTACCACATCCGAATTTTACGGAAAATCAAATTTTTCACTTATTTTTTTTTCAGTTTTTTCTAGCCAAATAATTTTCATAAGATATTTTTTGAAACCTTGAAATTTTTTTTATAGAACTTTTCCCAGCTGCTGTAAGTCATGAAACATTAAAACATTTTCTATAGTACAGAAAATATAGCACAAACATCATAAATACTGCGAGTCACGAATTCAATTAAAATCAAACGTTGGTTTAAACTAAATTTAGATTTAATTTAATATTCCTCTATCAAAAAATTTATCAAAAATATCAAAATATTGTCAAAAAATACGAATTCCTTATCCAAAAATTTTACGAACTTCTCAAAACAAGCACCACATTTTCTTATGAAATTCATCTAATTCGGCAAGAGTTTATGTTTAGCTTCTTTCAAATTTACTATCCAATCCCAAATTTTAAATTAATGACTTTACTAGAACACCTCTTTAGTTGCAACAACCGTACTCCAATTTTATTTTTTCATAGAAATTTGTTGAAAATTTATTAATTCCCTTAAATTATTTATTAATTATTTATTAGCTTATTAATGTTAATACCATATAATTTACAAACTCCATTTTCTAAAAAAAAAATCAATTTTCGTATTGAAAAAAAAAAAAATTTTTCTATTAGAATAAATGTCAAAATTTGTATGACATGTTTTTAAAAATTCGCTCCAGCTTGTTAATTTTAATAAATTCAGATGCCAAATGGTGTCCAGATTTCGAAAATATTTTTTTCAAATTTTTAAATTGCACCCAGTGTGAGAAAAATGCATTTAAAAATTTTAAACCATATAGGTACCATTTCTTATAAAAATTGGCGAAAATAAAAAATCTATCAATTTTCTTTACCAAGAAAAGTTTCGAAAAAAAATTTTTGATTACTAGATTTTTTTTATTTTTCCTAATACAAAATTCTAGTTTTTCTTTTCAAAAATTTCAAATTAAAAGTTTGTATAAAATTTCGATTCAATTTTGTTATTAATTGTTACATTTCAATAAAAACATTAAAACTCAGATTTTTTATCAAAATAACGACACATAAAAATATATTTCAACTGTTTTTCGAGTGACTCTTGTCTTCAAAAATTAATAATAGTTGATAGCTTACAGTGCTGGTTAGAATTATCTGGTTAAAAAAGACTGAAAAAAAACAAACCAAGTGAAAAATTTGATTTTCCCCAAAGTTAGAATGCTTGGTATTCCGAAGGTACAAAAAATACAAAATCAAGGCCTTTCAGAAACTGTTTGTTTGAAGTTCCTGTCTTTTCCAGAGACCCTTATACATACTTTGTAGCATAATATTGTTATGTCAACAGAACCATAAGAACTAGTACAAAAGAAATTCTAAAAAAATCTGTTCTCTAAATCTGAAAATTTGAAAGTCAAAATCCAAAAAATTATGTTTTTCGACTATTTGTATCAAAGAAACTATAAACATTTTTAAATTTTTTAAATACAGAAAAGTTGCAGCTGGTTTTTTCTACCGCAGCACAGTTACACTAAAATACTCTTAAGGAAAAGCGGAAGTGTATATTACATACGCATCCTATCTATCACGCATATCTACACATTTTTTAAAAAAATTTGCATTAGGATGAAATAAATAACATTTTATTTTAAAATGGCATTCAGCCCTTTTTTTCTACTATTGTACCAATAAATGTATTTATTGGTTAAAGGAAAATCAAATTACAGAAATTTGTTCAAATAAAAAATATTGGAAAGGGACCCTTTTAAATATTTTATAAAATTACCCTTATTAAGCTATAAAAAAAATGTAATATAAATTTTTGTTCAATTTCAACTTATTCCTTATTACATGTTTTATTGGTTTTATCTTATAAGAAAATTTGCTAAAAAGCAACAAAATATGAAAGGAACTGAATTCGGTGATACTTAAAAATTACATATCTGAAATTTGAGAAATCTTTAAAACTCCTTTTATTTGTAATCCTTATTATTATGCAAGCTATAATTGTATGTACTTTACACAGAATATCTGATTCATAAATGCAGATGTTACTCATGGGAGCAAATGTTTTTAGAACCGATAATTACAGCACAACATCTTCCGACTTACAGCGATTTAATGATGAATATAATGAATATCTATAATAATTTTTTAAGATTTCAGAATAACAGAACTTTGAAGATTGAAAATCTGATTTTTTAACGTTACATAAATTTTTAATGCTACGGAACAACGCAGCTTTCTCTAATTTTAAAAAATCTCTAAAAGAAGAGTTTTAATTTAATTAAAGAATCATCTTCGTACCTATTATAGTTTGAGAATTATGCAAAATAATAATTACTCAGAATATTGTCTGTCTACAAAATTTGTACCTTTTCATGAGGGTCTATCGCATTCCAAGTACATGCCATAGTGCAGCTAGAAACCAGAAATAAATGTGAAATAATCAGTTTATTTTAATAAGCAAATTAATGTTTTGCAGAATTTCGACAAGTGACGAAAACTTTTTCGTCTCTTGCCGAAATTAATTCAAAACTACAATCCTAAGTCAGAGATCTTTTTCCCAAATTCATTTCTAATACTATATAAAATTTCTCAATTCAATTTCTTTTTTGTAAATGGAAGAAAATTAGCATTTTATGACTTAAATAGGCACATAACGTAATAAGAATGAAATGGGACTGTTGCTTTCTAGTATCTTTCATCATTCATTAGACAGATGGTATTGTATAGGTTTTACTATATTCTCCTGATACTTAAACATGCATATATAAAGTTAAAAGTAGCGTTAACTCTTATAAAATATTGAGAAAAAAAAAACGTGCACTCGGTATAATTGACCAGGTTAAGACCGACTGAAACGTTTTTGCTTGTTTTATTTTGCGATACTTTGTTTATGTATTGTTATTTTTGTTTCTATTTTGTACATTTTCTACTTTTGAATTACCCTAGAAGAAGGATTCTGTTACAAAGTTCCATATTGTACTCTTTTTATGTTCTTTATGATGTTTTACTTACTCATCTGATGTTTAGCGTTTCTAGTCCTGAAAACACTATTTTCAACGTGACACTGAGAGAAACATGTTTTTTATACCCGTACGAACGTATGTTCGAAGGGTATACTAAATTTGCCTTACCGTTTGTAACGCTAAGAAATAACGGTCTTAGATATAGACTCAAGTGTATGTTTTTGATCAGTGTCAAATTCTGAGTTGATTTAGCTTTGTCTGTCCGTCCGTCCGTCCGTCCATCCCAACGATAACTCAAAAACTAATTGAGCTAAGTTCACCAAATTTTCACAAATAATTTATTGTAGTAAGTGCCAGAACCCTATTTAAATTGGACATGATCGGGGTACCGGTTCGGGTAGCTGCCATACAACTTCAAAATTTATTTGGCTATGTCTCAGAAACTATAAAAGCTGTGGTATTGAAATTTCACGCAAACGAATATATTCGTAGGGCTAATGTGTCTTATAAAAGTGGTTGAAATTACTTGGCTCCTTCTGGTACCTGCCATACAACTTCAAAAGTTATTTGGCTATATCTCAGAAACTATAAAAGTTATGGTATTAAAATTTCACACAAACGAATATATTAGTAGGGCCAATGTGTTTTATAAAAGTCGTTGAAATTACTTGGCTCCTTCTGGTACCTGCCATACAACTTCAAAAGTTATTTGGCTATATCTCAAAAACTATATAAGCTATGGTATTGAAATTTCACACAAACGAATACACTAGTAGGGCCAATGTGTATAATAAAAGTCGTTGAAATTACTTGGCTCCTTCTGGTACCTGCCATACAACTTCAAAAGTTATTTGGCTATATCTCAGAAACTATAAAAGCTATGGTATTGAAATTTCACACAAGCGAATATATTACTAGGGCCAATGTGTTTTTCTGGTAGCTGCCATACAACTTAAATAGTAGTTTGGCACACACAGTATTTTGAAAAACAGACATATTGAAATTTTGCATAAATTAATGTGTCCCTTAGTCAGTTATGGCATCTTTATTTGCACATAGGATAACAAATTCGTACGGGTATCACAGAGTTGACAAAGTCAACTCTATTTTTTTTCTCGTTTAATTTTATTAAGTTCGTAAAAACTAAAACGAAATTTTCAAAAAAAAAGAAATAAAAAGTAGTAACAGTATAGTAGCCACTTAATTTAGTTCTTACAATCTTCATTTTAATCTTTCTCTTTCTTTCCTTGTCTCTTTCTTTTTTTAACTCCTTAATTGTGTTTTGTTTTACTTTTACGTATTCACCATATTGTTGTCATATGTTTTGGCTTTCATTAAATTCAATTTTTAGTCTCAATTTTTTCTTCATATTTATTTTTTCTTATGATATTATGAGCCATTTTTCAATATTGCTCCAAAAAACAGTTGAAACCAAGTAAGTACCTAGTTAATAATTAAAATATTTTTTATAGAACTCGTACATATTTTGTGGTAAAGTAGTGAAGTCTTGAACTCAAATCCATTTATGCATATGCATATTATTTGAACTCAAAAATAATTCATAAATATTTTACTATAAATAATTGATATTTGACAAATCCTTTTCAGAGGTAGATTGAGAGGTGCTTTTGCTGTAATTATTCGATACTATTTGTCACCATTTCGTAAGCTAAAGATTGGTAATCAATAGCAATAATACTCAATAAGTTTTATATTGGGATTGTACGGTATTGTAACTTGGCAATTAATATGGTCGCAGTGTTAATTTTACGTAAATATATATTATATTAAATTACACTCGCGCGAATTTAAACAATTTGGTCATTCTTAATGATTGCAAATAAATTTATAAATAAATTTAATTTAATTAATTAATAAAAATTTTTCAATATGTGTCGTGAATTGCGCCACTGCAAGTTAGTTCCATAAGTTTGTGTTCCAAAAAGTTGCAGTGTGCTTTTACGTTTAAATTTTTACTAATTTTGATAAAATAACTGTTGACAATTTATATAAAATAATTTCGTTGTCAATTCGCTTGGCTAATATTTTAAATTCAGTTCAATCCTTTTTTATTCCGCGCACCTTCGTGAAGGGTATTTTAGCTTTGGTAAGGGATTTGTAACCACTTGAATGAGTCGTTTCCAGTATGAGCATGTATATATATTCTAAAATTGTGAGTGATTGAAACATGTCCGATCGCACGATAACAAACTTTCACAAGTTGTTTCTTTTCTGCAGAGGACAGCTGCTTTTGTAACTGGACCAATTCGGATAACGGGTTCGGGTAGCTACCATACAACTCAAAGAAGTTTTTTTAAATATGTCAAAAAGCAATAGAGATATTAATATCAATTTTGTAAGGGCGTTTCCAATTAAATTTTACATACATGTGTTCTAAAAATTTTAATTGAATAGCTGCACTAATTCTATATATTTGGAAAAATTCGCAGTTGTATATCCCTGAAGTTGTGATGAAATAGCTTGACAGGTTTGGGTGGCTGCCATACAATCTAAAAAACAAATATTAACATTTTGAATTTTACACTACGTGACATCAATAGGATCAATAAGAAAATCAATATGAATTCTTTTTTTAATAAAAGAATAAATTTAATAAAAATAACATTGTTTTTTATTCTATTAAAAAAAAGTAAACTGTTTTAACGTGAAGTTAATATTTTAAATAATATTTGAAAATTATTTTGAATAAATTTGATTGGAATATGTTCTTTGCTCCCATTGATTTTCTTATAATAATTTTTCTTCTTTTCTCCGATATAACAATAGCAGCCTTTCTTCATTCAATTTAAACATTATAATTATAGGTGCTTCCTATTTAAACCATACATTATGTACAAACTTACTCACAATACATTTCATATACAGAAGCATAGAATTTATACAATAATGATAAAGCAATATTTTTTAAGAAAATTTAAAATTTTCATGAAAATATTCAAAACCTATATGAAAAAGATAATTGAAATTATGGTTATAGGTACTTACAAACATAACAATTTTGTTTCCTTCAAAAATTTTGAAAGAAGGTATATGTACACACCTTAAATTTCCGTAGTGTTGTACAATTACCTGCAACGAAGGAAACGAAGATTAACTAAGAAAATACTGCTTCATATCACGAAATATTAATTATAGTAATTGATAATTTACCATGTCTGTATTTTTTTGTACACTGTAAGGTATCATGTTATGTAATGATTTGAAGCGCTTTTAAAAATTCGCAATAAAAAAGACTTTGTATGCTTTACGTTCCGAAATTATTTAAAAACTTATAACACCAAAACAGCAAATTAAAATTAACTTAAAATCGCATTAAAATTTTTGCAAAAATTAACAGAAATAGTCATTCGTAGCTTAATAAAGTAATTCGGATATCAAGAAAGAAAATATATTTAATTAAATAAATTTCATTTTACATTATTAAAAAGTAAGATAGTTTTATATTTTTGAATTATTCTAGTTACCGCATAACTGCTTGCGGAGTGATCCCAAATCACCTTCATCATCAGAAAGATTGTCTCTGCAACAGATATTTGCGATGAAGGCGATGGATTTTCACAAACTTTAACTATGTAATTCTCAAATTGCAAAAGCTAACTTCAAAAACAAATGTGGACATGTGGAAATGAAGAGTTAAGGTATAGATCTGTTCTTTACATACATCAAATACAATTCGTGTAACTTCAAATTCGCTAGAAAATAATTCGTATAAAAAAACTCCTTACATTATAGTTCTGCTGCATAAAAGTTTGGTTTCCTAATCAGAATACCTCAGTAAAAGCATTTTCATGTAAAATGTTACCAGATCGAGATCGTATGTATTATGACTTGTAATATAAATGAACCGTAGAACCAAGCTTATAACTCTATGCAATAATGACACGAATTCCAATTTTTTCCTCAATTAAATTACTTATTCTTGCAATTATTCTGAAATTTCAGATGTCCATGACGATATAATCTAAAAAAAAAATGTAACATCCGAAAAGACTTTTGTCTTCGAGAATTTTCAGTTTACTGAAGTTATTTGCCATTACCATAATATGGTGATGTCACAGAATTTTTGTAAACAAGTACACAACAACTTAATATTTTCTTTGATTACACTAATTAAGTGGAATAAAACACCTTCCATCCACGTGTTGCACAGTAACAGTAGTGAAAATCTCAATAAAATTGTGTTATTTTTTTAACGCTAGCCAGCAGACAATTATTTAAACTTCCATTTTTTCATGAATTTTATTTTGCATGCCGAAAATCTTTGAGCCAGAATATGTAGCTGTCTTGAAATTTGGATAAAGTAATCATGGGTACCCTAACTAATTTAATATTTATATTATTCCTAAAATGCATGTTGCATTCGGTTATGTGTTGGCCACTGTTCTTTATTGACTTCGAAATTTTTAACTTTTTTGAAATTTATGCGTGTAAAAAAAAATAATTCAAAAAATAAAAAGTGGGGCCAAACCAACGCTTTTAAAACACTCTAGCTATTGTTATAGAAAATAATAATATACATTATTGTAATCTAATGTGTAGCACGCATTATTAAAATTACTTTCACTCATATACGTATATATTTCAATGGTTGCATACGAAACAAAATTCAAAGAGGCGTTAAAATAATGCTCGAATTTAAGGGTTAACTGAGTGAGTTAGGAAAAACAATTATATTTTTTAATGGCACGGTATTTACCGTTAATTTTTTGCATTTATAGAATTTGGAACAGCTTGCAGTTTTGGAAATATAATGTGATAAAAATTCAAATTTTCGAGAGGCGGTAGCTTGAGAGTCGACGGAGGTGAAAAAAATTCTTCCAAGTAAATGATCTATTTATTAATGTCTAAATCTACTAAAATTTTAGATCTCTACAACCTGAGCTGAAATAAACATTTAAAAAATTACATTTTTAAATTTTTGGGTTTTAGAAGGAGGATATGAGCAAAAAATTTCCCCCAGTGAAATAAGTTTCTAGTAAAGATCAATGTACATATGACATTATTTGAGCTTTCTATCTTCAGGGATATAGAAGTTTTGCGAACATTTCCTATGATGGATGGGCAAACAAATGCTCGAAGATAGTAAAACTAATAAGCACTTTTTGGAAAATTGGTACAATTTAAGTGCAGCAATTTTTGTTTGCTATTCTTTCAAAAATATATTTTCATATTAATTTGAGATTATATTTGAGACGGTATTATCGCGCAAATCTTCAATGACATTACCAAAATTTTAAACTTTTTTAGTGTTCTTTTTAAAATTTTAAAAGACTTTAAGGCATTTAAATGTTTCTTCTATATTTCTAAAATCTTACTACAAAAAAAATTCACAACCATTATCTATTATTTTTATATTAAAAATAATTTGTTCTTAAAATGTCGACAAAATACAATTCAAAACTACTTTAGTGCAATCATACAAAATGAGAGAAAAAACATCAAAAGCAAGAACAAAAAAACTATATCCTTGTTTTATTCAGGACATTCAAGTCAATTACGTTTATTGAAACACAAGAAGACAAGACTCAATTCAATTTTTTTTTCTTATACAAAAAATGTATACGGAAAAAAAATTTAAATATTGAAAAACAATGTCCTTTTTTATTCAAACTATATTCACAAAATGTTTTATTTTCTTATAATATTGGAAATAATTTTGCTCTGAAAATGTTTTAGAACGTTTTTGAATCCAATGATAAAAAAAAATCTACTATATGCATGTACAAGAAAAGATATTACCTAATTTTGCCTCAAGTTAAAACTGTTTCAATTGCACAATTTCGTGTGTACATTACAGGGATAACAGAAGGATATATACAAAAAAATGTATTAGAAGAAAACATAAAAACGATTTTCGTTTTTTTTTTATTCCTTATTATTTATAAAAATAATAATTTGAAAAAGAAAGTTTCATTTTGTGTTTTCCCACTGTATTTTGAACTAAGGATAACCCTATCACTTTAAGGACATTGATAAAAGTATTTTCAAGCTCAAGGCAGAATAAATTCACTTAAATTCACTTACATAATTGTATACGTATCGATGTTGTGTAAGTATAACAATAATAAATCAGAAAGAAAACAAAAAATAATCAGAAATCCAAAATTATGTGGCATAAAAAAATGAATGTTGCCGTTTCTGCTACAAGATAGTGAAAATAAAATAGAAAAAAATTGAATTTTCAAATTATTGCAAATTGAAATTGGTAATGCAGCCGTTTTCATCGTGAAAGCCAATTTCGTAGAAAATATTTTATAAAAGTCCTCTAAATAAATATGTCTATTTAAAAGACAGATTCTTAACTCTCTAAAATGGTTCATTTGATTAATTCTTAACAGTTCCAGATTAAAACATTTTCGAACTTAAGATTATAATGAAAGAAAAATTAGTAATATTTTATATTGAGGAATTCTTTATGGTGCATATTTCTTAAACTTCCAAGAAAAAAGACGGATTGTGGTTTTAACCTCTGTTCATTAGTTCAACTTCAACAAGCACATTAAAGTGACCGCCTTGAAAGTTCTGCTTTCGCAATTATTTTCCACTTAAACCCATGACCAAATGAATAAGTTTAAGTTCCGATAAGATATTTTTTGCTAGGTAATTGAACGAATTACCGAAAAGTTCGTGATTAGTAAAGCTTGTTTTCTCTTTTGAAATATTGGGAAGTAAAACTTTTCTACAGCATATTTTACTACCTTTTCGGACTGAATTTTCTTTAAATTTTAGTTTACTGTGAAAGTGTTGATGTAACGACTACTACTTATTTAAAAAGTGTATTCTTATAGCAATTCACTTTTATTTTATTTTTATTCCTGAATTCAATGATTTTGCATTATACGTTATTCGAAAATTTGTTAGTAAAAAAAACAAAATATTTTCTTCGTGCTACCTCCCATTTTTTTTAGAAAAATCACAGTAAGACACCCCCATCCTCCACGAAAAGTTTTTCCTATTTCAAAATATTGATATAAAATGAATTAGTGTTAGCTATTTTACGATTAATGCCTGTCTCATATTTTTATGTCTTAATAAATTTGTCACTTCTTTTTTGTCTGATTCTTCATTTAAATTAGAATTATAGATCTCTTGAAAAATGCCGCTTAAGAATAATTTTAATTCAATTTAAATATTTTTCAGTAAATCCTTACTTAAGAGTGTAAAATTTTAAACCATTACTCATGCTTTTGCTTTTCTTTTCACACTTTATAGTCAAATAATTTTTTATCCTGGTCTGCGATTAAGGTGTACAAGTAATGGCTTATCATTTCTGTCTAATGCGACGTTTTCCAAATAACAAGAGAATTTTGGTGAGTTTTTTCTTTATTGTTATTAAATAATGTTTTCTTCTACACAAACGCACATTTTTCTAGTGAAAAATACGTTTCAGATTTTTAATGAAAAGAATTAGGTAAGTGGGGGATAGGCGAAAAAAGGAAAATTAATTTCTTCATTTTAATTTTCTTTTAGTCCATTAAGCCTGTTTTCACAAAAAATCGTAATAATCAATTATTATTTTCTCTTAAGTAGCTGTCCGTTACTGAATTTACTTTAATAAGTTCCTAAAAATCTTATTTTTTTTTTTTATTTTTTATTCTTTCAGCTTTCAAATTCAAAACCTTATTTTCAATGTGATATTGTTAAAGGCCTGGACTTAACTGCTTTAACTCTTTGATTTTTAATAAAGTTTCATTTTAATTATTCTTAAATTTGTGATAGCTCTAGTTGCAGAATTTTAAAAAAGAGATTAAGAACTAGAAAATGTGGATTATAAAAGAAATCATATAAGTTGAAAACGATCTGAAAATAATTTAATTATGAGTGATAAATATGAGTACAGAGAACCTTGGGAAGGTGTTGATTTTGATTATGAGGCACTTTCTCGCCTCACTTAAATTTTCACTCAAAAAAATTAAAAGAGTACGAAAATTATTGCTGAGATTAAAGTGATTCTTCTGAAGTTCGTACTATTGTTCTCTGAAAACATATGCCAGAGTAAGTAACCTGAAAAAGAACAAATACTAAGAACCAAATTTTAACTTGTTGAGGCATAGGTTTTGCTTAAAAATGTTTGCATATTTTTATTCAAAGGTATTTTCACTGTGTTATTCGATCGCTTTGGTGAACTAATAAGAATCAACAATCATTCGAAAAATAAGGAAAATATTATTCCAAAACTCTTCAATGTGGTCGGTTTTATTCTTACCAAATCTGAAAAATTGTTCCTTAATGTTAAAATATCAATGAAGACATACACAAACATTTTATAAATATCCGAAAAATTTATTTATGGGAAATTTTCATTATACTTATTTTTTCCCAATAATGAGATTTTTTTTGAAAAGGAAATGTGCTTCCTTACAAATAATTCGATTGCTTGGATGAATTTTTTTTTCGTTCTTTGTTAAGTTACCATTCACCTTTAAAATTATTTGAGCAAAAAATTATTCATGTGTAAAAATTGAATTTTTATTGAGGTTTTCTCAATAAATTTTCTTTTTGCTTTTTTTTTTATTACACACTATGTTTCTCTAAATAGTGGAAAATTATTAAGAATTTTTATACATAAATAAAAAAAAATTTTCGGACAAAAAAAAGAAAACTGAATCATAATGGGGTCTGATGAGGGTTGAGGGCCATAATAATTTTCATTGATGATGGAAATTTAAAAAGAAAAAGGTGTTCGTTTTTCATCTCTCATTTTTTTTTTCTATAGAAAGCGAAATTGATTCAATAAAATTTCTTCTTCATTACTAAAAGCCTACAGAATGCAAAATGAAATGGGAAATGGTGTAATTTAAGTGAATCAAAGGAAAATGTAAGTAAAAAATTTGGTTTATTTTATTGATTTCAAAGAAATTTAATATTAAATTAAGAATTATTGAGGCAAATTAGGCAATATCGATCCTACATTAGACGAATAAGTACATAAAAGAAAAAATTTAGGAAAAAATGAAATTAAATATGTAAAATTTTCTAGCAATTAAATTTTTATTGTACAATTTATGGTATATAAAAGAAAATCACAATTTGTCTACTTCTTGTCAAATTAGTAAAGTTACTTAAGATGCCATTGAAGTACTGTGTATATTGCTTTAGTCATTATTATTAATATTTAACATATGAATATTTTCCAAGCATTAGGCAACAATTCATCGATGTGGACAGATTTTTTATATATACACTTAATATAATCCGTAATGTTATTAATTTAAGGAAGAATTAATTAGTATCTACATGAGTTCAGCACATTCTTAGAACTACTAATCAAATAGTATTGGTACATTTGCAAATTAGCTAATAACAAATAATTGTAGATTTTTTTGAAAGCAGCAAAGACTGCGTTAGTGCGTTGTTTAATTTAAATTAATTCCAAGGAAACGGACGAATACCACAATTATATTATTACAAAGAAATTGATTTCCTGGAGAGCAAAAACTTCTAATTTTGTTATAAACAAAAATGGTGCAATAAAACAAAACACAAAACATTATCAAATGATTTTCTTTAATTTACGAGTACATACCTAAAATTAAGATTTTCTATTTATAACAAAATAAAATTATTTTCTTAGTGTGTAATTTTACACTTAATTTTTTTAAGTGTTAATTTACTTTTTCAGAAATGATAGTACCTTCATAATTACATGGATACGATAATATGGAAGGCATATTATCCAGATATATATTTATAAAAAGCTAGGACGAATTATTTTTTTAACGAAAATTTTACAAACTTCTTTATAACAAGTTACATTTTTTTTAAATTTCACAATTCCAAAATTATAGCTTTAAGGCCGTTTTCCTTAATTAGCGCGTGACAAACTTACTAAAAGACATATTAATTCAAAGAAATTCTAAAGAACTTTGAAAAAAAATCGAAAAGCTAATTCTCTTTGATTTGTATTTTGTTCCTCTTGTTTTAAATGAAATGAGCATGTGTCTATCATTCGATCCGGCATTAAACATAGTAGCAAAAATCACATTATTTCTTTATTAAGGGTAAATATAATTTTGTCTGTTGCTTTATAATATAATCAAAATAAATAAGTGGATGAAGGAAAAATTATAATTGTTTTATTTAGAGCATGCTGTCGTGGTTATAACTATTTTTTTGGGGCCGCAAACTGAAAATGGTTGAGAACCATTGTTTTAAAGTATTTTTTAAGAGTACTTAAGCAGTACAATATTTTTCGTAGTTTTTCGAACAACTTAAGTATCTAATTTTTTTTTTCCAAATTTGTGAAAAATTTATAGGTACTTACATGCGTGTACTTATAAAAAATGTTTTCCCAGAAAATTATAAAGAAAACACCCTAATTGTAAGTATACTTAAAATATTTTGCATTTAAAATGGTCTGTATTGTATTCTGCAACGGTATTTATTAAAGCAATTGCGTTATTCTCGCGACCATCGCTACAAACAAAAAATTCTATTAAAGCAAAGTGTTTAATTTCATTCAATAATAAATTTTTCATTTTATTACTTTATTACTTTTTGTATATATGATACCGTAATGTTGTTATCGATCTTTAATATTGCATAAGTAATTTTTATGTCGAACTTTCTTTCAACTATAACGAAAGGAGCCGTTCGTTGGAATAAAATAATATTGAAAAAGGGTTCTTTTGAATAAAAGCTTTCGTTATTGTTTTTCTTCTAAATTGAAATAATAAATTTAGAATAATGCAACTACTTTTTTTTTTATACGAAAAATAAAGTAATATTAACAAATAACCATCATAACTAGTTTATAACCCAATAACATAAAAATGTCTTTACAAAACTGATTTCTTTTTTTTTTTCGGAATCAATTCTATAAAATATGCAATTTTTCCACTTTAATATTTTTATACATGTAATAGAAATTTATTCTTTTATTATACAGAGAAATACACGACGAGTATACGACACGTTTTATTGATAAAAAAAAAACAAAATGTGATAATTTAAAAAAAAAAAATGGAAAAAAATTTGTACAAATTGTTACCATAAAAACCACTGTAATGATACCATCTCATAAAATGGTTACTACATAACTAATATACATATGTGAAAGAAAAAATGCATCAGCTAATAAAAAGTGATATATGCAACATTTACTACTACATACTTATACATATGTACGTACGTACGTACATATTGTTGAGTATTCAAAATAATATTGTTATTACTGTAAATGTAGCATATACGTGTATAAATGTGTATTTATCTATAGTTGTCATATTTTAACATAATATATACAAGGATAATACTGTACATTGCAAAAAAAAACTGATGTGATCGTATTGTCCAGCTTATCACACGAAAATGCCTTTAGAAAACCTCCTTAAAATTTTAAAACCTTTAATTAAGTCTTTAGTAAGCTTTTAGTCAACATATCTTAAAAACGATATATTTGGATAAAAATTGCCAAGCATATGATATAGAAAAATAAAATTAGGTAATTAGCACTGAACCGAACTTATACAATATGCGGTATGATGTTGTTTATGTAATTGTAGTACTGACATTCAGCGATTTCAATCAGAGTATTAATTGTATCTAGCTCCCAGTAAATTTACGTTTTATTTGGATTGTAAAAAGTGGTGAGAATGTCTTTAGTACGCTTACTTTAAATTTAACAAAACTTTTTGTTCGTATGAATTACTCTGATTCCAGTTAGCATATCTGCGTTGATATGAGTTTGGTTTCAATAATGAAAATTCATTGAAAACGAAACTCAATTTCCTAACTTATTTTTGTTGACAAACAGAGGATTATAGCCAAAAACTTAAAAGGAATTATATATTAAAACTTTAGTTATTAAAAACTAATGTGCTATAAGTTAAATAATGATGTTCTAAAAGTTCATAATCTTAAAATGATTTTAGATAGTGAAAATTTTCTTAAAATTCGGTTAATCTGAACATAAGATAGTTGAGACTATGCCTGGAAAAGTTGATATGTGTTAGAAAATTTGATACGCAATCATTTTGTATCGCTCGTTGCTTACAATGCTTACGAAAATAGCGTTGATGTGGTACTTTTACTAACTTATGGATTAATATTCTTCCGCAGATTTGTTTTACTTAAAAAATATTGTTTTTTACAATTGAGTTGAAAATTTGCTTGAATCGTTATCTTGCACAATTATAAAATTGCCCTTATTTTGGTAATATAGTAATTTTACATAAAAATTTTTTGCAGTGTACTGAGAATATAAACACCGAATAAAATGTGTTAAAATAAGAAGAGAGTGTCATTATGTTGAATATTAAGTATAAAGGATTCAAAAAATGTAAAATTTTGACGTAACAATAATAATAAAATATCATAATATTACAATATTAAAATTATCCTTGATTTTTGCTAGTATATGCACATATAGCACACGCACATATACATATACCAAGTATACAAAATAATGGCTAAGTTTCTGTATTCATCTACAGAAAAAATAAATGCATATATTATGAAAAAGGATGTAGTATAAGTGCATATGATACATAATAAACATTTTTGAATGAAACATGGACGAGTCCTTTATAAAGAAATTGATTTTGATTTGCAAAATATATCTTATACGCTTAATGTTAAAATATTTGTTAAAAATTAATTGAGTTTTTGTTTTTAAATTAAAAATTTATATGCGAAAGGTTGATTTTGATTCTATGATATATAAATGGAATCTGACCCTAGAATTTTGAAATGTAGGAGGAATTCAGATTATTAACAGAAAAATTGGTGTGACAGTCCTTCACTACCTAAGAAGAAAATTTATTACATAACGAACAAATATCATAATTTAGACAACTGCTCGTAATCTATCTTCTGGAAAGATACGAATTGTCTTGCGTGAACCAATTGAAAATATTCATATATTTACCAAATACCATCCATCGTTAAGATAGATCGTCATTTCGAAAGAAATGAACTGTCGGATTCCTACAAAAGCTAAATTTTGTGTCTCGTAAAAAACTTTTTTTGAAATTCGCGATCGCCGAAATATTAAGCTTGCTTCTGTTATCTGTAGGGTTAAAACCGAAAATAGCAAAATGTTTTCTTCTGAATATTCGTAAGCAGAGAATTTTTCTAATTTTGTTTCTCAAAATTCTTCTTTCTTCGTCTGGAGCTACCGCCCCTCAAAATCAGCTGAATTGCAATTCCAGACAATTCATTTCTTTGAAATTTTAAGCTTTCCTTGTTAATTAATTTTATAAGAGCGCAAATATAAAACAGTATTTAATCTAAGTGTTTTGTTATCACAAATAATTAATAAATATTTTAATGACCCAGTTTCTTAATTTTTTTTTATAAAAGGTGTGCAATAATTGTGACATTCAATGAAGGATGCGAATATCATCCAACATCGCATTTAAAACAAAATTGTGTTCACTTGAAAATTTTGCAAGTCACTTATCTGAGTTACTTATCTGAGTTTACTTTGCTAATTCTCAATAGTCAATTGGATCGCCGTATTTTCTGTAACAAGTAGCATGTGTTTATCAGATACAGTTATAGAGACAATTTCGTTTTTTAGTCGGACTCGTACTTTTTACTATTAGCAGAATCATTTTAGTCTTCCGTATATCTATACATATTCTTCTACGTAACAATAACCTATCTTTAACTAATTCAAGACAGAAACCAACTAACGCTTCTTTCCAACTTTAACAGAAACATAATATTTGTTTATAACAATGAATTTTAGTATAGGCTTCATAAACATTGAATGCACAAAATGACAATTCTATCTTTTATTATAAAAACACTTTCATTGTCTGATAAAAATTTAATGTTAAACTAATGTTTAACTTCCTTTGTATAAACTTAAATGGAGAGAAAAACAGCTCATACGAAAGTATGGATTTAAGACATAGTAAAACGGTTGCAACACTTTGTATATATCAAAAAGTTGCCCATTTACATATGATTAGGATGTCCTCTTAGATAAACCATTTTAACTTGAAAGATGCTAATGTATAGTACATCATTGTCTGTTGCACAATGGCGCAATAAATTGAAAAGTAATTATTTATTAAAGGAACAATTTTATGTAATTAGCTTGCATCAGAGTCTAACTCACCAAGCGAATAGGGCTTAAATTAAATTATTTAAGATCATTGTTGCTCGTGAGATTGTGACTCAATGTTGAATTTATTCATTTGAGACCCAAATCGTTAAAAAAACGCTGGATTTTTGTGTGGCTCAATACAAAATTTAGTCATACTCATGTATCTTCTTATGTAATATATTAACTAGCTGTATGTACGTATTTATTAAAGAAAAACTAAAATGATGTATTAAATGGATTGTATGAGTATATACTTAGTACAAAAACCTTTTGTAGTATGCGTGTTAACAATAGTAACAATAATTGCTATAGAATATTAATGATAACAATAATGATAACTACAATGATGTTGATGATGAATGAATGAATATTAAAGGATATTATTATGCTTTTCTTATTTCTTAATGATCATCTGTTATTATTATTATTATTATTATGGGTATGTTGTAATGCAATATGTCCAAAAATTATTTTTAAAATATTTAAAATGCATTCAATTAAAGTTGAATAACTTTTACATATGCATATAATATTAAAAATATTAGAATTACTAAAATGTGTATGTATACGGAACCAATTCCCATTAGACAAAATTGTAAGCAATATTCATAATGAAATTATAATAAAATTTTAAATTATTTTGTAATTTATAGATAGAAAATTTAATATGATTATTAATTTTTGATATTTTCAAATAATATTTATTAAATATTCACATTACAAAGTTATTATTATAATTTTGGAAATACGATAAATAAATATGTGACAATATTGTGAATTATTTTAATAAATAATATTAAATTATTAACATTTTATATATTATTATTGAATTTATTTAGCTGTAAAACATTAAATAGGTATTTAATATAGAGAATGTAAAGATTTAGAAAATGTGATTTCTGAATCACATATCTGAATTTTCCGAGAAATATTTTGAACACATTTTTGCATTTATATGCAATTAGTTTGATAATATTAAATACCATCATAATAAATGTATTTCTCTAGAACCACATGCAGCCTGTATTATACATTATTACATTACAAATTAATATTATATGGAACATATTCATGGAAAAAAAGCTAAAATGTTATGAGGCTTTATTGAACTTCAAAACTAATAATTTTTGTTTTATTTTAATTTTAATATTATTTTAATAAGTTTTTAAGTTTTCAAAAATTTTCAATTATTAAAATTTATGTCCATATAGGCTGCTGAAATGAGTTGTCCAAATTATAGAACTTTGAATAATTTAATACCGTTTGCACGCAGTACTCTAATAAAATATGGTACTTTATATTAAAAAATGAAGGTTTGAGATATAGAAATAAGTATGTATGACTTTAACCGCCAAATTTTCACAAATGATTTATTATACTAAATACTACAACTCAATTTAATTTGGAAGCAGTGGTTCGGGGACTTAACACACAAGTTCAAAAGTTATTTGGCTATATCTCAAAATTTATAGAAGGTCTACCCCATGCTGAGATTTTGAGCAAATATTTATATTATTTTTATTACGACTGTTCTATAAGATAAAAATCGTTTAAAATGCATGACTCACTTCGGTAGTTACCATACAACTTCAAAAGTTATTTGGTTATATCGTATAATATAGAAACTATTGAAATTAGTATTGAACATTTTGCACAAACGAATTCGGTAATATGGCCATTATTTTCGGTCTAAATCTTTTGAATTTTGTGGTTTGTTACTATCATATACTTGTAAAGTAGCTATAGAGACTTCTTTTTCCACTTGTATAGGCACAACTAAAAACAGTAGACGTGATCAGTATATTGTCATTTCTGATGAATTGTTTTATCAGAACATAAAACTAAGGTATAAAATATAAAGAAAAACTGTTAAGTATTGTCAATAATACTGTGCAAATTCAATTTTGGTCTAGTTTTTTGTGCTAACATGTCAATAGTAACATAGACATCCCTTAAAAATTGTTTTTTTTTTTTGTTCTTTGAGACGGAGAAACGATTTGTTGTAAAAATGTGTTAGATCCTATATGTTAATTCTGTGCGAAAAAGACAACTTTTATATTATAAACAATGCAGCTCGGAAAAATTGAGTTCATTTTTGCTTTCTTCTTTATACTTAAAATCATTTTCTTTTTATCAGTTAGAGCCTGTACGGTTTATGACACGGGAAATTTTTTTACTCCGTGGCCATCGCTTAAACTAACTATACTTGAAACTCAAAATTTACGACCTTAAATGAAATAATTTAAAACGAAATTCATAACAAATAATTCGTTTTAATATGAAAAAAATGGTATTAAAGATTTTCGGGACTAGCATCGGTTTTTTTTTTATATCGGGGGTGGCTTTATGCGAGAATTTGCTGTATAGTCAAGTATTTGGCTTTTAACATTCTTCATTTCTTAAACTTTTCTAGGGCCCGTTAATTTTCTATAATGTATCGTGTTTTTTAAACAATTTTTCTTACTTTCAATAAAAATTAACCTTTTGTTATTGCCGTTTCAAGTACAAAACTTCTTAAATTAGATACATGAGTTTCATATAGAAAATTTTCAAGTAAATTTTAAAATCAAGTAAATTTTTAATTCCCTTTCATTCAATTGAAAAACATGAATGAAAAATTTTATTATAGGCAATGGAAGAATTAATTCTGTTGTTGCATAACTGAACCAAAAATTTTAACATAATAATATTATGAATTTTATAGATTTAAATATTAATTTACCATTATGTAATGTATTTGCATATATTCAGGCGGATATGAAATTATATATGTTATAAAGTTATCTTTTATGATAATAATAAACTTATTATTGTGTTTATCAAAAATTTTGTATTGTAAAATTGTTTTGAATTAATGAAATTTTATAATACAATTTTTGAATGAATTCATATAAGATTCATATTATGCAAATTAATACCATCATGAATATTATAAATTGAAAATATTTTGAAAATTTTCTTACAAAACAATTTTTGTAAGTACTTACATATTTTATAAGATTTGTGTTTGTATGTATGAAGATACTCGTATTATTACATAACGCATGAATTTCCCAAATGTGTAATGGCTGTTGTTATTCAATAAAAATTATAATGAATATTTTTGTTTTAATATAATTTTCATGTTGAACTCTTCTTGTTATTAAAATGGCGTAGGGAATTTACAAAATATTATTATGATGAATACTAATTAAAATTAAACAATAAATATAATACAATATTTTGTATGTTAAGATTAGAACATATTTGTATAAGCTAGAATAATGAATAAAATTTTATCTTAAGAATATTATACAATGATGCAAGTTCTTTAAAGCATGTTGACTTTAGATGATATGCATTAAAAGGATAAGAAATGTTATGGTTGTCAAGATGAGAATAATGTTTTTGAAATGTTTTATAAAAGTAATGTGAGATTAATTTTTCGAGAAGAACCTTAGTAAAAAGCTAACCTAGTTGCGATTTTCAATTAAACTTTAATTTTTTATTCTCTACCTATGTATATATACTAATTAAATTCTAGATAAATAAATGATTAAAAAGTAAAGTTTTACTTCAGCGAATTTTATTATGAAAAAATATTTTTAATGCAATTTTTTTTATATCGAAGCAATTTCTGAAAAGAAATTTTTTCTTAAATAAAAGCGACGTAGTTCAAACAAATAGGATTAATGTAATTTTTCCCAGCCCTTCTTTCATAAAACTTTTTAAGACTCCTTATCTTTTTTCTTTGATAGTTAACACAGTTTTTCTGTTAGGTACAATATTTAATTCCTTTTGGATCGTTCTTAAACATCTAAAATTAATGTAGTACTCGCTATTTAATTAACTATTTTGGCTTTGTTACAAATGCAAAAAAATATTAAAAAACAATCTGATGTGATCAAAACAAAACTGACCGCAATGTATATTGTCTAGAACAGTAAAAGTATTCCAGATCCGTAGATATGGTAAAAAATGTAAAATCGGCCCTCAGATCAGTTTCCGAGCCCTGATCTTTCCAAAAAATTTATGTGTTAATTTTTTTAATACTTTTAATTAATCGGTTGACGATTTCCATGAAATTTAATGTTATAAAATTTAGTAATCTAAATTTATGAAATATTCTCTTTATATACGCAAAAATGTATATTTGGCCCGTAGTGAACCTTAAGTTTCTGATACCTGATTTCTTCCAAAAGTTAGGAGATTTCGCACACGGTCGATTGAAGCTCATATATGAAATTTTAAGTAAATCTGTTCTATATTTTCTTAATAATGATCCAAAATGCCCGCTAAAAAGTGCAGTTCCCCAGGCCTCATATATCTCAAAAGTTGACCAATTTGTGACATAGCCAAAATAAACTCACATATAAAATCTCATCAAAATCGGTTAAGCCGAACTTGAGATCGACACCTGTCTAAAAATAGTTTATTTACGCTTCCTACTATGGAGAAGTGCGTTCCCACCGAAAACTCGAATGATTATGTGATGGCAACAAAATTTGTTTTTGAGATGAATTATGTGGTTTTGAGAAACAAACATGAAGCGACTAAAGTGCTTAATTTCAAATTCACACAAATTTTTAGAGGATTTTGCTCTAAGTTTTGGATTTTGTATCCCATCCACAAACTTATCTTTTATGGTTTGCGTAATATGAAGCTTGGGCTAGCGTAAGGTCCAGGAAACTTTAATCCATCATTCTAAGTAACTAAGCCTACACTTTCTTCAACGTCATATTATACTTAAACACAAGACCAACTCTAGTGCATTTGTACTAAACAATATGAAAAACTTTTATTTTATAATCCTGACAATATTTTGGTTCTGCTTTAGTTTGACTATAGGTTTGAAGATATTAAGAAGGAAAAAATGAAAGTTACCTTAATAAATGAACAATAAAAATTTCAATAAATCAAAAAAAACATTGGCTCACAAAAAATTAATCAACATTTCAATGTCTATTCTCTTGGATATTTTATACTCGAACATTTTCAACAATTGAAGCTTTTATCAAGTCAACGGGGGAATAGAAAAGTTGAATTTCTAATTACATCAATTACTTTTCACAATAACAAATTTCAGATATCAAAACTCTACATCTATACCATACACTAATTTATTTTTCACCTCCAACAACAAGGACCTGAAATTTAATAATATGTTTCTTGTATTCAAAGAAGACAAAATGTACATGAAAATAAATGAACAACAGAATGGTAAAAGTGAATTTATTCTATATTTTTTTTGTTTAACTATATACTCGTACATATGTTTGTATATTTTACAATCATTAGTGAACCTACAGGAGTTACAAAGCAAAAACTTAAATAAAAAATAAAAATGTGAAAATAAATTAGTGTTTATATGGTTAACAACATGCATAAATCCGAGAAGTGAAAGATAAGATAATCCTTTAAAAAAGTAGGCGGTAATTGAATGTTTTTCTTTCATTCTTACTTGACAGAATAATTCCTTAATTTTCTACAGTATGTACGTACATTATTATATAAAAAGAATTTAAGTACATAATGCAAAGGCAAAATGAAAATAAGTTTATGCAAAATACTTCCACAATGCTGTTATATATGTACATATAATATACATGTGGGTATTTACGGCGCGGCGTGTTCTACAGTATCTATACACAATATCTTTTTCTAATATCCTTTTAGATTCCAAAAATATTTAAAATATAAAAACTTTTAAAGGTGAAAAACCAAGTTTATGTATATGCACATATGTGTGTACATAAACATTTTCACACTTAAATAAATTTAATTTTTCTATATGAAGAATAAAATTTCTTATTAATTTTTAAATTCTTGTCATTGAAATTAATTTTAATAAAGTTGGTTTGTAATGCAGCTCTTTTCCCTTCAACAAGTGAAAACAGTACTTCTAAAAAAAATTTTGCCATGTTACTACATTATTAAAATAACTTTGATTCATATACGAACTTATTTTAAAGATTGCATACATTTAGAATGGGCAATGTATGCATTCCTTGAAATAAAACAGAAAAAAAAAATTGTTATGAAATATAGTTTTGCCGAAAATTCAAATTTTACAAAATTCGAGAGGCGATAACTTGAGAGGCTACGGAGGCCCAACTAAATTTTCTTCTAATGAAATCATTAATTTATTAATGTCTCTATGAGGTGTTGAAATTGCTGACTCCTACAACCTGAATACTAGAAAAAAAATTATATCAAAAATTTGGAAAAAATGGATTTTAGATAACGGTAAATTATAACGGCCATTTTGTTTTTCAAAAATTCCAATATGGAATGCCGCAGTGGCTTACTCTACCCCCTACTTTACTGCATTTTTATTTAAAAAAATTTTTCCGGTTTTGTTACAATAATAACTTAACAAATTGCATTTATAGAGTTTCGTTCGGGTATCACTTTTAGAGGGGACAGATGTATAAAAATTTTCTTCTACGGAACTAAGTTCCTTGTAAAAATCTATAAGATAAGTTTCTTGTATGTACAATATTATTATATAAAATTTAAGCTTTCTACCTCTAAGGGTGTAGAAGTTTTGCAAACATAACCATGGACGGACGGACAAACAGAGTGAAACTAAAAAGCACTTTTTTTCAACAATTGTTTGAAAAAGTGCTGAAAAGGAAAATTGAATTTTACTACAAGTGCATAATGAGGAACTGAAGGTTCGTTTCAAATTGAACTAACATAATTGTTACATAATTGCAAAGTTGTGTACAAGTTTGTATGTTTAATTTTTATAATATATTTTATATATGTAGTTGTAGTTTTAAATAAAAACTATTTTATTATTGTTAATAGCTTTTATCCAATGTGAAAAAAATTAATGACTAATTAATAACAGAAAAATTAATATAATAAAATAGCGTAATAGATATTAGTTAAGTTTCTAAGTATATACAATTTATAAACATGTTTAAAGTACAGTTAAGTAAATATAATAATATTTATCAGCAATAATCAATTAGATATACTAATTTAAATAATACTAACAGTCCTGAATTTTCTTTAAATCAATTTACTTAAGGGAATTTATTAATTATTCATTCCAGATCCTTTGAAAAAAGTGTGGTGGGTTTTCCAGATTTAAAGATTCTTTAAAGCTCAATAAAATCGTCGAATCCACTTGAATATCGTATTCAAGTCCTTAATCTTCAAAAATAATAACCATTCTTTGTACATTATTATTTGTATTTTAAACTTATAATTATGTCATTTTAAAATTATGATAAATCTATTAAAATACCATCCTTATAAATTAAGAAATTGATAAATTTTTTAAGTATGAGAGACGTGATCTACAACTGGGCCATTACCATATGTTTTTGCAAATATTTTTCAGAAATTATTTAAGTCATTTTATGTGCAAGCTCCGTGTGACAATATTACGAAGTTAATATAGGTTTTCTTTAAATGTAAGGAAACAATCAAATGATTTCTAAAAATTTCTACATTTAAACTTAAAAATGAGCTTCCAAGTTTCATACGCATTACACAGGGACTTAGACGTATTTTTCAAAAGGACTTTGTGTTCACGGGGTAGTGGTCCTATCCTATCCTATGTCAAAAAAACAACCAGCAATTACTCTCAACTACCCTTTTATGATATTATTTCGAGTACAAAAAAAGTAAAATAATAATTGTTTAAACAAAATGTGGCTCTTTACCAATCACGGGTTTTTCCAGAATTTATTTTATACGAATGCATCCAACAATTTATACACGTACAAACGTATGTTCGAAGGATATACTAAATTTGCCTTACCGTTTGTAACGCTAAGAAATAATGGTCTGAGATATAGGCTCAAGTGTATGTTTTTGATCAGCGTCGAATTCTGAGGCGATTAAACTTTGTTTGTCCGTTTGCCGTCCGTCCTCTCGCCCTTCCGGCCATTCAAACCAAACGATAACTCAAAAACTAATTGAGATAATTTCACCAAATTTTCACAAATAGTTCATTATAGTAAATTCCAAAACACTATTTAAATTGGATATGATCAGGGTACTGGTTCGGGTAGCTGTCATACAACTTCATTCTTCATTCAACTTCAAATTCAACATCTTAGAAACTATTAGACTTTGGTGTTAAAATTTAGCACATTAAGTAAATATTTTAGTAGGGCCAATGTGTTTGATGGGAATTTGTTGAAATTGCTTATCTCCTTCCGGTAGTTGCCATACAACTTCAAAAGTTATTTGGTTATATCTCAGAAACTATAAAAGCTGTGGTATTTAAATTTAACATAAGCGAATATATTAGTAGGACCAATGTATTTGACAAAATTCGTTGAAATTGCTTGGTCTTTCTGGTAGCTGCCGGACAACTTCAATAGTATTCTGTCCATATCTTAGAAAATTAATATGGTAATATGGCACCTTAAAGTCATAGTCAGTCCCATAGTCAGCTATGGCATATTTATTCGCACATTGTTATCCATTGTTTTTGGAAAAAATTTTATATTTAAAGTTTCCTATGGTATATAACATCCTAATTTCAATCAAAGAACTTAAGATATTTAACTAAATTTTATTAAGTTATAGCAGAATATTAACCATAAATTTTTTTTTTCCATTTCAAGTATTATTAATGTAATATCAATTAATCTAAATTGGCTCAAATTCGTTACCATTTCATGGCTCGTGTCATCCTCTTACAATTTTATAATATGAAATCGAATAAAATATTTAAAGTATTCCGCTATTATTATGTTCATATGTAAGTACACAGTTACAATATATATTTTAATATTACATTTGAAAGCTTAATATTTTGCATGGCACGTTTTGTTTTTTGCCCTTTCTAATCAAATTTTATTACTCCCAGACATTATTCTGCATATTCAAGAGTAAGTTTCAATTTAAAGCAAAGCAAGAATATCTATAAAAGATAATCAAAAAGCACTTAATTTGGTCGCAAATTTTTATGAAATAATAAAAAACATAAAAGAAAAGTAAAAGAAAAAATAAGCGAAATTTGGAAAAACAAAAGGAGGAAATAAAAATTTATCTAATTTAATATTTTATATCCGGACACTTGTTTACACAATACTCTAGAATGGGAATTTAAAAAAATTTTAGTTATTTAAATTTTTTTAGCGAAAAAGTTTCTGACTATAATATTTTGAAATAGAATGCCTTTATTATTATTAAGCGCAAAAAAAGCCATACAGCTTTTTGCAATTATCGAAACAGTTAAAAAAACCAAATTGACTCATCATTTGCAAAGCAATAATTTATTATAGGATAAGAACATTTTTTTCTAACATATCTGACAGAGAGCACTTACTTTTAAATAACAAAAAGGTGTTTTCCAGGATAAAATTTGTTCCACCCAGGATAGCTAATTTATTTTGAGCCATTCTAAACATGCATGCTTATTTTAATTGGCTTATAATAGTTTTCCAAAAATATTAATATGCATTTTGATTTAATCAAATTGATTATTGAATTATATGATATTTATCCATATTGTGGGTGTACATACAAAATTTTATTACTTACTTAATTACATACTGCATACATATATACAAACAGGGAGCCGGGCACTCAATGGTATTCCCGAAGCAGTGCGATAGAATGACTTCAGACGAACAAAAAAAACCTAGTGACATTTTTTTCTCTTGTATATCCATACATATCAATTGGAAAAATATAATACATAAACCATATAGAATTCAAGATATCAATTAGAAAACATATAGTTTCAAATATTAATACAAGGCTGGAAATAATTAGAAATAGAATACATTAATAAGAAATTACGTCGGTTGCGACGACACCTAAAAATCACACATTTAGCTAAAATAAGCTTAAAATAGTGATGACAATATTGTTACAAAGATAAACTAACCTTATTTTTGCCTTTTACCTAAATACTCCTACTTACCGACCGCATTGCATACGATAAAGGATGTTATGTGATGACATCAATTTTCGGAAGTCGAGTTTTTCGGTGGGAACGCGTCTCTTCATGGTAGAAAAGCGTTAAAAAACTATTAGGATTTAGTAGGATGTCGGTCTGTCTGTCTGTCGGTTTATGTTCACGTGTGTATCTCTATTTAGGCTGAACCGATTTTGACGAAATTTTATATTTGAGTTTATTTTGGTTATGTCACGAAGTGATCAATTTTTGAAATATATCAGGAAGTAGACCTACATATTACATTTTTGTGCAAATAAAGAAAAATGATGAACAAATTTTTATCAAATTTAATATTTAAATTCAGGATGTTAGAACATTGAATTTATAAATTTTCTGGAATAATCTGTGGTCGGAAGCCGAACTGCGGACCGATTTTACATTTTTTACCATACATACAGAACGGGTAGCTGGAAATTCTTTGTTATTTGATTTCTTGTTGTTACCGAAACTAACTGATGAACTTTTCAGAAAATTCGGGTGGCACCAAGCGAAATTCTACTAGGAGCCAAATTTACACTTTTCTAGATATGTTAATTAAAAGCTTGCTTAAAATTGAAAAGAATTTCTCAAAATGCTTTTTTTTTTGAAAAAAAATTTTATAATCATCTGCAACACTTACACTAAACTAGACAATATACATTGCGGTCGGTTAGATCCGTAACACTTTTTCATTTTGTTTTTTTTTGTTGCAATTTCATTGCCCTTATTTTTTCTTTTAGCGATTTCGCATTAAGTCTTGTTGCTTTTTGATAAAAGTCTTATAGTATTGTCGTGAAAATCTTGTTGAGTTACTTCATATTGTTATCTGTTCATATCGTTCTGTAATCCTAGTGGTTCGCTTCTCAGGAACTTGTGGTATTTGTTTGTTTATATTAATTAATTCTAATTTTTCTTATTGTTTTCGCATTTTTCTAATACGAAAACAATAAATTTTCTACACGAAAATCGAATTACATAGTAGGATCTCTGATTTCCTCAATTAAAAAGTTAGATGACTTACTGAATTGTCAGATGCATCTTTTATGAAATTTCAAGCAAATTTGTTAACTATTATTTTAAGAATAGTCAAAAGCATAAAATCGGCCCGCTAATTGAATAATAACGATTATGTTTCAGTTTGTTCCCGTTTCAAAATGTTCATCCTGGATCTGAGAACTAAAATACAAGATCTAGCTATTTAAACTTGAAACTGATTATAATTCCAGCTCTAGTCACAACAGATTTCATTGAAATCTTTCGGCTCATTGCAGTTATACAAACAAATTATGCAAACATTATGAAAAAATAATTTTGTGATTCTAGTACAATAAGTAGGAAATAAATCTTCAAGTTTTATTTTTGTAAGGTTTCAATTTAGAAACTAGAAATTCTAAATCCGTTAAATAATATGAAATATTTTTAATTATTAAAAAAATTATAATTACGGAAATAATAATATTGATATAGAAATATTACGCTTAAAGCTCTGCAAATTTTCATTTTTAAATTGATATTACAATATAAACAAGCTTCAATATTCCCTTCTAATATTCAATTTAGCAACAGCAACAATATTGTAGTTTAAAATATCAATATGAAAAATAAAACTGTAACATTCACTCATTTAAATTATTTTTTTGGAATTTTTAACTAATTTACATAATAATTTTATGAAAACTAACAATATTTTGTTTTGGATTAAAAATTTCAGAATTATTTTCTAAATAATAAATAGTAATCTTATACGTATGTATGCGTATAATGCATAGATTCGTAAAATTTACATTATTCTCTATTTGTATATCCTTATTCTTATATAGCTTTTTATGTAAGGATCGTGTTGTAAATATGCTACGTTTGTTAAAAATGGTATAAACTTATCGAATAAAATTAACATAGTAAGGAATGCTATATTTAAGGGATTTAATCAAAATTTTACTTGAAATTATTAATAATTCATCAGATATTCAAGATATTATTTTGCAAATATGCAAGCACAATTGTAATTAAAGATTCAACAGCAAAATATATTGGAGAAAATATGAAATATATAAAATATTTTTGGAGAAAATATTGTTTTTTTTTTTAAGAAAATGAAAGATCTATGAATAATTATAAATAAATAAATACAAAACATATTTTTAGAAATTTGTAATGATTGTGATGATGATGACTATTGTAGTAGTTATAATGGTGATTATATTAACAATAATAGTAACGATAATTACTAGACAAAGTAAATATGTAGTAAAATTAATTATTTTACATAAAATAATTAAATTAATTCAAATAGAAATGAAAATAATTACAGTTATTGCCAATTTTACTATTGTTTTTTAATAAAAATAGTTAAAAAAATAAACTTATACTATTATAGGGTACCTTTAATATAAATAAACAAAACGCGAATATGCAGAGTTGACACGTTAACTCTATAATATCCGTAGGAAAGTTAATAAAAATCAATAATTTTTATTATACATAACAGCTCGATTAATATATTTGCTTGTGTGAAATTTTGATATTATAACTTCCAAAATTTCTGAGATATAGCCAAGAAACTTTAAGACAACTGCCTAAATAACTGTTTCGATGCTCCAATTTTAATCTGGTTCCAGCATTTACAATTATAAATCAATTTGGTGAGCTTAGCTCAACAAAAATTTGGTGCGCTTAGCTCAATTAGTTTTTGAGTTATGCCAATTAGCTCAATTAGTTTGAGTTGAAACGGACGGCCGACAGATATAGTTAAATTGATTAGGAATTCGACGCTGATCAAAAACATACACTTGAACTCATATCTCAGACCATTATTTCACAGTTACAAATGGCAAGGCAGATTTATTATACCCTTTGAACATATATTCGTACGGGTATAAAAGCAAGAACAATAATAGTAATAAAAGTATTAAATCTATAAGCATTACAGACAGTTTAAAAATTTAAGGATATTATTCAATCGTAACTAATTACTAATTATATACATTTACAAATTATTTACGAGAAATTCTAATTTTAAAAAGATTTATTAAAATTGTAAAATTTACAATTAAATGCATAATATGAAATTATGGAATTTTGTATTTTTCATTAATTTTAATGTAAAACCAGTAGATTTTTTATTTTGAAATATTTTATTAATAATCTAGGTTGAAATAAAAACTTGTTGTTTTGTTTCACAACATTCTTAACCTTTAATTTAAAATTATTTTTAATCACACTGATTTATAAACTCACACTGAATATTTGCGATTTTCTAATCAATTTTTAAGCTATTTCTACAAGTTTGCTTGTTTTCAAATTTTGCATGGAGTCCAATGGTAATGCAGATATTTTGGTTTTTTTTTGCGGGTCTCCCTAGTGAAAGCAAATGTCTTTGAATTTGTTTATGTTACAAACTACAAATTTTAGTAGAAATATGCCAGTCTTGTGCCTAGAAATATGCTACTTTCTTCTCCAAAACTCACTTCTGATCTAAAACTCGGAGTATCTCATACACAGACCGAATAATGTGTTCTTATTTCGACATCATTTTCAAAACCAGAAAAAAAAATTCAAGAAATTCTAAGAGTTTTTAGAATTTTTATCAGGCAATGATTATTACTATTCTTAAGAATACAATCGAATCTTGAACATGAGAAATCATTTGATTAAAATATTTGACGAAACGAGACTTTTGTTGCACTACAAATATAGAAATTTCTTATTAATCCAATTTAGTTCTCAACTTATAATTTTCATTTCCAATAAAAAAAAACTATATCATGCACTCTTGCTTATACTGCGAGAAAAGCGCTTGTTCAAACATAAAAAAATTCCGCAAAGAATTTCTAAGGCTATTTATAAAAGTGGCCTGTACGCATAAAAATTCACAATATAAGAAACTATAGTTCATAGTTCTGTTCAAAATTTTCATTAAAAATGTTACCAGCACGTGACCATGTCACTTGAGATGTTTCTAAATTGTTATATTAATCGCATTACCGGATAATTTTACTTTATTGATCATATCTAGAAAATTAAATGGAATTTCTTGAAATAAACTTATATTTGAGTATTGTTTGTCAACGAAATTAACTGGTAAATTCTTCAGTGAACTTCTATTAATATCCAAATTTATATTTTTCTAAGTATGAAATTATATGGAAAATTACTTCATTAACATTTGAAAAAATATTTAAAAGTGTTGATAAAATATTTAAAACTCTTTTGTTCAATTAATAAGAAAAAAATAAATTAATAGGGGCTTTTTAATAATAAGAAAATAAACATTGTGGTCGGTCATGGACTGTTAACATCAGTTGTTGTTTTTGGACAAAATTCTTGTCATTTTTTATCATAATTTATCCCTTATATTTTAAAAATTTATGTACCATCTCATAAGAATAAAAATATTTTCATGATCTTTTTTTTTGTTGAAAACGTAAAATTTGCCGCACTTATAAAATTTACTAAAAAAAAGGATATACTTTCATTACTGTACTTTAAAATTTTTGTTTTAATTGTAGTTGCTATGCTTCTGTGCAATATTTTGTATTTTATTGCAGGCAATTAAAATGAAATTTATTCTTGAAGGAAATTCCATTGAATTATCTAAGGAAATATAGCACAAATTCATATCATTTTCATTGGAGGATATAAAAATTTCATTCAGGTATTTAATAATCCTTAAACATTAAAAAAAGAAGAGAAAATTTTTTTTGTTGATCCAAAGAGAAAACAAAGCAGTGAAAATTTTATTGGAATTTTTATTACTCTCATTTCAATTAAAATTAAAAAATAAATTTTTTCTTTCTTTTTATTGTTCTAATTTCGTCCTTTTAGAATTGAGAAATAAAAAAATATCTATATACATACAAATAAAAAATTTGATCTGCCCATTCATACACAATCATAAACTGATCGATTTCAGAAATGTTGTAAGAGATTTTCTAAGAAATTCAAAAACAAGATAGAACAAATAAAATTAGGGTAATCGGTTTTTTGCAAACCGTTTATGAATTACAGTCGTTCAATCCTAATGCATGGCGTAAGATTTTGTTCAAAAATTAATCAGCTTATCGTATTCAAAATATTATATTTGAAAATTTATAAAATGCTGCGACATTATGCAGAGAAATTTACAAAACTGACATTGAAGCCTCATGATTATTTTTCAGTTCTATAGTAAAACAACTTTGTATAAAATTTAACCACTTAATTTAGTAAAAGTTGGAACACAGTTGCAGTATTTGGCTCTTTAAGAGCAATTATATAATTCGAATACTTAATTTAATTGAATACGGTTTAAGAATTTAGAAATTAAAATTATTAAGAAATATTGGAATATAATTTTTAAATGGAAGCTTTTACAAATTTTCTGCACTAAATTTTATTGAAATTTTGGTTTTCCACCGAAAAATGAAATGGATTTAAGAAAGTCTAGGATTTGAACGACTTTCAAATGTGAAACTTAAATTTTTTTAAAATCTATAGGTGCTCAAGTTCAACATTTAAATAAGAGTTTTATTGATTATCCTAATTATGTGCAGAATATTAAGGAAATTTTAATGGTAATTTGAAAACGAAATAAATAAAATAAAAAAATTTTTCTAAAATATTTGAATTAATGCTTCTTTTTTAAGAAATAATTTTCATAATTATCACAGTAGCTGCAATTGATTTTCAAATAGGGCTCGACTTAAAGGTGATTTTCATTATTTTTGGTAATCTTTTGTTATTAACTAAAAGTAAATAAATGAAACTCTAGTTTTACAAATGAAACAATGCTTTGCAACTCATCAGAAAGGCCCATGTCTTTAAATTTCAGTTCGTTAAAACAGTAGATTACGCAAAACCAATACTGCGTAACAATTACAAAATCAACCTTACGCATAAAAAAATATTTCCGAAAAGACGTTTTTAGCTTTATAAACCAGATGGTATAACCGAGGAATTTTTCTCTAAATTCTAAAAGGTTTCCAGCAATTGTATTTTAATAACAGCTTCAAAATCAATATCTTAAAAAAATTGAATTTAGAGAAAACTACTTACAACTAATTTTTTTTGGTTTGTAAAGAATTTTAAATTTTAATTAAAATGAAAAACGAAGTTAAGGTGTTAAAATCGTAATGCTTTTTCGCATGAAAATTTCTTACATTTTTGGAATATTAGAATTTAAAATTATTATCTAATTTTAAAGGATGTGAATGATTATGAGAAGGAATTTCTTAACAGATATCAAGAAAAATGTTTAGAAGTACCAAAAATATTCAAGACTCATTAGGGCAATAATAAGAATCACATTCAGTAGGAAAAATTGTTTGCGTTTTTTATAAGTTTTTTTTATATAAATTTTCGAACCACGAAAAAAAATTTGTGTGGGTGTACATTAAAGTACTGGAATGTTTTCTTCTAATTTGAATATTAACTACTATAGAAAAAACAACGGATGTCTGAAAAGTTCCCGTACTTTTTTTAAATATTTTTACGGCTTAGAACTGCTATATGGATCAAGAAATCAACATTGTTAACTGGTAAGAGACGTTTATCAAAGTAATAGCAATATTCAATAAAACATCTACAACAAATACTCCAAATTAGCTCCATTTGCAGTTATAAATGCACGGAGGTTCTTTGGAAAATTGTGGACAATGGTCACACAGTGTTCGATGGTAATTTCATCATATAGTTCGATCATATACAAGGACGTTCCAACGTGCTCCCCAACTCCTGGTAACGTTTTATGGCATCATAGACAGTCATTTTGTAACCAGTCGTCCTTGCAACCTCAGCTGTCTTCATACCTGATCTGTGTAATTCTATAATAGCAATGTGCTTGTTATCGCGATTCATTTCTGGGCTAACAAAAAAAACACAGTTAACAGGTACTACTTGGGGTAAAATTGCACGACCAAAAGTACGGGAACTTTTCAAACAGGGTTATTTTCATAATTTTTTACTTACTATACTCAGAAAATTAAATGTTCTCTTAATTCGAATCAAATTGACTTACAAGTAACATGACTTATTTCTCACGATCATTGAGTTAAATGTATTGCTGGATTGTGATTAATTGGTTCGGTTTTATGGTCCGAGGAATATAAAATTAAACTTTTGCAGTGAGTTGCTATGACAATTTCATTATGCTGATAAAATTGATGTCTTTTATCCATAGAAAATTATGAAGAGTTAGAAAAAAATATAAAATTTAAGGATGGTAGAAACAACGCTCTAATTTGCTGCTGCTAACATCACTAAATGATAAGTTCCGATTTGTGCATATTTGGAAATATTTATAATTACAAGTTCCAAGTTATTACTCAGCTATTTTATATAATTATATTAAAATATTAGTAATAAATATTTCTTGAAGCAAAATTATAAGAATTTGTTAGCAATAATGCTTAAAATAACACTCACAGTCTTTAAATAATTGTGCAATTTGAGAACGTTCAATTCATCTTTGTAACTTGTGTAGAAAATTTTTCAATATCCAGTATAATAAAATTTTTTAAACTGTATAAACAAATGATATGATTAAATTTATGATTACGTTTGTAACAACAAGAAACAGCCGCCTGAGATAGGGACGCAATCGTATATTTGTGATTTGTATCGAATTGAAATACACATTAAGATTTCCATTTATCACAAGGAGTGGTTAAGTCTAGAACCGTATTGAATTTTGGTTCGATTAAAGTCGTAGGACCAGTAGCTGCTGTACAATTCTAGAAAGCATTGGACCATATCTCAGAAATTATAAAACCAAATAATTCGGAAATTTTGCATATACAAAGATGGTAGTATAGCCACTATTTTAACAATATTTTTTTAGTGATTGTACAAGTTTTTGTAATAGCTGTCATACAATTCTAGAAAAAAATTTATCATATAATTGAAACTAAGAGCCCTGTAGTACTTCTATTTCGTATAAATTAGTTTGATAGTAGGGTAAATCAAGTATTCGGTAATTTAAGTTCTTATGAAATTGGTGTCTAGTATTGAATGGAAACTATAAAGCCTACATTGATTGAGATTTTACATGAATTAATGGGGTAATACAGCCAAAATTCTTATAAAATTTGATAGCGATTGTGGTTGATCTTACAAAATTTACAAAAAAATTAAAAAATAATATTGACGTACCTTAAAATACATACATACTACAATACTCAAACATCAAGCGAACATTCTAAGAAATTGTTAGGTTCAACAATTTTTTATCAACTATTGGAAAGCATTCGTACGGGTATCACAGAGTAGCCATGTTCAATTTTATCTTTTCTCCTTTCAATAGAAAGATATTTATTGGACGAATTGATGAGCGCAATAATCAGGTTAAATTTTTCTAAGTTCATCTTATTTCAAATTTCTTTTTTATTTTTTCTGATTTTAGCAATCTCAATGATAGTTTGCGCTCTATTCAGTTGTCTTTCAAGGACTTTTTTTTCACATTCTTTTTTTTTTTATTTTTATCAGAAAATTATTTTGTAATTTTGCGTCATTTGAGAGCGATTTATTATGAAAGAATGTTTCATTTTCTTGATTTATGTTGGAAATTTTTATGATTTTCTAAATTTAAAATTTTGCTCTGATATTTTACTACCATCTAAGATAGTTTTTTTTTTGCAGTTATACACGAATTTTCTAATTTTTGTCATTTTTCTTTTTATGTTTTTTTTTCAGATAACAAATTTATCTTTGAAAATTGCAATTTTATCAGCTGAATATCGAAAATTCCAACAGATAATTTGTATCAGAATATTGCAATCAAAAAGTGAGCTGTTTTTTTTTGTTCTTGCAATTTAATAATGACATACAGATATTAAATTTAAGAACAACGATATTTTAGTTTTTTTGCATAACGATTAATGACGCTATCAACAGCGAGCTTGAAAAAGACAGAGTATGAAAAAAGAAGATGGAATTGAAAGATATTATTTTTTATTAAATTATCTATAAATTGTATTAAATTGCAACAATAACTGATGTTATAATCGAATTATCTTTCAATTTTTTGCAAGTTTGATTAGAATGAATGAAGACCAAATTGTTAAAATTATACAGTTTGAAAACACGTTAAATCTGAACTTGTACCGGTAATTTTCTGGTAATCTTGAGTCATTCTTTTCGGTTCTTTGATTTTGGAATTTATAGTTTAGAAAATTATTATTACTTTCAACATTGTAATATTGAAAAAACTCAAATGAAAACTCAAATTTTCAATTAACAATATCAAAAAATTACTATTTTAGATTCCTACTTATCATTTTACTGTATTTTGCAAAATGTAAACGGAATTGAAATTAACTTGTTCAATATTTTTTTAAGTTTTCAATCGATTTCAAATTTTAAAAAATTAGGGTTTGCAAATGTAGGAATTTTTTGATAAGACCGCGATAATTTGCTCAGTTAACTAATTCATTTTTGCAAAAATTTGTTCTTTAATGGTAACTCCGAAATATTATTAACCGAAAACATTTTACTGAGACCAATTTCAAAAACCAATACAAACTAAAATAATTATAACACTTATAACTTCTGTAAAGTTTAATTTTAACACAAAAATTTAAATATATAAAAATTTTTCGGTCAACAAAAATTTGAATGCCTGAAATTTTTTTCTCAATTTTGTGAAAATATCAAGAGGAAAATGGAATAAATTTAAAATATTATAAAGAAAATTTAAATATAGACTTAAAACATTAATTAATAGAAAATTTAAAATGGAGATTGTTATATTAACAGCATATATTATGTATGAAGGCAACTATTTAAATTACATAATTAAAACGTTCATGAAATGAAGAAAAAATGCAAAGAAGTTGGTTGAATGGTAAAAAAATTAGAGCTGGATATGAAAAATACATGAAATTACAACACTGACTTGCTGCACTGGATCTGAATAAATGTGCGGTGGAATAAATGATTTCATTTTATGTGAACGCTTTTATTGTATGCAATCCGAATATTATGTACTCATAATTAAATTTAATTAAAAGACTTAATAAGTATTTGCAAAATTATAATATGGGTACGTGGCGATTTGGATTTGAAATAAGTACGTAAACGTTATTTTACTAGTTTACTTTACCTTTATTCTTTTATTTAAATCAAAAATTTACAAAAATTCCTTTAATGAGATTTTCAAAACTTGCGCGAAATCGAAAATTTCCAGTGTATGTATAGCTGATTGAATTTAATTAATGAAGTATTTTTCCGTTAAAAACAATAAAAACGGGAGTTTTTTTAATTTTCAAATTTTCCCTATTAAACTGAGCAAGTTTTTTTTATAAAAACCACTATCTATGTATTAAATGAAATACGTTAATGTTAATAACGTATTTTCATTGTAAAGGCCATCATTGTTAATAAAATGGGTATTTACGCTACATGTATATACATATATGAATATAATTCAAGTTTCAGTTATAAATTAAAAATTAAATTTAAAGAATATTAAAAAGCATGGCACAAAAAAATAAAAAAAAAATCTAGTAAGAATTCTTTGAATAAGGTTGCTGCTCCTCCATATTTACCTATCATTACTGAAGTATTGTCTACAGAAAAGCTAACTAAATTTTTTATCGAAATATTATATTTCTCAAAGAAATCAATAACTGCTTGATAAATACTCTTTGCATTTAAATTATTTATTTGCAATAAATCGGCAAATTTATCTCGAACTTTATCAATTTTTAAATCGAAAAATCGCACATTTTTGGGTTTCACCTGCACTAAAAAGAGATAAAAAAAACTATGCTAAAAATTTAAAATTATATGCTGAAACTTTGACTTGTGTTCACAAAAAATTAAGTGGATTTCGCGCACTAACGGTGCCAAATTTATAAGCTTGTATATTTCTTTGAGGTACATACAGAATATTATTAAGGAGTTGTGATTTTCGAAACAAAATGAAAATTATTTGAAAACAGTGATCCTAAGAATTTGAATTAAAAAAAAAGAAATAATATAAAAACAATTTAAAACTGTGAACTTGAAGCTGTGAATAATTAAATTGTGATTTATAAAAAAAAAGAGAAGGTTAAAGGAATTTCGCACACTAACGGTATCGATTTTATACTCTATACTGGTTGCAGTAACGCGCACTAATGGTTCTGATTGGTTTAACTAGCAATAAGTTTTGCTATAATAAAATTTTTTTGATTGGCTAGCTTAAATAATAATTATATTATTATTTTTAGATTTGTTCAATAAAACTACAGAAGGTTTATACTGGTGTGAATAATATTCTTGCAGCAAATCGGGTCGTAATAATCTTTTTAGCGAGTATAAAAATATTTAAACGAATATAAAAATGGAAAAGCCGGTTAACAAACAATTAGCGGATAAGTATCTCCTTGAGGAACATTTGACCAATTTCAGAGAGGATGACCTGTCGGATAGGGACCAAACATATTATTACAATGAAATATGAAATTTGGTATCCACTTACAGCTTAGTAAACCATCTCTGCTTCCATACATTATTTAATTGGTCATCTTTGATTTCCTGGAAAAAGAAAGATATAATAAATAACCATGGCATTAGAATTTAAAAATAAAATTTTATATACATATACCAAAATTATCCAACTGCTTTGAAAGTTTATTTTCGTTTACCAATATTGTCAAAACAATTGGGTCATTCTATCAACGCAAAATTATTACATGTAGATTCCATCTACAAATCAAAATCTATTGTGAACGGCACAATTTGTGAATTTGGATAAAAGCAATCATGTATTAATTCTCTGTTACGATAATAATAAAGATTGGCTGAACTAAAAGGCCATGCGTGATAACATAACAGAAAGTTGTGTTGTTGTTAAAAAGGAAAGGAAATACTGAACATAATATGATCATGTAAGTAAAGTATATAAATAAGTCAGCCCAGTAATTGTTAATGTAGCAACCGGTTGCATACATATACATATGTATTATAGCATTATGAATTATGGTAAAGAGTATTGCAATCACAGATTGCGGTGTACCTAATAAAAAGTAAATTAACAAGAAAAGGTACGATGATGGCAAGATTTGGAGGCAAAAAGGTACCACTATTTTTAACATTATAAGAAGAAAGGACGGTTTTTTCCATTCAAAAACGATTAGTCAAGCAGCGAGTATCATCATAATAGTTTTACCAAAGTTTAATTTAAAGTCAATTTTATTTAAGCATTACAATTTAATTTCTTAAGGCATTATTGTTTGTTAAATTGTATCGAATTATAAAATATTATAAATTGAAAATTTATAAGAAAGTAATAATTTGTTTTAAAAATTTTATTAAGAAGAAAAGGGTTGTTTCACACATTTGCAATAACATGCACAGACAATAAACATTGATTTATAAAAGTGAATATTAACTGAATTGTGAATAAATGAATTGAAATGAACAAATGTGTTCTTTATTGAATGATATTTAATTTTTGAATTAAAATAAAATGAAAACTAATAGTTTACGTATAATTTGTTTGACAAAAAATTAAATACATACTTCAGATCCAATAATTTATGAAAAATTGTGTTGTGAAAAGAAGAAATTGAAGAGTTCGCTAACTACAGTATGTTCAGGTGTTTCCTTCTTTTCTTATTGGGTTCCTTTAGCACGGAACAGCACAATTAAAACTAGACATTTTGTTGAAGATATATCCGTAGTTTCATCTATATCAGTCGTTATAGTACCGGTTACACCGACTGAAACGTTTTTATTTGTTTATTGTAAATTTGTAATAATTTTATTGACACCTATTTGCAATTTTTACATTCAAAAAGTTCTTAAGTTCATGAATAGAAATTATATGTATATTAATTGATTTGTTCCCAATAGAATTGCAAGAGCTCTTTGAAATTTATTTTTAAAACGAGAAAAAAAATAGAGTTGACCTTGTCAACTCTGTGATACCCGTACGAATTTGTTATTCTATGTGCAAATAAAGATGCCATAACTGACTATGGGACAGACTACGACTTTAAGTTGCCGTATTACCACATTAATTTATGCAAAGTTTCAGTACTGTGTGTTTTTCAAAATACTGTGTGTGCCAAACTACTATTTAAGTTGTATGGCAGCTACCAGAAAGTGCTAAGAAATTTTAACAAATTTTACCAAACACATTGGCCTTAGAAATATATTCCCTTGTGTGAAATTTCAATACCATAGCTTTTATAGTTTCTGAGATATAGCCAAATAACTTTTGAAGTTGTATGGCAGGTACCAGAAGGAGCCAAGTAATTTCAACGACTTTTATCATACACATTGGCCCTACTAATATATTCGTTTGTGTGAAATTTCAATACCATAGCTTATATAGTTTCTGAGATATAGCCAAATAACTTTTGAAGCTGTATGGCAGCTACCAGAAGGAGCCAAGTAATTTCAACAACTTTTATGAAACACATTGGCCCTACTAACATATTCAATTGTGTGAAATTTCAATACCACAGCTTGTATAGTTTCTGAGATATAGCCAAATAACTTTTGAAGTTGTATGGCAGGTACCAGAAGGAGCCAAGTAATTTCAACGACTTTTATTATACACATTGGCCCTACTAATATATTCATTTGTGTGAAATTTCAATACCACAACTTTAATAGTTTCTGAGATATAGCCAAATAAATTTTGAAGTTGTATGGCAGCTACCCGAACCGGTACCCCGGTCATGTCCAATTTAAATAGGGTTCTGGCACTTACTACAATAAATCATTTGTGAAAATTTGGTGAACTTAGCCCAATTAGTTTTTGAGTTATCGTTGGGACGGACGGACGGACGGACGGACGGACGGACGGACAGACAAAGCTAAATCAACTCAGAATTTGACGCTGATCAAAAACATACACTTGAGTCTATATCTAAGACCGTTATTTCTTAGCGTTACAAACGGTAAGGCAAATTTAGTATACCCTTCGAACATACGTTCGTACGGGTATAAAAAGGAGAACTTTCAATGAATTTTCAAATGAAACAAATTCCAAATATTTTTCCTTATACGATATTAAATGTTTCATTTGTGTAAGACAAAGTTACAAAGATTCATATAAAAAAATCTGATGTGGTCAGCACATAACCGACCGCATTGGATATTGTCTAGTTAAGTGAAAAGGTTACAGAATATTATAAAAATGTCTTAAATACAACTTTCCAATTTTTAGGACATTAGTAAGCTTATAGTTAACATACATAGAAAAATGTAAACTTGGCTCTTAGTGGAGTTTCGCTTTGTGCTACCCAAATTACCAGAAATGCTCGCCAGTTAACCAGAGCTCAAATATTAAATTTCAAGAAATTCCATCAATTCGTTCCGTAGATATGGTAAAAAATGTAAAATCGGCCCGCAAATCAGTATTCGATCCCTGATCTTTCCAAAAAATTTATATTTTCATTGTTTTAATACGAGGAATTCAATTATTAAATTTCAATGAAATCGGTCAATTATTTCCTTTTATATACGCAAAAATGTATATTTGGCCCATAGTAAATGTCCAGTTGCTGATGCCTGATTTCTTCCAAAAGTTAGGAATTTTTGCGGACGGTCCAGCAAAACTTATATGAAATTTCAAGCAAATCGGCTGAATACTTTCTTCAAAATGTTCAAAAATGTAAAACAGGCCCGCTAAAAAGTGCAGTTCCCGAGGCCTGATATATCCCAAAAGTTGATCAATCCGTGCCATGGTGGAAATAAACTTACATATAAAATTCATCAAAATCGGTTCAGCTGAACTTGAGATACACGCGTGCACACACAGGCCGGTAATACCGGTTACACAATACGGTCGGTAAAAATGGAATTAAAGTATCCCCTATTAATATTCCACAACCAAAAGATAGTTGAGACAGCCTTTAAAAAAAACTCTGATTGAAAGCTATTTCTTTTTTAATACGAAAAGAAGGACACCCGGCCCCTTTAACTGACTTTTATAATTAAATGCTTATCATTCTCATTAGAAATTCGTGATTTTTTACATATATGATATGAATTTCAATGTTATTTTAATTTGTGTTTGTGTTGTTTAGGTATATTCAAAAGGTTCATTTACCACGGAAGAATCCTGGTTTGTTAAAGGACATCTTCTTTCCGACTTTTAACTACGGTTGTTTTTTGTAAAATCTAATATTAAATTGTAATTTTAATAAAATTCATTTTAAATGGCAATCATTAATAGAAAGTAGATTGCGCTTTCAATTTCTCTGAAAATTTTCTAAATTTCACTTTAAAATTAAGTGAGACAACTTTAAAATTTCTTTAAAATAAATGATATAAAAAATGCCAATCAAAGATACTATAATTTCTTTTTCGTGCTGAGAACGGCGTTAAAAATGAATTTATTGGAATATTATTTTCATACTTATTGTACAACACTTGACAAGCAGCTTTAGTCGTTCTTGCCTGCATTTAAAATTATCTTATTAATTCTGACTTATAACATTTTTTTGTAAAAATTATTTAATATTTTTTGCTTACTTTCTCATCTTCTTTATCTGCTAATAATCAGTTTGCTTAGAACAACTATAAGAGGAAAATAATTTTTAAGATATTTTCCAATATTTCATAAATAATATCAATTTTTTACTATGTTATATTCTTTTAAATATAATCAAGTTATATCCTGATGTAATCCTTTAAGCATACACACAACAGTTTTTATACATTCGTATTGTTAAGTCTATTAAAAATATAAATCCTTAAAGTTAACTATAAAAGAAAGAATAAACCAATAAAAATTATGTCGTACTTTTACTAAGATACACATTTTATAAAAATATGTATGTATGTATAAAATATTTGAATGTAGCTTGTCGCAGATTTTATAGGCACTGTATTTGATTTTATTTTTATAATGAATTTTTGCCTTGCAAAAAAAGTTTCTGGTTCAAGCATTAAGCAGACAACATTTTTCGTAAACAGTTTCTTATAAGTATAGTTGCTTTAAACAAGACTAAGGGAAAGGTAAACAGTTGAGCGGAATAAATCAAAGTCAAACCTTTATATTCAAAATAACCTTTGTACAAAATATTAACTGTTTGAGTGCACACATTCGTCTAGCAATATTTTAAAAATGAGATGGTTTGTAAATTATCTAATTAGTTTACTTTCAACTTCCAAGAGCGAATGCAAAAAAATTTGAGAATATGAGAAACTGTAAATGTTTTCATTTTTCTTTTTTCGTACTTCACTCCCTTTGGGAGCATAGGGCTTCCACAAAGCTTCTCCATCGAACTCTATTTTGCCCCAATATTTTTATTTCTACCCAAGTTTTTCCAGCTGTTGTGATTGTTCGCCTCCCCGTTAGTCGTGGTCTTGCAACACTTCTTTTCCCTATGGGTTCCACTCCATCGTCTGCCGCAAAATCGTACCCGGCGCCCTTCGAAGTGTATGGCCAATTCATTTCCATTTTCTTCTTTTCATGGTGGACTCCAATGGTTTCTGACTTGTAAACTCCCAGACCTCTGTATTTATGTTATTCATTCCTATAATACATACTTATATATAGGTAAGTATAATAAGACCACTATTATACTCATATGCAATTTTATAATACCTACTTAATACTTATAGTAAGTAATAAGAATGTACTACTAGTGGCTACCACCACTATTATACCCATTATGCAATTTTATAATACATACTTAATACTTATAGTAAGTAATAAAAATGTACTATTAGTAGCTACCGGCACTATTATACCCATATACAATTTTATAATACATACTTATATAGTAAGGTGTAATAAGAATGCTTAAGGCTACAAAGCCACCATCTCAAACCAGTCAGCATTTGCCCTTTTGCTCTACTTGTGTTTTATGTCCGCACTACGCTGGCCTTGGGACACCTTCGTTATTATTTCAAAGATGTACCGCCCCAGTCAAACTCCCCACCTGGAAATGTCCTTGAATTGGATCATACCTGAGTGAAAGGGTCATTACTTTGATTATAAGTATTAGAAAATAATTAAAAATAATTATTTTTTATACCAAAATCATTTTATATAAATATGTTTAGTAGGAATCTCGTTAATCCATTCATGCGCGTCACTAATTAGGTGACGAGGCATTTGGCTATTTTTTTTTTCCCCCGAAGATGGAGGTGAAAGATATTTACGTCCGCCTGCCCATTTTCGGGCTCGGCAGTGTCGGACTCCAGTTCTTTATGCTATTCGCAATTTGCTTATTTTTCTTTGATATTTTATATTTTTTGGTCTTCTTTAATATCATGCAGTCTTTACTGACTAACACACCCCCTATAAAATTTGCGCCTATTCATAATTCATAATGTTGCGTCTAGTTTCATAATGGGTAGACGGCACCCTTAAAAATAGCTAAACAGCAACGTTACATCAGGTAATACCTTCCCACACTTGGGTAGTTCGATTGAAGATGTTAAAGCATCGAATACTACCCTGCGCCACTGTAGAGCTGATGACAGCCAGATCTCGCGTATTGAAGACCTTAAATGCAAGAAGATCCTGTGCGAACTTCTTACACCAAATACCTCGCCAGTTGAGAGTGACTGTCATCACCTTTACCTCCTTCTCTACTCCCAGACTCTCTTCTCCCTCTCTCATTGTATGTGTGTGTGTGTTGAATTGTTTCCCTGCCTTGTACTTCCTCGTTTAACTTGCTCTAGGAAGTCTCTCCCACTATACTTACTGGTCTTGGTGCGATGAGCTCCGATGAGATTGACAGCGTCGGTTCTAACCTGAGCGTCAAGAACAAGAATAGTTTAGGACATGACGGCTAGGCATTTGATAAGAGGGCTCTGTAAGAGGTAAAACCACGGTTACAGAGACTCCTCTTAATATAGCCTACGATATTGTCATGTCTGTTGATATGGACAGCGCGTGTTCGGTGGCATCTGTGAATTATGTGATTGGTGGTTTCAGGTTCTCCACATCCAGCTCGACACGTCCGGTCAAGCTATGCTCTTCCCCTTGAGGTTCTGACCTCGCAGGAGAAGCGTTGATGCGAAGCCTGATTCAATTCACAAAGTCCTTCGTCCGGACCGCATTGCTTATGATCTTATCTGTTTTATTCAGAGCACTGATCATAACACTTCCAAGAGCAAGTTTACGATAAAGTTTTGGTATCAGGACAGTTCTAAGTGCGTGAAGCCTTTGTTGAGGTTTGAGTGGTGCCTTCCGTAAATTTTCCAATCTGGGCCGTGAAGTTGATTCCCAAGTAGGTCAAATCGTCAGTTCTCTTGAGAGCTGGGATTTGCCTATCTTTGATGTAAAACGTGCGCCTCGTGGCGTTTCTGCCTAGAGGACAAGGTCATCCGCAAATACCATTGCATTGAGTTTTACATCCCCAAGAGAAGTTGCAACTTCAGCAGGAAAGGAGCCCAATAATCTATTAACCACAATGTTAAAGATTACGGGTGACAATGAATCAGTTTGTTTGACTCCCCGTCCTGGATGCACATCGCTACTAATCCACCCATAACCACAAAGACGTGTTGTCGATTCTGCGTACATATTCCCGATGTAATCACAGAATCCCGTGAGCAAGCCATATGATTTCAGAGGCCCCAGTATAGCTCTGTGGGAAACGGAGTCAAATGCCTTACACACGTCAACTAGAGCAATGAACAATGGTGCTTTGCGATCATGATGATCCCTCAGCAACATGTCCATAAGCCTGACATTGTCGGTGCATCCATCCACTTCACTAATGAATACCCGCTGACGAGAGTCAAATTTGAAATGCTTTAAAAGTCTTCTCGCCAGTATGCAAGTGCCCGCTCAAAACCGAAGGAACTGTGATGGGACAGAAATCTCCTGGGCCGCAAGAACCGGTTTTTTTCGGTGATAATATTAACCACATGATAATATTAAATATCACCATGAGCGCGTCCTGTCCTATTGTATTGAGTCGCCTCGCCGTGATACAATCAGGACCAGGAGATGTAGCATTACTAAGTCTCGATGACAGAACGTCATCTACGGTAGTTGGACTCCATAATGACAACCGCTCTTACCTCTTTAGCCTATTTCTCTAGTCAGGGGGCGATGAGGTGTTTGACTGTTCCATGATTGCCCTCCAGTACGGTTCCATCACTCCTCGTCCTGGTGGATTCGAAGCGATTGCATCTCCAAAATGGATTTAATGCTTCTCCCTTGGTGCTTTTTAAAGTTTCTCTGCGTGAGAGCATACTTTTTCACTTCTGCCGCCATCTGCTATGAGTTAAACAATTAGCAGGACGTGCGACAGGGACTAGAGGATGCTCTCGCCACGGCAAATGCTCCCTAAGGAGTGCTGTTAGAAAATGCCGTTTTCTGTCGGATCTTCTTGATGGCCTCCAGTGACCTGTTGTCGAAGAGGTTTGCAAGTTCCACGTTTATGAAACGTACTCCCCTCCTCGACAACTCTACCTCTTTTCTTGCAAGGATTCTTAACTCTTCCTCTGACCATCGCAATTTACTCTCAGGTTGCCGTGCCAACCTCTCCTAATCCAATTCATTTGAACGAGCCCTCTTCTCATGCACACCACGACCAGTTTTGGTGCCGTACCATATCATCTAACATATCTCTCTTCGAAAAATTTCCATGATAGTATAACAATAAAACAGAAAAGAAAACTTTTCCGATAACTTACCTCTCAACGGCTTCTTTATGATTGTTTATGTTACCAGGATGATCATAATGACCATATTTATTACAATCGTATACTCAACAGGTTACGGAATTGGAACCGTATTCCCTTTCGCTTATTTAATTTAAGGTATTTTATATTATCAATGGGGATAAAACCATTGATTGAGTGAGATGATTTCCAGATCTTCGAGTCGCCCAAATTCCATTCTTGCCATTTAAATTCTATTCTTGTTGTCTTCATCAGCCCCGCAACTTGTGCTAATAATACTACCTAGGTTATTGAAGTGAGTAACATCTTCTATTGAACTTGTGTTGACTACGAAGCCTCTATGGTTAGCTGCATTGATGCGTAGTGACTTTGTTTTTGCCTGGTTGATCTTTAAACCTACGTTTTAATAAATAGGGATATTAAAAAATAAAAAAAATTTTGCAAGCTAATTTTTTGGAAATTTAAGGATAAGAGACAAAAGTGGTACATATGCGCACTCAACGTCCCTAAAAAATACGTGTGCACTCAAAAGGTTAAACTTGTTACTGTGAAATGACCTGCAAGCAGAAATAAATATACAACAATATTTCTGTTTACAGTTCTAGCTTTAAACGTAAACTAATTGAGCTTGTAATAACGACACTCAAAAAAATTTACGAAGTGCACTTAAAATTATTAACTATAAATTTTGTTCTTGAACTTTTCCTTTTTTGTTTTTTTGTTACATTTTACCTACTGTGATTTCATTTTAGATTCTGTTTCATAATTTTATAAAATGTCACATAAATGAGTTAAAATATTTTTTTTTTAGTTCTATTCATTTCATTTTTTTCATTTTTTTTTTTATGATTATCTCATGCATTCATTTTCATATACATATATTTATTTTCTTAATTTTTCATCATGTCCTTGACATTTTCAATTTTGAAATCATTTTTAAAATTATTATAAAATATTTCCTGTTTAGCATATATGAGTGTATTGTACAATAAAAAAAAGTATATAATAAAAAACTTATAACTGTAATTATGTTATTGTGTATATATATGCATACGTACATTATAAAAGACATAATATCCTTAAAAAAAAAGAGAGAAAATCCTTTTCATAAATTTTATACATCAATACTTATAAAAGTTTTTCTTTTTTTTTATGTAAAATTAGATAAAGTACATATAATTTTTCATTTTAAATATTATACAAAGTATTTATATGTAATACACTCTATATCATACATGTATGTATGCGTATTATGTGAATACACTATATTATGTTCAATGTAAATTGTACATTTTTATACTGTTATAGAAATTTTGCAAGAGTTCCCATCCTATATATATAAGAGGATACTTATATTATGTTACATTTAAGCTTATATAATACTTTAAAATCAAATAGTGAAATATGGTAAAAATGAAGAATTCTTTTTAAAGAGAGAAAAGATAAAAATATAAAAGAAAAAGAAAATATAAGGAAGCAAAAGGAAAAGATGATGAGATAAAAAAGAAATGAATGCTTGTTTTTTTTCTGTGTGTGATTCTTCCATAAAATAAATTTCTTTTCTACTCCATAAAATTTATATTTTAATTCAATCGAATTTGCTCACATCTTCTACGTAACACTTATTTTATACATAACTACCACCAACACTATATTTAATTTATATATGTATACCTACCTATTATATAATATACATACATAGCTATTATTTTGTATATTATAATGTAAGAAAATTTAAAAAGGAAGGAAAAACTATTATATTAGAATGAAGGAAATGTTGTCCTTATATTTATAAGGATTTATTTGAAGATATTAGAATTTATGGCTACACATATACTGTGGATATTATGTATGTAGAGATATTTATAATTTTTATATTTTAAAACCAATAACAATATTATAATAAAAATATTTTACATGGGCATTGATACCAGTAAAAATATAGAAAAATATTGATAAGGATTTTACCTCAAATCGATCAATTTTTTTTTCCTTGTTATTCAGGCATCAGAAAATAAAAAACAACAATAATAAAATTCTTAATATCCTTGTTCTTCAGTTCATTTCATATTAAACTACATCACTATATTAAGAATAAGGATATTTTTATTTTCCTCTTAATTTTTTTTTTTGTTCATATTATATTAAATGGTTTGTTTTATTGTTTCAGATCATTTTAAATTATCCTTTCAAAAAAAAAAATAAATAAAATAAAACAAAAGAATTCAATATTCATTTTGTTATTTATACGAATGTATATGCATGTGTATATTGAAAGAGATTTTCGTAAAAAAAATGAGAACAAATGTTAGTCAGGTATTAATTCAATTCCCGTAAATAAATGTCCTCTGAGCGTGTCGAAATGCGATAAATATCATCTTTTGCCTTGCTTTTGTTTTTGTTACTTTGTTACATTCATTTTTAAGAAATTCTATCTCTCTCTTTCTCTCGATAGAAGATAAAAAAGTTTTTTTTCTGTGTCATTTAAATGATTAAGAAATCTTATAAAAAAAACCCGCACAAATGGTGTACTCCCAATATTTCTTCTTCATTTCCTTAAAAAAGAGAAGATCTAAGTTTCCTTTTCCGTTTAGTAAATTAATACACGTTATAATAATAGTATATGTGTATGTATATACATACACATAAATATATGTATATAAGATGCTGCAACAATTGAGAAATTGGAATTGATATTGTGAATATTATATTATTTTGATTCCAGAATGATTTTTGTAGGTTTAAGGGTTTTTAGGTTTATTGTTGTAGAAAATTAATTTTGATGTCATTTTAATGTAATTTTTATTGAATACTCTATAGAACAGAGAAGTTTTGATGTAATAAAATTAAAGTAATCAAATTAAGTTATGAATTTGTTGAACAAAATGTAAAAATTGAATACCAATAATGTTTGATAGGGAAAATTTTGAAAAAGTGCTTATTATTTCTTCTCTGTCCGCTCCTCTGACTCATCCTCTAAATTTTATAGTTCAATAATATTTAAAATTTATCACTTTTAAATGATAGATAAGATCTTGCTTTGCTTATTGCAAAATAGAAGAAATAAATCTTAATTAAATGGTAATAAAAATTAAATGTAATCTTAAATCACTTTTTTAGAAAATTTTAACATAATTTTTCTCTTAGTTAATTTATTAAGTTCAAGAAGTCTAAAATTTTATGGGTGGTATACAAATAATTAAGTGCTATGATTGACTATAGAAATAATTATTGTAATTCAATATAATTCTTAAAAATAATTAATCAAAGATTATTTAAATTGCGAAATATTAATATAGTATGATAAAAAAGATTTTTGAATTTGTGTGAAAAATTACTGATATAATACGGATTTAAATATTTGTTGTAACCAGATGTGACTGATAAAATTTATCACTTCCAATAAAATATTTTATTTATTTATTTTTTCAATATGTACAATAGAAAAGAACCCTTAGTTTTTCGTATATGCTACCGTTATTTACTAACATCGCTATCTTCTTTATTGTTTAAAAAAAATCCTTTTAAATCTATAATTGTATTTGTCACTAGTTTTTTGTTAAGGATGTAAATTTCCTGGAAAAATTAAATACTGCAATTAAAATAATGCAATAGGAAAAATTAAAACATGCTTAATGGAAATGGACAAAAATTAAAACATGCTTAACGGAAATGGACAGGTGAAAAGTTTAACAGAACAAATGTGGAAATAAGGCAAGCCGCTTTTCAACCGAATCTCAAATTATAGAATTCTTGATGAAAGGCAAGAGGTATGTGAAAGCTTGTATTAATAAAAATGCATCAAAACCCAAAATGAAACTGAGGTGTTGAACAGCTAATTTGATGCTCAAATTGAAAATGAAGTCCCCGATGGCAAAACAAAGCCATACCGGTTCGTAAACATTTGAATTTCAAGTTAGTTGAAGTAAATTTGATAATGATTGAAGGCTTAAACCAATAGGCTTAAGGGAGAGTTAATGTATTTTGTATCAAGTTTAATAGAAAGATATTGTGTTGTTTTAAATAATAGCGATGCAGAAAAACAAAGAGTGAATTATGTTGTTAACGACCCCATCAGCTAGTGTTAAATGTGAATAGGTTATAAACAAGTTTAGGAACAACTCATATTGTGAATTGAATTTTATCGGACACACATTGATGTGGATGTTTTTAAAAACGAATAATAAATTACACATTAAAATCATGGAAAATGTCATAATTCTTAACTAAATGTAGTAAATTAAGTGTAAAATTAAATCCAAATGTCAAATTTAAAAAATTTATCCGTTAATGACGTTCGAATGCTGTCAAAATATGAATTTGAAATATAGGCGTGAATCAAATATACACTTTTCAATATTTAAATTTTGTGTAATAATAAAAAAAAGCATATTAAAAAGAGATGTTAAATGTGTAGCAATTCTCAGAGGCGGACACTCGAAGGACAATGTAGTAGCGTCTCGATTGAAATTTTCCCCTAAGCAATAGCAAGGAGAATATTATACATATGTATATAAAAAATTATTTATTCAAAATGAAATGGTCACGGAACATCGAAATTATATTGGACAGAAACTTCAAACCAGAGAGATTTGCTAACAAAAATTAAATTTTAAGAATTTTTTATCCAAAGTTTGCTATAATATAGAATAAGTTCGCGTGAAATGCGAAATTCTCCAATATCTACATAACGTGATTCACGAGGTTCAAATTTGAAAATTTTTTAAAAGTACTTTTCTTTTTGCAAAAATTTGCAACATTATGATGTTGCTGGTTTCGCAATTTCAAATAAATTTCGTTTGAACAGCTTTTGCAAGATATTTGTAACTATGTAATTGGTAATTCACATTAGATCTTTTTCAAACACTAAGTTGATATTTGATATTATAAAGAGTGCATTTGATAAATTGTATCTACGAAAAAAACCATCCCCATGGAAACAAGAACAGTTATTCTTCTTATGAGATGAATAACCATTTATTCGATTTGAATATAATTTTTTCTCTTACATTTTTCTTTAATGTTTGTTAGATGTGTGCTACCTGAGTTAATATCATACCCACGTTCATCATTCGAGAAAAACGGGCAAATGAATTTTTGAGTTTTTGTCTCTCATACAAAAAGGTAATAAAGGTAAAAGATGTGTACGAGGAAGATTTTTGCATGAACTTTATAAAAAAAAATATGAAAAAAAAAATCAAGAATAAGTTTAAGAAAAATAGAGGAGATATGTTAGGTTGCCAGGTTTCTTTTAGAGATATTAAAGAGAAAAAAAAATTTTAAAATTTATTTTACAATAAATCCTGTTTTGAGGAACTAGTTAACTAGTTAAGCAGAAACGACGTGTAAAGGATTAAATTTTACAAAAAGTTCACTAGGTAAACATGCATCTTGTTTTTGTTAAAGAAAAATAATGTTACTTCTTGCGAACTTCTTACATAAGGTTTGTGCTTTTGTAAGGATTTTTAAAAATAAGTTCTATTTAGATATTATCGTTTACATGAAAAATTCTACGAAACATATTTCTGGATAAAATTTTTAGTAAAATGGAACGTGTGGAAGGAACATTGTATAGAGAAAATTTGAAAAAATTTTGAAGTATATTAGCTTTTCTAACTTTCATATATTTTGTCGCGTTTTAATATTTTGTTTTATAAAATGTTACCGATATGTAGTAGTTAAATTCAAGGCCAACTTGAAATCTTTATACATGTAGCAACAAGTTTTTTTTCTTCCTGTCTACCATATAGCGTCTACAACCTGCATTTTATACCCACTGCATTTTCAAGAATTTTATGGAAAAATTTAACGAAAAGGTTCTTTACATTATATCATATTAAATAATTTAAATACCATCCGAATTTATTTGCAAATAAAAACCCATACATTATGTTAAAATTTATACTAACATTGCTCATATTTGAGTTTGAACCAGCAATGATTTTACTAGAAGTAGAAATATCTAGATTCACTGTTAATTTATTCTAAAGTTGTGTCAGGCCAATGGTTTTGTAAAAAACAGAATTTTTCTTTAAACAAATGAAAATAATGCTTCCAAAAGCGATCTAGGTACTACATTATTTAAATTAGTTTCATTCAGATATCAAATTGCACGTCATATAAAACTATTGCATACAATTAGGATGATCAGAAAAAAAATTGAAAAAAAAGCAGTAACATAATGGTTAAATTGAGGCATGTGAGTTAAGAAAAATAATTATATTTTTTCATCACATGGTGTTTACCGTTAGTGTTGTGCATTATTCATAAAAATTTGGAAAAACTTGCAGTTTCGGAAATATAAAATGCCGAGAATTCGAATTTTTTAAATTTCGAGAGGCAATAACTTGAGAGGAGAACAGCGAAATAAAAAATTTTCGAAAACGGAAAAAAAGAAGAAAATAAACTGTTTATTAATATCTAAAAGCTGTTAAAATTTCAGACAACCACGGCCATTTTGTTTTTTTAAAGCTCAAAAATCTATTTCAGAATTTAACAAACATTTGCGGTTTCGTTACAATAAGTAGTCAAAAAATGAGGTTCTTAAACCTTTAAGGGGCTTTAGCTTTTAGAGGCAGATTGATACATAGGTAAAAATTTCCTTCTACGGAAATAAGTCTCTAGTAAAGATCAGTTTGTATAATAATATAAATCAATGTATATACTAGCTTTCTTCCTTAAAGGGTGCAGAAATTTTGTAAACAGACATGGACAAATAGACGGACTAACATACGTAAAAAAATAATAGCAAATTTTTGGAAAATTACGAAAAAATAATGTACAAATTTTAGACACTTCCAAAAATTTTATCAGATTTATCATAACAGCCAATTAAAAAAAAATTTCCAAAAAAACAACGGTTTTAACGGAAACAGTTGACTTATAATCGACGTTAATAGTTGCAAATTTATACGTTCATTTTGTATAAATGCCAGCTTCAAATAATCAAAAATCTTCTGTTCTTTTTTAAAAATCTATTTTTGACGTAAAGAATTCCAGAGAAATTTATTGTTCACAACCGTACACCGGTGTACGGTACATGTTGTACCGTACACCGTTTAAATATTTTATTTTTAAATTTCAAGGAGTTTTTTTTTTTTCAAATTAAAATTTTTTAATAGATGCATTTTAAGTTTATCATAGTTTTAAAGTCATAGTGGAAATTTTACAAAAAGTTCAACAAAAAGTTGAAGTAAAGAATAAACAAAAAGGAGACAAAAGCTAAGCAACTCAAAAAGCAACAGAAAAACTCCAGACAAATTGTCTTCAAATATGTAACTTACATTATCCTTTTTCATATTATTGTTATGCTTTTTGTTTTTATAAAAAATCTACTTTTAACTTATTCAGATAAACTTTTGTTAGTTGCACTTTTATAAACTCACCGTCATGTTGACTTTTCATTTATTTAAAAAACGAAAAGGAAAAAAATTATCAACCATTTTAATAAACAAGTTAATGCTCACGGTAGATCTTAACAAATAAAACGCCATCTTCCGTATATAAGAAATAAAGAAACTTCATATTTTATAAAATTTATTGCTGTACGTAAATACGAAATTTATTTAACGTTTAGAATTACTGAATTCAGTACTTAGATGGTAAATTATTAAAATAATAAGAATAGGTGAAGTTAACCATTTTAAGACAGCGATACCGCACCGTTCAATAGTTCTAAGCGTTGTATACTTACTGCGGCACAACATAGTGTCATATGAGAATCGAAAAAATCTCAACAACTTTAATTGAAAATAATGAGCTTATTACAATATTATTTCACGCAAAATTTAAGTAGAACAGTTTCAATAATTTCTGGGATAAGGCTAAACAGCTTTGAAGTTAAATATAAGAGCTAACCAGAATAAACTAAAAGGTCCTTTGGAAGATATAAGCGGATGTGGAGTGAAAGGAGGACACAACCTCCTTCATAAGCAAAGGCAATTCAGTGTGAAACTACTAAAAATTTTCAGAGTTTAATTTTTTTAAAAACAAATAACATAGTTTTAGAGTTCATAAAGTTTGGGACTCATTTTGCGCTGTATCATTTTTATAATCGTACGAACGTATGCTATAAATTAAAATTACCAGTCCATTTATAACGCCAACTTATTGCGTTGACCTCATCAAATTTTCACAAATGATTGCTTATAGTAAATTCCAGAACCCCATTTTAATTTGACATGATCGAGATACTGGTATCGGATAACTACCGCCATACAATTTCAAAAGTTATTTGGTATTTCATAAATTTTTTAAGCAATAATATTGAAAACTCCTAATATTGAAAAGCAAATATATTATAAGGAAGATTTTCATAGAAGCTTTTGAAATTGCTCGACTGTTTGTGATATTTGCTGTCGAATTTCAAAGGCGTTAGGTTATATCTTACAACCAATATATAAAAAAAAGGTTGTAATAGAAGTTACAATAAAAAAAATCATTCATGCATATGGGCAATGACAGAGTTGCCACGTTTAACCCTATCTGTTCTCGTTTATTCGATAATTTCGATTGATAGCGCTTTTGAGTAATTTCACCGTTAAGCCAATATTACCTCTTTCATAATTAAACTGTGTCATTTAACTAGTAATATCTTATCTTAGCATATAGAGGATCAAACATATTACTTTATTTTGCCGTCAATCTTTATATTACACTAATTTTCTTCACAATCCAGAGTATATAATATATGTATATAATATAAAAGTTTACTTAAATTTATACGGCGAGCAATATTAACACAATATTGAAGAATAAAAATAACTACAGGGAAACCAAAAATATTATTAAAGACAAACTTATACGCAACCTATTGCTGGAGTATTATAAAGACACATATACTATACAAACACGTAATTATGGACGAGTATATCATACAATGTACACACATTAGTTATAGATTGTGATATGTACCTGAATACACACTATTTGTAACTACATGTACAAAAATCTGGTGCTATGACAGAAGATATTTTCAGGATGATTTGAAACGTGTAGAAAAGTTCAAAAGTTTTTCCTGTTTTTTTATTGCAGGTTCTATTTTTAGTTTACATGTTGAATACATTGTCGGCAAAGTTATATAAAAATTCAAAAGAATTTTTGTTGAATGACAATGTGTCAGTTTTAACACAATATGTGCTGACTGATATACAAAATGAGTGTATATCATTGAAGGAGATATACAAGAAATGTTTACTGGAGGCAATTAAAAAAATTTTTTATGCATTTATCGTTGTACAATACAGTTTTATTATTTGCAATGAAATTGTCCCATTTATGGAATTTAATTAAAAAATAATAAATTCGTAAACCGTTTTGCAGTGAATTTATATTATTTTCCTATGGTAGTTCCGGTTTTAAAAACATAAATTTTGTGAACAGTAAAAACTTGAATAAAAATCGTTGAGGAAGATTGAAACTTAATACAGCGAGCTATGGTTCTGTTGTTAAAGCTCTCGCGGGCTGATTCATTGGCGTTTTTTTTAGAAATCCCATGGGTGGTTGGAGCAACTAGGGGTAATTAAGGAAATGAGATTAAATAAGAGTAGCGGTTACGGATAATTAAAGAAATTCAGATTGAAAAAATTCTTTTTTTCTAATATCCAAACAGCTTCAAACCTAGAACATTACATTGATTACAATATGTTACATGTATATGTTTTTTGCGATTGATAGATCTACATAACGACATATCATTGGTTCAGTCCAAATATACCATTTTCGAGTAATATTGATTGCTCAATCACGAAATTTTGGATTAGAAAACTGAAATTTGTTTAAAAGGTGTTAATTATTTAAAAAAGTGTGAATTTTTTTTATTACCGACCGCTTTGTATTCAATAAGGTAAGTTAGGTGTCCGCACTAAATTCAGCGTTTCGAGTTTTCGATGGAAAAGCACTACGTGTTATAGGAAATCGTAAATAAACTATTTTTAGAGAAATGTCTGTCTGTCTGTCTCTGTTTTCAAGCGTGTTTAGATAAAATTGTGTCAGTTATGATAAATATATGAGTTAATTGTAAATATAGTAAATAATAATAAATATAGTAAATGTCAAGGATTAATCAACTTTCGAAATATGTCAGTCCTCGCGAAGTAGACCCCTTAAATAAGCCCTTTTTACATTTCTGGTTATTTTTCAGAGTGTATTCAACAGATTGACTTTTGATTAACAGATTTATAAATTGAAATTTCTTTTTTTCAGTACGACTAAATACCGAACTTTTTGAAGAAATTACGTGTCAGCAATTGGACTTTTACTATGGAACACCTCAAAAACAGAATTAGGGGCCGATCTTATTGGTTAACTCACTATTCTTACAAAAAAATTTGGGATGGCAATTTATTTATACACAAAAACTATCTTATTGAAATATTGGTGCGTGTTACTGAATTTCTAATCGCATACCAACTTTCCTATTGTTATATTTCATTTTTCTTTATTTAATAACTTTCAATTTAGCCTTTTAAAATTCAGGTATTCAAAACTAAAGATGTTATTTCATTTTTGTATAGGTACCCAAATAATAATTTAAATTAACCATTGATTTTTTATTTAATTTTTTCGAATTCCTTGCGTCTTAAAAATTTCTTTTCTTCTTATTAAAATGTTTCAATTCAATTTGGAAAAAATAAAGAAGCAAAAAAATACAAAACCACAAAACTTTAATGAATTTAAAATGTAAATAATTCTCGTTTTCAGCAAGAAAGAAAGAAAGAAAAAGAAAAGGAAAAACTAAAATAAAAATAAAGGAAAACAGTTAAGGGAACTCTGCCCTTCCTATATTTTAATGTTTGCAAAAGATATTCTAGGGTTGTATATGTTTAAATTGCATTAGTTCTGTAATTGGTTCCTTGGAAAAATACCAAATTTCTATTCAAAAAAAAATTTTTCTATAATTTTGTAATAGAATTTTCTTACTTTAATGAACCCTTTTTTTCACAAAATAAGTGATTTTTACAAATGCTTTTATACCCTACACTCAATGTTAAACATATTTTGTAATTATGAGTAAAATAAGAATACTATTTTGAAAAACATCTTCGTACGATTATATTGTTGTTTCAAAACTGATGTTTTCAAAATGTTAGTATTTTTTCAATTATATTGTAGAGAGATGTCAAAGTTCTGAATTGACAGAAAGTGGTCTTATTTAAATCTTACTGAGATTCATTCGTCTTTTCAAGTATGCCAGGCGAATTAGTATTTCAATCACTTGAATTCACCTTTGCAACCTGAGTAAAACACATAAATACCGGTACACGCATCCATACAATGTGTATACAGACATTCTTTTAAATATAAAGCAAATATGAGTTTTGAAAGGTCAAATTTGAACAATATAAGATATTAGTGGTTTTAAACAAGAATGGCGTGATTTAGTTAAAGCATTATAATTATGTATAGATTAGTTCGGCCTAGCTTAAATGGTTTTAGTTGAAAAGACGATATAATGTCAGTTGAATGTGAATAAGATCGGTCCCGATCAGAAATTTTTTAAAATAATAATGTTAGGTAATAGCAATTTATAACAGTAGTTAAATATTTAACAAACGAGGAATATGGAAAAATAATAAATTTTATTTAAAATTTGACAAAAATTATAAAATTAATGCTTAACTGTATAGCCTTGCATTACCACAATTTAAATGTAGCTTTAAATATCGATTTTATAAAGTTGGTATGAATTGATGAATAGAAACTTGTTTGGTTTTCTTTTCATAAGTTTCTGATTTGTTTTTTTCTTTTCTCGCTTCTGATTGTTTCTTTCAATTTATTTTTCCTGTTTTCTCTTTTTGTTATATATAGTTGGTTTCTCTTTTCATCTTATCATGGCTTTTCATCATTATTATCGTCATCATCATCATCAATAAGTGAAAATTTTCCAATGCAAATCACTATAAAGAGCTCAATTTAATTTCCTTTTCAATTTTCTTTATTTTCAAAAAAAAAAAACAAGTATACAAACATTCATGCAATAATGGAAGATTGTTTTAAATTCATTTCATTTCTTAAATTACACTAAAGAAAAATAATAATATATAAAATGTGTACTTATGAAATAAATTCCATGAATGCAAGAGAATGTAAAGGAGGAAGAAGTTATAAAGAATGAGAACAAAAGTTAAGAAATTATAGAATCCTTTACGGAATCCAATAATTCCTTGAGGAACTCAAATTGTAAAAAGTTTTTTCTCCTCTTTTTTTTTGTTTTGTTTCTAGATGAAAAGATAACCTATAGTGTGTAGGAAGTTATTAAGATGAAATTGAAAATTAAAGTATGTTTTGATTTAATAAAATATATCAGCACCTTCATTTTCTTATTAAAAACCAAACTGTATGAACTGCAAATCCTTAATCCTTAATAAAACTTGACTTAAGTCAACTGGTCCAAGGAAAATAAAATAAAATTTCAAGCAGAAATTTCATATTTTGTTTTTAGAAATAAAAATTTTTAATCCAGATGTGCTCTCATACCAAATGGCGATCAGGTATTCAGCAGAAAGGAACTTGTGCACTCGCGGTTTTATAGTTGCAGTAACTTTGTTTGAAGTCGGCTTCAGAACTTCAAACTATGGATTTAATTTAATCTATTCCGTAACACTTTGTACTATGAAAAGTGTTTGACATCTTTATTTTTGTTTGCTTATGAGCTTCATTTTATAGCATTTTATTCTGATGTATTCTAATATTGACAAATACATACATGTTTCTGGACAATTAAATTTTTCTCAAACTAACATTTAAAAAGTTTCTCACAATAAAAACAAATTTTAAGATGAACAAAAAAAAATTTTAAAAATATTTTCCGTACCTATGAAATTTTTTCTTTTATTTGCATTAAAATTCTAGTTCTCTCTTGAGAAAAATGAAAATCTTATCAGATTAAATACAATTATTTTGACTTAAAAAGCGGCAACACATTGTAAATAATTTCAAATATTTGATAGACACGTTCAGAGCTGGTAAACATTTTTGGTTTCAAATGTTGATGATAGCTGTTGTCGTCGTTCCATAGTTGCAGTTTATAATGCACTAAATGCAGAACGTAAGAAATGCACTAATATGCCAAAAAAAAAAAACAAATAAATATAAAGAACGGTTATTAATATTGAAAAAAAGGTTCGGGCCGTTTACAAGTACTTCTATTGTTGGGGGCATCATAAATTGTTTGTGGCTGCTTGTATTACGATTTTGATTCTTATTATTTTTTGTTAAACTTGCTGAAATTTTTCGAAAATCTCATATGAATCGAGCAATTTTTATTTTTGTTTTCTTGAGAATTTAATTCCTCTTTTATTGAGGAGAAATAAAATTCATATTGAGTACATAGCTGCATAACTAAGTACAGAATCACTAATATTCTAATATTCTTCACTGAATATTATTGTTTTCTGCCTTAATCTAAAATAAAATTAAATTATTTAAGAATTTGGAAATGACAAATAATTGGTTAGAATTAAAAGAAATGTGTTTGTTTATTATAATTTGAATTCAATTATCTTTAATTTCTCCAATTTAAATCTAAATCTTTAATAAGTTACCTAGGGCATATATGTACTTATCGCAATTTAGCTTCAAATCTCTTTTTGATATAATAAAAGCGTTCGCCCAATATAGATCATTTCGCAATTTTTCGGTTTTAAGCTATAATTTTTAACAATCATAAAACAATATTATTATTGAAATCAGCGTGCCATTGTCTGAGCCTATCCACTATCCACGTTTTACGCCACTGTCGTAACCTCTGTGAAGACTATAAATGTGTATAAAATGTGTGAAACAAATTTCTTATAAAAAACTTTAAAAGTTAGAAAATAACTCAAATTTCAATTTGATTTGGGAATAAAAGCAAAGAAAACGCTATATAGGGAACATACATAGTTGTATAGAATAAAGAAATCTTAAGAAAAATAGAAAGATAAAATCTCTTTTTGATTTGAATCCTTAATAACGTATATAACAATAGCAATGATTTCAAAGATATTTTATACATTTATACATTTATATATTTACTCAACACTATTATTTCTCTATATATTTTCTCTATACGAATATTTTCACATGATGATTCCAAAACAAAATTCATGTATGGTGTCAAATTGGAAATAAAAACACAAAAAAAATCAAAAAATTCAAATTCCTTTTGACCAAAAATTTGTCTATATTCTCAGGTGTGTATCGAAATAAGAGTTTTTATTTTAATTTTATACGAAATTCTTTAAGGACTTTTTTTTTAAAATAACTGCAAAAAAAGAGCAAACAAAAGTTCATGAGAAACACAAAATCAGGATATTATGCGGAAGAATAAAGAGAAATAAATGTGTGAAAGAAAATGTGTGAAAATCTGTATAGAAAATAATAACAGTAAAATAGAAATAGTAGTAATAGGAAAAATAGAAAATTTGGCAATTTGATTTTGAAATTGAATCATGTAATTTTAAATATTTCTTATAAGTTAAATTGAATTTTATATTATTAGAAAACGCGTAATATTTAAAATGCGATTTAACGGTGAAAATAGTTAAACCATTATTTTCCTACAAAACTTATTGAAACTTGCTTAATTCAACGGGGGGAATGATAATAAAGCAAGCTTCGTTACCAAATCAGATTAATTGATTGAAAATTAAACGGAATTTTTTGGCATTACGAATTATTTAGATAAGTAAATTAATTGAAAACCTATACAAAATCTGTAAGTTTTATAACATAATTAAAATGCAATGTATACACTCAGGGAATTTTATAAATCGAGATGTTGAACTTAACAAACACAATTAATCGACGCGAAAATTGGAAATAAAATATAAATTCTAAAAATTTTTTTTTTTTTTTTTTTTTTTTTTTTCTTCAATGGTTTATAATTTTTCCGAAATATAATTTTTTTTTTTTTTTTTATTATTGGTGTGAAAAGAAAACTTCCTTTTATTCGGAATAAAATACTTTTATTTTTCGGCAGGAGAATATTAGCACATTGTTTAAACAGAACAGGATATTGGAAGAACAAAGAACAACATGGGCATCTTTAATTTATGATCATCACTGTACAAACTTGATAAATAAACAACTAAGGAAACACAATATTCGGACATCGGAAACCATTAGTAAATATCAGCTTGGGAGTTTGTTAAATTCGGCTAAGGATAAATTGAAGATACATGAAAGATGCGGTGTGTACAAAATCAATTGTAATAATTGCGATAAATTTTATATAGGACAAACGAAGAGACCCGTTACAACAAGACTTAAGGAACATTTAAGTGAAATAAAACGTGCAAGGAGAGTAGGATTTAACCGGATTTTCGATTCTATGGTTGCAAAACACATTTATGAAACGGATCACACAATCACGGAAGATAACTTAAAGGTATTAAAAGAGGTAAAAGGAAAACACAGGAGAGAAGTTCATGAAAGCATGCAGATATACAAATCAAACAAGGACTGCCTACTACACGCGGACGAGGGTAACGCGGCTACTTGGCTCTTTAAATTAATTATTTGACCAGTTTTAAGGTTTAAAACAGGTATAAATTTAGTTTGTAAATAATAACAAAAAAAAAAAAGAAAAAAAAAAAAAAATAAATAAATAATCAAATTTTAGATTAAGTCAGGTAGATTATATTAAGTCAGGTATAATATTCCTAATTTTAATAGATTTCAATTTTTATTGTTTGTTGTCTTAATTAGAAGAAAATCAGCTTTGATAAAGTGCGTATGTAGCGCGCGAAATATATTAGCGAAAAATAAAAGTATTTTATTCCGAATAAAAGGAAGTTTTCTTTTCACACCAATAATAAAAAAACAAAATAAATTCTAAACCAAAAGCGCAAGAAAAAAATTTTTTCTAACGAATCATAATTACCGACCGCATTGCATACAATAAGGAAGGTGATGTGATGACAACAAATTTCAGAAATCGAGTTTTCGGTTGGAACGCATTTCTCCATAGTAGAAAACCGTAAATAATTTATTTTTAGAGAGATGTCGGCCTGTCAGTCTGTGCGTGAACGCATGTATCTCAATTTCGGTTGAGCCCATTTTGATGAAATTTAATATGTGAGTTTGTTTTAGTTACGACACGGCACGGATTGTTTAACTTTTGGGGTATATTAGACCTCAGGAGCTGGACCTCTGGCCAATTTTACTATTTAAATTTGGGGTTGTTTAAACAAAGAATCTATAAATTTTTTGGATAATTTGGATTTGGGCAGAAAAACCGAACTTGGAGCCGATCTTATATTTTCCAACATACCCATGGAACGGTTTTATGAAATTTCTTGACATTTAATATTTGAGTTCTGGTTGTTACCTAAACTAACTAACGAGCTTTTCGGTGAATTATAAAAGCATAAAGCGAAGTTCTACTAACAGCCAAATTTACACCTTTCTAGGTATATCAGCTTTAAATTTACTTTTGTCCTAAAAATCGGAAATAAGTATTTAACAGGTGGTGTATTTAACATAACATTGTGGTCAGTTATTACTGACCACATCAGATTTTTTTTTTGTTTTGATAATTTGTTCTTGTAGAGTTATGAATGCATACTGCATTGAATTATGATATTCTTACCGAAGAAAGAACACAAGTTTTTTATTCTCTTTTTCGAGTAATAATATAATTTTTTCGGAAAACGAGTTGCTACTTCCTGCAACGCCACAGAATATTATTTTAGAGCTAAGTTAGAAATATTTGCAAAATAACTAAGACATTTTTAAACGTAAAATACGAAATTACTACCTATAAAACTTTAATGGAGACTATCATGATTCTCAAAATAAAATATTGAATTTTAAAGAATTTCCAAAATGTGAACAAAGTGCTGTCCTTTCTAGACAGAACTAGGTAAAAAAAAACAGTAACTGACAAAGAAATCAAATTAAGTTTATGTTAGTTTTGTAAAAAATCTTTATTTTTTAAACTTGATACTAGAAATTGTATAGTTTATCAAACTACTTATAGCCATATAAGTATCTGGATTTTATGTACTCAGAGGTTATCAAAAACCCAAATACTTTATGTACTCACAGGGTATTTTGTATGCTGTGATTTTATGATTCTGTCCATGCGAACAGTGTTATGAATTTTTACTATTTTTGAACACTGCATAAATTCAAATTTATTTCGAAACTTCATAAGTAACTCATCAACAACAGGATTGAAATTGATGAAAAAATTGTTTTTTGTTTGAACCATAATCGTAAGATATCCTTATAATTTCTAATGAAAAATAATAAAATCCAAATGAATATTGGATTAGTGTAATTTTTTCTTCTCTCATTTTTTGTTCTTGATTTTGCTTAAAATTTTTAAAACCATCTGTTGTGTATCGTGGTACAAAACAAAAAATTGATTTTAATTAGTTTGTTTCTTTTAAAGGACTAAATTTGTGGTCAGCTTATCAAGTTCTCATAAATTCTAAAAAAAGGGCTTAAGGATTGTTCAAATTAAAACAAATAAATAAATAATGTGAGAATAAGGGTTACAGCAATGCAAGATAATCTCATTTATATTAAAAATTGGTAAAGCTTGATCCTATTATTGTATTAGTAGGTTACTAATGACATTTTGTTTGTTTTTGTTTACGAGTCTTAAATTATTTTCATTGGTCATTTTGAAATATACTTTACCTTTTATGGACCTGACAAAACATATGAAATAAAATTGTTATTTAGTTTTTAATAGTTTTTAACACTTTTTAATAAGTTTATAAAATTTGATGGTGTGGGACAGATAATTTACCTATTACATTTGAGTATGGTTAGAGTTAGTTAAATTAGTAAAACACCGGGTTCGATACTCTCTTGTTTGATCAACCTTAAGAAACGACAATCCGAAATTTTCACGAATCAAAGACATTTAAATTACAGTAGGTAGCACAGTGATAACAAGGACATTGGCCCTCACAAGTTTGTGACATTGGTACAAAGTAATGACATGAAAAGTTGCAGGAGAACTGATATTTTTTTATATAAAAACAACAGACATTTACCTATACTAACGAAGAATTTTGAATAAATTCTTCGTTAGTATAGGCAAATTTTTACTTCTTGGTTCATAATTTTTATATGAAAACAGATTAGTCCAAGACACTTTACACAGACATTATTTCACAAGCTTTATAAGGGTTACTATAAGTACTAATACAATTCTCGTTTTTGCAACATTTGAGTAAATACTGTATTACACTAATTACGATTTTTTATGGCTTTAAAAAGTTATGTAGCACTTACTCGTACTGGTATTTCAAATTTACGTCAGTATAATTTTGCCCATTAGTAGTATAAATCTATTTTGCAAAGGGTTGATCATAGCCTAATAATTTTATGTGAAGACATGTTTGAAGCAAGGCTGAGCAAAAATGTACGTATTATGCCTATATCACAAGCCAATTACTCTTAAAGCGATTCAAATGGGTTGGTAAATTTTTGATACTGTACAAGTTTTTAATACTCATGTAAACTGTGATCGGTATCTACTGTACCGAGCAAGAGTTATTTGATCTGTATATAGTTTAAGTTAAAATTTTGTTTTATCAGATCAGTTATAATTTGAATATTTTCATTTACGTTCATGAAAATGTGCCAAGAACACGTACAGGTTTTTACCAAATTTCAGAATTGCAGAACATTTCAGGTAACCAAGTTGGCATATTAGTGTCAAGTAAAATTTTTTCAGTATCTTTGAGTTACGATACAAATGTATTAAAATGCGTGTGTTGACATCTTTGTATATACGTCGGTAAAGAAACATTTTTTTGAACTTACATTTATTCATCCTTCCTTTTAATTTATGCCACCTGTAAAATAACAAAAAAAAATTTAAGAGAAAAAAGTTTTGATTTAAAAACAAATTTTTTTTTATATTTTTTATTATTTTCTTCCTGGGGTTTTGTATATTGGGTCGAAGATTAAGGTTAATTTGAAGCTACAATAATGGAAATTTTAGTTCCCACTTTTTTTTCTGTTTTTATTTTTTATTTTTCTTGGTTTTCTTGGTTCAATGTGTCCTGTTCAATGACCAGTAGAGTGTGTAAAATCGATTTATTTTCTGTTTTTTACCTTCTAAATATTTTATACATTTTTTTTGCATATTTGTTTATATAGATGTTTAAAGGACAATAATGAGTATGCATGTGTATTTAAAAAAAGAGACAAGAACAAGAAGAATAAGACTGAAGGATGAACTTTTCATTTTATATTATTATGGCCATAACATTTATAATAGAGCGAAAAGAGAGAACAAAAACCTTTTCTATACATAGTATAAAATATAAGAAGGATAAAAATGGCTTCTGGTATTATGTTTTGATTGTGAATTTAAGTAAAAGAATCTTTAAAAGGATTTCAGTTTTTCCTATTTATTGTAAAGCATTTTTCTTTCCTAAAAGGGTTAAATATATTTATAAGTGTTTTTGGATTTTGACCTTTTTTTGTTCTCTTTAATTTTTAAAAATGTGTTGCTGTGCTTATATTTTTAGTTATCACTTTAAGGATAATGAAAGACACACATAAAATAACTTTTCGAATCGAATTGCTATGACAATATTTTATACAAATTCTTGGACATTTGTATAACAAAAAAATGTTTCTGTTTTCTTGGACATTTTCCTCTTAAATTTAAAACTACGTGATTAAATACTGAATAAATTTTCTTTAAAGTATAATAATTACTAAAATACGCGGTTATCATTATTAAATTTTTGAATATTAAATGCCTACTTCTTGTTGGAAACATGATCGGAAAGCAATTGTGATTCTACTTCTACTTTAAAAACACCTGTGTGTTTTACAATTTTTTTTTAACTACCTAAATAATTTTGTTGAAAATCAGATTTTATTTCTAAATGAATGTTGTGGTTATGCAAGCAAATGAATACTCTGGTAGGATTACTGTTGCAAAATAACATGGTAAGGGGTTCTACAATTTAAAATAATCTGTATTTTAAGCAAATACAAATACATGAATACCAAATTTAGGTAAAGTGGTGTTTTGAATCAAGAACTTTGATATGATATGATAAACGACTATGATATGATAAGAACAAATTGGAAACTGAAATTGGTTTCCCGGTTGCTATGCGGTATTGTAGAACTCGCCTTGATAGAATAATGGCAAGTCTATTCATTATAATGTTCCAAGTCCCGCAAGCATAACATTTTAATAGAATATTTTGCCTTTATATTTTTTGCGTATCTCTTACGTTTTTATAAAATTTCATAATTTCGGCATTTATTTTTTAGCATAATATCTTAAATAATGAAAGCTTAGAGGAAGTGTAGAACATATACGCTTGTAATTTGAATGAAATATTATAAAAACTGTTTTTTAAATTCTGGTTTTGTTGGTCCATTATGCACCGATTGTACTTTCTTGTTTATAGCACACTTTGGGAAACTAGTTACTGAACACATAATATCGAAATGATTAAAATCCAACAATTATTCTAAAAATTGGCTTAAATTCATACATTGAGCAGCAACAATAAGAAAGACAAAGACTCAAAATTGTTTTGGACAAATGACCCAAAACAGAAAGAAGAATTAAGCATAGCATTCTAATGTTTTCTATTCCGTACAATATCGCGAATAACAAATTTTATTTAAACATTAAAAACAATAATTTAGGCAATTGATTTTATAATAGAGACAATCCTTCAATTGTTGAAAATATTATCAGTCATATACGACAATAAGAGACAAAATAAATGGGCTTTTACTGTTCAACATAGAGAAATTAGGTTCTATCAAAAACTACTATAAAAATAATATGATTTTGCCTAAAATATAAATTAAAGTGAAAAAATTCGTCATTCGATGTTGTGTTCATCCTCTTATAAATTCTCATCAGTTATTGTTAATTGTTTGTTTTTTGTCAATTATAAATTTGTCTTTCTTAATTTCCTTTCTCTTTTTTTTGATTTGTTGTTGTTAATAAATTGTATTATTATGGAGTTTCTAAAGGATTTATTCCTTTTTTTTGAACAAATTTTTTTTTTTTCTACAAGAATGTTGATCAATGTATAATGTTAAATGAAAATTTATAAATTTCGTAGATTGATGGCAAAATTTCTTATTTATACTTACTTTAAGAACATTAACATGAAAAAAAAGAATACTAGTAAATATACATGCTTGCGATACCGTTACATATATACAAATTTATTAATGTAGTCAATAAAAATTAAATGTCCTTTTAAGGCTATAACAAACATTAATCTTCAATAGAACCTTCCTACTTTTTCATTCCTTCTATATTTTATCATTTTTAGAGAATCACAAATATTTGATATTTCTCAGTTTTTTGCCTTTTTACTTGTCTGTAACATAGAAGAGAAATTGAAAATGGCCATTGTAATTTCCCTACGAACTATTTGGATATGCGATATTCAGCTTCTGCTTTTATGATAATTATTGATGACTTTTATGATTTCCGAACAAAATAGTCTAATGGCACGCTAAATAAGTAAGTTCTTTTAATACTTTTAGATTTCCAAAATGTTTAATATTTTTTACAAATTTTTTTTTTTTTTTTAAATTAACGATAAAATAAATCAAAAATAGTGTAAGGGAAATGAGTCAGTTTCAGTGCAATGTTGGGTTGAAATGAAACTGTAGATTTGCGGAATACTATTTGATATGGTAGTTAGAAAAAAAATAACTTATAGCGACGTACTCTCTTGCAAACTATCACTAGCTACTGGTATTTAAAAATTGAACAAAAATATTAATTAAAACTCAATAACCCAACAAACCGGTTTGTTTACAAAAATCTCTTATATTACGAATGTTATCTTAAATCATCTAGATATTTATATTTTTTCTTCATATTTTGTGTCTGTAAGGACCAGAAGAGGCATATTAATTTATTTATTCCCCGTTACATTTAAAAATGGAATTGCAATGTCACGTTTGAACTGTGCAAATTTAGTAGAATAACAATTTGAATACTCAAAATTTAAATATCAATGTTAGCTAAACGAGTCTACATAAGTATTTTATCATCGTCACAATTAACAATTTACTAAAATATTTAAAGTTTACGGCTGATTTCTAAATTTGCTACTTACAACACCTTATTTCGAACACTATCAATTCTTTTTTGTCGGACGGAAATCCAAATTGGAATTTTATATTTTTTTTTTTTCTTGTTTTTCGTTTTCGTGTTATTTATTCACCAAAATATCCATGTTTTTGGTGAATGATTGTTTAATACAGATAAAATATTATTTTGAAAGGATACAATCATCATAAAAACAAACTTACGCTTTGATACACTACATACACACATGCATATAATATGTATGTGGCTATAATATTTACCATAGATATTAAACATACAATATAATCAATTTTTTATTGAAGAGATTTGTATTTTGGGAGTGTAGGGAAGGAAATGATAAAAATCTATTCCACTAGCAACAAAAAAAGAGAAACACTGTGTTTGTTGTCAACTATAAGGTGAACTCTTAGTTCAATTTACAAAATGGAAAGAACGTTTTTCTTTTTCGATATAAAAAATAAAACACCATACTTTTTACAATTTAATGGTGTCGGTATTACATGTGTTTGGAAACGCAATTAACTGTGTTAATACTATAAAAGAAACAGTAGAGTAAAACATACTATAGGCACAGTGAAATTACTTTAAAATAATAAACGACCCAACTATATTCATTACGACCAAAATATTTGGGTATAAATCATATATTCAAAATTGTTACACACTCCGAGAACGACTTTAAAATCCCGCAAACCACATGGTAAGAATGACCTTAGAGTTCAAAGGGTTTAAGTAAATAAAAATAAGATTAACGTTCAAAAAATATTGTACGTAAATTCTTGACTACAAGTCCTGGAAGTAGGAAAAAATACATGAAGACGGAGATTTCATTAGTGCTCACAATAAAACAATATGAACACTGTTTATTTTAAATAAAAAAAAAAACGTCGAATTTTTTACAGAGATGTTAAGAACTATCGAGTAAAGAGTTTGATATTGTGAACATAATTGAGTAATAATTTTAGAAAGTTGAACTTGTTAAAATTATTCAGTTGAACTTGTAGTTAGGTGAAATTATTTTACAAGACCCATATGTAATCAAATCTTCCATCATCTACTTCAAAAAGCTCTTCAATGTTGTTTTATGTACATAGTTACATACCATTTTATATTCTTTTAAATTTAGCGACAAATTTCACGAATTTCCACGTTCTAGCATCTATTGTAAACAACTTTCAGGTTTATAATACTACAAAACCACAGTTCGTAATATCAATTCTAAAAAAAAAACAGGGTGATATTTCCAGTGCTATTGTAATCCTGTTTATTAACACAAAATACAATAGGAATGAAAAATATGTATGTACAATATATACATAAATTACGTATGTATATAATGTACATTTTGTGTAAATTTTAACTTATGAATAAAACATGGTTGAATGCTTAACTTTTTTTGTCATACTTTTTAGTTTTTTCTCTATTGCCGTACCACAAAATTTATTTACGATAACCAAAATCGTGACCCCGATTTTTTATTCCTAATATATGTATGTATGCTTGTAGATATGTATGTATTTTATATAAAATCAAAAATTTGCTCATTTTTACTAAACATTTTTGTTTGTGTAATTTTATTTTAAATTTTTATTTAATTTTAGCTGATTTTTTCGTATTAAAATATTGATTTGTTGTAAAGTTTGAACATTGACAATTGATTAGGAATTTTATGAATAATAGATTCGGATTTCCTTTCAACTATACACTTACACCTCACAAATAAATAAATTTGTAATATTAAATGAAAGCTAGTTTGGTAAATTGGGTGAGGTAAGGTTTATGAAATTATAAAATTTTCAAATTAATTTCATTTCCGGAAATTTCATATTAAAAATAAAATATTCAATATCTACAATGTAAAGTTTATTTAAATATTCCAATTTAATATTTTTGAATATTTTATTCTAATATTTTTTATAAAACTGAAGTATGCAGTTGGTTGTCAAATGATAAATAGGAGACAACACTAAAATTGGGGAAATACAAAAAAAAAATATTTTCCCTTAGTATTCTTTAATAGAAGTTTACATTTAAATATTTTTTATGCCCCAGATCATTTATAATGGGATTTAAATATTTAAATATCATTGATTGCCATTTTATGTCAAATAGAAATATGTAAAAATAGTAATGAATTTTAAAGTAAATATTGGGAAATTTTCAATATTTTATATCGAAGGGACATATAGGTATTATGTTTTTCGAGTAAAATAGAACACAAAATGGTCGGTAAGAAACGGATAACTGGTTATAAGACAAGTTTATATTTTAGTAGTTTTTAATAAGAGTAACAAAAATAATTGTTCTTAAGGTAATCTTATACACAACAATTTACTCAATCTCAGTAGTTATTTAGATACTAGTACATTTCATTTGAAAAATTGAAGTAAATTATAGTGCTTTTAAGGAACGTGAAAATATATCAGATAAAAAGGAAAAAATTTCAAAAAAATTGTAGGTAAAATTTGAAAAACAGTTCAAGTTCAATCATTAAGTCAAAGAATTTGCCTATTATCCTATACAATCCACTATTTGTCTAGAATCTGGCTAGAATATTCAATATTTGCCGAATTTCATAGGACAAGCTTAGATAATAACAGTCATATTAAGCAATTGGGTAACAAAGAAAATGAGAAGGCGATTGTAAAAAATAGTTTAAAATAGCGGCATCTTCTTCCAGTTTCTGCACGTGAAATATCATAAAAATAAAACTTTGAGAAACTATGAAAGACGGATAGATGAGATTTTTCATCAGAGATATAATTTTCTAAGTAAGATTAAGACATTTACTTGCGCCTACCGAAGAGGATGGAAATAATAAGAATATCTCTTTAAAATTTTTAAACAAATATGCAAAACAATATAGGTATTCATACTCCATAACCAATTGTGGCAATATTCAACTTTAATGTTTACACCAACCAGCAAAATTTACTATAGTAGTAATGACAGTAAAATTTCTGTCTAATTTTAAAAGACACATTCATTTATTACGAATTTACTGTTTCTTCTAAGGTCGGAATAAACTATGCCATTCACAAAAACCAAATTAAATTCGGTTAAATCTGTTTACTTCAATGAAATAGTTAAAATTATTAATGATCTCAGAATAGGCAGCATTTGTAGTGCAACTCATTTGAATTTTAAAATAGAACCTACACCCTTCATTACACTTTATTTCGATTCCTGCCGAATATTTCTTAACATCTCGTAGATAAAATCAATAATGTTGTATATACGTATGTACTTCAAATACCAAAATTCACAACGTTTTGATGATCCAAAATGTAAAAGAAAGACTTAAGTGAAAAAAAATACTTTAATGTGAACTTGAAAACAAAACCTACACCTACCATTACTAAAAAACAATTTTTCTTTTTCCTACTGGGATGGAACAATAAAAGTTTCTAAAAGGACAATAAATAACGAACATTGAATAATTTTGATAATAACTGAAATTTGGTTTCCTTTTTCCGATGAAAAAGTCAAATGAAAAAAAAAACCATCTTACTCAAAGTTTCATTTTTTTATTTTGTTTAATTGAAAAACTCAAGCGTTATGTAAACTTTTGATTTCGAATTAATTGATTTTCCGCCTTTTTCATTTTAGACCATTCATTTTGTTTAATGTAGTAACTAAAATAAAATTTATGATTTCCGAATTTATTTTTTGTTGCTTTTTTTTATTTTAATTCCTAGTGTAGCATTATAATATCCTTACACAATCTGATTTATCTAGAGCTATTGGTTGGAAATTTTCTCTTCTATTTCAATAATTTTCATCTTTCAACAATTTTGTTTTGGTTTTTTTTTATATGGACCTTAAATTTTAAGCTTAAGTTAACTTTAATAATATTCTTTTGTTTTTAAGTGATTTTTCTTAAACCTATCGAAGTTAAGAAGATATTATTATAGTATCTACAAATATAATGATTTGTAATGCCTAGAAAATATTTGAAAGTGATCACAATGAAGGAGTAAAGTGTAAATGAGGAGAATTTTATAAGGATTTAAGTATCAATAAAATTAGAATGTAAAAGAAAATTAAAAATAATAGGAAAAATTCTTTTAAATCAGTTTTAAGTAACACAAGGTTTACAGTAAGTGCAACAGATCTGCAAATCTATAAGGGAAACAGAAGTGTTCACTCATATTTCAGTAGTCGTCTTCATCTTATTCTTCCAAATTTAGACGTGAAAATTATAATCTTAACTTTGATATGATGGCTTTGGATTTATAGGACGTTTTTTTAAAATAAAAAAAACTACTTTTTTGGAATGTTGCTGAAAGGTGCCAAGATGCAAAATTTTTTTTGCTTTTAAGATAATATATGTCTTATAATAAAGGAACAAAGTCTGGGAACTGAAAAAGTTTGGGCAGTATATAATAAATAAAAACAAAAAATTTGTAAACTTCTCATGAGTTCATTTTCAAACACAACTTCAGAAATATCTTCAAAAATGGGTGACGAAAATCAATTTTCTTTAGTTTAGTTTACCCCTTCGGAAGAGTGTTGCATTCTAAGAGTTGTAATAGAAGATATTTTGCTAGTAACTTAGGAAATTAATACGCGACAATAATCATTATACTTCCCGTTATACAAAATATTATACTTCCCGTTTGGTAAAACAATGGCTTGCTGATAATAAAATCACAGTTCTCGATTTACGTGCTCGAAGCCCGGATGTGTCTTCGAATGGAAGCAATATGGTACAACATTATTGTGGTTGGTATTACAATTAGCTTGATCTAAATTCGAAATTATTTAAAATTCTTACAAAATATTGAAGCTTTAAATATAGGCAAGAGTTTCAAACTAATTAAGTTTTTATTATTATTAAAACTAATGAATTATCATATTATTTTCAATTCGTTATCTTAAATTGTAGAAACATTCCTTCCGCGCCTAACGAATACATTGCTTTAGCAAAAAAAACCTAGAATTGCACAAAATTTTATAATGTTTGGTACAGATGATGAATTACAAGTTATTATCGAATTCCTTTCAAGTTTCTTTGATAAAATTTTGAAAGCCTCTTATGAAAATTTGCAAAAACTTACATTTTATTTTAATATTTACATATTTGTATAAAAATTTGTGTAGGGTTTCAAAAGATTTGAGCTGTTCATTATGATCCGTTTCATTACTTAGCTTTTATTATGATCTTCATAATCGGAGGAATTTATTGTTAATATTTTGACTTATTTACGGTAGTTTATGTTCACAATTTTACTTTAACTGTTTTAAGTAATAACTGTTAAATTTTTTAATAAATTTTCAGCATACTTTTTTGAAAAGAAAGAGATGAAGTAGTCGATTTCATTAACACTGGTTCTGGTAGTTGCCATACAACTTCAAATATTATTTTGCACTAGTAATAAAATATTTTTTAGGGCTGGTGTATTTGATAAAACTCGTTAAAATTTTTTAACTTATTAACATAGCTGCCATACTGTTGAAACTGTGAATATAATATCTCATTGAAACTGTTAATATGTATATTGCTTAAAAGCTACTATCCTGTTGGTATCGACCAAATTGATAATTCCTGGAAATGTAATTGATAATTCCTGGAATGAAATATTTTGTACAATGAAAAATCTTTCGGTTAACATACAGAAATTTTTTTGCCATATTCTTGTAAAGCATTAAAAACCGGAAATTCAATTGAAATAAATTTCAGTGGTCATTACTTTCAAACTAATTCATTATTTTTAATTTTATTGGAGACAATAGTTGTCAAAAGTAATATTAATTAATTTAATTTGGTTATTTGGAAAATGGTAAAAACATTATTCTTCTTTAAAATATTTCTAAATAACAACAACGTGCTACACTTTACAACATCTGTTGGCATAATTTTAAAACATTAACTTTCATTATATTTATTTATTTTAATGTAATTTAAGTATACCTATGTAATGAAAGGAAAAAGTCCCTTCTGTCATTTGTATTGAGAAAAAATCTTAATTGTCGCTTATAGTTAGTAATTTCTATTATAAGATCTCATTTGTACATAATACTGTATAATATTCATGAATATTATACGAGTATATAAAAAAAAAATCTTATTAACATAAATTCATTGTTTCCTTCAGGCAGCACGATCTTGCTAGCCAATCTAATATTTTCTTCACCTTTGACATGAAAAAAGCGAATAGGAAATTAAAATTATTCCAAATTATTTATCCAAAAACATTTCTCATAACGAGCAATTCTTTATTCACCAAAAACTCTCGAATACTATACTACAAAATCATCAAAATTTATAGAACCTTCACGAATTATAACACTGTCAAGATTAAGAGTGAGTTTCTCAGTAAGTGAAGAACTGTGCCATAAGTTTTTGTTTATGTTGGTTATTATACGTTCAAACTTTTAATTTTTTTCCATTTAAGTTAAAAAAAATAACTCGACGCTTAAGGTGTTCAAATTAAAATATTTCAAAATAAGAGAGCTGTTAAGGTTCAAATTTTTTTACATTAAATCAAAACAATTATAGAACTCCATATAGAATATGGCTATAAGGTTTCTCTTTTACAGTAAATAAATAAAAACTTTATAGCGTATATTGTTGATTGTAATACCCTACAAATGTCAGGTAAAGTCTACTTCCTTGCTACACATAATCAAAATTAAGAGCAATTTTAAAGTAAGAACACAAATCAATTATAGGTTTTTAATAGAGAAAAAAAATAGGAAAGTGAATAAAATACATTTCATTTATTTTGACATTAAGTTCCAAGGACGCCATATTAATTTATTTTATTGACTGAATCTAGAAATGGTAAGAAAATGAAGTGAACAAAGAAAATAATTGAAAGGATATAGAATATAAAATCTTTGTATTATATCTGTCTATTCTCTTTAACTTTATTCTTCTGCCTTTCCTTTTTAAATTGAATTAAGATTTGTATTAAAAGATGACTGTCTAAAAACAACTTATACCATATTTACTGATTACGTTGTAAAATTTGGTTGATCTTTTGAAAATTAGAGTATTGCAAGTTTTTATTTTCCTTGACAATAATGTAAAAACTACAAGTAAGAGTGTATTGAGTATGTGGTACATTAAGTGTAGCTTTTATTAAAAATTCTAGTCTAATGCTCATAGTTGAGTGAAATGTTTGGAGTTAGCTAGTGCAAACAAGTTCCATTAGAATTAGTATTGAATAATCCACTGTCTATTAGTAATAGACAGTGGACATTCAAACATAAGCTCAATTTTTGTAACTAGTTCATCGAAATTCGTCTTTCATTAAAAGTGTAACTATTGATTTTTTCCTTCTATGTTGCTCGTATGCTTGAAATATGTGTACCAATCACTGTGATTGCTCGCAGAAAAATGTGCTCACTATTATTTTACATACATAGTTTTTAATGCTATTCGACAGACAATTGTTTGCTATTGGTATTGATAATTTTTTATAGTCTATAAAAATTTTAAAATTTATAAAGATGTACAAAAATAACCGATGTCAATTTCAATTTATATTGCAGTCACAGAACAGCAATGGAAACGAGAAAAAGAAAGTTACAAATTATTGTTGTACATACGAGTAAGCATGCATTTTTTAGTAAAATGAAATTAGATGGATAATGCTTCTGTGTAATAACAGTATTGGATGGTTATAACTTATACAGTATGCGATTTCGAAATCAATTCAAATTTCCATACTTATACGAAAGAATGTTTAACGGAGTTTTATAAGATTTTTGGGAATAAAGGAATGAATTGTATTAAAGTATATCATAGATTTAGATACATGGGCATCTATTCTTCAAATCATTTGGCTAGACTATTGCCGAAAAAACCTGCTCTTTTTAAAATTTTGTTGCAAATCAGACCTCTTTCAATCATGGATCCTGGATTCCAAGTGTAGGTTGTTCAAAATGAATTTATTTTTAAGTAAATTTCTGATATTTGGTTGTTGTTTCACGTAATCCAGTAATATTTGTTAAAGTTTAAATTTGAAATGATGACCCACAGGAACTTTCACTGTTCCATTGCATTTGAATTTAAAAAATATGTTAAACATGCCTGTAATGAAACGGCATGTCGCTATAATAAGTTGCTTTGCTATTGAAAATTATTTTAAACTATTTACAGTAAAGGTCGAAAAAAATCTCATATAAATGCAATGTTAAATGCATTTTGAACAAAACATTTTAAATATCTTTAATACCTTAAGTAATTTGCTGTCCTAAATAAAAAAGCTAATGACTTACATTAAAAGAAAAGGAAATCTAATATCCTTTTTTCATAAGAATTTTTTCGATTTAAGGTAGCTAAATATGAAATGAAGAAAACAAAAGAAAATTTTTCTTTTTTATTTAACTTATTAGATTTTTAAGAATATTTTCTAAAGCTCCTAGAGATCTGCAACGAAATTGAAAAATTTCTGTTAATATTTCTGCTTCATTTTTTCTTTTACTTTTTTTTTTTTGTTTACTAGCTATTTATACTTTTTTTTTTCATTTTCTCTTTTAAAACTAAATAATTTGACATTTTTCTCTTATTGTATGGTAGCATATTTATAAAAATTCAGATATAAGTTGTTTATTATACTTATAGACAAATATTTTTAAAAATATCCTTTGAAAGGACATTAAAGGAAGTAATCATTTTTATCCGTGATTTTTTTTTCTCTAAAACAAGTTCTATGAAAAATTTCTTATTTTCTTTTATCGCTATTTATTTCCTTTTCATTTTCTTAAAATATTTTTAAAGAAATCCTTAAATTCAGTTGCTCTGTTTGGAATCAAGTAGGATAACAAAAACTATACTACAAAGCTACTGGAAATCTTTAAAAAAGAGAAAGTTATTTTTGATTTTTTATGTTTTCTATTCTGCACTAATTTTTGTCTGGATTAACAAAAAAGAAATCGCTTTTCTTTAAATGAAAAATGTCTTTTGTTCTGAAAAGAAAGCTATTTTTGATAATATGAAATTTTATTATGTTTTTTAATTAGCATTTTATTTAAAAGGCAAAAAATTAAGTCTTCTTATATTAAAAATATTAAATTTTCATTCAGTTGTCAACCAAAAATATTTGATGAGATTTGCAATTTTACGCTATGATTTCTTTAAGATTTCTAAAACATAAACTTTTGACTATAGTATAAAAGAAGAAAAATAGAGTTGACCGTGTCAATTCTGTGATACCCATACGAATTTAATGTACTATGTGCGAGTTATTTATATCCAATAGGTGACTATGGCACAAACTATGCATTGAAGTTGTACGGCAGGTACCACAAGGAGTCAAGAAATTTCAACAACTTTTACCACACATGACAGTCCTAATAATACACTTGTTTTCACTAGATTTCTATATTATAATTCCAATACTTTCTGGGATAATGCCAAATAACCTTTGAAGTTGTATGGCAGCTACCAGATGGAGCAAAACAATTTCAACCACTTTTATCAAACACATTGGGCCTTGTGTGAAATTTCATATAGTTTCTGAGATATAACCAAAAAATTTTGAAGTTGCATGTCAAGAACCCGAACCATTACCTCTATCGCAGCCAATTTAAATAGGGTTCTGGCATTTACTATAATAAAACATTTGTGAAAATTTGCTGAACTTAGCTCAATTAGTTTTTGACTTATCGTTCGGATAGACGGACGGACGGAAAGACAGATAAAGCTAAATCGACTTAGAATTCAATGCTGATCAAAAACATATACTTGAGTCTATATCTCAGGGCATTATTTCTTAGTGTTAAAAACGATAAGGCAAATTTTAACATACCCTTCGAGCATACGGTCGTACCGGTATGAAAAAAAAACTAATTATTTCACGTTTAGGTTTTGTTAAATTACCTTTACCATTTAATCATTTCCTAATATTCCTAATTTGTTAGGTTTAAATAGAAAACTTTAATGTCCTGTGGTAGTTGCTATTGGTGTCCATATGTATAACTACGTATTTTTTTATAGTTCTGATTTTTATTATAAAACAGATAACATAGTTTCAGAATTTTATATTCAACAGCATTTTTTTTACTCATCATAACATACTTTATTGGATTAGTAGATTTGGATTATTGGATTAGTAATTGGATTGGATTTGTATTAGTAGACATATGCTGTGTGAACATGAATTCATTAGATTAGTTTTGAAAAAGTGCGGGTTGATTTGAATTCAAAAACAAGGGTTTGACCAAGGCGACTTGCGTCGTATGAAATATCTAAATTGATTCCAAAAGCTGGTAAACCTCATAGTATAGGTGAATGACTAATTTTACCTGCGATTTCCAGTGTAATTTACAGTTATGCTTAAACAATGCAATAAAAATTCATAACACACTAATAAAACCTCATTTAAAAGTTAATTCATCAATTTTATTTTTGAGCAATAACTAAATGAAAATTAGACTTCAGCAGGTGCAGAACAGAGCGATGCGTAGTATTCCTAAAGTAAACAGGTATACATCTGTTAGATTTATTCTGGAGGCTTTGAAATGGTTGAAATTAAAACAAAGGATTGAGTTTAATGTATTAGTGTTAGTTTTTAAAATTAAAAATGGTTTTTGTACAAACTATTCTTGTGATTAAACTTTGTATAACGAAGAAATACATGTTTATGCCCTCAAAAATAACTCATATTTTAGGTTAAATTTTTAAAGAACAAACCACACAGAGTATGGCCTTGTATAAATGGGTTAAAGATTTATGATGAAATTCCAGTGAAGTTTAAAGGAATTAATAATATTGATATATATAAGAAAAAGCTTTGAATTTATATAAGATCGAAATAAGATTAAATTAAGATGAGCAAGCACATTATTAAATTTAAAATATTTGCTTTGCATAAATAATTTTGTTTTTAATCTTTTGTTTCCTAAAAATTTTTTATTTTTTGCTAAGTGCAAAAATCCCGAAAGACGAAGAAGGACGGCCCTACCTAAAAAATAAATTATCAAACAAATGAATTCTCTTGCCTCAAAAACAATTTACTTGTGGTTTTAACTAACTTTTGGAGCCAACTGTCCTTTTATCGAAAGGTCTCAGATTTAAACCCCAGTCAGATCACTATAAAATTCCATTTAATATTATTTAGCTTAAAATACATTACATAAAAAAAAATAATCAATATTAACTAATTACCATATTTCCAATAATATTCAATGCGAAATACCAGCAAAATAAAAAAACTGTCAAAAACATTAAATATTTAATATAAAGAAAAAAACTACGGTAGAGCCGTCCCCCACTTATTTATCCAGAACAACATTTATAATTAATTTTAATTAAATTACAAAGTAACCTGGGCATGACAGCTACCTCAAATAATATGATCTTAATTGCTTAGCAGTTACTAGTTAATTACAATAAAAGTTTTCGTTAATTGTGATAAAAGCTTATGAGAGCGAGTTCCTTTTATCTCTTTTATTAAGAAAGAAAATTCCTTTTATCTCTTTTATTAAGAAAAAGAAAGTTAAAACAGTTTGAAACAATGCCTCTCAGAACATGCCTCTCATAGTTTCATAAAAGTAAAAACAATAACTCATGGTACATATTAACTAACTATATTATTATAAAACACTACTAAACATACATATGTACATCCCCCGTGCTAAGCTAATTTTCCATATATAATATGGCGAGTTTATTAAAATTTTTCTTTTATAAGAAAACCTCAGTTAAAAAATTTTTTCTTGAAAATAAAACAGTTAAAATTTTCATTTTTTTTTAATTTTTTTTTAATTTTGTATAAAATCTATTTTTAAAGCAATAATAGAAAGAGATAACATTCTGATGTGGAAGAGCTTTCACAAAGTTTTTGAAATAGTACATAACAAAATTGCCCTTAAGTGAACAGATTGAATACATAGATAGAACGATACAATTAAGATTATGTGCTTTCAACATAAACTGATGGGCATTAAAATTCATGTACCATAATAATAAATGTATGTACGTGTACATAATAACATGTTTCAAAATGATGGACATAAAGGAAATCTATAGTTTCAATCTCAAAAATTTTCCAATTTTCTTCTTATATTATTTCTTTTAAAAAAACAATAAAGCACCCAACTATAATCGAACTTTAAAATCTTTAAACACAAAATATTTTTTGTTTAAAAATTTTGCTTTAGTAAAGAAGAATTTCAAGAATATAAACATTTTTGTAATCAAGAATATTAATAGGTTGGTCATACAACTTTGGGATATAGTAACAAAAAATAATCTGATGTGCAGCAAATAAACGACTATAGCTCGATTAATTAAGGTTATATTTATGAATAATAGTGAAAAATTTCAAAACATACGATAGTTTGTAGATGGTTTTTCGCTTAAGAACTTGAAAAATTTTTTTGATTTGAGAGCTTTGATTTAAAAATGAACATGATAGAGCCTCTTCTGTCATTTAATATTTTGCAATATATGAATTGTCGAGCACGTATATCATATTTTGATCGTGAATAAGAATTTTTTTACCTTAACCTTAACATTCTGAGATACAAAATGATTGCACATAAATTTTTCCGTAAATTAAAATCTGCTCTGAGTTGAAAAATGATAATGCTTTGTAAACTGTATCAGATTTGAATTTGAGTTCATATAAAAATATGCACCTATAGTTAGAATTGCAAAAAATCTTTGGAGTTTTAGGTTTAAAAATTTCATAGAAAATGAATAGTTTGCGTTAGATCATATTCAAGTATAGGTTGTTGGCAATTTTTTATATTTTATGCCTACTACCCATAAAACTAAAATTCTACATTACTTAAACCAAGTTTATAACACCATACCAAGAGCATTGTTGTGTCTGAAATAACATATATGTATATCACAATATCCTTCATTTTTTGTGAAGAAAGAAAAACTTATCCTAGTTTTTATGTTAATTTAAGAAATCTCATTTATATAATATGTACAAAAAAAGAAGCAAAATGAATTTTTCTATGGTTCTTTAACCTTCATTATTATTGTATTAAATTCCATTCAATAAACTTATAAAATATTTATTAAATAAAATTGTAAATTAAAAGTTTTGGAATCTTTGAAGCACCAAATTATCTTTTTACTTTTATATAAAATTTTCAAAAAATCTGCTTTTATAATAAAGAATGCGTTTTTGATCTCAAAGTAAGAAATTTCAATTAATTAAAATTTGTGATCCTGTAAAGAGTGATGTAATGGAATATGTTCTTGGTAGAAAAGCCTGATCCTTTTATTTACCAATATTTAAATAAAAGGATCAGGCTTTTCCAATTATTTAAATAAAAATTATCCAATTATTTAAATAAAAATTATTTTGATATTGAATTATCCTGGAACTTAATTTCATTTTTGGAAAAATATGATTTTTCAACTTTTTTCTAATAGAGTCTGAATTGCTTTTTTAGCACTTTTTCAAAAATTTTTTGAAAAAAAATGCTTATTAGTTTCACTCTGTCCGTCCGTCCGTCAGTCCGTCCGTGGACACTTTTTTTGTTTACAAAACTTCTACACCCTTGAATATAGAAAGCGGAAATTTAATACGTACATAGACCTTTTCTAGAAAGTTATTTCCGTAGAACAAAATTTTTACCTATCTCCCCACCTCTAGAAGTTATACCCCGCCAGAACTCTAAAAATGGTCTTTTTTTACTATTTGTTGCAATGAAACCATAAGCATTTTTGAAATTTCGCAAACGCATAAATGCAGCGGCTTGCTTCTCCTAGCACGGTATACTATATTTTAATTTTAGAAAAATAAAATGGCCGTTCAAATTTACCGTTATCTAAAGTCCTTTTTTCCAAATTTGTGATGTCGTTTTTCTTCTAGACCCCAGCCTGTAGAAGCCTGTAGAAGCTTAAGGGGGTTTTAGACATTAATCAATAGTTCATTTCGTTAGAAGAAATTTTTGTTCTATCTCCACCCCCTCTCAAGTTATCGCCTCTTGAAATTTGTAAAATTTGAATTTTTGACACCTTATGCTTCCGAAACTACAAGCTTTTTCAAATTTTTATAAACGAAAAATCTAACGGTAATTCCATGACATTAAAAAACATAATTATTTTTCTTAACTCACGCAATTAAACCTTAAAATCGAGCATTATGTTAAGCCCACTTTATATTAATTCTTGCTTTATTTCAAAGATTGCATAAATCCTAAATATTTGTAATCCATCCTAAATATATGTAATCCTAGAAATAGTTTTGTATATGAATGAAAATAATTTTAATAGTGTGATAGGTATACATAGACTGTAATTAAATGCAGAATTTTTACTTGCTGAAGAGAAAAGTGCTACAATACAAACCATTGCTTTGACCCAACTTTATTATTTTTAATCAGACTGTTGTTTAATCCAGATAACAATTTTCTTTAAAGGTAAGCCAAAAAATTTGGTAGTCAAATCATAAATTGAAACTATATTAATAAAACATTCTCAGCGTCAGGATTATCGTTTAACTTTATTCTTTGTTGGAATGTATAGGACAAAAATCTTTGAAAAATGTTATAAAAGCTAGTTATAAAAGAATTAAAAGTCAATTCTAAAACAACTGTAATTATTATACCACTTTAACAGACATAACAGCAGGTGTATCAAATAAGTGAATTCTGATTTTAAATTTCAATTGAAATATTTTTAAGGCTAAGTTTTGGTCCGAACTACAGTACAAATTTCTGGAATTCATTGTGTAGCAAACAATTGGTCCACTGCACCAAAAATTCACTAAGGTGGCAAGAGTTCCGGGAAAGAAATATAATGATTAACAAAATATCACATAGTACTTATATTCTTTGGAAGTTATTTTGTAAAAAAACTTATCCGGGTGCTGACACCAAGAGTTTAAACACTAATGATCTATACCAATAAACAAATGTTTTTTAAAAAGGTAAAGGAAAAGTTAAAATAATTATTGCAATAGGGCCCTGATTGTTTATGAATATTTTAAAAAATTACGGATAATATTGCAGTAAGCTACTTACCAAGTGTAACTAGAAATATGTATCTACGTTCGTGGTACAGAAATGGTACATTTATGTTTATGTAATTTTAAATCGAAAAAGAAGACTGATTGAATTAATGTTCATCCACTTAAATTTTTTGTTCTATATCAGTTCAATTCAGTGACCTCAAGCCCAAACCGCCTAACTCTAGTTAAGACAAAAATGAGATAAGCTTACCAGCGAATTCTCCGTTTTGAGTTTCATATACTTACAAAATTTGGTGGTTCTACGACTACCGGAGTTATTGTGAATTTCAGACACGACCTAACTCGAAATGGTAACTGTGTGCACTTGCACTAATCGTCTAAATAATTATTATTTTTACTGCACTTGTTTTTTTTACTACATTTTGACATTCTGTACTATCATACTACTGCAAAGCTATTTTTACCACTTTTTTGCATTTTTATTAGAAAATGCCATTATTTGTATATATTTTTATGAAAATGTCATTTGTATTGTTAATTGTAACAAAAATTTTTTGTTCTACACAAGTAGTTAAATTTAGGATCTTATTGTTAAAAGCGTTACAGCGAAGAAACGCCAATAATGTCGAAATTTTAAATTACTGCAAAAAGCGCTGATCAGGCAAATATTAATTCCTTTAAGCCATATAAAACATATTTCGAAAAAAAAAACTTAATGACTTTTCTGCAGACGATCGTTTGATGATGATACTTATTCAAAAAACTATTACTAGATTTTTTTTTAATTTCCGTGTCTACACTATTCTTTAAATACTTGTTCGAATGAAGCATGTAAATGTCTACCCAACGAAGCTGAGCCTCTATGTAAGAATATTTTCCTTTGTCTTTGCGAAGTGTGGTAGATTGTTTTCTGTAACAATGGATGCCACTCAAACACTACTTTTTATCTTTTTCTTTGGAACTTAAAACAGTTAAAGTGGCTGCAAATACAAATATATAAACAATTTGATAAAAATAAAATAAATTTTATTATGAATTTACTAATACAACATGTAGTTGTTAAATTAACAAGTAATGGGCTTATTACACTAATAATATTAAATTAATGGAAATTTCTTCATGCAAGAAAAATTTATGTACAGCAGATTTGCATCAATGAAAACCTTCACTAACATTTTTAAAAAGTTAACTTTTAAAGTTTTTAATTGTCATCATAGATTGGACATAGCAGAGCTCCTAACGGGACTTATTGAAAAGAGTTTGTTTAAATTACATATTTATTATTTTAAAGTTTTACATTGAAATGAAACAAGAGAGGGTTTTGAACTTGAATACCTTTGCATATTTTTCAATGAAAAGGATAAAAATTATTCAAAAAGCTCAGTCTAAAAGTTGCTGTTTTTTATTTTGTGTATTAAATACATAATATTACTAAATTTGTAATAAAAAAGCATATTTCGTATTTCAAATTGATTCACGTATATTAGTAAAACAAATTTTGAAAATTAATTATTGTGAAAATAGATAGCCGAATTAAAAATTAATTATAATGAAAAAATTTGCATCGAATAAATGGTTTGTAGGAATCTTTTTACCTTTTAAAAGTTTAAGTACGTTATAGAAAGCTTTTTCAAAAAAAAAAAAAAGAAAAACTCATAAAAGCCCGAGCGTTTATATCCATATGACTACACAGAAACCTATCAGACAAATATTAAAACATGTATAAAGAGCGAACCTTTAGAAACTGACATTCTTCTACTTTTCAGATATATCAAAAAGGAAGTATTCCCCATTTTGTGTGATTACATGATCGTCATAACTATTTATTTACCGACCGCGTTGCATACAATAAGGGAGGTTATGTGATGGCAACGTAAATAAACTATTTTTAGAGAGATGTCAGTCTGTTGATCTGTCTGCCTATCTGTGTACGCGTGTATCTCAAGTTCGACTGAACCACGGTCACGTCACGGATTGATCAACTTTTAGGATATACCAGGCCATGGGAACTGGCCTTTTTTGCGGGCCAATTTTAGGTTTTTGCACATATAAAGAGAAATAACTAACCAATTTACTTAAAATTATTTTAAATTTAGAGAGTGTAAAAATTATTTAAATTTGGAGATGAAGTTATTTAGCAATTTCATTATCCACCTATGATTCAGTGGGGAATTTGCAAAAAAAATATTTATAGTATTTAACAATTTTGTACAATGTGCGTAAGTAGTTATTCTAGGCCGAAGTTGGACCAAATTTTTGCGGTTTTATGTTTTGTCTCACTCTAACCAATGTAATTTTGTATGCTTTGTCCTTGTCTAGGTACGTGACTAGAATATGGGGGTACGTGACATGAATACTAATGAGGCTTTTAATTGCGGTTTTGTGGTTTAGCTAATTAGCATAAAGTACGTTTAGCTAATTAGCATAAAAGCAAGCTAATTAGCATAAAGTAAGTTTAACTAATTTGCATAAAGTAAGTTTAGCTAATTTGCATAAAGTAAGTTTAGCTAATTTGCATAAAGTAAGTTTAGCTAATTTGCATAAAGTAAGTTCATAAAGTAAGTTTAGGTATTTAGCATAAGGGGTGAAAAGAATGTATGTATGTATGTAATTGAATTGTTAAATCGTATGAAAGCGTGTACGATCAGTAGGTGGGTTAATTAGCATAAATCACGAAAATCATATGGAAAGTGTATGTTCTAGTATGATATCATAATTCAATAATAAAATAATAAAAACAACAAGAATGAAACAAAAATATTAAGAAGGAATGTTTGTGGTTAAGTTAGTAGTATGAAAAAATAAAATCAAATTGTTAAACTATATGAAAGTAAGTTCGATTAGTAGGTAGGTTAATTAGCATAAATCGCGAAAATCATATGGTGAGTTAAAAACAACAAGAACGAAAATATTGAAAAAAGAAAATGTTTGGGAATTAGGTATAAACACAAATTTATATGTATGTATGTGCATATTAGTTTATGAATGAAAAGTTTTTGAATAAATCAAAGATCGTTTAATGAATGAAATATGAAAAAGTAAGAACAACAAAACAATAATAAAAATTATATAATTCGTACTGAGCTTGATCAATAATTATATTGGTGTGTAAACATTTTTTTCACAATACATCGTTCATAATAATTTTATGAATGAAAATTTTTGTATAAATTAAAATCAGAGAGCAGAAACAATATGTATATGTATTTATATATATAGCATGTGAAATATAAATTAGAAATAAGTATTTATGAATGAAATGATCATATATATTAATCATAAAATTCAGTATACATTTAATTATTTTTCTGATTTACATAATGACTATTGATAAATAGTCATTATGTAGCGTCCAAGACAAATGTAACACATAAAATTCAGCATCCAACAGATTCTTCTTCTTCTGTTAGTTTCCCATTAACTGCTGATGGAAATTATGATCTTGCGAATAAACAAATAACAAATGTGGGCATACCTATTAATCCAACAGATGTTGCAATTAAAAGTTATGTTGATAATGTGTTAGATACCAAGGATTGGAATACATTGAACTCATTATTAGATTTTAAATCCAAAACAATTGAAGAAATCAACAAACAGTTGGATGATGCAAATAAAATTAATAAAGATTATATTGAAATAGCAATTGGCAAATTAGAGGATAGAATTAAAATTTTTATTGAAGATGAGATTCAAACCCGAAATAACTTTTTATGGAATAGTATAGAAGGTGAAATACAAAATCAATTAATTTTTTTCAATACACAATCTGCAAAAATTCTTGAAAATTTTGAACTTCGAATAAAACTTTTGGAAACTGGAAATTAAAATAGTGAGAACAATAAATAAGCAATTAAAAAATAAATTTATATATATTAACAATGGGTGTGGATAAGTTTGGACGTGTTAGTAAGTCAACGAAAGCACAAAAAGGAGATCGTGGACCACCTGGAGAAGGTTTTCGTTTAACATCAGATGGTGACTATGACATAAATTTTAAAAGAATTATTAATTTGAGTCAACCTATAGAAGGCAATCATGCAGTTTCTAAGAATTTTGTTGATGAAATTTTGAAAAATGTTACTCTTGATATAAAAAAACAAACATCAAAAATGTTAAACACTAGAATGAATGATTATAGTACTACAATTAATGCTACTATAGGAGAATTGCAAAGGCATATAGGTGATTCTGAAATTAGTATGAACAATGCAATAAATGAAAATCTGGAAAAAATTAAGAATTTGCATTCGATTATGAAGACTAAAATTGATGTAATTCAAAAACTGAAGGAACAGTTTCTTGATCATGACAGAAATTATATAAACATACTAAATAGTGGAGAAGATCGATTAAAACTGATATAAATGAGAGGATTGAGAAGCTTAAGGAAGTAATAGTTGAATATCAATTGTTATTGAAGGACGAAATTGAAAAATTAAAAAAAGAAAGAAAAAATTGAATTATATTAAAAGATAGAAAAAAATGAGTAAAAGAGATATTGTGAATGAATTACATAAACCAGCCAGAAAAAATTTTAAGAGAAGACGTGTTGTATTAAAAGGTTTAAATGTTTTGGAAACTTTGAACAAAGAAACAAACTTGTATATGTATGCAACTGGACAGAGTATGAATCCAATCAACTTTACGGTTCAAGATGTTTTAAGCCAGCATAAGCTGGCTTTTAACCAATAAAAATTATAGAAAAAAATAAAAATTGTTTATGAAAAAAATATTAAGATGTTTTTATTTTTCATTGTTTTTTCTTAATTTTTTTCAGGAAAGGAAAGTTTTTTCTTAATTTTTTCAATTAATTTTTTCTATAAAAATTATTTATGAATAAAATAAAAATGATTTATGAATAAAAAAATATTAAAATGTTTTTATTTTTCATTGTTTTTTCTTTATTTTTTAAGGAAAGGGGAGTTTTTTCTTAATTTTTTCAATTAATTTTTTCTATAAAAATTATTTATGAATAAAATAAAAATTATAGAAAAAAATATTAAGATGTTTTTATTTTTTATTGTTTTTTCTTAATTTTTTCAGGAAATGGGAGGGAATTTAATGAAAAAAATATTAAGATTTTTTACTTACCCTAATTTTTTAGAATAAATATTAATAAATATTCATATGATAGGTCTTGTTCATGGTAGTCAGATCAATCGGTCTTACTTCTGATTCAGGTTGTAAGTTAATATCAAACTCTTTGATTTCTTCTATCTCACCATTACTAAGGATTCTCTCCTTTTTAAATTCCTTATATTCATAACAAGAAATGAATAAATTACGTGCTTCATATATACTTTGGTACATGCATCTTATTTTTAATATAAACTCATCATCAAAAACAATTTGAAAGTGACGATAAAACACATTATCGGTTTCTATGTAGCCACCAATTTCTTTTTCTTTTTCCAACAAATCTCTACGAAAATATTCGATTATTTCCTCCGTAGTCATTTCTTTTTTCGATTTTATATTTTTAGTTATTGAAGAAGATTGTGTTGTTGCAGATATTTTATTATCTTCCACATCAACAATATTAGAATGAAGAGTGGTATAATTGTTGGAAGTATTATTAAATGTTATCAATTTAAAATTCAAATCAATTGAAATGCTTTCATTGTTGTTTGGTAGTTTCAATAAAAAAGTGATGTTACCTGTTGAAAAATCTCTTTCCATTTTTATTGAAAAGATCGAAGTACTTGAACAAAATAATGTATGATAATATAAAATTATTAACACAAAAACTGCTTTTGTAACCATTTTATTTAGATTTTGTTATTTGGTAATATTATTTTGAAACAGCAACTAATTTATTTAAATGTCTGAAAACAACTAATTTAAAATGCAAATTTTTTATTATAAGGAAATTGTTTTATTTTTCTATTTTGATGAAATTGACATTGATAATGAATATTGATAATAATCTTAAAAATATTTTAATCTAATTATTTAAAATACAAGTTTTTATTATAAGGAAATTGTTTTTATTTTTCTATTTTGATGAAATTGACATTGATATTGAACTTAAGGCTAAGTATGTATGTAATGAATATTGATAATGATCTTAAATATATTTTAATCTAATTATTTAAGACTACAAATCTTACAATGTTACATTGCGTGTTTTTAGACATTGAATCAAAAGTTTTGTATATATATATTTAAAAATTGTATTTGCTTTATATAAAAAGTTGGTAAATATAATATAAAATAAATAGGTTTTTTAATTTGGTTTATCTTGTTGTTTTTGTTGTTTTCTCAATTTCAACTTTTCAATGTTATCAACAAATTCAACATCTTCGAGATCGCTAAAAGGACAATCTATTGGAAAATGTTCTTTCGTTTGACAGTTACTTTTTGCATATGTACTGCCAATGATAAATAAATTCCCATCAAACACTTCAATTCGTAAATGATCTTTGGAACCAAATTCAAATCCAGGTCGTAAAAGACTTTCTGGTATACTTTCACAATTTTTCAAACGAAACAATAGAATTCTACTTCCATTTTCTGATGTAATATATACATCCATAACACAGTTTTCCAACACTGTTGCATTTACTATACGAAAATTGGACCATGCTGCTTCACAAATACAAAATTTTGCATTATTTTTAATTTTTTCACACCAAAACATGTTTTATCTTATTTTATTATACCCTGCACTTCGTGAAGGGTATATTAACTTTGGTATGGAGTTTGTAACTACTTGAAGGAGTCATCTGCGGTATGGACATATATATATATTCTTGCTCAGCGTAAAATTCTGAGTCGATTTAGACATGTCCGTCTGTCCGTCCGTCCGTCCGTCCGTCTGTCCGATCGCACGATAACTCAAAAACGAATAATGCAATCGACACCAAACTTTCACAAGTTTTTTCTTTTGTGCCAAGGACGAGCCCTATTGTTATTGGACTAATTCGGATAACGGGTTCGGGTAGCTGCCATACAACTCAAAGAGTTTATTTTAAATATTTCAAAAACTAATAAAGCTATAAATATAAAATTTTGTATACATGTGTAGAATTATATTCTACACATGCCCTAAAAATGATAATGGGATAGCTGCACCGGTTCGGGTGGCTGCAATACAACTCCAACAGCAAATTTTTTATATTCGGCAAAATAATAAAGTCAGATTCATGAAACTTGGCAGTTGTGTGTCCGATTATAGATCAGATATATTTGTGAAGCTTTGGTGGAATTGCTTAGCAGGTTCAGGTACTTACCCTACAACTCCAAAAGCTAATTTTAAATATTTGGAAAAATTATAAGGTCAGATTCATGAAACTTGGCAGTCGGATGTCCTATTATAGGTCAGACATGTCCGTGAAGTTTCTATAGAATGATTTTAGAGGTTCAAGTAATTGCTACACAATAACGAAAGATGCAGGGTATAATTCAATCGGTTTATACCGACTGAAACGTTTTTACTTGTTTTATATATGTATTATCGGTTCAGAGGTTGAAACCACATTGATGATGTATACTTATTATTTTTGAACTTATGTAAATATTTTATGATTTATGTTGATTCAAATTTTGAAAATATATATAATTCCATAATCTTTTTAATTTCATTATATTCGAAATAATTGATGCTCACACAATGACATGTGTCAGGACCACACTCAGCATCTTCATCTGACCATACACAATCGGTGAAGTGTGTTCCATTTATACTAACGTTGGAACCAATAAAAAAATAATCAATTAACTTTTTTAGATAATGTAATATGTTTCTTTTATGTTCATGTAAAATATGTTTATCATATTTTAACATAAATTCGAAAATTTCCTTTATATTACTGTTTAATGTGTGCTGTGACATGATACAATCATGTGTAGACTGACATAAAATCTTTTAAACAATTATATTTTCTTCTCTCAACTCTTCAATAATAGATAAAATTTCATTGTTGTGATTATTGTTGCCTGCAGCCTGCGAAGAAATTAATAAACGTAGTCTGTCAACAAGTTCATTAACATTGTTCCAATATACATAATTAACTTTGCTGTTCATTAATTTCATAAATGGTGAAATACCTTTTCCTTTTACACTTTGCGATTGTTTTCTTGTATTATATTTATTATCAAACATTTTATGTATAATATTTATATATTTGTGACTTCGATTACCCTTAATTTGATCAGATGGATCATAATTTCTTTTATGAACGTTGGTTAGTTCTAAAATTTTTTTAAATCGTTTTACATCAAATAGTGAATATTTCTTGTTGTCAGGCTTTTTCATAAAAATTAGCTCATATAAACCAGGTGTTGCTTTAAATTGATTGTCGTTTATTAAAATATTATTATTTTTAATTTCAAAATTAGAACTACCCAGTTTTATGGTGTTTGTTCTTTTGTCAATGTATGGACCATACAACTTATCAAAATCAGATGTTTCTTTTCTGTTTTCGAACAAATCATTGTTGTATGTTTTAATTAAATTTATGTTTTTTGATGATGATGAGACTAATGATGATTTGTTAATTGCGGTTTTATTTGGAGTAGAAAATGCTTCAAAATCATCATCACTACCATCATCATCATCATCATCATCACTATCAGCATTATATTCCGTTTTTAAAAATTGTTGTGCTTGTTGTTGTATTGGCGTTGATGATTTTTCTGTCATTATGTCTTTTTTGATCTTGTACTTCAAATTACTGTAATTATGATCATCACTATTATTTTCTTGTTTAAGATCAAAAAGTTTTGGTTCCACTTTTATATTTTCTACAATTTTTTTCAATGGCTCGGCAATAGGTTTAAATATTTTCTCCAATTCGATTTCAGTATCTGTTTCACCTGTTTTAAGTATTTTTAATTTTCTTCTAATAGAATTTTGAGTTTTTATCAAATTGTGAAGTAAATTTTCATTGTCGTTGTTACTTTTGAATGGCGACTTGGCTTTCTTACCCATTTTTGTAAAGTGAACCGCTTACGCAGAATGAATAATTAATTATAGAGCTAGATACTCTCAACTATCAGTTTTATTTATATTTTTTATAAAACAATATATATTTTTTCTATACCTACCACCATCAATCCCACTATCTTTATCTAATGTTAAGAAACCATAATTATCTTCCCAACAATGTGAACAGATTTGTTGAAATTTTTGAAAAGTCATATCTGTATTAACATGATCATCATATATATGTTTTAAATTTGTTTCATCTTGTTTGAATATTATTAAAAAGTTTGCATTGTCGCGCACTAAATGTTTAGGAATTTGTGAATATGATTGACTTAAACAAAAACTATCAATTTTATGATGTCGTCCCATACTAAAAAATGCTCTAACATTATTTTGTTTTTCACATGCTATGTCATCAAATATAAATATTGAATTTTTTTTAGATTTATTTGGTAATATTACTTCTTCATTATCAGAAAATGTATAGTATCCAATACCTTTTATGGGTTTCATTAATATTTTTAGATATTGATATATTGGTTGATTCAATGACTTTGAATAAACATAAATGTTTTCATATTTTAAACCATTTTCATGTAATAAAAGTGTTATCATCACGTTTGTCTTTCCACAATTTGAGGGTTCTACAATTAAACATCTTATGGTATTAGGTAGAAGTTCACTATGTTTTCTCATTGATGAGTTATTTTTCTTGATTTCTTTGTCAAAATTATTAATTGGCAAAGATTTAACATGTTTCACGAAATGCATATTTTAAAACTATGAAATATATATACCTTTGTATTTATGTTATATAGTATAGTTTTCATTAAAATATGGGAAAGAAAGGTAAATCCAAAAAGATGACTGGTGCTGGTCTCATTAATTCACTAATTAATAACTTACCTGTTGAACTTCATTTGCCTGGTTATCAGTATTGTGGTCCAGGCACGAAATTACAAAAACGATTAGAAAGGGGTGATCCAGGTATTAACATGTTAGACTCAGCATGCAAAGATCATGACATTGTATATTCAAAGACAAAAGATATAAAAGACAGACACAATGCTGATAAAATATTAATGCAAAAAGCTTGTGATCGAGTAAGGTCTAAAGACACATCTTTTGGAGAGAAAACAAATGCACTTTTAGTTGCTGGAGCTATGAAAAAATCAAAAACTGTTAAGAAAAAGAAAAAAACGAAATGTATGCATTTTAAAAAAGTAATGAGTTCCATTAAGAAATCATTAAAAAAACATAAAAATAAAAATACCAAAAGTGTTATAGATACAGCTTTAATTGCTGCTAAGAAAATTGTGAATCCATCTACATTATTGAAAATACCGCGTGTAATATCTGTTCCGAAAATTGGTGGCATATTACCTTTTTTGGTACCATTATTTGCCGGGCTTTCAGCAGTTGGTGCTTTATCTGGCGGTGCTGCTCAAATTGCTAAATCAATAAGTGCTGCAAAAGCTGCTAAACAACAATTGGAAAAATCTAAAAGACATAATAAAAACATTGAAGATATTGCTGTTGGAAATGGAATGTACTTAAAACCATACAAGAAAGGACTGGGTTTATATTTAAATAAACAACAAAATTTTTAAAAAGTTTACCTAATCGTGCACTAAATGAATATGACTTATATAAATATGCCAGAAATATACCATTTTTTAGAGGAGTCTTTATGCGAGACAAATTACCAAAAACAAAACCATGGAAAAATGAACGTGGAATTATTAATTTGGATAGATTTTCTGGTGCTGGTACACATTGGGTAGCTTATTGTAAAAAAGAAAACATTATTAAATACTATGATAGTTTTGGAAATCTTAAACCTCCAATTGAAGTAATTAATTATTTGGGAAATAACATAGAATATAATTATGAATCACATCAAGATTATAATACCGTAATTTGTGGTCATTTATGTTTAATATTTTTAATTAATAACTGCAATACATAATGTAAATTTATCATTTTAAGAACAACAATCATGTCAACAACATTAACCTTAAATGGTAATTCATCTATTCTTAGAGCTAATTATTTTCCACCAATCGAATTAAAGGGTGATTATGTATGATAAATAACAACAAAGCTCATACCATACATGAATTTTCACCTGAAGTTGGTCCAGGTTATAAAATAATTGAGGTGCCAAAGAATGTAATCTATTTACCAGTTAATGTTCGTGAGTTAAGTACTCTAATAGTTAAACTAATTGATCAGGACGGTGAACTAATAAATTTTAGAGACGAAAAAATAACACTTCGACTACATTTAAAAAAATTAACACAATGATAATATATAATACAAGTGCTCCACAGGAAAATGTTATTAACAATAGAACAACGGCTGAAATAACAACAACAACAAAGCAAAATCAAAAAGGAGTATCATCTTTATCATCTTCTTCATTAACCAAAAAGATATATAATAACTCTAAAAATTTATCTGTTGAAAATAAAATATTTTTGAAAAAATTAGGTTTTAAATTAAAAAAATGAATCCTATACTCAATATTAAATCTACTCCACAGTTTGATAATAGCATATCAAAATGTGAATACCATTCATACTCACCATTTTTAAATTCATTCAATAATAATGATATTATAAATATATCAATACAACATCAGAATTTGAATGTACTGCCTAGCGAAAGTTATTTACATATTGAAGGATCGCTAACAAAATTTACAGGTAAAAAAAGCGATAAAATAAAATTTGTAAACAATGGTGTCTGTCATCTTTTTGAAGAAATTCGTTACCTTTTGAATGGAATTGAAATCGATTCAACTAAAAAACTGGGGCATACTGCTACATTGAAAAATTATATTTCATTATCTAACAACAAGAATGATATGCTAAAAAATGCTGGGTGGTGACCCTCAGAAACTTTCATAACACCAACAGGCTTCTTCGATTTTTGTATACCACTTAAATTTTTACTTGGTTTTGCAGAAGATTATAAGAAAATTCTTGTTAATTGCAAGCATGAATTGGTTTTAGTTCTTTCGAGAACAGATGAAAATGTTTATCTTGTTACTGACGAAACTGAAAAACCATTAATAAACATATTCAAAATAACATGGATTGTACCTCACATCATCACATCCGATGAAAATAAATTACCATTATTAAAGATTGTTGATAATGCCAGACCCTTATCAATAAGTTTTCGTAGTTGGGAAATATATGAGTATCCAAAATTAGCAGAAACTACACATCATACAACATCAGAATTTGAATGTACTGCCTAGCGAAAGTTATTTACATATTGAAGGATCGCTAACAAAATTTACAGGTAAAAAAAGCGATAAAATAAAATTTGTAAACAATGGTGTCTGTCATCTTTTTGAAGAAATTCGTTACCTTTTGAATGGAATTGAAATCGATTCAACTAAAAAACTGGGGCATACTGCTACATTGAAAAATTATATTTCATTATCTAACAACAAGAATGATATGCTAAAAAATGCTGGGTGGTGACCCTCAGAAACTTTCATAACACCAACAGGCTTCTTCGATTTTTGTATACCACTTAAATTTTTACTTGGTTTTGCAGAAGATTATAAGAAAATTCTTGTTAATTGCAAGCATGAATTGGTTTTAGTTCTTTCGAGAACAGATGAAAATGTTTATCTTGTTACTGACGAAACTGAAAAACCATTAATAAACATATTCAAAATAACATGGATTGTACCTCACATCATCACATCCGATGAAAATAAATTACCATTATTAAAGATTGTTGATAATGCCAGACCCTTATCAATAAGTTTTCGTAGTTGGGAAATATATGAGTATCCAAAATTAGCAGAAACTACACATCATATATGGTCTGTGAAAACATCATCTCAGTTAGAAAAACCACGTTATATAGTTTTTGTATTACAAACGGATAGAGAAAATAGAAAAGGGAAAAATATTTCTCAATATGATCATTGTAACTTAATAGATTTCAAGGTTCATTTAAATGCAGAAACAAATCCATATGAAAATTTAAATATATCATTTGATAAAGATAAATATTCTATTCTTTATCATATGTATGCTAATTTTCAAACATCATATTACCAAGCTATTGAAAATACTCCAGTTATATCACGTGATCATTTTAAAAGCAAAATAGGTCCGATTGTAGTTGTAGATTGTACACATCAAAATGAGTCACTCAAATCGGGAGCGGTTGATGTACGATTGGAATTCAAAACATCTATAAATGTTCCAGCTTCTACCTCAGCATACTGTTTACTTATTCATGATAGAGTAGTACAATACAACCCATTGACCAGTGAAGTTCGAAAAATTAATTAAAATCAAGAAATATGAATAATTATGTAATTATTGATGTTCAAGGTTTCAAAGATTCCCAAAATAAACTCATTTTGAAAGAAGTGTGTGTTTTATGGGAAGATGGAGTATATGATCATTTTATAATAAAGCAGCCTTATAAAAAAAATTTATTGTCAGAAACTTCCAGACGACAAGCAAATTGGTTGACAAATAATTTACATGGAATAAACTGGAATCAAAAAGGCTGTTCTTTCATTAAAGTACAAGATTATCTAAAAGAAAGGTTGATTAATAAAAAAATTTATGTAAAAGGTTTGGAAAAGTCAAAATGGATGTCCGATTTGTTTGATGTCATACATGTATTTAATACTGAAAACTATGGATGTCCGAATCTAAAACAGCTTAGAAAAGATTTTGCTAGTTACAATAATGAGTTTACTTATTGCGTTAGAAATGTTTTCTTAATATACAGTTTTGTAAAACAACTACATGAACATTCTAAATAAGTGTTATGTATATGCATTTTGTTTAAATAATAAAAAGCACACAATATGAAAATATATGTATTTTGTTTTTTATTTACTTTTTTTCAGATAAGGTACCTATAATGATTTAAAAAAAATTTTTATTCATTATTTTTTATTCATTTGTTTTTATTACTCTTATCAAATAATATATTTAATATACAAAATTACAAAATAATTAGAATAATGTATTATTAATTCTATAGTGACCCCATGGCAAAGTTTCATGTGAATTTAATAAAATATATCACTTATCATCTGATGCATTCAACGCCAATTTTGATTGGGTGATAGTCTTAACATTATGTTTTTCAGATTTTATTAAATTCTGTTGTACAAATTTGTCTACATTATTATTTAAAGAATTTAAAAAATCATCAAAACATATTTCTTTTTTGACTATATGTCTCTTTTGACACCCTTTATTTTTTTGGTTTTTTCTTTATGTTCTACCTTCAAACTATACATTTTGGCTCTTAAACCAACAAATTCACTCATTAGCTTACCATTGAGTTCATCTTTCATCATTCCTAATACTTTTTTATTAACATATGGTATATTCCAAATATCATTTTTTGGATAATCACTTGTATCAAGTCGCATGATGCAATCATTTTTTATATGATTATATATGTCATCACAGTATATTTCATATATTAAACTATCTGTGTCAGTATATAGTAAGTTACAATTACTATTAAATTTAGGTTTCATGTAATTATAATGAAAGTCATAAATTAATGTTTTTGAAATATCTAAAATTGCTGCTCCAACGAAAATTGGTTTATTGCAGTATATTTCGGCATTATTCAATTCAACCGCTATCAAATTTTCGTTGAAGATTGTGCAATTTTTAAAATATGGTGATGCTATTAATGATTTAGCACCATAACGCCCTCCCCATTGTGTTGCTAGTTTTACTCGAGCATATTTTCTTGTATTCTCCATTGATTTTCCATAACAACCATTATTATATAGTTTAAAACGTGAACTATCAAAATCATTAGTTGATGCAGCTCGTAATTTTGTATTAAAATCTGATTGACTGAATTCAAGGACAGCGTGTATATGCTTTAATTTTAAACCAAATAATAATGCTTGCTTTAATGCTCTATAATGAATTACATATTTTTCTTTGTCATATAGGGTAGCAACTAATTTCTTTTGATTAGAATTATTTATTGTCATGGACTGACAACAGAATGGAATATCTGAATGTAGATCATGTAGTTCTTTAGGATATTGTAAATCTACTTCAAAAAAGTAACCTGTAGGTGAGTCATCTTGAATTGAAGTAATGAAATTTTCCGTAAAAATCTTAATATCTTTTACCCATTTAAAATTGCCTGTTGGTAAAAATTGAGACATTGCATAACCATATTGATTATTGATATCCCAATACATTAAGTATTTATTAGGAACAGATGAATCATATTCAGGTAAATATGGATTATTTGCGATTGAATGTCTTTTACTAACTTGTGTCAAGCCACCTCTAATACCCCGCTCAATAAATAGTAACATATCAATATCAGTCAATAATTCTAATTTGACATTTGTAAATTTCAGCATCGCATCCCACGTATAGGAGGGAATTGTTATATAGTGAGCGGGGTCTAGTTTATGAGCATTTAAAGAACTAACTCTAAAATTCTCAAAAATATCAGCTAAAAGTAGAACATCTGTTTTTAAATAAAGATCAGAATAATCACCCAAGTTTCTTATTTCAAATTCTCTCCATACATTCTGGGCATGAAGATAATCGTTGTCACTTATGTTGCTTTTATTTAATTTATTATAAAAGCAATGTTTTTCGGGTAACTTTTCCTCGAAAAACTTATCAAAATTACTTATATAATCGTAAGGATAGACGCTCTTACGTTTTAATAAGTCTAAATTTTTGTGTTCATAATTTTTAAATTCTCTTTCAAAAATTGGAAAATTACTAGAAATAGAAGTTAAATGTTCTAAACTACTGTTTAAAAATTTGAAAGAGTCTATGAACTTATATTTTATTTTACAATTGTTGACTAATACCGTAAATGCCGTATATTTTTCTTTGTTTTTTGGTACTACAGATATTCTATTAGAAAGATCAACAATTTCTTTTATCAGAAAGTGAGAATCATAGGACGATAAATTATGAAAAATTATTGGTATACACAAATCATCCACATATCTCAAATTGCACATATTATGTGCAGCCCCTCTGTACTGTCCAGTAAAGTGACAGTGATCTCTGACTTTATAATTATTTTTATCATCATTAACAAACTCTTGTTCACAAATGTGACAAGTACGGGCTTGAATGAAATTAAAATGATCATCACTCGTCAAATTCATTTTGACGGGTGATACAATATCAGATGATATTAAAGTTGCTATCAGATCTAATTCATTCATAAACCAATTAATACAATCTTCCCCTCGATAGCTATTATAAACATTATAACTCGATGGAAAAGATGTTTTCATATAAAAGCCAATGGAACATGGTATATGTTCCTGATAACAACTATTATTAATTTCACTATTTTCCCTATTTTCATTGCCAATGGGTTCTAATATGCATTCTATATCTGCATATATTACAAATGGTACTATTAACTTATTTTTATAATTCTTAAAGCTAAGTATACTATTTTTATTATCTGGTAAAACAATATTACCCATATTTTGATTATAGCAGTTTTCTGAATGTTTCATCAATTTTTCTTTACTTTTAAAGTAGTGAAGACATCTGTTGCAAAAGTGTTTTTTATGTCCATTAGAATTGATGGAACTACTTAAAAGTTAAGACAAATCCTTTATGTATACATAATGTTGCTGAATAACAACTTTATCATTTTCATTGTTATCATTATCATCCTCCTGTATCTCTTCCAGTAGAAGCAAATTGATATGTCTGCGATCTTCGTGAATATATTTGGATATTCTTAATGGTAACACCTTTCTTCTTTTGTTTGTATTAACATCATCTTCATCAAATTCATAATAATTAATGTAGTTGTTATCATTTTTTGGGTTGTGAAAACAATATACATTAATGGATAAATTGTTGTTTTTTTCAAATATAGGTATTTGCTTCAATGATATTGGAAATGTTAAATTTTGTAAATTTAACTTTTCTTTATAATCGGGATAACTAGTGGGTAGAGATGAATGATATTTTTGAGGATATAATGCTGACATAATAGCCCAAGCAAAGCAAGCATCGTTCTTATTTTGAACATTTATAATAGCATGCTTGCCAATTAATTCTGCTGGAGTTGGTAAATTTATGTCATAGTCACCATCTGATGTTAAACGAAAACCTTCTCCAGGTGGTCCACGATCTCCTTTTTGTGCTTTCGTTGACTTACTAACACGTCCAAACTTATCCACACCCATTGTTAATATATATAAATTTATTTTTTAATTGCTTATTTATTGTTCTCACTATTTTAATTTCCAGTTTCCAAAAGTTTTATTCGAAGTTCAAAATTTTCAAGAATTTTTGCAGATTGTGTATTGAAAAAAATTAATTGATTTTGTATTTCACCTTCTATACTATTCCATAAAAAGTTATTTCGGGTTTGAATCTCATCTTCAATAAAAATTTTAATTCTATCCTCTAATTTGCCAATTGCTATTTGAATATAATCTTTATTAATTTTATTTGCATCATCCAACTGTTTGTTGATTTCTTCAATTGTTTTGGATTTAAAATCTAATAATGAGTTCAATGTATTCCAATCCTTGGTATCTAACACATTATCAACATAACTTTTAATTGCAACATCTGTTGGATTAATAGGTATGCCCACATTTGTTATTTGTTTATTCGCAAGATCATAATTTCCATCAGCAGTTAATGGGAAACTAACAGAAGAAGAAGAATCTGTTGGATGCTGAATTTTATGTGTTACATTTGTCTTATAGCGTCCAAATTTATCAATAGTCATTATGTAAATCAGAAAAATAATTAAATGTATACTGAATTTTATGATTAATATATATGATCATTTCATTCATAAATACTGATTTCTAATTTATATTTCACATGCTATATATATAAATACATATACATATTGTTTCTGCTCTCTGATTTTAATTTATACAAAAATTTTCATTCATAAAATTATTATGAACGATGTATTGTGAAAAAAATGTTTACACACCAATATAATTATTGATCAAGCTCAGTACGAATTATATAATTTTTACCGACCGTATTGTGTAAACAATAGGTAGGTTATGTGATGGCAACAAATTTTGCATATCGAGTTTTCGGTGGGAACGTACTTCTCCATAGTAGGGAAGTGTAAATAAACTATTTTTAGCAACCTGTCGGTCTGTCGGTCTGTCGGTCTGTCGGTCTGTCGGTCTGTCCGTCTGTCGGTCTGTGTGTGCACGCGTGTATCTCAAGTTCGGCTGAACCGATTTTGATGAAATTTTATATGTAAGTTTGTTTCCACCATGGCACGGATCGATCAACTTTTGGTATATATCAGGCCTCGGGAACTGCACTTTTTAGCGGGCCTGTTTTACATTTTTGAACATTTTGAAGAAAGTATTCAACCGATTTACTTGAAACTTTATATATAAGCTCAGCTCAACCGTCCGCAAAAATTCGTATGTTTTGGAAGAAATCAGGCATCGGCAACTAGACGTTTACTACGGGCCAAATATACATTTTTGTGTATATAAAGAGAAATAATCAACCGATTTCATTGAAATTTGATATATGAACTCCCCTTATCAAAAAAATGAACATATAAATTTTTTGGAAAGATCAGGGCTCGAAAACGGATTTGCGGGCCGATTTTACTTTTTTCACCATTTTGAAGAAAGTATTCAACCGATTTACTTGAAATTTCATATATAAGCTTTGCTCGATCATACGCAAAAATTCTTAACTTTTGGAAGAAATCAGGTATCAGCAACTGGGCGTTTACTACGGGCCAAATATACATTTTTGTGTATATAAACAGAAATAACCAACCGATTTCATTGAAATTTAATATATAAATTCCCCGTATTAAAACAATGAACATGTAAATTTTTTGGAAAGATCAGGCATCGGCAACTAGACGTTTACTACGGGCCAAACATACACTTTTGTGTATATAAAGAGAAATAATCAACCGATTTCATTGAAATTTAATATATGAATTCCTCATATTAAAGCAATGAACATATAACTTTTTTGGAAAGATCAGGGCTCGAGAACTGATTTGCGGGCCGATTTTACATTTTTCACCATATCCACAGAACAAATTGATGGAATTTCTTGAAATTTCATATTTGAGTTCTGGTTGTTACCCAAACTAACTGGCGAGCATTTCAGGGAATTCGGGTAGCACAAAGCGAAACTCTACTAAGAGCCAAATTTTCATTTTTCTAAGTATGTTAACTATAAGCTTACTAATGTCCTAAAAATTGGAAAGAAGTATTTAACAGACATTTTTATAATATTCTGTAACACTTTCATGTAACTGGACAATACACAATGCGGTCGGTTATGTGCTGACCACATCAGATTTTTATTATTGTTTTGTTGTTGTTACTTTTTCATATTTCATTCATTAAACGATCTTTGATTTATTCAAAAACTTTTCATTCATAAACTAATATGCACATACATACATATAAATTTGTGTTTATACCTAATTCCCAAACATTATCTTTTTTCAATATTTTCGTTCTTGTTGTTTTTAACTCACCATATGATTTTCGCGATTTATGCTAATTAACCTACCTACTAATCGAACTTACTTTCATATAGTTTAACAATTTGATTTTATTTTTTCATACTACTAACTTAACCACAAACATTCCTTCTTAATATTTTTGTTTCATTCTTGTTGTTTTTATTATTTTATTATTGAATTATGATATCATACTAGAACATATACTTTCCATATGATTTTCGTGATTTATGCTAATTAACCCACCTACTGATCGTACACGCTTTCATACGATTTAACAATTCAATTACATACATACATACATTCTTTTCACCCCTTATGCTAAATACTTAAACTTACTTTATGAACTTACTTTATGCAAATTAGCTAAACTTACTTTATGCAAATTAGCTTAACTTACTTTATGCAAATTAGCTATTTACTTTATGCTAATTAGCTTGCTTTTATGCTAATTAGCTAAACGTACTTTAGGCTAATTAGCTAAACCACAAAACCGCAATTAAAAGCCTCATTAGTATTCATGTCACGTACCCCCATATTTTAGTCACGTACCTAGACAAGGACAAAGCATACAAAATTACATTGGTTAGAGTGAGACAAAACATAAAACCGCAAAAATTTGGTCCAACTTCGGCCTAGAATAACTACTTGCGTATATGGAATCCAGATATTTATATCAATTTATCAAGATAAAAGAAGCCGAATCAAAATGTAAAAAGCTGCTCACTGTACGTTAGAAGAGCGAATACAGTGTAGAGATATTATCATTCTGAAAAGAAGGTGAATCTTAACGAGAAATTGTGAAAGCTGTCAAACGTACAAGGCATATGGTTTAAAGTGTGTTAAAACCTAAATCTAACCAGATGAGCGATGAATGGAAAGAAAAACAAGAGGCAAAATGAAATAAACTGAATTAAATTTACATACGAACACAGGCATTGCAAAAGGAGATTATAAGAAAGTTCAACTTTTAAGTTACATAAGCGTTAAAAGAAGATTTAAAGTTTGCAAAAGAACATTTAGGTTGAAACATCTTGTGAACGGGCGAAACAAAGATAAACTCTATAGGATCTGATGGTAGAAACTACGTTCAAAGGCCTCCAAATACAGATTTTCATCCAAAGTAAACAAAAAATATAGTCAAGCATGAAGGGGGAAAAAAATGGGGAGCTCTTTCATAGTAGAGTGTATTTTATATTCATTGCATTAAAGAAAATATTGGTCGTCAGGAATATATTGAGCTGAGCTTTTTGCGGGTCAATTTTACATTTCTGCCCATATGTAAAATTTTATTTACAAAATGTAAATTTCGATCTTAGTAGAGTTTCGCTTTACGCCATCCGAATTTCCTGAAATGCTCGTCAGTTAGTTTCGGTGACAACCAGAACTCAAATATCAAGTATTGATAAATTCCATCAATTAGCTCCGTAGATATGGTAAAAAAAGTAAATTCGGCCCCTAGGTTGTTTCCAAGCCCTGAAAGTCCCAAGTTGTAAGTTCATTGTTTTAACACTCCAAATTTAAATATTAAATTTGAAGAAATTTGATTGATTATTTCTCTTTATATGGGCAAAAATTTAAAATTGGTCCGCAAAAAAGGCTAGTCCCAAAGCCTGATATATCTCGAAAGATGATCAATCATGAAAATGAAAAAATTTCATGAAAATCGCTTCAGCCAAACTTGAGACAGGTTGCTAGAAATAGTTTATTTACACTTCCCTACCATGCCACCATGGAGAAGTGCGTTCCCACCGAAAACTCGATATGCAAAATTTGTTATCACATAACCTACCTTATTGTATATACAATGCGATCGGCAATAAAGAAGATGCAAGAAGAGAGAAAAACAAAAATTTAGCGGTTGATTTATTTATGGATTTATTTGTTTAGCTTTAAATTTACAATTCACGAATTTGAATATTGAATGATATATTTTATAAAAAATTTAATAAATTTTAATAGCATGAGCAACGTTATGGACAGGTGTATGTACTATTTTCTTTGCAGATGAGCCCCATGTTTTTTATTTAAATTAATCATTTGATTATCATAAATATGAAGCCAAGTAAAAAGCAGAAATATTGGCACTATTCTTCATTAAAGAAGATTCACGTTTTCCACAAATTTTGCAGTGAATCTTCTGAAGTTGGTAATTGAAACGTTAAACTTGCCAAAATTATATAAAAATCGCCGAAAAATAGTTTAGGTTCTTGTAGGTTTAATTCAGCTTCATAAAATGGATTTAACGTATTAACTAATTTTTATAGTTCAAACCATTCAAAAATAATTCAACAAAAATAACCTTACTAATCTAAGTTTTGCTTTCACGTATCTGAGGAGGAACAACAAGCGTAGTATATTAGCACATTCGAAAAATAAACTTATGTTTGGTGATAATTTTCACACATAAGAAATTATCTCATAATTATTATTGAATAATTAAAAAATAAAAATTAAACTGCAACACTGTTATCTAACAAAAAGAATTCTGATAATCAGCACAAAACAGCAAGGCATATTGTATAGTTTAGCGAAAGAATTGCAATAAAAGTCGGTTCAACCGAATTTGTGGTACAAGCGTGCGCTGATAAACCGATATCTCGCCAAAAATAGTTTTATGCTACACTATCATGACGAAGTATGTTTTCACTGAAAACTCGATATGCGAAACTTGATGCCATCACATAATCTCTCTTGATGTTTACAATGCGTTCGGTAAAAGTAAAAATTTGCCAGATAGACATTGATTGACTGGTAAATTTTCAGGTTATAATTCTGTGGAAATTATCCAAAACCCGATAAGTATTTTTTTGCAATTTTACAGTATCGCAATTTTAAAGTTTTAAGAAAAAACCCTTTTTCGTTAATGTTTATTTTTCAAACAAAATAGTGAGCTAGTAAGCTGGGGTTTTTTATTTGAGTAATATAGTATTAGAGTGATATATTAAAATAGTGTTCAGGTTGCTTCAACCTTTTGGGAATATAAAATTGGGGGGGTGAAAAACTCAATCGGGTTTTGGCAAATTATAAGTAACGTGGGCCATTTTAATAGTATACTCTGCCAAAAAACGATTTTCAAAGAAATAATAGTCTTTATAACGTTATGTTTTTGTTTTTATACTTCATATTTTTAAAAATGACCACAAAAAGAAAAAAAAATTGTTTTTAAAGAAGTTCTACAAATTGAGAACTATTTCTTTCTTGTATTTTTCGCCATTGTAAAAGATATTGTTCAAGAAAAATTTTTTATTAAAAAACATAAATTTATTCTTTCCATAATATTTTTTAAAACATAAAATAACAAACAAAAATTTATATGAAGTTCAAAAATTTTAATATAATGATTTATCATAAAATATTTGCATTATCTTAATCAAAATGGGTAATAACCAGCTACCATATCAGTATCATAGGAAATGCGAAAATAGTCTTTATAAAAGTTAATATGAAATTACTAAATTCCTTACCAAGAAAAGAAATGTCGTTTCCATAACTTTTTTTAAATATAAAAAAACAAACAAAATAGGTATTTATACATATTTCAAAAATAAAATAGTATTATTATTAATTAAAATAATAGTAAGCTATCAATTATTAGCCTTTTTTCTAATATATTTGTGTACTATGCATGCAAATCAACATTCTCTTAAGACAAGTAGTTGTAACTTGCATCATTATTGGCTTCAAAATTTTTACAAAATTCGTGACAAGGTTCGTTTCGTCTTTCAAGTGGTATTTAAAATAAACATTACCCAAGTTTTTGGTGATTCTTATCCACCTAATTTTAAGCCAATTCACAGGATTATCGTTTCCTTTTTTCTTTTTATAAGAATTGTTTTACAAAAATGTGAAAATATCTTGAAATAGTTTTGTGTCATTTGAGACACATTCAATGGAATTTTACCTGTGACGGTACGAACAAAATTGCACCAATCATATAACATTATACAATAACATTATACTCACGTCACAGGTTTTTTGGTCCTTTCAATGAGAGCGAGATCTGAATCGCATTCTAAATGTGTATGGCCAGGTACAAGGAATTTTTGTTCGATGTATTCAACATTCGTTTTTTGTATTACCGTCATTAACATGGCCGTCATGTTTAAATTTCTATTCTGGCCACCACATGTATCAGAGTACATTATACTTGATTGTTTCGGGTAATGAGATAACTTTTTTAAACAAGCACGAAGCATGTTCATGGGATCCCCGTCCAGCCACAGTTTCGTTCGACATATAACATTCTGTTTGCTGGTTAAAACAAAACGGTATGGGACGTATCGGGTTTTGGCTACTTGTATAAGACTGTTAAATGATTTTACGGTTTATTAGAAAGAACGATATGATAAATATCGGGTTTTGGCAATGGTATGATGTTGATAAATGGTTTTATTAAACTTTACTGGGTTATGGTTTTATGCACCAACGAACGCTTTACCTCTTGCATTGAATTATGAGACTTCGTCGCAGCAAAGATCTCATATTTACCATTCCATTTTCATTAATATCTCGATTTTGCCAAAAATCGACTTATCGGGTTTTGGAAAATTTCCACAATAATTATTATTATAGTCTCCGTAGGCACTTAAACATTGTGGTTTATGTCCTTGTATTATAACAAATTTGATTCGTTTTAATTTTTTCCAACTTTTAAAAACTCTTTGAAAAGCTTTGTCAGTTACTGAACGAATATCTAATGGTACACTTCCTTCATTTGCTTTTTTAAATAGTACTCAAACGTTTCCACCTACAAAATTTCTATTCTTTTATGTCTTTTCCACTTCATGAAGCTTTCTAAGCTTTAACGAAAAAAATTTTTTTTTTAATGTGGAATGAATTATTGTGGTTGAAAACCAAAATTTTTCGAAACCAAAAAAACTCAAAATAATAAAAGTTAAAGAGAGTGAATTTTCCCAACTACAATTCCTTTCTAGTAAAATTTTTGTGGCATTGCTTATTTCAAGAAAATATATAAAAAAAAGCTTTTAAAAAGTTAATAGTAGCTTTTATTGCAGTGAAATATAAAAGTTTCTTTCAAAAACAGATTCTACATACATACGTAAGCAGATTGTTTATACGTATAAATTTTTTTTTTCTCCACGGAAAAGAGAAAATATTTTTAAAGTTTGGAGTTGTTGAATACAGAAATTTTTATAACTTTGAAAATCATTCTCCTTCAGTAAATGGTTTCGCAAACCAAAAAAAGTCTTGAGAATTCCGTGCAGAAAGGATTTATGTATGACTGTGTACACGTATATTGTGTACTCGTACATATACATTTATGTATGTAATAAACTATATTTGTTAGGTAGCATAATTAATATATTACAGTTTTGTTATTTTCCATTGACGACAAATTTACGAGAATACAACTTGCTATATTCATCTTTGTTATTCTGATAATATGAAATGTTAAAGTTGCTATCATATATGTATAGTAACATAATATAAAGTATTGAAGTCTACACATCGATGAAGTTTACTCAACTGATATCTACTGATTGGTGAATTCACAATATATTTGTTCTAATACTCGTAAAACGTCACAATAGACTGGTCTTGTAGACTGTTAATAATTATTCTGTTTATCAATAAAGTAGAGATCAAAGAAATAAAAATTAGAAACACCATATCCATGGAACTAATTGACAGAATTTCTTCTTATTTAATATTTGGGATCTATTTGCATTAAGAACTAAATTTCCATTTTTTTGGCGAATTTGATTGGCATAAAGTGAATCTCCATTAGGAGTGTTCTACATTATTCTTTGTATGCATTGTTAACTAAAGATATACTAGCGTCTTTAAAATTTGAAAGAAACATTTAATGGGTGTTTTCATAATCTCGCGCAACATTTTTCCTAAAATAAGTAATACACCCTGCGGCCGGTTATGTGCTAACCAAATTATTTTTTTCATTTTTGTTACTAACTGTACTAAATAAATAAATCAAATATTAAGTCTACACAAGATTTCATAACGACAAATATTACAATAATATTATAATGCTAATACTTACGTGAGAAATTGGAAATAGTATGCCCGACAACAAAGAAAAAAACTATTTTTCCTTCATTTATACATTTTTCACTTAGCATCACAAGCACTGAGAGTTTCAGAAATTTATGATATTTTAAATAATACAAAAGAGAATATAACCTTTTCGCAAATATAGCGCTCATGCTAACAAGAATTTTTTTCATTTTATGCAGAATTTATAAATTGCCAGTTAGTGTATAAGAGGACGTCCGACGACTTAAATTAAAGCTTAAGAAAGTGGCCAAAATTTTGTGTAAAAAAATTTTAAAGGGAAAAACTTGATTTCTTAAAGTAAGCATTCGACATTCCGAAAATGCATTAAATAGAAAATCAAGTCATATATTAATTTTAGCCCCTTTACTAGACCTTTCAAATACTGTTTTTGAATTGAAACTACTTGAACTGAACCTGTTGCATGCGAGTTTTTTTTATTTCTTTGATTATGCATTCATATTTAAATCAAAACGATTTTCAACAAATTTCATTGCTTCATCAACTCTGTTTTTTTAAATCAATCAATTGGAATTTTTTTTTAATTTGGATAATCTCTTAATTGCAATTGCTTCTACTATGATTGTATGAGTTTAAAACTGTAATTATTACAAAAAAAAATTATTTTGGTACTTTATCAATTTCTATGGTTCTCTTTGACTAGATCTGAAATGAATTTTCCTCTGACAATTTAAAAAAAACTTAAAAATTTCAATTTACTTAAAATTTTGATTTAGAATCTTTCAAAGTTCTTATATGAAATTGATCGTAATTAAGAATTTAAGGATCTTAATTTAGTATGTTTAAAAGAAATATTTTTTTTTTCTCTTTGACAACAAAAAATCTTTCTGACTCCTTAAAATATTTTCAATATTTTTTAGTTTGTTCTACTTCTCTTTAAAAAAATACGGGTACAAATCAGTGGCCTCAAACACAAACCGCCTAACTCGAGTTAAGACAAAAATGAGATATGTTTACCAGCGAATTCTCCGTTTTGAGGTTCATATGCTCACAAATTTTGGTGGTTCTACGACTATTGCAGCCGGAGTTATTGTCGGATTCACACATGACCTAACTCGAAATGGCAACCATATGCACTTGCACTAATCGCCTAAATCGAGTTAAGAGCAGAAAACATCTTTTTTTTGTTTTGGACAAACCACTTATTTCGAGATAGGCTATTGTTGCAAATCGAAATTAGTGACATTTTTTTTTATTTGTATGAATTTTTACAACCGCTTATCTCGAGTTAAGCTTTTGTTGCAAAATTAATTTTGAGTTTTTTTAAATACTAACTCGAGATAAGCGATTTGTGTAAAATAATAATTGTTGGTTGTTTAAACTCATCTCGAGTTAGGCGATTATTGCAAATGCAATTATATTCCAAAAGGCTTCTTATGTCGAGTTAGGTTTTTATAACGCGTGCAAGTAAGAACAAAATATCAAAATTAAGCGTTTAGTGTTCGAAATAATACATGATCAGTATAGAATATTTTTCAGTTTTTTATAATAAAAAATATTTTATAACGCTTAACATATTATTTTATGTGATATATAGTGTAGGTACTTTATGTCGATGCTTTGAAACTTGTTCACTATAGTTAAAATTAAATCTTACATTCAGCGACAAGTAAGATAGTTGTATTTTTTAACCCAAAATATAAAACATCTGCACAAGTTACCTGCATTATTAATGCTCTAATTACCCAAACATCCCATGTTTAAGATTTGAATTTTTTTATTTAACAAATAATATTGTAGGTCATTTCGTGATTTACCTGCGACAAATGTTTTTTTCAATTGACGGAGTTTCCATGTTAAAATGACACGTGGCTAGCTACCTGATGGTAGATTGTTTTGCCTTTGTGGTCTAAATGTATTATTAAACAAAGTGTTGTTTTATTACGCCCTTGTAAAACACATGTTATTAGGAAGATCAAATTTTTGTGTTCAACAAGAGTTTTTATTTTAATTATTGTATTACAAAGCAATATTTTTATTATAAACTAGTAAAACACATTTTGTTAGAAAATTTAAATTATTATAATTTGCAAGGGTTTTCAATAAATAAAATTGGTACGTCTGGGAATAACAATATTTTGTTATACTTTTTATTACTCATTTCCGTGAGATTAAATTTCTTCGATTTTCAAATATTTATTATATTTTTGTTATTTCGAAGGAAGTATTTTTTACAAAGACAGTTATTTATTATTGTTTTTAAATGTGCTGATGTTGGAAATTGTTAAATAATGCAAAAATTATCCAATATAAACTTTATTCACGCTTAATAAATGTACGTTAAAAATTTTGGAACTTGCTAGGAGAGCTGAGATGATTGTGGCGGATGTTAGAGGTATTGCAATATATTTTTAAAACACAATAGTGTGTTTTAAAGCATAGAAATTAGCGAAACTGGTCCTATAGTAAATAAACAAGTATTTACACTACAGATCTTACTTTGAAAACCGAAGTTAATTCAGTTTTGAAAACCGCAATTGACTTTGGTCGTGGTGACTGTATTAATGATCCTGATTTTAAAATTGACAACCTTCAAAAGCAAGTTTTTGAGTCCTATAGGGCATGTGAACATATCTGTAGAGATAAAAAAATATAAAAGGCTTTCTACTTTTATTCTTTTAAGAAAAATCCTTTTACAATATACCGAACGGTTAGAAAATTCGCTTAATCTTTCGCGACCGGGCTTCCTGAATGCGCTCAAGTACATGAACGCTCGAAACTGACTCGTGGTTAATTTGTATGGAGTCTTAATTGAAAAGTAAATGCTGACAGCTAAAATAAAAATGTCGAGCAAACTTACAATATTCTTTGTTTATTTTATAATCAAATACTTATATACTCTATGATAGGAGAGCAAATTCCGAACCAATTTACTTTACCACAACTTTTTAAGGAGATCTATATACTTTTTACGGCAGAACTTAGAGAAAAACTGACGAACAAACCATTTTCTATATGTAATTAATAATACGTCTCCAAGATTTAATTTTCACAAGTATCGAATTATTATTTTCTATACGAGTTCAAGTTCACTATCAAATTTGACTTTTCATTGCAGTAGTTGTAATGACTCACACTCGATTTCATTTTGTTCTTGATATAAAAATTTTAATTAATTCGCATTTAGTATCATAATGAACAAGTAAGAAAGTCATATGGACTATATAGTACATAAATAAAATAACAAACACCAAACTCATAAACTCATTTTAGAGATTACTTTATGTGCTCATTTTTACAATAATGTAACAACTTTGTCAGATCCGTTGCACAATGAAGCCTTTTTGTAATTGAATTACTTTTTGAAATTCTCTTAAGTGGAAAGAGTCGCACCACAGATTTTAAAAAATTGACTTCCAAAAATATTTTACAAGAACAGTTTATACAAAGATTTTTTATATTTTAAGACAAGGTGTTAACTAGTTAGATTTTCAAGACATGCTCCAAATTGAAGAAGAAGAGAAAATTAGTCCCAAAAAAAAAAAACTTAGAGTACTTGATGCAATTTTTTTATCTGTTGGTTTACAAATTTTACAAAACGATAAAACTGGAGATTTAGCAGATACTCATCCATATTTAGTTGGAGAATCCGAGAGAGAATAAAAGATACTGTCACCTTTCTTAAATTTAATGAAAAAATTATTTTTAAACTTTTAGAAATAATTTTTACTCGAAGTTTATTCATTTTTTACCTCAATTTATGTTTTTTATGACAATGATTTGAAAAAAGAGTGAAAAATCAAATAACCTAAAAATAATACATATATTTCTTCCCTTTTCAATATAACTTAAGTCACCTAAAACCATATTTTCAGTTTTGCAACAACAGCTTAAGTCGACTTAAGTTTGACGAAAATGCAAAAGTAATTTTTCACAAATCGCCTAAGTCGAGTTACGCTTTGCAAAGTGCTTTTTATAAATTTTGTATAACCGCCTATCTCACTTTTTTCATAATTATGAGAATACTATTAGTTGTTTTACTTCAGATTATGAGTTAATCGCTTCCTTTTTTAATTATCTTTCGATCAAAAAAAAAATTGGCTCAAAAAACTTCATAACTTTTTTCAAAATTAAATTTAAAGTTTAAAATGCATTTATCTCGAAATCACTAAAACAGACTTAAGTCGTTTGTGCTTGAAGCCACTGAAATTTTCAATTTATATGTAAATGGCATAAGTATGGTAATGCCAATAAAGGATGTTAAGAAATAATTTGATAAAAATGAAATCCTTAAAATATTTTTGAAATTTCTACATGTATCTTATATACTCATACATTTTGCAAAATTTGTACATAATCACGTGTGTACTTTTGTGTGTGCATATAAGTCACTTAAATTAATTTAAAATTGTAAAGTAATATCTAGCTTAATACTATTTTCATAAAATAAGTTTTTTAAATACCCTTATATTCACTTCACTTGAATCCTGTTAATGTTGCTTTGTTATTGCTTATTATATTCAATATTTTTAAACTCTAATAACTTTGCTCTCACATGACTTTAGGAGCTGAAAGAAGGCACATTGTAAAAGTTTCGATGGCCATTTCCTTTTTTGTTTACTATACCTTTTACTTTCAACTGAAAAGTCTTTATCTTTAAAAGTGATAGAGAAGGTGTTACGAATATGTCTTGGCATTTATCATGCCATGAAATTAAATTTTGACAGCTTTTAATACTTGAGTATAGCTCTCTCACCTATACTCATCCATGGTAATCCTAAAACTTTAACAACTCCACATTAAAAGATCCATTGAGCTAGGAAAGAACTCGTCGGAAAGATGTCGGTAATAGAATAAAAAGTAACCTACTAATTTTCAGCCACAAAACTTGATAGAAATCGGTTTAAACAGCTTATACTTAATTTCCATTAAGTTAAAATTATTAGGGTAATAAGCACAATACTTATTAATATATATGTTCTTGTGATTGTGTGTTTCAAATAGTAGATTGCATGTAGCACTCAATGTAAGCAAATACTTAGTAATCATGTGGATTACAGTATAAAGCAATGTAAAGAACATTTCGTTGGCAATTTCTTCATAACTCTGTAGCTCAGTTGGTAGAGTGTCCGCCTAGAAAGCGACAGGTCACTGGTTCGAGTCCAGTTCGAGGAGAAATATTTTTTAATTTTTCTGCCTTTAACTCGTTCCTTTGATTACGTCATTTCCATTAAGTTAAAAAGCATATAGTTTTTATATATACCTAATTTATTATTAAGTAAAAACCGAGGCTTCACTTGATTTTTGTCACTTCAGAAATATGTTTAATCATTTCAACTCGCTTACTTAATTTTAATAAGGGGAAGCTATAATATTTGTGACTTGCAAAATTTGTGAAAGAAATACATTCATCTATGATATTATATTAATAGCTCCAGCATATTTTAATTCATGCTGAAATTAATTCAAACTACTATATTTAGGTATTATTCGAACTTGTTTTTCTTCTACATAGTAACTCAGATGAATCTCTATTTTTAATAGCGTATGTTATAGACTTTTTTATTTTGATACTATAAAAAGCTCGTCTTTTCACTTTCTTTTCTCATAAAATTTTTTGATTAATGCTACAATGTAAGATTTGTGTAGTAGTACCTATGTACAAGTTTGAAATTTTTCGCTAGGATAAATTTCAGATCTTGAATCTATGATAAACTGTAATGCAATAGATTCACTACCAATAATATGGTAAGGGAATTATTTAATTTATTCAGAATTGAAATAGAATGGTTTTATCACTTAAGCCTAAACCTATGTAACTCCTAGAATCTAGACTTAAATTTTTTAAGTGAAATATGCCGTTTTTGTCAAACAATGGATTTGATATTTCAGTTTCTTATAATAATACAAACAAAAATTAAAATTTGGAATTTTTTGTTAAAAAGTTCATTATACCAAGAATTCGTTCCTATATACTCGCACTATATACAAAATGTTAAAGCTTTTAAAGAAACGACCATATATGGTTATTTTGTATAAGAATTTTTATTTGTTATGTTTTGTGTATTTATTATGTGTGGACATTACATTAAAATAAATTATATAAACATTTGTGTTTCTAAGTGGTAATTCAAATGATATATTCACTTTTATTTTTATTTATATGCAGAAGATTTAAGTTTTTTTTTTACTTAGGCTAACAAAAATATTTCCTTTAATTTTATTTTCATGTCCCAATTTTTTCGATTTTTGTTTTTCTTTTCCTTTCTTCCTGTAGTAATGTTTTTACTATCTTTTAGGCTATATTATTTCTGTATTATAAAATGTTTCTGTATTTAACAGCTTGTTAAGTTTCAAATCGAACAATATGTTACAAATATGTGTTCATTTAATACTATAGGCATAGCTATCGTACATACCAAAAAAAAATAAGTATGGACCATATATGTATGTTTTTTTTCTGGTTAAACTTAAGTGGCATGATCTATGTCATATCATTTGTGACAAGGACAAATTAAAGCTGATTAATAAAAGTATAAGAAAATGAATAAAAAGAAAGAACAAAAATTAAAAGAAACAGAATTATTATTAAGGATAAGAGGAAATAAATAAAGAGAAATTTCCTTTAATCTAGTTTTGCTTCCAGATACAATTTGATTTGCTACAAAAAATTTTTCTTTCTTCTTTTTATTTTTCTTAGTAATTTTCCTATTAAGAATTTATTTAAATTTTTATAATATTTAGTTAAAATAATGTTGAAATAATGATTTTGGTTATATAACAAATGAGAAGGTAAAGGAGAACTCACATATCGGATCGGAGGGTTTCCCCCGAAAATAAAGAGAATCGATGATTTTTAACAAGTTCGTATTTCGATTATTTAATTGCAAAAAACAGAAAATTTTAATTTATTTTTTCATAGACCAAAGCGTACTAAAAAAAAAGTTGCATTTTGATAGAACATGCCCATGTAATCAAAAGTATAATCTATGGATGGAGTCGATTAGATCGTATGATATTGCATTACCATATTTTTAATTATATTAGATATATTAACTGCAGGAGCGAAAATGCAGTTTTTGAACTACAATAATTATGATTACACTTAGAATTGAATTAAGGATTGTAAATTAAATCAAATTGATGAAAAAAATCAAACAGACTTGTTACTTTTAATAAAAATACAAATTAATAAAAAACGAGAAAAAATAGAGTTGACCGTGGCAGCTCTGTGATACCCGTACGAATTTGTTATCCTATGTGCGAATAAATATGTCATAGCTGACTATGGGACAGACTATGATTTTAAGTTGTCGTATTACCTTATTAATTTATGCAAAATTTCAGTACTGTGTTTTCAATATTTTTTAGTAGCCATACTACTGAAGTTGTATGGCTGCTACCACAACGAGTCAAGAAATTTCAATGTTTTTTATCATACATAACAGCCCTAATAATACACTTGTTTTCAGGAAATTTCTATACCATACGTTAGTTCCAATAATTTCTGAGATAATCCCATATAACTTTTGGAGTTGTATGGCTGCTACTAGAAAGGGCCAATAAATTTCAACGATTTTTATCAAACACATTGGGCCTGCTAATATATTCGATAGTATGAAATTTCAATATAACAGCTTGTATAGTTTCTGAGATATAGCCAAATAACTTTTGAAGTTTTATAGCAGTACCGCGATCATGTCAAATTTAAATAGGGTTGTGGCATTTACTACAACAAATTGTTTGTGCAAATTTGGTGAACTTAGCTTAATAAGTTTTAGCTGGGATGGACGGACAGACGGACGGATAGACTCAGAAATCGACGCTGATCAAAAACATACACTTGAGTCTATATCCTGAATCATTATTTCTTAGCGTTACGAACGGTAAGGCAAATTTAGTACTTTTCTTTTTCAAATACTTTTTTTAGAACCTGAGACATTTAGGGACTGATGTTCAAAAAAATTATTGAACACAACTTGTTAGTTAGATGACCGCCTAACATATATTTAGATCGAGTTAAACCTTAATTCTGATCAAGAATATATTTACTTTATAGAGTCGTCAGTGTTTCCTTCTTGGTATATAAAAAACAAACTCAAAAAATCGCCCTAAGATTAAGTCAAGCTGAAATTAGAAGACAAATTAAGCGATAATCGTTCATCAGATATTGATTCCATCAGAAGTAACTTTTGTCAATTTAAATTATAAAAAGTTTTTTTTCATTAGACACTATATTGGAATAATATTTACTTACTCGTATTGTTTTAAAAGTCAACAACTCATATTATTATTCCTAAAACAGTCTGATCAAAACCGATTTCTAGCTCTTACCCAATTAATATTGAGACGAAGTGTAAAAAGATTAAAGTTTCCTTTACAGTTTTTTTACTAATTTTTATTTTATATGCACGTCTACTGTAAGGACATTACTGTTTTAAAAAATTAAAGAACACAAACGCTTTGGGAAACTAGTTGTTGTTGATTTTTTTTTAAATCACAAAACGTTAAGAGGTACACACATAAAAAATGAATCAAAATACATCAAAGTCAAATAAATATTATTTGCAAATAAACAGTAAATAGCTAATTTGTATAAATATCACAATATTCATGTGCGTATGTTCACCATAATGTATATATATATGTAATATTTATAATAAACCCATGTAGTTTGTAAATACATACATACATTTGTATTATGATGCAAAATAAAAGAAAATTGAAAGGATTCTTTTTTCTATCATTGTTAAAGCATTCTTTTTACTGCATTTTATACATACTGCACGCATCCTTTCAAATTCTGATACTAACTGAATATGTACATACATATGTACATGAAGTATCTTGAATCACGTTCGAAAACATATAATATTTTTACATTATTTTATTTTAGGCAGCAATTTATCACATCCACAAACAAATAAATTTCTTGCCTATTAAGGCAAAAGAAATACTGCAGATTTTATTGAAATTTAGTTGTTGAAAAAATCACATATTTGTTTTTTTTTTGGGGGGAAAAATTCGTGTGATCTATGTTCAAAATGTATTGAATTTTTAAAATTTAATAAATGAGTCTAAGAAATGAAAAACTTATTTATATGTATTTAAAAAAAAATACAACTTCTAATTTGTTTTAAGCAGTCACAGGCTAAAAACCTTTTGTACATGAACAAAAGCTTGGACCAAACTTGCTACAGAAAGTTTGTAAGAGACTTCAAGAACCTTAGATTTCTTTCACAATAGACAAGTTATTATGAAGTTTAGCTTACTGTAAAATAATTTAAATGTACTTACATTAATATATGAGTTTAAGAAAATTTTGCAATACCAAAAAAAAGCTTTGCAATGGAGAAGATTCAAACCTTGATATTTTACTGCTTATTTACTTAATATTAAAATTCTGCTAACGGACACGTAAAAGTGAAAAAATTGTTTCTCTGTTCTCGTTCTCATTATTTCTAATATTTTACTTATTATGTAACATTTTCAATATGATTTTCTATTACCGCCATGTGAACCAATATTTACATTCAATGTAAACCTTATATCTTCTTATTCTCAAAAAGCAATGGGTACACTTTTCCAAGACTAGTGTATGATGGTACATGAGAAATGTGTTGAAATCTCAAACATCTTTTTTTGTAGCTTCATTAATATGAAAGAAAAAAATTATAAATATTTTCATTTTATTTTTTCCTTGAAAAGTAGCAAATTTTACAGCACCCTCTTTCTTTTGAATTTTCCATACTGGGATAGTAACATCGTGTTTCTGCGTTACAAGAAAAGCAAAACTTCTACCTTTCACACTTTGCTTTTTACGTTATTAATGTCTGTTTTATCAATAAGAATTTGTAATATGTGAAAGTGGGGGTGACTATGAGTTGGTTGAGGTTTATTATGTAGGAATTCGAAATGATTATTATGTACTGTGCATATGTATATATATGTGTATAAAGTTTACCATTAATATATCATTCCTATTCTTTCTTGCTTTCCAACACAAAATTAAAGAAAATGTAAATCTGCCAAAATAATATTTTTAACATATGAAATTTTTAATATTTTTTCTTTCATATTGTATGTAATATAATTTCTTTAATTATAAACGTATAGGATATGCAATTCTATAAGATTCGGTGAATAAATTTACACATAAAGACAAAATGCGTATAATGAAGCATCGTTCCTTTTAAATGCTTCATTTTCATGCTGATCCATTTTGTTTTCCTAAAACATTTTTTCTTTTATTTTTTTTTATTTGAATGTTAAAAAGTTTTAAATGCTCTGAAAGCAATGCGAATTCACTTTACTTTCGATTCCTATCTTTTTTCGGGTTGCACTTCGTACTCTTCGCTCTCTATTTCTTTTCATTTAACCTTACATATACATACTTCAACATTTCAGTAGCGTCTAATATATTTCTTTTATGGAAACATATTATAAAGAACTTCTTAAAGGATTACCAGATTTACTGATTTGAGCTGAAAAAGAAGTTGTACATGGCGACTGATATAATAACTATGAAAAATACAGCTTGTAATAGAAGCTTTAATGTGTAAAATTTGATTTAGTTTTAGCAAAACCACTAATAACACTTATTATGTGCAAGTTATACAACTTGTTATTTTTAACGAATATTACGGCTTCTTCGTTTCACTTCTTCGGGCCATATTGAATTATAATTTTAAAATCTAAAGCAATAAAAGACTCGGATGTTGACTGTTGAAAAAAGTGAAACTTAGATTTGTTATCGTAGCAGTATAATATTTCAAAAACAATCGAATTGATCGTATTCAAGCAATACATATGTAATCATGACGATTACTGCATAACAGCAATGTTGAAACAAGTAGCTGATAATATCATAGATCTGTAGCTAAATTGCAAGAGCGTTTGCCTAGAAAGCTGTTAGTCTCTGATTCTAGGTCAATAAGAAGAGAAATTTTTTTTTTAATTTTTCTGCTTTGACTCATTCTTTAGGCTACGTCATAACTTTGTTCTGTTATCGTATGAAGATGTTTTCATTACTTATTTCATTAAACTTAATCAGTGTTCCGATTTGTTAAAACTCATAAAATATTTAGCAACAATTTTATGGCAGAAAATGTTGATTCTCTAAAATCTTGACATTTTGTAGGTATATGAATCAAGATTAAAATATGTAGATAATTAATGCAAAAGATAACATAATTTTTAATAACGTTGCAGGTTTCGAGTTGTGTAAAGAATTTTTTTTTATTTTAAAAATTATGGCAACATTTCGTAAAAAAATTTTCGCGAATAAACTGGCATTCATGAAATACTCACGATTTCCTTGTTTATTTTTTTTTATATACGCATAACAAAAACAATATTTTTAGCATTTTGGATTGCGATGAAGTAGGAAGGGAATCTCCCTGCGGGAAACTAAAAAACTTGTTTTAAAAACGCATTTACTTTTATAATCAAATTAAGAGGCTGTGATTTAATTTTTTTTTCCTTACTTTCTTCATATTTTTCTTATAATAATATTCTTTCATATCCATCCACTTCTTATCTTATTAATGACATTTTTTCATTCATTTTGCATAATATTATTACGAATGTACGTTGGTACGTAGGTAAAAGTAAACAATAATGTTAAAAACGTATGAAATGAATTATTATAAAAACGTTCTTAAAGCAATGCTATATGAAGGGAGAATAATTTACGGAGGAACGCGATAATAAAATGAAAATGCAATAATAATCGTAATACAATAGCAATTGTACTGCTGTTACACGTTCATGTCTTTATTCAAGACGCGTAAGTAACAATAAAATAAAAGAAATGTGATAATGTTATGTGAAATATTTTAGAGAATTGGTGTTTCATTATTTATTTAAAAAGAAAATGTAAAGTAAGAAAACGTATAGTTACAAGTATGTATTTTTATACCCTGCACTTCGTGAAGGGTATATTAATTTTGGTATGGAGTTTGTAACTACTTGAAGGAGTCATCTGCGGTATGGACATATATATATATTCTTGCTCACCGTAAAATTCTGCGTTCATTTAGACATGTCCGTCCGTCCGTCCGTCCGATCGCACGATAACTCAAAAACGAATAATGCAATCGACACCAAACTTTCACAAGTTGCTTCTTTTGTGCCAAGGACGAACCCTATTGTTATTGGACCAATTCGGACAACGGGTTCGGGTAGCTGCCATACAACTCAAAGAGTTTATTTTAATTATTTCAAAAACTAATAAAGGTACAAGTATAAAATTTTGTACACATATGTCCAATTATATTCTACATATGCGCTAAAAATTTTAATGAGATAGCTGCACCGGTTCGGGTGACTGCCATACAACTCCAAAAGCAAATTTTTTATATTCGGCAAAATAATAAAGTCAGATTCATGAAACTTGGCAGTCATGTGTCCAATTATAGGTCAAACATATTTCTGAAGTTTTGGTGGAATTGCTTGATAGGTTCGAGTGGCTCCCATACAAGTCCAAAAGCTTTTTTTTAATATTTGGAAAAATAATAAAGTCAGATTCATGAAACTTTTCAGTTGTGTGTCCAATTATAGGTCAAAGATATTTCTGAAGTTTTGGTAGAATTGCTTGACAGGTTCCAGTAGCTCCCATACAAGTCCAAAAGCTTACTTTAAATATTTGAAAAAATAAAAAAGTTAGATTCATGAAACTTGGCAGTTGTGTGTCCAATTATAGATCAGATATATTTGCGAAGTTTTAGTGGAATTGCTTCGCAGGTCCGGGTACCTGCCATACAACTCCAAAAGCTAATTTTAAATATTTGGAAAAATAATAAAGACAGATTCATGAAACTTGGCAGTTGTGTGTCCAATTATAGGTCAAAGATATTTCTGAAGTTTTGGTGGAATTGCTTGACAGGTTCGAGTGGCTCCCATACAAGTCCAAAAGCTTATTTTAAATATTTGGAAGTGTAATAAAGTTAGATTCATGAAACTTTTCAGTTGTGTGTCCAATTATAGGTCAAAGACATTTCTGAAGTTTTGGTAGAATTGCTTGACAGGTTCCAGTAGCTCCCATACAAGTCCAAAAGCTTACTTTAAATATTTGAAAAAATAAAAAAGTTAGATTATTGAAACTTTTCAGTTGTGTGTCCAATTATAGGTCAAAGATATTTCTGAAGTTTTAGTGGAATTGCTTGACAGGTTCGAGTACCTGCCATACAACTCCAAAAGCTAATTTTAAATATTTGGAAAAATAATAAAGTCAAATTCATGAAACTTGGCAGTTGTGTGTCCAATTATAGATCAGATATATTTGCGAAGTTTTAGTGGAATTGCTTCGCAGGTCCGGGTACCTGCCATACAACTCCAAAAGCTAATTTTAAATATTTGGAAAAATAATAAAGACAGATTCATGAAACTTGGCAGTTGTGTGTCCAATTATAGGTCAAAGATATTTCTGAAGTTTTGGTGGAATTGCTTGACAGGTTCGAGTGGCTCCCATACAAGTCCAAAAGCTTATTTTAAATATTTGGAAGTGTAATAAAGTTAGATTCATGAAACTTGGCAGTTGTGTGTCCAATTATAGATCAGATATATTAGCGAAGTTTTAGTGGAATTGCTTGGCAGGTTCGGGTACCTGCCATACAACTTCAAAAGCTAATTTTAAATATTTGGAAAAATAATAAAGTCAGATTCACGAAACTTGGTAGTTGTGTGTTCAGTTATAGATCAGACATATCCGTGAAGTTTCTATAAAATGGTTTCACAGGTTTAACTAATTGCTATACAACAATGAAAGGTGCAGGGTGTAATTCAATCGGTTCATACCGACTGAAACGTTTTTACTTGTTTTTTTGTTTTTTACATAAATCATAATACATTATGAAACGCTTGGGATAACCTTATTATTCGCGATATTTGACAATTTTTCTTGTTTGGTATGAGTAGCACAAAGCTTTTGAACATATTTCTTTTTTTGTGCATATTTAAAATGTTTGAATATAGAAGGGGGTTTTTTAGAGAGATATTGTTAGGGTTTCTTTTTTTAAAAAAAAAAATCAGAATTTAATTTACATACACACCAACAGTATTTTTCATTAAATGAACGCGTATTCTTTTATTGTCATCAATAACAATAAAAATAAACTGACTCACCTTTAATAGTGTGATCATTTAAATGAATATTGTATGTCATTTGAAACTCAAAGTTTCTATTATTTTTTCTTAGACTTTTCTTTTCCTAATTAATGTATCGTACATACTTAACCATGAGTGATACACAGACTCATATAAGAGTAATACATACGCACATACATATTAAATTAATTTATTGAGTAGGTATAGATAAATTTAATTAAACTGAATTTTGAAACTAATTTCAAAATTGGTGGCCCACAATTATATCTAATATTAGTATACCAGCAATTACTTTGACAGAAACTAGTAAAAAATTGACTCTGCAATATTTTTAAAATTAATTCAAAAATATATTACTTCAAAATATGCAGTTTTTCCAAATATTATATACTCGTATAAATAAATCCTTGAAAAAGTTATTTTCCGTAGACAAATAATATTTTTTAAATTTCGCAAACGCAAAAAAGTAGTAGCCGGCTTCTTCTATCGCAGCATAGAATGGCTGCTTAAATTAACCGTTATATTAATACCTTTTTTTTTAATTTTTATATGGTTTTTGCTCAAGACAATAAGAAGAAAATTTTTTTCCATCTCGATTCTATCTCAAGTTACCGCTTCTCAAAATTTGTAAAATTTGAATTTTCAGCACCTTAATATTTCCGAAATTACAAAACTTTTTCGACTTTGCATAAAGGCAGAAAGCTAACGGTAAATTCCATGCCACTAGGAAATATAATTATTTTTCTCAACTCAGGCAATTAATTCTTGAATTTACCATTATATTAACGCCGTTTTATTTTTTTTTTTTGTTATCCGAAATGTATGCAATTATTTAAAAATTTTTGGTATATGAATAAAAGTAATTTAAATAACGACTAGATTGCTTTTAAAATCAGTATTTTCACTTGAAGGTAAAAGCGCTACTTTACAAATCATTGTTCATGGGTAATCGAAACCATCGGTTTGGCCTTACTTTATTTCTTCAATTCAATATATCTATGCTTTCATTATTATTAACTGACGTAAAATTTTGCCTACATTTATGTATATAGCTCTAGCCTATAAAAGTGCCCAAGATGTTTTGAACTTTTGTAAATGATTTTGATATACACTACTTTTTTTTTAAATTTAATATAAATAAATGTTTGGGCAATATGATAAAAAAATTACAATGGAATATTTAATTGATGGACGATATTGCTGAAACTATGAATTCTTTTAGTAGAGTTATCACTACGAACTATGACATATTGCGTATGTTATACTTTAGACTTATATGAAAATTTGCTTTAATATTGACAGTAAATAAATTTCTAATTCTATCAAATATTTCTTTTTTTTTGGCAAAGGACTGACATGTTTCCAGCACTTAACTATATATGTATTTCTGTTCCCTTTTAATTTATGTAAACGTTGACTAATAGAATTGAACAAGTTGAATAAAGACATTCAAGTTTTTGTTATTGAAATTAAAAAAAAAAAACAATACGAAGGTGTTGCTTTAATAAATTGCTTACAGTTGACCTACATGCACAAATTTACAGTTTTTCATAAATTATAGAGGAATTATAAGGGGAAAAGAAAACTCCAACACATTGTTAATTTTATACTGACCTTAAATAAATATTTTTCTTTGCCATTTTTATTTTTTAATCTTAAAATCTTTACACGAAGTCATAATAAGATCTTTTGTTATTGCAATTGTATGTAATAAAAAAATGAAGGCTCTTTTTGTAAAACAGAAATCTCAACAAAGAAAGGGTCAATAAGGATAATTTAATAACAATCATTATTAATAAAAGATTAATTTTTTTTATCGTTCTTTGTACAGATTTTAAAAAATTTACAAAATTTATTGTACCTTTTTTTCATGAATTTTCTGCAGAATTATGCAATTGGAACAACGCATCTTGTGATTTTATATCTCATCGTCTTAGTTTGGGGAGTAATCTAGTAAGTTCTTCGTAAAAACAAGCTATTTAAGTAATGGTTAATTTTACATTATATTGATAGTATCCTTGCCGCAACTGCCCTGAAATTTAGGACAATTTAACACAAAATCTACTTAAACAAATCTACTTATGTAGTAATAAATTTAGGTTGTCCATAAAGTTGGATCAAATTTTTTAAATCCGAGTTCCGCTCTACATAAACATATTGAATATATTGGGGTAAGTATCTTTTACAGAGCAAGTACGCAGCTTAATCTCAATTAATAGTCACCAATTTATAGTAAAGTTTTCTTATGGGAAATATTCTTGGCACCCATCAGATAGCCTATATAAAATGTAGGCAAACTACTAACTTTCTTTCAAATTGTTGTAACAACTCATTTCCTAAGGGAATTTTGTTTTTCTTAAAAAGTGAACGAAAATAGAAACTGGAAGTCAAATTTTGTAAATTAAGGTTTCTGAATTACCAAAAAGCCTTAATGTCGACAAGTCAGGTATTTGTGTTGATTAGGAAGCAGATATTTGCATTGTCTAGGGGACAGATAACTCTTTTGGATGAAGTTGGGAATACACCTATATGATAAAATGCTGAAAGCCTTTCATTATAAAAATTGTACAGTTATGCGAGTTTAAAAAACCAATTTAAATCTGAAATTGGATAAGCTGTACATAAATAAAAATGTTATACTGCTGTAAAAATCCACTCACAAATATCTTAAGTGCAAAAAAAGGAATTTATGCCATTAACAATAAATTTGTAAATTGTGCTCTTGTTAGTTTATTCAAATATTTTTTTATTACAAATTTTTTTCTTGAATTTTTTCCCTATTGTATTCAACAAAAAACTGTAAATACTTCATTTTCTAAATATCCAAGTTTCATTCTTTTCTAGTGTGAATAAATAAAGGCAAACAATTTTTAAAACGAACACTACTTTTATAAGTAGGCATTAAAATAAACTTAATATGAATGGAACTTTGGAATAATGGAAATGTGTAAAAACTAAGAAGTAAAATAACTGTTAACTGAAATGACAGTTATTTAAAGCACTGATTGTGTTCTAGATTTCTTTATATAGAATTCTTTTAGACCCTAAAAACGTATAATATACTTACACACACATATCTACAAATATATATAAAGTATATGCATTGTATTTAGAATAAAATATATGAGAAATGTTAGCCTTAATATTCTTAGAGTATAATTTAGGGTTTCTTAACTCGCACATAGGTACATGCCACTCTAATTCATTATTGTTGTTCATTTTACAGTTTTTCAGAGAAGTGCAATTTAAGTTATAATAGAACATAATTATATTGTACTTTAATAATATATTCTTAAATTTTCATATCTACTTCCTTATGGTAAACGATACAAAAGTTATAATAGAATAATATAGTTGAAGTACCTATGTGGGTAGAGTAAAGTTTTATATACATTTTTACAATTTGTGAACACGTATGTAAATAATCTGAATAATGTAGATTCAGACCTCATGAAAATCAAAATTACGCTAAAATAAGGATAGGCTTTGTGCCATCTGAAGTTTTTCAGTCATCTCTTAAAAAATTTTGGAAGATTTTTAATAACTTAAACCCTGGTAGTTGAATTCCAATGAATATTATTTTTAAATTATGCAGTAGTGCGGTTTAAATTTATTTAGTGTTGTATAATTTTATATGTTACTCCTAAAACATATTGTCCTGTCATTGCATACTATGCCATCAATTAGCTCTGAATGTATAATCTGGTTCGTTTTGTTTTAATAATATTTTTCGTTCTTTAACATATTTGCCAATGAGTTCATTTTTGCTGATTATGTATTGAACTTTTGGAATAATATTTTTATAAATTATAATTACAATCAGCCTTCACAGCGATAACTAACTAAGCTACATTTTCCGCTTTGTTATCGTAACTGATAGCTCACCCAAACTCTCGTTTTAGTATCGATAATTTTCTTAACATAGAGAAAGCAATGTCTTCTCTTAAGAACGTTATACCAAAATAAAAAGAATTTTTTCAAAATGTTAGTTTCGTGGAGTTTTTATTGAATTTTGAAATTGAAGAACAAAATTGTTTCACACGAACGAGGATGATATGAAACTAATATTCTTTTGACAATATTTTTTTGATTTCTATCATTTTAGCTCTTTAAATCAATATAAAAGTGCGCAATCGATATATTTTGTATATGGGACGATGTTCGTTTACCCATATTTCTTTATGTAATTCAGAATTTAAGTTAACAAAATGATTTGAGTTAAGCAAGTTCCGCGCCATTGAGTACATAAATTTTAAATCTTATATTAAATATAAGGTAATTTATATATGTAATAAAAATAAAGAGATATACGAATACTTTCAATATTTTATGCACGTATCCCTATATAAAATGCACGTCAATTACCTTTAAAAATTAAATTGAATTTATGCTCAATGTTATTTTACTTATATCAAGATTATTTTATCCTTATTATTAGTATGTTAAGTTTCAATTTCTATACATATTACGAGTTATAAGATATTTAAATTTAAATAAAATACGATCTTTATATGAATATAAAAATTCTCCTGACGAAATGCACACTAAAAGAATTTTCGGGGAAAAATATTATAAATTTTCCATTTTGTATAGATTTTATCCTTGAAATGTCTGTTCAAACTTGGAATATTATAATTTTCTCCTAATAAAATTTGTTATTGTCAGGTTTTTTGCTGGTTCGATCGGTTTGCAAAAGTCGTTATTGCGTTACAAAAATTTGATTTCATTTATAATATATTTAACGAAATGGAAATAAAATGTATTCTTGTTTCTTACACTTGGAGACCACTGACACTCGGCTACAGTTGGAAGAAAAAATAAAATTTCAAGAAAACATTAAATCAGGACATGCAGTGTAAGGACAAGTGGTGATCTTAAACTAATTTAGGTTAGAACCATTTGAACAACAGGGTTTTTAAAATTAATTGTAATGAAAAATAATTTTTACAAAAATTATTTATAGTATTAGTTTTTCTTAGACTAGAGAAAACAAAACTTTTCATTTGTTGGCACTTTTCTAAAAAAAATTTGAAAAAAAACTGCTTATTAGTTTTACACTGTCCGTCCGTCTGTAGACCAATTTAAAGAAATCATAAACATTCTTAAACATTTTGTTAACGCAGAAAAGGAGAGTCGGGCTTTTCCTACCGTACAGAACAACTTTATTAATTATTAGAAAAACAAAATGGCTCCTTTAATGGTAAGTGTTATCTAAAACCCCTTTTTTTCAAATTTTTGATATCGTTTTTCTTCTAGACCTTAAGCTGTAGAATTCTGCAATTTTAGCAAGTTTTATATATTAGTAAATCGTTTATTTCGTTAGAAGAAAATTTTTTTCCACCTTTAAAAATTTGAATTTTTGTCATCTTATATTTCCAAAACTCTAAGATTTTCCAAATTTCTATGAAAGCCAAAACTAACTGTAAATGCCATGCCATCAAAAAATGTATTTATTTTTCTTAACTCACACGATTTACTTTTAAATTCGAGCGTTATGTTGAAGCCTCGGAGATTAATGTTTTTTTGTTTTATTTAAAAGATTGCCCTTCCTAAATGTATGCAGTCTTTGGAATAATTCGGCATATAAATGAAATAAATTTTAGTAATATGGTAGATTATTTTCAAAAAAGAATTTTCATTTTTTGAAGGGAAAAGTGCTACTTTACAAACCATTGGTTCAAATCAACTTTATTATTAAATCTTATTCCATTAGAGTATCTTATAATGCTCAAGACCGTTTATTTTCTCTTATTATTATTTCAATAAATATAGCAACTTTAAACAGATTTCGATGCCTTTTAAAATAGACCTATTTTAATTTTTTTTTTGTAGAATTAGAGCAGAACCAAATATTTTGTTTGTTTTTTGAAAAAAAAAAATCTTTTAAAGTCACATTAAATTTATGGTCTACTGGAAATTAAAATGCATTTTTCAAATTTTAAATTTTCTACTTTACTGTTCTGAGAATGTCCCTCATTATAATGTTAATTTAACCTTAATAAATTCTTAGTTAATTTATTTTTCTTTTATATTATTTTATAAATAATTTTTAAAAATTTATTATACATATATAATTACGTAGATTACTTTTGAGTTAAATATCGGTACAAAGCATTACGTTAAATTCTAGAAACGTGAAAAATTTTAGAGTCTTGGATTTCTTATTAAATTCCAACTGAAACTGCTGCATAACAAAGTATTTTTATGTGAAATACTTAATATTACAAAAAAAATTATCTATTCGCATGAAATTCGAAATTTATGAGAATATAGAATTTTTTAATAAAATTCTCTTAAAATCTATTTAATAATTAATTCTCTTTAAAACAAATAACTTACCGTTAACAACAATTTTAAAGATTAAAATAAGCACCACATTTACTATTATAATAAGTAACTGGTGGCACTACATCATCTTAAGCTGAGCTCTTACATGAAATACAGATTGCATGAAATTACGAAAAATGAACAACATACAAATTTTGCACAACTTTTGTCAACAATTCCGTCAAAAAAAAAACCAAAATTAAAAAATGAACTACATAATTCAACTAAATGCTTATATACTTAGTGCCAAACTTACAAATTGTTAAGTAAGCTCTATTGGTTTGAGAAATTGTATTACACCTTCGTCTATAATGCCCAAGAACTCGATCAGATGAAACAATTTTTAACATCTTAAGTTTAGAAAGTAATATTGTAGCGTGAGGTTTTTGAGATAGAATTATTCGCATTTTTAGCCAATATTTTCTTATAATTCAAGATATGCGTTTGCAACAGATTGTTGTAGAAAAATGAGTTTCAAACACAGCGACACAGAGATGTTAACCTTTCTTCTTTGAATACTGAAAGCTTTTAAATTTTGAAATTTGAAATTAAAATATTTAAAGCGTTCTGAATTTAACTACATACTTTTTACTTCAATTATTTGGAGCATTTACAAACCGTTGGCAGAATATTGGTAAATAAATTTATTTAACTCAGAAGAACTCCATTAACATTGCAGATAATCGAAACTTTGATTCGAACAACATACAAATTCAAAAATAATTTTCTCAAATCTCGGAAATAATAAAGGCTATGAAATTTTTAAATTATGGATAAAAGAATGTATAATAATAGGACCACTACTCCATTAAGATTTGAAACAGTTTATCAAATTTGATTTCAACGTGATTCTAAAAAATGTTGACATGGGACTATAGGTATACAAAAACTTTTACGTAACTTACTATCATAACTTTTAAAAATGTTACGTATTATTATGCGGGTTGATACAATCCACTTAATCTTTCCCTGCTTTCTTGTTTTGTTTTTATTGAAATTAGCTTAAAAACTCTCCAAGAGGTGACCTACAGTTCGAATGGTTAAGCTTAAGCCTTTGTTACAAATTCATTTATGTGGTGTATGATAGAAAAAATATTTAAGTTAGAAATACATTTACCCTAGATTTATGTAACCATATACATATATAATAATAATTTTTCGCAAAACTACATTAAGGTTAGACAAAACTACATTAGGATGTCCCTTTAATGCAATTAAATTTGAAAATACAAATATGTTAAAAACTGAAAAGTCAAATATTTTAGTAAATTTTACAACTTTTCAAAAATTAATTTAGATTTCATTTTGAGCTTTATTTACAAGTTCAAAATATTTTTAACTAAAAGCAAACTTTTAAAATTAGAAGTTGATATTGTTCTAAAAAGGAAAAATCACTTAAGTTCATTGTCCACCACAAAATACATTTTTTGTTTCTAGTTGTTTTGTTTTTTTTTTTTAATCTTTATTCCTTGAACTCACAAGAGACTTAAAATGTAGTGAAATACAAACAATGAAAAAGGATTATACAAATGTTTCCGTTATGTAAATTAGTTACCAACGATAAGTTTATCCTTTTTGGTAGTTCACTATATAAAATAATAAAAGGATATATTACTCTGTACATTTCCTTTAGAATATATATATAGAAAAGGTCCATTTTTATTTTCAAATTATTTATTATAATTATTAGAACAAAAGGATTTTCAAAATGTCTTATTTTTAAAAGTGTACTGTTATTTATAAAAAAAAAATATCCCTTCCGTCCAGACATTTTTTATTTATTTCTATATTTTAAGTTTATCAAAAAAAAAAAAATACTTTATAAAAATTATTGGGCGTAAATGTTTTACAGGAATTTTGTTGGGTTATTTCCCAACAAGTATATACAAAAGTTGAGTAAATTATGTACCGCCTTTATTAAGAGAAGTGTGATCATATCAATAATTATCTCAACTCTAGGGTATAAACAGTAATATAATTTAAAATAGGTACACAACAATGTTCTCTGATTTGTATGAAATTTTTGTTAAAAGCATTTCTGGGAAAAATTTTAATTGTAATAGCAGTATTCATATAAAGGAAGAATTGCGAAAGTGTTGAGGATAGAACAGAAGTAAATATTAAATTAGAAGTGACAAAAACCTTATCATTTTGAAATTTTTTTAAGAGACAGCGAGAATCTCGACAATTTTTCTAAGAGATTGTGTTATAATATGCCCTTAAATAATATTAATAAAATTAAAATTCGCTAGAAAATTTGAAAGTCTGTTCGTTCCTCGTATGCTATTTATTATTTTCAGCGATATTTTCAAGCAATTCACGTCGATTAACCAAAAAATATCAGTAATTTTAATTAATTTATTGGAAGTCTCATATCTTATATACCATCATTCGAAAAAATTTTATGACTAAACTTTTATTTTTGAAAACACTCGATAACTAACTCGTTGACGATTATCTGCTATGAAGTTTTGCTGAAAATTAGACGAAAACATCATACTACTCGTGAGTTTTTGCAATTTGATGTATGAAAAAATTTGTTTTAATTTATAATATCAGCACAATATTGTAAAATTAAGGCTTCGAAATTTGATTTTTAAACCAAAAAGTGGCAGCAAACGCAAAAATATAATTTTAAAGTACTTAAAATTGCTTTAAGTACGCGTTGAAAGCATTCCTCCAAATACTGGAAACTGTTTGTGAAAAAGACAAAAAAATTATTTACCAAAATAAAAATATGAGGACTATCAAAAGTACAACACATTACCACTTTTCGGATTCCCTGTTTTACCACCGTTATAGTAATTATATTTAATTTATTAAGAGACAAAAAAAAAATTAATGTACAAAATGTGTAAAAAAATGAAATCCACAAATTATTAATTTTCTGGTCGAATTTTGAGTTTTTTACTCTTTTTTCCATATGTTATGTTTTTGTTTTCTCCATCTACCGTGAATATTGTTAACTTTATATATAGTAGTACAATAATTTTAAAAAGTGTGAAAACCTCCCTCAGGTTAGATAACAACAAGACTAAACAAAGAAATATTCCTCTTTTCTCTTCTTCTCTTTTTGTAATTAATTATTTAGTTTTTGTTTTTCTGTTTTATACTCTTGTGTACGATTATTGAGAATTTATGAACTCCTACACAACCTACCTGTGTATTTATAATGTTATTATGTTTGTATAATAAGTTGTACAGTTCTTGTGTTTTATTGCTATTTTGTAAATATATTTCATTTTTTATGTTAATTAAATATGATATGAACATAGGAAGAAAAATTCAACACTGGAAAAAAAAAGAGAAACAAAAAAAATGCTAATGCCATTCTGTTGTCCACTTTCGGGTCGTATTAAAAAACAAAATGTGATTCAAAAGTTAGAAAATTTAGTGAGTGGGATTGGAGTTTTCATTTATTTGTGAATTTCATTTATAATGTAGTTAAACTGTCGAATTCATAAGAAAGTGAAGTAAAAAGGATCTAATAATCTGTTCCCTTAAAATTTCGCCAGAAGTTCCTCTTAGATCTTGCTCTAATTTGAATTTAAATAAGGAAGTAATTGCATCATTGTATCATTGTTTGAAATAAAACTTTTTTAAGTTATTTAAGTCAGCGTGACCTAAAACACCTTGCTTTAGGAAATAGTTTAAAAATTTTCGACTTCGACCACAAATCTGTCCTCAATTTCCTTTACTTTTTAGATTTGTCTCCAATTCAAACCCGAATCTGTGCATGTAAAACATCATTTAAATTATTTTTGAACTCAGTCCTTGATCGCAACTTTAATATTACATGACAAAACTACTTGCAGTATTTTATTTTTGTGACTCCCAACTCGGAATCTAGTTTATTTTAATTAAAATATTAATATTAAAATAAACGATTTCAAAATTCATTAATTAGAATTAAACTTTATTCAAAAATTGGATATGAAAAATTTTGCATAAATTTGAACTCACAATTAATTTTTTTATAAAAAGAAGATCTCTTGTCAGATTTTCGATTTGTTTTAACCAACATTATCTGTTTTCAAGCCCCGATCTAAAGTTATATGAGAATAAGATTTCTGAATAAAAATCAATTATATAGAACTTCTATTAAAGGGAATTATTCGCTATATACTTCCTATTTCCACGACTTGTTATTAACCTATAATTGCTGTTCATCAATTCCTTACCTCATATTTTGGTTTTTCCTTAAATTTGTACGTGTTTTATAAAATGGTTAGGGAAAGTGTCATATAAATCTTAGTTTATTGCACAATATAATAATTTTAAATGTTTTAGAAAGCTGAAGGAATTTAATTCAATTAAAGCTTTGTTTAAAATTTTTTTTTGTGTATCTGATAAAGAACACTTTATGCCTTAAACAATTTTTGAAAATTTGGCGATAAATGAAAAAAAAAAACAAAAACAGAAATATAAAAGAATTTCTTTAAAATTATTATGGCAATAATTTTTTTAAATGGCATGATTTTTATAAAGTAACAAAAAGTTTCAGTTCTTCATTATATTTATAATTACGTAATAAATGAAACTCTTGTAAAAGTAATTTATAAGGTAAGTTTAGTATAAGAAGGTATGATAAAACTTCGTATAGGTAATACTCTTGAATATTTATGTGTTGATGTCAGTGACAAATTGAAGTTTATGAAGTCGAGTCAGTTTACAAATTCAATTCAAGCCGGAGAATAAATACTACATGTTAGTAATTTAAATGTTGGATGCATATACGCTTATGAAGGTGACATGCAAAATTATTATAATAATTATATGAAGGAAACATGCATGATTATGGCTAACTTTAATCAATAATAATGGTAACACTTATGAAAAAATTCTTTAAATTATGAAAAATATTGATTAAAGTTGCCAGACTATTTTCTTCAAAAAAATTCATCAAATAAAATTTTAAAATTCTTATTATTAAATTTATGAAAATTAACCCTTTGATTTCTGATTCCATAACTTTCGACATATTATTTAAAGAAAATATTTTCAGAGCCTGTTATTGTAGGCTCATTTCAGGATTTATTGGAAATATGGAAGCATTGACCAGAAAAATGTATCCTTTAAGAGACAACATTCCGCAATGATTCTAATTTAAACTCAAAAATTAATTTACAAAAATTAATTTTATGAGTGAGGAGTCATAATGGTTCGATCTTTAGTTATAATGGTAACAAAAATACACTAAGAAAGTTAAATACTAAATTTTGCTTACATCTACTTACGTTTAACAATAATATTGCAATATTAAATACAATTATATTTGTTATAATTGCGCGAGATATGACACTTTTTTTTTTAGGAAAATTCATCTTACATTCAAATGGGTATACAAACGAAAACTGAAAATTTTAAAAAAGTAATATGAATTTGAATCACACTCGCACAATGAATAAGTAGCTAGTATATGTATGGGAAATGAGCACAAAAGGAGTCACTCATGTAAAAATGTACAGTTACATTTATGTAAGTGTCTGCTATTTTAATACAAAAAAGTTTGTATAAAAACATTATAATATTTTTATAAAAAAAAAAGGAGGAAGAAAAATTTTGTCATCACAAAATGTAGAAAAATAATTTTTTGTTTTAAGTACTTAAATAAATAGAGTACTTACATACTATCTTGCACTATTATGTTCATTCTAATGTTCAAATTTATATGACAGACATGAGTCTGACATAAAAGAGTATTTTGTCAAATTTTTTAAGATTTAAAATTTTTTACTTTTGGTTACATACATATTAAAGGATGGAAAGGAAGTGTACAATGTTCTTTCAGTTAAAGGTGTAAAATTATTTAGAAAGATACATAAATAAATTATAAGCACAGTTTGTGTTGTTGAGTGCCAGCTTGCACTGAGTAATATTTATAAGTTATAATTTTAGACGATTATGACAATTTGCTTTTATTTTAAAAATATTTTCTATGCTATTTCAATATTTGCTTATACTAGAGTAAAGACTGCAACACGAGCAAAATTAAATTATTTTTGCATACTTTTAGAATTAAAAAATTATCAAAAAAGTTAAAAATTTTTGAAAAAGTTGTACAAATCTAAAAAAAAGGCTTATTTAGTTTATCAAAATGATTCTTCTATATTACGTAATAAGTGTATGTTATGTATGTTTTAAATACAACATACAAAGTGTGACGTATAAGGTGTCAAATAAATTCAGGAATGATTCTTCTATTAATTTCTGACAAAAAGCTGTATGCGGTGCAGATATATTCGTTTCCGAACTACTGCCGGTTGAAAAAAAGGTATACCGACGGCAAAACAATCTCGCGATGGTTACTCTATGTCACTTATTTATAGGCAGGAAAAATCTGGCACCTTTTTTTTCAACAAGCTGCAGCTCGAAAACGAGTATATTTGCATCCTCTTCTCACAGATACAATTTTTTGCGGGAAATTAATTGAAGAATCATTTCTTACATTATTTGCCACCTTATGCGAAACATCTTGCATATACAGCAATTAAACATTTAAAAGTAAGCATTTCGACAAAATATTATAGTTAGGCTATTTTAGACTATCAGATCTAGATTTGAACTAAGATTTTTGTCCCAAATGTAAAAGAAATGTCCTATAGTATTTGTTTATTTCTTACATTTTAGCACAATTGTGCATAATAAACTCTTACTTATTATTGATGTAGTCTACTAGATGGCAATTTTCAAAAATTTCTTTATTCCTTTGTAGCTAATTATGAAGAGTGTTCATCTAAAAAACTTTGGATTGCTGATTTAGGTCCAGTTCGAATGAAAAATTTTTGAAATCTGTAGTTTTTGTTTAACAGTTGTATTGATCTTGAACTATGGCATATTTGGTATCAAAATCGAGGATATGAAAATTTGATCTTTTCTGTAAAAAAAATAGCAGAATATAGCAAATTTTGACAAGAAGGAAAAGGCAAAATTTATTCATTCTGGCCCTTTTTCTTATAGTAAGATATTGGAGTTTTTTTTAGACCTTCCCATGAGACTTAAAAACCTGCGACAGAAAATTATAACAAAACGTCTGCTCATAGCACAATAAGTTCTTAAAATAATAACTAAATAAAATTTGACCGTATATCGTAAACTCAATTTACAGTTTTAATGCTTATTTATTCGAGAACGGAGTAAACTTGATTTAATTATCAGTTTAACTTCAATTAGAATTTGCTTACCAAATTTCAGTTACCTCTTTTTAAAATTGTAATTAGAAGCATACAACAATTGGTAGCATATTTTAGAGCAAGCAAAAAATTGTCAATTAAATAATATAGATTAAGCTATTTTTACTGCTATTTCAGAAGTTATCGGTTAATATTTTTTATTAGTTTTGACTAATTAAATAAAATGTTAAATAGCTTGGCAGTGTATTTAATAGATTTTTATTTTGAGGAACAACAACTTTGATATTATTATGTAAGCGAGATTTATATTTGAATTTTTATTCCTTTATTTGCAATAAACTACAACATTTTCCCATAAAATTAAAATATTTGTGAAAGGTAATTGAACCTCATACAATTTTATTGTCCTTTTCAAGGAAATTTTCTTTAGTAATATTTTCTTAATGTAATAAATGTATGTATGTATATTGAAAAAGGAATCTTATTGAAAGGAACTGTTAAAATCAATTTTTGAGAAAGAAATTAAATCACTATCGAATCAATCAATTCACAAAAACGGATCTTCTTAATAAAAGTAATAGAAAAATAGATTTACCTACATATGTATATAGAATATATGTAAATGTATGTATATGAATTAGAATAGGATAACAAAAATAATGAATAAAAATATTTTATTCAAAATATTAAAAGATATTCCAATGCTTTCTATTTAAGAGAAAATAAACTAACTATTCATGCCTGTCTTTCTTCCTGTCAATTAAAGATATTTTATCAAGGATAAAAATCTTTTTCAATATTTATCATGGCTTATAAAATTTTCACATTGTGTGTATATAATTAAATAGTATACAAGTTAGAGAGAGATTTCAGTCTTTATAATATTGTAGAAGAAAATTATCTTTGAGAGTAATGACAAACAATAAAAATAAATATTTAATAAATAAACGGTGGGATAATAAACTAAGAGAATTAGGTTTATATTAGGTAAGGTAAAGTAAGGTATTGGAATATTTCTAAATAAAATACTCTTTTTGTATTATCTTAAGATCCTTTAAGTAAGGAAAGAAAATTTAAATAAAATACTTGCATACGTAATAAATTGTTGAGGGAGCGTAATTAAAAATAATGATACAGATTTCCATTTCAACTGTACATAAAATAAAACGAAATTATGTATATAAGTGCATATAGGTATTTCTACTGTTTTATAACGGTCAAGGTTTGGATTTCTTACACATGAATGACTTCCTCACTGGTTTTCTAGAAAATAATAAAATTATTAAATAATTTGAATATAATTGGATGTTGTAAATTGGATGAATATAAAAAAGATTCGAATAAATATGTATTCATTTCCGAAGAAGAAATAAGAAAAAGAAAAAATAAGTGCTAATAACGAAAATACTATATGGCCTGTGGAACATTAAATCAAGTAGTGCATATTTGTTTTCGGGACTAAATGAGATGTGCTGGCTACTATTATGTTAAAATTCCACTGGAGATTGAAATCTTATTTAACTGTTTTTATACCCTGCACTTCGTGAAGGGTATATTAACTTTGGTATGGAGTTTGTAACTACTTGAAGGAGTCATCTGCGGTATGGACATATATATATATTCTTGCTCAGCGTAAAATTCTGCGTCGATTTAGACATGTCCGTCTGTCCGTCCGTCCGTCCGTCCGATCGCACGATAACTCAAAAACGAATAATGCAATCGACACCAAACTTTCACAAGTTTTTTCTTTTGTGCCAAGGACGAGCCCTATTGTTATTGGACTAATTCGGACAACGAGTTCGGGTAGCTGCCATACAACTCAAAGAGTTTATTTTAAATATTTCAAAAATTAAAAAAGCTATAAATATAAAATTTTGTATACATGTGTCCAATTATATTCTACACATGCTCTAGAAATTATAATGGGATAGCTGCACCGGTTCGGGTGGCTGCCATACAACTCCAACAGCAAATTTTTTATATTCGGCAAAATAATAAAGTCAGATTCATGAAAGTTGGCAGTCATGTGTCCAATTATAGGTCAAATATACCTCTGAAGTTTTAAAGGAATTGCTTTACAGGTTCGGGTACCTGCCATACACCTCCAGAAGCTAATTTTAAATATTTGGGAAAATAATAAAGTCAGATTCATGAAACTTGGCAATTGGATGTCCGATTATAGATCAGATATATTTGTGAAGTTTTAGAGGAATTGCTTGACAGGTTCGGGTACCTGCCATACAACTCCAGAAGCTAATTTTAAATATTTGGAAAAATAATAAAGTTAGATTCATGAAACTTGGCAGTTTTGTGTCGAGTTATAGGTCAGATATATTTCTGAAGTTTTAGTGGAATTGCTTGACAGGTTCGAGTAGCTCCCATACAAGTCTAAAAGCTTATTTTAAAAATTTGGAAAAATAATAAAGTCAGATTCATGAGACTTGGCAATCGTGTGTCCAATTATAGGTCAGACATATTTCTAAAGTTTTAATGGGATTGCTTGACAGGTTCGAGTAGCTCCCATGCAAGTCTTAAAGCTTGTTCTTAATATTTGGAAAAATAATAAAGTCAGATCCATGAAACTTGGCAGTTGTGTGTCCGATTATAGTTCAGATATATTTGTGAAGTTTTGATGGAATTGTTTGACAGGTTCAGGTACTTGCCATACACCTCCAAAAGCTAATTTTAAATATTTGGAAAAATTTTAAAGTCAGATTCATGAAACTTGGCAGTCGGATGTCCAATTATAGGTCAGACATATCCGTGAAGTTTCTATAGAATGACGTCACAGGTTCGAGTAATTGCTACACAATAACGAAAGGTGCAGGGTATAATTCAATCGGTTTATACCGACTGAAACGTTTTTACTTGTTATAATTATAGTCTACCTATAAGTAATGGAAAAACTCGAGGTTGTCCTTTCAAAAAAATTCAGAAAAATATAAGATATCTTCCCGAAATACTTTGACCTAAAAAATTATGGAAAACGGATTAATTAACGAATTACTAATTAAGTTTTGTTATAAAAGCAAAATTCTCAGATTTTTTTCTTGTTTATCACAATTATTTCTTTTTTTTGTAATTTTAATGCCATGAATTTAACTTTTTCAATTCAGATCAATTGTCAAAACTTGTCAATTCAGAACAGCTTATTTAAAATATAAAATATAGATTCGCCTTCTGATTACTTCTGAGAATTAAATATTAAAATATCTATGTTTCTGAATTTTATAGTAAAACTGTTTAAAGAAATTTGTCATTATTTATCGTTTAGCCCACATAATATTTAAATCATATTAACGACCATCTAAAATAAATTCATCAAATTTAACGTTGAATTGGTCTAGTAATCAAAAATTCTTGTCAAAAACTTTAACACACAAAATTTAATTAAAAATACAGAGGTGAAATGAAATTTGACGTTTTCATTAATGTCAAAAGAAAATTTTAAAGAATTTTCAAAATGGATCAGTTCAAGTACCAAGTAGGTTGAAAGATTTAATTAGAATTTTAGTATGAGTTTAATTACAATTTTATATAGAATTTCCTTTTAACTGTATAAGAGTTGTATAATTTCATATTTTTATAAATATCTTTTTAAAATGGAAGGTAAATAAAATCTTATATACGAGATAATTAGCGTGATATTGAAATTTTAAAGCTTTTGCTGAATAGCAATCTTTTTATTTTATTTGGACCACATTAATTACCGTAATGTTTGTTTAACAGTAGTAGAATTGCATTTTATTAAATTATTTAATTTTCATTTTGCCTCGAACATATAAAGTTCAATATCAATTTCGAAAAGTAACGTTCCAAAAAAACATTTCAGAATTAAATATTCAGATTAAAAGAAATTATTCAGTATAATAATATTTAGTCCCACCTCATTTCTAATACTTTCTACTATATTTACCTATTGTTTATCCCTTACAATAAATCAGTCGTAGTATCAATGCCTTCAACTCTTGCAACGCAACAAGCTTATAAATGTGCACTGCTTAAATATTGAAAAAGAATGAAACCTATAATGCCGAGTTACATAAAGTGTGACAGTTTGGCATCCGTTGGTGTAGAATGTAGTAGTATAAACTAACAGTAATGTGAATAGTTTATAATATTGATTAGAACTGTGAAGTTTTTTTTTCAATAGAGATTCAAATTGCAAAATATAATTTTGCTATAAAAGAAATTTTGTACTGTGTTAATACTACATCTATTGCTTACATCATATTCAATATAATACATAAAAAATTTAATATGGCACTTAAATTTCTGCACCCTCCTCGAGATATTGATCTATAATATTTAAATTGAAATTTGTGTTTTTATGATTTATAAAGTTCTTCATTTTGAATTTGTCTTTTTTTTCACAAATATTGCTATTATTTGTTTTTACGTTGAAGTAGCAAGTATTCGCATTTGCATATTGATAAAATAAAATGAATCTAAAGTATACTAAAAGGGATAAATGAAAACTAGACTAATTTTATTTTACCATTACTTTGTTTTTATAGCAAAAATATTTTCAATATAAATTATTAAATGCACAAGTTTTAATATTTCCTAAGGTAACATAAAAGGCTTCAAATTATGACGAATATTTTATTACAATCAAATATGCAAATAATTTTTAAGTATTTTTTAGCAATTTTCCAAAAAACTTTTTGAAAAAAAGTACTTATTAGCTTCACTCTATCCGTCTGTTCGTCCGTGAACATGTTTACAAAACTTCTACACCCTTGAACATAGAAAACTGAAATTTTATATGTACATAAATCTTTACTAGAAACATATTTCCCTAGAACAACCATTCACCCACCCCTCGAAAGTTATACACCCCTAAACCCAGCCCTTCAACCCCCCAACCCCCCAACCCCAAACACCCAAGAACAACCCCCCCTCCATCCCTCTAAAAGTTTTACACCCCTAAAACCCTAAAAATGACATTTTTTAACTGTTTATTGCAGTGATACCATAAGCATTTTTCAAATTAAGAAAAAAGGCCTGTTACCGTTTTAAAAATTTGCCGTTATCTAAAATCTGTTTTTTCCAAATTTCTGATGTCGTTCTTCTTCTAGACTCCACAAGGTAGTGAAAGTCTAAAATTTTATACACATATAACTTTAAGAGCTTTTGTACACTAATAAATAGCTCACTTCTTTAGAAGAAAACTTTTTCCCATCTCTAACCCCTGTCAAGTTACCGCCTCTTGAAATTTGTAAAATTCGAATTTTTGACACCTTATATTTACGAAACCGCAAGCTTTTTCAAATTTCTATGAACGCAGAAAGCTAACGGTAAATTTCATGCTTTTAAAAAATATAATAATTTTTCTTAACTCACACAATTAACCTTTAAAATTGAGTTTTATCTATGTTAACCACTTTTTAAAATAATTTTCAAGGACTGCAAATATCGTTCATCCTAAATATATGCAATCCGAGAAATAGTTTTGTATATGAATGAAAGTAATTTTAATAGTGCGTTAGGTGTACAACGATTATTTTTAAAAGCACTATTTTCACTTGTTGAAGGGAAAAGTGCTACAATACAAACCATTGGTTCGACCCAAGTTTATTTATATTTTTTATACTTTTAAATTTTTTCTAATAATTCTGACATGTTCAAAGACAATCTTAAGTGAATAAAGAAAATATTACCTATTGAAGTGAACTATAGAAATTTTAGGGTTTCAATAATGTTTAGATTAAATTCAATAGAGTAAAAATATTTTCTATTAACCATATAATTTGATACTACTTAAGTGTATGAAATAATCTGACTTATATGTATATAGGTGCTCAAATATTATTTTTACATGTTAATTTTCAATTTTTGGCCAAAATTAACTTACAAGCACATCAATCGAACTACATCTCCTGAATTAAATTATCTGATCCAGCTCAGTCAAAATTTAACAATTTTCTACGAAAATTGTAACCAAAAAAAAAAAATAACCCTTTTGTTCAAAGCTTTCCCAACAAAATAATTGTCGTCATTTAGCTTTCAAAAATCTGACAGTAAATCTGACGAAAATCGAGTTATTTCCATTGTCAAACAAAGTCTGATATCAAACAATGTTTAGGAAGTGGAAAACACAAATTGAAAAAATTTAGTTCAAAGTTTAAATCTAATTCAAAAAAAAATTATCTATATAAATAATTTTATCTCTTAGCTTTTTGATCTCTATGTTATAGCTTTATGATCTATAGCTTTTTGATACATTCTAGTTATGTGAATCTAATCCATCTTCTTAGAAGGCTTTCATAATGGCTATATAGTCCCATTTTAATTTTTGGTACAATTCCAATTATACACGGTAATTCTTTCAAGAATAAATTAAAATTATGAAATAAATATCGTAAAGTAACACATCTTGTTTTTCAATTTTTTTATAAAATGTAAGCCTATCCATTAGCTGGGATTCTTCTAGGTAGTAACTTAGAATTTAAATTTTTAACTCAACCCTGATAATAGTATGACAGGTATGCTCAACTTAAAAAAGTTAGCAAGCCAAGAGTTTCGAATTTTCAATTTACTCAATAAATATCGATTACGGTATCGAAAATATAACAAACGTTAAATACAATGTTATAATAAACTTACTATATAGGTATTAATTTCCGTTCTCATCGAATTTTAAGCTCAATTTGGTTATTGAATTTTAAAAATGTCTGGAAAGAAACAATTTACATTATTTGAAATAATACAAAAATAAATTTTTAATTTAAAGTGATACGAAAATCTCTTCTACTCGTAGTATCGAATTTGCATAATATTCTTTTGATATTTTCAAAATATTAAATTACAATATTGATTTTGTATGTCATAAATTTAATTTTTTGCAATTGAATATTTTTTCTATAATTTATTCAAAAAGGGAGAAAATGAGAATTATGTAAAAATTACGGAAAATATTAAAATGTAAACAAGGAATAATATCCTTTCTATACAAGGAATAATAGTGAGTTTTATTTATTATTTTCTGTGTTTGTGAAGATTGATTTCACTTTTAAGATTGGATTTCGTCTTAATTACTTTTCCCGGTCTATTCAAATTTAATAAATAAATAAAAGGAGTTTCTAGTTATTTGTGCAAACTTGCTGTATTGATTATGTTAGAGCAATTAATTAGTCGTCTTGTTCACATTTCGGTATCCTTTTTTTGACCAGCAATATGAAAATTCATACATTTAATACGAAAATTATGAAACCTAATAAAGTTAAAATGATTATGGTTTCTCGATTAAAACGTCAAATATTGGTGACTTCCATATTGCTAAAATTACATTAACTTTAACACTAATACAGAAATTTAGACGGAGCCTTCAATTCTATATTGTTTAAAATACTATTAGGAATCCTCTTCTTTATACTAGGACTTGCAGACTATGAGGGTCCTGAGCCTGACTTAACATTTTCTTCCATACACCACGGCCCTGGACGGTCCAATCAGTAAATCCGAGGCTTCACTAAAGTCTTCCATAACTAACGATTTTTACAGGTAGGGTAGTTAATCTTACGGTAACGCCGGGCCGGGGCAAAGATTCACGCTTAAAATTTCGGTCAGCTGGCAGAAAAGTTGGCAGGGGCCATGTGGAGATAGTGTAAGCACTTCACAGGAACTCAATCAGGTACGAAACTGGGTAAGCGACCGATCAGTTGTTACCCTATAGATTCTAGACCAAACCCCTGATCTACCATTTTGAATACGGAGTAAAAAGCAGAAAGCACCTCAAAAAACAGTGTTCGAAATGGGTAGCTAGATGTATTTAGTGGTTAGCTATAGCTACTATTTTTCAGTCATAAACTCTTTCTTTTTTACTTCTTTTTTATGCACAAATTGGAATAAATTTGTTATTAAGTCTTAAAACTTAAGCGAAAGTCAAAGTATTAGATTCTGATTTCCGATATTTCAAATTCGCTTCATAATAAAAACGCAATTCTCTGGTAAACTTTTTGCACTACAGCATTACAGTAAAAATAATAAAATTTTGAGGCTGTTTAAACGCGCTTTAAAAACAGATTATTTTTTTAAATTTGAAAGTCATGGTATCTTGTCGTTTTTCTGAAAGATTAAAGCTTAAATAATATTTAAATTTTACAAATAATATTTTTCTTTAAAAATTTAACAGATGATATTTTTGTTTTTTGTTTTAGGCTTGCATTAATAATTATACACACACGAACCTTTCAATGGAATAATTTAAAATCTGATAACTCATGTATACTAAAAAGGTCTAATAACACGTGCAAATCAAAATGAACTTTTATGAAAACAATTTCTATGACAACATAATTGCTATCAAAAAATAAATTTTTATTATGCATAAATAAAGCAGCCTTGAAAAGGATCATAGATGAATTCAAATTGTTCCTAGCTTCATTACATAAAAATACTTCAAAGTACACCTCAAATAAAATTTATTTATAATAATGAAAAAATATAATTTTCAGCTTATTGTTGTAATAACAGCGATAAAATTGCGGTTAAAAATTTTTTTTAACTAATTTCTATAATAACAAATTTTTATTATTAACCACAAAAATAAAATTTTAAATAATTTTTATGCTTTATGTTTAAATTTTCATTTTAAAAATGAAAATTTCTAACCCTTTTCACTATAGCATACCTAAAGACGTAGACTTTTCAATTCACTTAACAAAAATTAATTTTTAAAGAATTTACAAACAATAATGATTTTTTTAAAAAAAAAATTATTGTACTCTTAATAATTATGCGTTCTATGACTGTATAACAATTACTAAAATTTGAAATCCCCCCTAATTAACGCAGTTATGATAATTTTCAGGCAACGTGACTTTAATAATTTCTTTCTTTCTTTTTCTTTTAAACAAATGAAATTCTTTAAATGGGGTTTTTTTAGATTGCTGATACTGGGTGGTAGGCTGATTTAGATGGTATAATAATGAATAAGCAAAATAATTTGAAGGATAATTTTAGGTTATAAAAAATTTTTTTCTTATAAAATTAAATTTTTACCTTCAATGAATAACAAAAAAAAACAAAAATAATAAACATAAAAGGACGTAGAGGAAAAAAAAGAGGAGAAACTCAGTTGGAAATTAATAAATTTTTAAATGACTACAATAATTATGATTATATTTTTTTTCTTGAAGAGAAAGGGATAAAAAATTTCTTTTAAATTAACATCATAATTAGCGGTTTTAGAAAATACAAGAAAACAAAAAGGCCATAGTTATTTAAAAACAAAATGAAAACCAGTTAATAAATTTTATTTAAAAAAAAATTTTTTAATAATTCTTGACATTCATTGGAAAATAAATTACAAAAATATGTTTTCTTCTTTATCTAAAATATTTAAAAACAAAAAAGAAAAAATTAAAGAAAATTTAATCTTCTTGTGGCTTAAAATAAAATTTTATGAAATAAAAATTAGAAAGGAAATTCTTTTAGAATTAAAAATATTGTTTTTTTCTTCAATCTGGTTGAATCCTTGTTAATTAAATATTCGATAATAAGATTGAGTAAAATTTCTATATTAAAGAACATTTAAAAGTTAAGTCAATTTGAGCTCTGAAGCTTATTAATGCAGTAATTCGTATACGCATGCACCATAACCACGTTGCGATTTTCCAATTCCCCGAGTAAATTTTAAAATAAAATTTATTTGAAAGTGTATTCGAATCAAAGCACTGCTTTGAAAATTAGCACTTTTCCTTGGAACAAGTGAAAATATTTTTTTTTTTTAAATATACTAGCCACCTATTGAAACCTTGACAATCTGATTTAAAAAATTTATTTTTGAAATATTTAAAATAAATTTTCATAGTTGTTTGAAAATTTCTGTTAAAGTCTGACTTACAATTGGTTGGACGACTGTCAAATTTCGTTACTCTGACTTCATTATTTTTCCGAATATTTAAAATTAGCTTTTAGAATTGTATGGCAGCTACCGGAACCAGTACAGTCATTCCATTAAAATTTTTAGAGCATATATGAAGAATGTAATTAGACACACCCTTATATTGCAATTTGATATTAATATCTCTATTTATTTTTGAAATATTTAAAGTAGCCTCATTGAGTTGTGTGACAGCTACCCGAACCCGTTGTTCGAATTCATTCAATATAATTACAACTATCGTACGATCGGACGGGGATGTCTAAATTCACACAGAATTTTACGCTGAGCGAGAATATTATGTATATTTTCACATAGCAGATGAGCCCTTCAATTGGTTATAAACTCCATACATAAATTAATCTTCACGAAAATGCTTAACACTCTTAAAAACGTTAATGTAATGTTTGTATTGGACGATTAATTAAGTGAGTTCAGATAAATAATATTATGTATATTTTTTAGTTTACAACGTTTTCAGCTTGATCCTGGATTAAATGAACAAGTGCAAGCACACAGACAAACAAACAGGTACATATAAAAGTAAATTTGTTTAAAATTCGGAAACGAGCTGGAGTTATCATATTAATTATAAAATCAGTTTTAAAATGCAAAATATTAAATAAAAACAAATAGTTTACCAACAATCAAAAACGAGGAAAACAAAGCTTAATTTAATTTTTGTCATTTTAGTAAAGTCGATTTCACTTTTTGTACCCTTTTGTAACATATGCCCCGAAAGTATACTGTTGTGTCATTCATGACAAAAATAGTTTCGTACTTATTCCTGATATAAATAAACACATGGAAAAGGAATAGAGAAGGCCACTTTAACGTTGTTTCTTTCCGTTACATTAGATTTACATTTATTATTACATTAGATCTTAGAGTTTAATTCTATTTTCATCATTCTATAAGATACCGTAGTGTTATTTTCGTGTCGACCAAATTCATTTCTCATTACTTTTGGTTTTCATTTATTTCATAAACTCATTACTGATTTTGAAATTATTTGTAACTTAAAAACCCAGGAATTCGTATTCTAAATGCCTTGGTTGTAACACTTCCTAACATAATTATATCTCATATAAAGCCGAGTATCTTTACAAGTAATCGTTTTCTTACTGATTACTGCTTCATAATCTCTGTGATGTATGGATTTCTAAAATTTTCCTTCGAAACCGGCAAAATCTAACATTTTCTATGTCCAACTCTATTACGTTTTCAGATTACTTACATCAAAAATTTAAAAAATTTTTCTTAAATTTAAATTTTCATATTATAGTTATAGTCATATATAGTCATAATACATACATAAAATTGATTGAAATTTAGATCGTAAATAATAACTAATTTTGTGCAAGTAAGATACAATTAAGAATTAAGGTAAAATTTTACTTTTCTAAGACACAGTCTTCATATTATTTTTGTAATATGGTAATAAATTTGATTGATTTATATTGCAATTGACAAACACCCAACTTTTCTTGGAAATTTTCAAGATATTCTAAGTCTATCTAGCTCCGATTCTCTAAATGAACAGCTTCTATACTCGAAATTGCGTGAATTAGTTTAAATCTTGAAACTGCTTTCTTTATTCGACTTAATTGATCTTAAAGATCGAAAACGTTATTCAAACTGATTTTGGAAAAAATATTAAATGGCTCCTACAATTATTTTTTCTTTTAGAAATTTCATTTAGATTAAATAAACAAAGTAGAAAAAAAAATTCCTTGTTATACCAAAACTATTACTCCCCGTATTATTTCACCTGTTTAATTTTCATCATTTTTTTTTTGTAAATCGTCTATCTCATTAATTTTAGGTTAAATTCCATTGTTATTGTGTTTTTTTTTTGTATTTAAGGATAAATGATTATTTTTGGGTAGAGTAAACTTGTAATTTATAAATAAAGATGTTTAAATTTCTTGCAGATGTTTACGTATTTTAAGTTCAAAAAGAGAAATATTAATCATTGAAATATTTGTGGTAAAGAAATAAATAACAAAATATTAAATGGACACTTGATTTTCTGGAATTTATTTGAAAATTTATAGATGCTACATTTGAGCAGAATAAGATTAAAATATGGTTCATGAATCTCCTTTCAACAACAGCAAATTGCATGCTATTGCATAATGGACTGATCTAACATTTGACTTACATCATTCTTTCCGAATATTATGTAGCGCAGCAATATTATAATGATATAATGATTCTTAAGAGCTTAGTAAATTAAGAGATTAATTTTAAACACCGTACGAATCATTAATAAGTTTGTTACCATTCACCACTGGGAACTTCCATTGTGATAAGAATGTGTTGAATAACAAAATACGAAGATTTTTAGGATATCCAGGATAATTTTTAAAACAAATTTAATTACATTCGGTGAACAAAATCCACTATTCTGCAAAACCGATGAAATAAGTATTTCTTGTAATAAATTTATTCTTTTGTGTGTGCATTCGTTCTACATGGATAATAAAAAAAATATTCATAAAAATTTAAAAGTGTAAGAGACATAAAAGACTTGTAAATTTATTGTTTTCGATTTTGAATACCTATACTATCGTACAAGTATAACAGTTACATAAATCCTTTAAAATTCAGGAATCCTTTTTAAATCTGTAAAATCACTTGTAAAGGCATAAATAACTACATTTTAATGGATTCAACCAACTTATGCTTTCGTTACTGTTTTTTTTTCTTGTTTTTCTTCCCTATTTTCTGTTAAATAGTTGACTTTAGTGACCTCTTTATAAATTTTAAGTTTGTAATATGCTCAATGGAACTTAAAAAAACCTGTTCATCTGGGTTTTTTTTTTTTAAAAAAAAAAGACAAAAAAATTATAAAATAAAAGTAAAAAAATTCCTTTAGAGATTTTCACAGAGGTTGATGAGTTTTCACTTTTATTTTTCAAAATTGTAGGAACAGAACTTATTGTAAAGGAACTTAAAAAGTATAAACAGAATGATATTATTGTTTGGGATTTAAACTAAATGTATTTTTATTTATTAATGGTAGTAAAGTATCAAGGATTCTTGCGAAAAGCAGGATAAATATTTTGGGAAGCAAAAAAAATTTTGTTTTATTTTTTTTTATTGTAGACAAACATTCATTTACAAATTTATTTACTAAGTGTCTTGATGTTGTTTTATAGATTTCACCTGGTTTACTTTTTTATGTATTACAAACTTACAAAGTCGTAAAATTTACAAGCATACGAGTATTAAAGTATAAAAGATGAATGTATTCGAGATGTTGTTAGGTATTTCTTAAATAATAAAGAAAATAAAGGTGGGAATTTCTTCGCTTTTTGTAGAGAGTTTTTCAATATTTGAAATTATTAGATTTTTTGAATTCTATATGTGAATGGAAAATAGCTCCAATAAAGTTGGATCAAAACAATGGTTTGTAATTTAGCACTTTTCCCTTCAGTGAGTGAAAATACTGCTTTTAAGAACATTAAGCTATGTGCTATATTATTAAAATTACTTTCATTCATTTACGAATATATTTCAAAAATTGCATACGTTTCGAATGAGCAATGTATTCAATCGTTAAAAAAAACCAAATAAAAATTTAAAGAGGCTTTAAAATAATGCTCGAATTTACGAGTTTATGGGTTATTTGCATGAGTTAAGAAAAATAATTATATTTTTTAATGTCATGGAATTCGTCGTTAGCTTTCTGCGTTTATAGAAATTTGAAAAAGCTTTAGGTTTCGGAAATATAAGGTGCAAAAATTCAAATTTTACAAATTTCATGAGACAATAACTTGAGAGGCGATAGAGGTAGAAAAAAATTTTCTTTTAACGAAATGAACTAATTATTGGTGTCTTAAAGCTGCTAACATTTGCAAAATTTGACAAGTGCTTATGGTTTCGTTGTAATAAATAGTTGGAAAATGGTATTTTTAGTGGTTTGAGAGTCTATAACTTTTTATATGGGGGTTGATAGGTAAAAATTTTGTTCCACGGAAATAAGTTTTTAGGAAAGATCTATGTACGTATGAAATTTCAGCTTACTATTTTCAAGGGTGTAAAAGTTTTGTAAACATGTCCACTGACGGACGGACGGACGGACTAGCAGAGTAAAAGTAATAAGCACTTTTTTTTTAAGTTTTGGAAAAGTGTTTAAAAAATCATCACAAAACTGTAATAGGAAAAGAAAGGAACCTGGTTCAAGTATTTCTTATAATTCGTACTTTTACTTTAGAGAAGAGTAGTGAATTGTGTCTTAATTAGCAGTAAAATATAGAACAAGGTGCTTATGAATACAAAATAAAACATTTTACAGGTCATAAAAAGCAAAAAAATCAATTTATTCTTCTTCACTTAATTCACCACTTTCAATATTTTACTACTTTTTTGCCTCTGCACTGCAAATAAATTTTAAGAGCGCACGATTCTGTAAACCGCTACAGTCATCTTTAACATTAATTTTTTTTAAAACCTTATAATCTTTTAAATGTATGAATAACTTTTTATTTTCCACAAGATTTTCACAAAAATCTACAAAGTAAGTTTCTTAACCCTTTATTCAACAATAATTATAATAAATATTTATTACACATAAAATTTTTGGGGGTATAATTTGTCAAAACCAATAAAAATATGTTTATTGTTCCTTAGCACTTTTCATTTCCTGTCTATTTCCCTACTCATATTAATTCTATTTATTCGTACATATGTATATGCACAAACCCCTTCTTATACTATTTTTCACCCTTTCAAAACCATTTTAAAATATTCATTCCTATATGCCTTCGGCAATTTACAATCATAGAATGTATAATAGTAAATATTTAGGAATGGTGTTAAATTATGTAAAACTAAATATTATGGGATGGGGAAAATATGGGGGTAAAAAACAAATGCGTAAACACTAAAATTTAAATAGGAAAAAGTTACTTAAGAACAAAAATTTTGCACGTAAATATAAAAAAAATGTGCGCTTACAGTGATAAATACCGTTATCTTTATGGTTTCTGAACGATTTATGATATGTGCTTTCTCCTCCTTTTTTAATACATTACCGTTTTTATACGCGCTTACATAACGCATTCCACTCGAAATCGATTGAATGTGTTCTCAGTATTCAAGTTCAATTTAATTTTCGAAAAACAAATGTAAAGTTTTTTTTTATCCAAAATTGTTTTATTTCCTTTATTTTTCGTACATTCATTTCAGAATTTTCTAATTTATATCACGCCTAGAAAGCTATAAAAACTGAAGTATTATGAAAAGTCATGGTGGCACGTACACAATCGTATAAGAAACAGAACACATTTTTTTTGCTTCTTTTTTTTGTTTTCTTTCCTGTTTTGCTAAAAAGGTTATTATTTTCTTACTTTCCTTGTACTCTCATATCTAAATTGAATTCTCACCTGCTTTTATTGATTAAAAAATATAAAGGTGATCATCGTAAAAATATAGGCATTTTTGTCATATCAAGTAGAAATTGTAGAACAGAAATTATTATTCAATAAAACTATGATGCAATAAAAATTGTAAATTGATACGCAAGAAATTTATTAGTTTTCTCATAAAAAAAATACTAGAAACGTTAGATATTCTAGTATTATACGAAATATGTGCTTATTTTTAGAAAGCGCCCTGTTTTATGACACTGAATAGTGTGCCATTTACAATGCTTTTGTGGAAATCTATTGAATTGTTAATCCTCTTTATCTATTTTAATCTTTTTTCTAACACATTCCGTTCCAGTCGAGTCGTAGTTGTATATTATGATATAAGTTATGTTTAAGATAAATGTACAAACAAATGTACTGTTTTTTGTGACAAGAAATCCGATTTAGTCAGATCCCAGTAGAAATTAGTCGTATAGACGACTATAGTAATGTAAATCAAGTATTTTATGATAATTTAAAGAGCTTTGAGCACCTATCGAACTTTTATAAAGAAAGTTTTGAGTTGCAGAGTGACGTAAAATTTATGAGCTTTACAATTACAAAGAAAATTTTATGTTCGGATCTTATTACAGGTACAATAAAAGTGAAAATAATTCTTCAAAATAAGATCAAATATCTTAAACTAGCATGTTATATCCAATGCGTTGCTAGGAAGTAGAAGAGATTCTGAGTCAAAAAAAAAAATGATGATATTCACTTTTGTCATATAGGAGTCAAATGTAATGCCGAATGTAATGTCGAATGTAATGCCGATTTTGTTTTCAAAAATTCAGCAAATAAATTTACGCGTCATATAATTGAACATTTTTCAAAAAAATATGTTCGATCATTTTTTTTTTCAGTCGGTCCTGCAAAGCTCTAGATTCCAAAAAAGGACGGACTTGAAAAGTTTACTTGCTCTTTTTTTTGAAAATCCGTGTACTTACTCCCTATTACCAAAAACTTGGAGCTTCAAAAGAACTAATTTATTGTAGTCACGTAGCGTATCGTGGAAAAAGCTGTAACAAGTTCTTGTACAATTTTGGTTTCGCAGACTTTTTTTCGGATAAAGTTTCCAGTTTCAAGAAAAAATCTTAAGTAGGGTTTCAACAATTTAATCTTATATAGTTTCAGGATCGTTATTGAAAAATCCTCGATGATTTTAACAAGTTTTGTGATCAGAGCTTGTAACTTTTTAACTTTTTTATTTTTAAGAAAAAATCAATAAAATTCATTAAACGCTTATTTCTTATAGTAGACTCATCACCTACCTAGTAAAAGTCAATGCCGCATGAAACTGATTCATGGTTATTTATGATATTATGCGCTAGCGCTATGCTCCTCCCAGGAGTGAAGCAAGATAAAAAAAATACAATCCTTTCTAATTTTTTAGTTTGTTTTTTCTAAATTTTGAATTACCACAGGAAGGCTTTATTTTATGCTTTAATCTTTTTCTTTATATCTACATGCCTTTTAGGTTTGCATTTAACTAAACGATTTATGTGAGACGGAAACTCTGTAATTTACTTAGTTGTCATACAATTAACTGTTTTTAACTAAAATTAGATTAACTAAAGAGTTACGTTTATATCAAAAATAAAATGATCATGTTTCTAAAACACGTATGATAATTATTATCATGTATACATTACGTATTATGTGAAATGTCACAATGTGAAATGTCACATTGTTTAACCGCAAAATGTACAAGGTTAATTGTATAATCATGCATGTTAATAAATTTTCAAAAAACTACATAAAGAAGCACTCTTGATACATGACTACTGTATATTATAGCTGTTACTATGGAGAAGTAAAAAAAAAAAGCGGTTCAAACCTTAAGTTCTTGTATTCTTAATAATCCTTGTGGCCAAAAAAAGCATTAAAGTGCAAAAAAAACCTTATTTTTCCTTCTCTTTTCTATGATTTTCTCTTATAGTGCTGTTAAATGAGCGTTTATTACCTAAAAAATTTTCTCTTTTTATGTTTTTTTCGTATATTTTTTATTTTATTTTATTATACTTTAATTACAGTAATAAGTCTGCGGACTGTCATATTTGCTTTTCATAAAGAAAAAAATGTGTATAAAAACGGCATAATAAGAAAACAAGAAAAACAAAAGCTAACACAAGCACAATAGGAAAAAGCATGGTTTAAGAAAATTAAGCGCGAAAAAACTTAGAAGGATAAAAATTTGTTTCATTAAAAATAACGAAATTTTACAATTAATTTTTTCACGTTTTTTATTAAATAAAAACGAACGAAAAAAAAAACCAACATTTTTTTTTTTGTATAAAAATAATGGTTTTTAAAAAATATAAATTTTTTATTAAATAGAAGTTCGTTGCACCGTTCTATTATAAGTTATGATCCTAAATTGCGATTCTCTTTTCTTGGTACTTTGCAATAAAAAATAGTGCTTTACAAAGCGAATTATCTCTGAAATTCTCGATTTGTTCTTGTTATTTTTGGAAAAAGCCTACAGTTTGGGCTAATAACAAATCCTAAAATCATAAAAAAATCCTAAAGTTCGAAAATTTGTCCAAATACAATATTGCAGACTTTGAGTTGATTTGTACGTCAGGATGTTGTGGTGTATAAAATTTTAATTAATTTAAATTTAATTGTTTTGATTATTAAAATATTTTGAAATAAGTTTTTGCACAGATGTTGCGTTTGTCAATTGGACGGTGAGGAGAAATGGTTAATTTCTTTAAAATACTTATTGCTTTATTAATTGCTCACTTAGTGATAGGCAATGTTGGGGCATTCGCGTTTGAACTCTGTAAGTTTTGAAGCATTGCTTATATATTAAGTATTTATTAAGTTCTAATAATAAGATTCGATCTGATCATTGGTACAGTGGTTATGGCACCAGTCCTTTAACCGAAGGGTCTCGGGTTCAAACCCCGGTCAGGTCACTATAAAAATTATATTCAATATTATTATAACTTAATATACAATACTAATAAATATTATACAAGGAATTTTCAAATATTCCTAATATTCGATATTAAAAAAAAAAACTAAGAAAAATAAATAGTAAATATTAATAACCTCAAATAATTAATATATAAATAAAAACTACGGCAGGCTAGTCACCTACCTAGTTAAACCCTATGACGCTATGAAACTAATGCATGAGAAATCATGCACTAGCCCTATGCTCCTTCTAGGAGTGAACAAAGGAAAAAAAAAAATAATAAGATTCGAATAAAGGCTTTATAAAAATTAATATAACCACATACTTTCCTTTAATACTTCTTAAAGTTAAAATTCATGAATTTATTTGAAAGAGTTGTTTACTTAAAAAAGAATTTACCCAATCCTTGCCATTATTTAAATTTTAATCGCATAACCCATCGCAATGTATATAACCTAGTTTAGTGAAAGTGTTACAGAAGATTATGAAATTGTATTTTGAATATTCCCTTTCAATTTTAAGGATATAAGCAAGCTTTTAGCTAACATACATAGAAAAGTGTAAATTCGGCTCTTAGTAATTTCAAGAAATTCCATCAATTCTTTTCGTAGATAATATGGTAAAAAATGTAAAATCGGCCCCAGTTCGGTTTTCGAGCCCTGATCTTTTCAAAAATTTGCAAATTTATTGTCTTAGCATCCCGAACTTCAATATTAAATTTCAAGGAATTTGATATAAAATGAGCCGCATAAAGATCCTGTTCCCGTGGTCTGATATATCCTAAAAGTTGATCAATCCCTACCAAAACAAATTCACATATAAAATTTCATCAAAATTTTAAACAGCCGAACTTGAGATAGACGCGTGCACACACTGGCTGTTGAAGTCTGAAAAACAGCTTTTTGGTATTAAAAAATAGTTTATTTCATTAGAAGAACATTTTTTTCCACCCCCCCTCAATTTTTCGCCTATCAAAATTTCTAAATTTCGAATTTTTGGCACCTTCCGAAACTATAAGCTTTTCAAAATTTCAATAAATGCAGAAAGGTGGCGGTAAATGCCACGCCATCAATATAAATATTTTTCTTTACTCACGCAATTAACATTTTAATTCGAACCTTATGTCAGCACTCTTTTAAATTTTATTTCAAAAAATTGCATTCATTGCTCATCCTAAATATATGCAATCTTTGAAATATATTCGTATATGAATGAAAGTAGTCTTAATAATGTAGTACGTACATGGATTGTTTTTAAAAGCAGCATTTTAGCTTGTTCAAGGAATAATGTTACATTACAAGCCATTGGTTTGATTCAACTTTACTTTACTAATTTTTGCCATACGTTTAAAATTTCTATTTTATTTTTTTCGTATAGTGCAAACGAATTTTAAAATTTCTAATGACTTCTTCAATTATTATTAAATTTATAAAATGAAATTATAAATTTATGCAGAAGAACACAAAAAAAAAGCAATATAATTTTTCTGTAATTAAAGAAACCGGGATAAATGGATAATTTATTTTTGAAGTGAATGAAATTTATTTCCCCAAAATAAATGTCAAGGATATGATTTTCTTCTCAATCAAGTAAAATTTTCACTATGATTTTAAATTTGTATTTTAAACATATTTCGTTTTTGCTTATTTGCAGCATAATAAAATAAGAAAATCATGTTAAAACCAGGACAAGGGTATGAAGGACTATAACTAGAGATTTGTGACTTATTTTTCATTGTATTTTTCATTTTTCTTTTGTTTGTTTGCATCCATCCATTAGCGCTTACATAATTTTATTCTCTTAATTCTTGTTGTTATTTTTTTTTTTTAATATTTTGTGTACGACGTTAACATAAGCTTTTATTTCCAGTCATAAATATAAATTTCAATTAAATATATTTTTAAATATATTACATTTTTAATTTAATTTTCTTAAAAACATTGTTACAGTTATGGAATGTACCTAAAATAAACAGAAATGAAAATTTTATGACCCCATCATGCTAATATTTATTCACTCTCAGTTATTTACAGTATAGAATTTACTTCAGTATTATGTACCTATAAATATTTATATATATATATATATATATTATATAATAAAAATAGTATTACAATATAAGAAAATGTTTGAAAATACCGTTAATTTTCAATGTAAGACTCGATTAATTAACCAAGTTCCGTGTGTACTCTACTGTGTATTCAATGTTGTTTTACAAAATGTTAGAAATATTTCTAAAGATTTTTATTCAAGTAAAATACTTTTTAAAAAGCCTGTACTTACCCCATACACGAATATGAATTAGCATAACATTAATTGAACATTATTCAACTCTTTCCACTCTTTCCACTCTTTCACATCTTCCATATTGCTGTATTCAAACAAATTTTCCCTATTCAAAGGTTCAAAGGTTTTCACGTGTAAAATTTTGTATTTAACCACCAGTAGTAAATTTGACTCTAATAACTTTTAAATAATAAATACTTATGTACGCACATATATATAAATATATGTAGATATATTTCATTCTTATAGTATTTCTTGTAATACACAGCTAAAAATATCCTTTTGATACTTTGTATACATCCTTCAAAATTGTAGATATTTTAAAAAAGATTTCTATAAATAAAATTCAACCTCACCTCATTTAAAGTGAAACCAATTGAAAAACATTTGTAATAGGTGTCCTTTTATTTTAATATTATTATATCTAGATATATAACAACAAATTCGTGTACTTAATACTATTACAGCCGGGACATTTCATTATTCAAAACCGTACCGTTGAGGTAAAAGAAAAACAACATCTTACAGTACAGAACAGTAATAATAAAAACAAGAACAATGATAACATTATGTACAAACATAATAATAAATATAATCTATTATATAAAAGAAAAAAATTATATAATGGAACAACAATTTTATACCCAATCTGGTTTTAAGCTAAGGAAGTGCGCTTCCTTGAATATCAATAGAGGATTAAGTGAGTTGTGATGAGTTGAATGTTGTCTGAAAAATTTTTACGTTTCGTTTCACTTTCTTATTATAAAATTACAAAATATACAATACATTTTACTTGTTATACACAGGGTGATGCGAGATTCGGTCGATTTACTCCGAATATGGGTGACAAAGTGCGCTTTCAAACACATTCAAAAATATTAAAGAAAATTTCATTATTGGTTGTTTACTTAATTCTTAATAAATTTTCCTTGAATTACTGGACCTTAATTACTTTCCCTCTTTTCCTCAAAGCTCAGAAGCAGAATAACATGTTATTCTAGCGTTTAGTTGGTACTTTTGGAATAAAAGAAAGTGAAGAAGTAGGAAAAACAACTTCAATAACAAATTATAGAAAAACTTGTTTAAGAAAAATTTTGCAACACACCGCGGATTTGTATTGAAATATTTTGGAGAACTTTCTGACTACAAAATTCGTTCGTACATGTTTTTTGATATGAAAGATGTGTCTTGTTTTTTCATCAGACAAATAATACGAAAAGCCATAACACGTAATGTTCGGTAGCTTAAACTCTAATTTCGAAAATAACTGCGATTTCGTAAAATTGAATAGAAAAATTTTCTTTTTGAATGTTATGAATAGAAATCAGTGTTATTAAATATGTTTGAACTAAACTTTTAAAAGGACTTTCCCGCGCAAAATCATTAAGTTACACTCTGTATATTGTGTAGAACAAAAAATATCTTATGTCCTACATTTTTTTATAAAACAAAAGAGGAAAAATTTATGAATAAGATAGGGTAAAGTTTACTTTTTTAAAAGATGTTCCATAAGCTGACTTTTTGATTTTGATGAATGTTGTTTGAAGTAAAAAATAAATATTCGTGATGAAAATTGTCTTGGTTTTTCTTATTTTCTACAAAATAAATACTTTTATAACGATTTTCCATTGTAATATTTTTGCTTAGTTTGAAAAAAAAATTACATAGTCAATTTGATTAATTCCTAAGCATGAAATGTTTTAACATTGCTATCTTGAATTCTAAACTAAATTATTTTCGTATAATGGATTTATTGAACCTGAACAACTTTTGTGTATATGCGTACGAAAAATAAAATTATTATTTTACAAGTTGTTTACTTTAACTTTGTTGCTTTTAAAGAGTCACTTAAATATATTGAAAAAAAACTGAAATTTTAAAAATTTTGTAAGGTTTCTTCGATTGCTATATTGTCAGCATATTCATTATTTTGCAGATTTTTACGTTCTTTCACAAATGTTCTGGAAAAGGGTGGATTGTATTCTTTCTTGGAAAAATTTTAGAAAACGTCAATGCCTTAGCTAGTTAAATAAAACCATTTAAGAATCCGTTCCAAACTTATTTTTAAATTATAACAATTTGAACGACATTTAAAGTAATAGGGTGGTAGCTATTTTGAAAAATATTGGAAAATAGGTAGGGTTAGATTTAATTGAACATTTAAGAAAGCAAGACATAGACTAGCTTTTCTTATCACCTACTCATATCTTATATCTTATAGCATCTATAAGATGTTATTCTTAGTAAAATATCTTTAAATCAAATATTCCTCTAGTATTATAGACATACATACTAGAATTAAATTAAATTCAGGTAAGTATGTGTATAACATAACTTAATTACAGGTGATATAGTGGTTTTCGAGTCGCATTATTTGATTTTATTACCTATTTAATGCACCCAATATTTTAAGGGTTATTTCTAATTAAAAATATTTGAAGCTACAACTTTCAAACACTTATTTTATTCAAATTTTGTTTAAGTACTCATAATTTTGTTTTTAGTTTGTAAAACTTTAATTTGCATCTAGCTAAACAGATGCAGAGCAAACAAACTCGAATAAATTGAGCCAAAATTTTTGAATTCAATACCTTATTATCTGAAATCTCTATTTATTAGCGTAAGAAATAAAAAATTTATTGTCACAGTATACGCCTAATAGCTAAGCCATGTCAGCTAAAGCAAGCAGGATGAAATGTCTTTGGTAACGGTGCTTTCAGTAATTGAAGAAAAAGTCTTTTGGTCGCTGATTATTAATGTAATGCTAGTCTTATCTACAATAAACCACCACACAACGTTCCACCTTCATTTTTCAAAATAATGCAATTTACTCCTTCTCTTCTTCAATAATTTTTTCTCTCTATACTTGTTTTGATGAAACCTTTACAATTTGTATTTGAAATTAGATATTATTTTTTTTTTTAATTTGATCGAAAATCCAATTTACTAATCAAATTTATTCTAATAAATCTATTTTACTAAATATTCATTCTAATTAGAATCTTAATTTATTTATAAATTGCTTATATTTTTAAAATAATTTATAATTTTAATGTTTCTAAAAATAGCACCGTTTTTAATGCTTATCTAGTAAAAATTTACTTGCTTATTGAGAAAGGTCAACTAACTCAGGTCAGGCTTTTCAATTTAAATTAAAACAATAATAATAAAATTTTTATTTGTCCAAGTTTTGAATAAGATATGCAATTATTATTGCGCACAACTCAAATAAAAAAATTTGCAAGAAAGGACACACTAAATAACTTTTATAAAGTGCTAAGAAAAGTCCATAAAATTTTAAGAACAAAAACAATAATTGAAAAAAATAAAATAAAATGGTGTTTCATTTTTCAATTGCGACCTCAAACACAATCAGTGCACTAAAAATGAAAAGAAAAATATTAAAAGTTTTCCAATAAAATTTAAGGATATTTAAGTTAAATAACAGTCCATAACCTGATAAATTTTTCCGTTTTTTTTTCTTTGTGCTCAATACAATCTTTTTAATGTTTACACAACATAACGTATCCTTATCTGTTCTTATCTTATATACGTACTTCATTGAAACTTATTTTATGAGTTTTGGTTTTATTGTAATACATACATCCATGAGTATATATAGTGTGTGTGTGCGTATAAAATGCCTTAAGAGATTCTTATACAAGTATAGTAAGTTGTCTTTAAAATAAACATTCTTGATAATCGAGTAATACTTCAGTATCGTTTATTTTTAAAACTAAAAACACTTGAGGTTTATATACTAAAATTGGGTTAAGAGAGGCTTTCTAAGACTTGTTTCCAGGAATTTTAATTTTAATTTCTGATGGGTGTATTGCTGTTTTATATATCATTGAAAATATAATAAAGTAGGTGAATTTAACTTGCCGAAGCTGTCTAGATAAAAGTATTCTGTTGTTGATTTCATTTCTATGGAGTAGAGTCAATCAACAAAAGCAATTTTATGTTAAAATATCATTGAAAATCTGCCAAGTCAAAAGTTCTTCAATAGTGATTCTAGAATGAAACCAAAAGTAGTTTAAGCCAGTTAATAATCAAAAATTTAACAAATCTGATTTACATAATATCAGAATTTTAAGGTACCTACACTTCGTATAAGTTAGTAGTTTATAAAACCCTGAAGTAAATTAAGCTGGTTGAAAAACCTTTAATGCTTAAAGGAAAGAAGCAAGAAACTGAGGTTACTCATAAACTCTTAGATTACAATTTTGTTTTATACTTCAGTTTATCGGACCCGTTATTTCTTCTAGTAATTTACATTCAGCTAGTTGTTCTTCCTTATAATTATTTATCTTACAATTTTTTAAATGATTTCACAAAGAAAGAGATTAACTAGTTACCCTTACCATATTATCGCATCGCTTTACTCAAAATTGATTCCATACATAGAGGTTCTTAATACAGACTTGAGTAAACAAAATAATTTGCAATATATGTAAGTAGGTATAGTCGCAGTAATATAGTAAATTTTTCCTTGACAAGAACCGAAACAAGTTTCAATGCAATATGTAAGAGAATCTTATTAACATTTTTCTAATAAGAACTCAAAAGATATTTTGGAGCAAAAAAAAAAAAGATTTAATTTTATGGAACATTTTTTGCTGCCATAATAGAACAAAAGGAAAAAAAAACTATGAACAAAAAAAAAATGTCTTTAATATTTTTTAATCCGATCTGACCACTAAATGTAATCGACTAGCTTTGAAAAGATCTAATTTTTTTCAACTTGTTAAAATAAAAAATTATAAGAGTTTTTACTGATTGTGGTTTATTTTTTATCGAAAATCTTTTTTCAAAAAAAAAAAAAAACTGTTTTAGTTCAAAGCATTAATTTTTTTTTAAGAAAAATCACAAAAAGGATTAATAGCAGTGGAAAATAGAAAAAAAATGTTTAAAAGACAACTTTTAAAAGAAGATTAAGGAAATTTAACTTTTCAACACTTACAAAAGCCAATAAGTAGAACATTTTTACTATAAAAGGAGGACAGGTTTTTTCCCATACAATTTAGTGCTAGAAAGATTTTTTTTTATTTAGAATTTGGTGCTTCTATTTGTGTAAAATTTACCGTATACAACAATTATTTTTACTAAATATAAGAATGGTGGTGTAAATCCGATTTTCCACATGAAATCGAATTTTCCAAATTTGGAATTTCTTAAAAATTTTTTGCGAACAATTGTGAAGACTCGAACCATAAATCCTTAAAATTTAAAAAAAATGGTACAGAGTCACTATAATAGTAAATGACAAATTATCGAAAATTAATCCAGAATAAAATTATAGTACTCAGACTCATCCCCATGTACAAACGAATAAAATTACCTGAAAAGATTAAATCACGCTTTAATGTAAACTTAAACTATACCTCAAACCGATAAATATAAGATTATTTTTAAAACAGCAATTTTAAGTTTATTTTACCAGATCAGTTTTTCATTTTGATGGTATGTCCTTTTTGAGGCGCCTTGCAAAAGAAATTGTCTTGCTATTCTTGTATCACAAAATATTTTTAAAAATACGACATGCATATCCTTTATCCTATCCCTATTCAATTATCCTGCAACAATAAAAACATTTTATGACATTACGATAATCATTCAATCATTTTGTTGTAAAATACAAAGACTTCTCGGTTGTAAAGTAAAGTGAAAATTGTAAAGTGTAAAATACAAAAACTTCTCGGCCAATATGCATGAATTTTAAAAATATGAATTTATTTTTCATTCGAATTGAATTTTAAATACTCTATTATTATTTCCAGGATTTAGTTTTTCACATTCTCTACAACTAATTTATTACACGGTGTAATGCATAGATTTAATTCTGTATTGCATGGCTACTCGCTTTATAATTTCATGTAGGTATATATAAATTTAACTATTATGTAATACGGTGTTCGATCTGTGATTGTATTTCCGAATCGGGAAAATAAAATTGACCAATATAATAAAATGTACAGATGAAATTTTTTTGTCATCATCATTCTTTGTTTAATAATGGACCTCTAATGTGGTCTTTTTAAAATATGTTCGTTATTACATACATATTTCTTTATTATTATTTTACATTGCAAATTAATAAAAACATTATTTACAAAATCACATCTTATTAACTCTTTCCATTTCAGATTCGAATACGAAGAAGTATACAAAATAACTGTGGCAAAATAATACATAGCAGAGGTGAAGTTGATGAAAATTGCATTATTCAAGTGTAAAATTGTGAATAGCGTCAAAAATTATTTACTTGGTAGAGTCATTAGAATTAAGTGTATGAAATTCTATAAGAGATTATTTTAAAAAAGTTAAAAAGAAGCATGTTTAAGGAAGACATATTTTGAGAATCAAATTTTTCACCTTAATGATAATAAAAAAATCCTTAGCATTCTTCGCTTGTAAAGATATACTTATTTTATGAACCTGTCGTAATCGAGTCATACTCACTCTCATAATCAAGCCAGAACAGCTTCTATAATTGAGGCACAAATACTCTGTATATCAATAAAATGTATATTTGTAATTTATCAAAAATTTTTAACAACAACTTATTAACGCATATTGTTATAATTGTACATGCATTTATATTATGTACGTATGTACAATTATAATAATAATTCATTTGAAATAATAATTAGGTTTTTTAATTTCCTGAGGGTCATTTTCACATATAGTGGGCTACAAAAATAAACAGAACATTGTAATTATTCATATAAAATATTTTAGAGTACAATATTATGAAGTTTTTTATACATTTATATACATACATAATTACATACTTATTATTATTTGATGTTTATGTAAAATAAATTTTATATTGTTTACACGTAATATGAATACATACTTAAGTAGAAAATATTAAAAATGGCACATGTCACATATAATACGATAAAGTTATTGTCAACAACTGAAACAACTGAATAATTATGTCGGGTATTTAAGTAAATGTAATAAAAAACATATGAACGGAAAATAGAACAAAAATATAATTTAACTGTTCATTTATTATAAAATTTCATTAGGAATGAAACAATTAACTTTTAATTTCAAATTCATAATAATTATAATTTCATTTATACGTTTGTATGAGTAAACGTTTGACCTACATAATTTTATTTTAACATTCTTTTAAGTCCTGAATTATTATTACTCTTGTTATTACGATATATTATTATGTACGTAAGAGTGTGCCACAAAAGAGAAAAAATATAAGTCGATTTACCTTAAAATTAAGATATTAGAACTCTTCGTTTTGAAATAGCTTACTCGAAACTGGGAAAATGTGTATAGCTTGAGAGAACGGTTTTAAATACAATCCCCTGATTGTTTATCATATTTTTTCAGTAACCTTTTACAGTCACATTCAAATAAGAATTTTCATTTATTTAATTGGATTTTCCGCTATACAACATAATGCAAAAAAATTCTTCTCACCTGAAAAACACAATACACGAATACATGACTCTCCCTCACCCGGTGGGCCAACTTTATTATGTATTTTAAATATCGAAGCAAACCAAATTTGAACTCGATTTCTCGTTACTTCGAGTATTCGTAGTAAATACGAGTATACCTAGCCAGAAAAAAATTTAAATTTCAGAAAAAGGTTAAATTCGTGCGAAACTCGCTGTCCCAACAGCGACAATGTCGAACAGGTAACTTTTTTTCCTCTGCAATTATTATAAAAATTTATGATTCATCATTTTTGACTTCTTTAACAATTGACTTCTATATTGACAATATTGACTAATTGCGTTAAGTAATATTTTCAAATGAAAAATATTTGACATGAATTTCCCAGCTGAAAACAATTATTATTAGCAAGAAAAAGTATGTTTGGGAAAACAAATTTCTCTAAAGAAATGTTGGGCCGCATATTATTGTTTTAGAAACAATATTTAAAATATCAAACAGGAAGAGTCTTAAAAATTACGTTGAACTTTTAATTGGTTATTTCAGCAACACAGTACGACGATTCGCAAATTCTGTGAGCTGTTTTCAAACTAGAAGTAATGGATTCGCAGGGTCGTGTTCCTGATTAAAACATCATGGAAAACCTTTTGGGAAAACTATCGGACAGTGTTTTTCTTAAAAGTTTTTCTTTCGGGATTTTGCAATGTGTCAGAAATTTAAAAAGCAAAAGATCTAAGGACGGGATTCAAATTTCAATTTGTGAATGGAAAAGGTGATAAACAGAAGTGATAACAGCAAAAGGGATTAAAATGATAAACAAAAATCTTTATTAAAAATTTTTAAAAAAAACTTAACTGTTCGTAAGATCGCCCAAAAAAAAAATGCTTTTAATTGAATTCCTCTGATTGTATATTCATATATGTACAAAGTATTTTCATATAATGTGCATGTGTAGAGGCAGTTAGTGTTAATTTGTAAAATAAAAAGAAAATTATGCACACAAATTAGTACAACAAAATGTGTGATTATTCGCTTAAAAGCATGTTCTTTGCACTTCTGAATAAATTTGAAGAATATCAGTTTTAAACAAATATTATGGGACCAAGTAGCATCTATACAAACTCTGTTATAATTATGAATATGGAATAAAACCAAAGTATTAGTCTTACGTTTATTTAAATAACTTATAATTTTGTAGTTACTGTAGCAAGCATTTTCTGACCAAGAACATTTATGCAGTATGTCTAGTTTGTTTTACATAGATGCATAAGATAGCGCACGAATGTATACTATAACAGAACCTATTGTAAATCTGACATTGTAAAAACTGTTTCGTTTAGTATGTGTGGCAACTTTCACCAACCAAGGTGCCAACTTTCAATATAACATAGATTGAATGCAAAAACTAATATAACACATAGTGACATACGTAAGGTGTAAGTTTATTAATTGAATTAAAATATACCTAGAGAAATCTCAAATTTACATACCGGAAATTTACTTGGAAACACGTAGTATCGCCCAATGAAATCAAATTGCAAGCTACTTACAGTTAATTGAATGCGTTATATTCAAAATTCATGGTGGGCCAGATTGTTCATAATTTTTATTGCAAATGATTTGTTTACCTTCAATCAGCTTTGTAGTTAAATTTTTGTTAAATGGTTATATTTAATAATTACATTTCAGTTAATTAATCATTTATATTGTATAATAACAAAATATGATAAAGAAATTCAGATAATGTATAATGTGGTGAACATATCACATAGTTACATGTTTTTGTATAACATTGTCAATGAATATGTAGATTTTTATAGTATAAAATAAAATACATAATATAGGAAGACAAACTGCTGTTGAAAATATCATTAACTATATGTTACAATTTTGTTTGTTGAAGTATTTTGTGAGAGGAGTAGATTTTTAGAAAAAACGAAGTACACATTTACCCTAACTATTGTAATACTTGAAATACAATAATACAGAAGCACAACCTTAAAATTCTTCACATTTAAATTCATTCAGGTTAATCAATCAAGTTAGAGTGTTTTGACCTTATTGGAAAATATTTCCAAGACAATTTTCAACTAAACCAAAAAGAAGATTAAAAATCGCACATTCTGACAAACATAAGAATTTTAAGAGTTAAATTAACTTCATTTCAAATTGAATTAACTTTACGAAATTGTTAAAATGCATTGACAATCTTCTCACTGATCATCACGTTAAACTTCCACAGTATTGTACAATATTTGGAACAAAAACATTGAAAAAGTCAAATGCTCATGTAATCAAAATAACGAGAAACAACCATGTAACAGTGATGTGGTGTCTAAAAAAACTTATAATTAAATGCAAAATAGTATTTATACTCCTAAGAACGTATTTTCGAATGGTATTATTAATTTGCCTTACCATTTGCAGCACTAAGAAGTAATGATCTGAGATATAGACTTAACTTTATATTTTAAATAAGTGAGTAAATGTTTGAGTGATAACTTAAAAACTAATTGAGCAAAGCTCACCAAATTTTCATATATCATTTATAATAATAAATGCCGGAAATCTATTTAAATTAAATGTGATCGCGCTCGTGGTCTCAAAAATTATTTAAGCTATAATATCGAATTTACGCTCAAGCTAATATTTTGTTTACAAGGTTGTTTTGTTATGTGAAATAAAAATCGTAGTCCTAATGGTAGCCGCTATACAACTTCAATAGTTATTTGATCAAAGTACTGAAATATTCTATAAACAAAGATATGTTACATATCCACTATTTTCGGTAAAAGCTATAGAGACGTAATGAGTTCTTACGATAGATGTCTCAGAACTTTCAAAGTTCTTTGGCCTTATCTCAGAAAATATTGAAACTATAATAATAGAATATTATTGTGGCTCTTCATTGAACCTTCATACGTACGGGTATCACTGAGTTAACAGCGTCAATTCTATACTTATTCTTGTCTTATATTAAATGTTTGCCCTTCAAAGTTTAACAGAATTCCGCCTTTGAATTAGTTCTATTAAAATAGTGGAGGAAATAATTTTAATAAAAGTTTAATGCATAATTTTTATATGTTGAACAACAAAATGCTTCTTTCTGTTCGTGTGCCCGATTACTCTCTCTGTTCTTACTCATATTCCTTATTAGAAAATATAAACCAAATATTTTACCTCATCAAAATAACCACATAATCTCATCAATTTGTTACGGCTACGTTTAATTTTACTCTCATCCGAAATGTATGCAATAAGTATAACTTATGATTAATGTCAAAAAAACAATGAAAATTTTGTATATAGGTCATCATTTAAAAAAAAAAAGACAGGTGAAAACGCTTAAAAATACGCTACTTTATAAATAATTTTTTTGATCTAAATTTATTAAATTACCAACGTATCACAAAATTTACTGAAAAAATCTTTTTTGACTTTATTTTAACCTTTTAACAATAAAAATGTTATAAACTGTTAATTTTACATGATTTGTGGGTTTTCAATTTGAAGCAATTAATTTTTTTTTCGTTTCATGGCAAGTTAAAACGCCTTCTACCCACCTCAAAAATAACGCCTATAAATAAAAAATTTTACAAATTAAAAATTTATGCTGAATGAAAAACGATTTTTACTTCGATGGGTTCGCTATATTTAAAAGGATAAAATTTTATTAAACGTCAAAGTGTATGAGAATAATTTGCTATATCCGTTACCGTTATTTCATATTTTATTATTTTATACAAACGAGGGTGAGATGAATGAAGAAAAGTTTGAAAAAATATTTTTAATGTTTTTCTTTGTAAAAACAATTTGAAGAAAATGAGTCGGGACTGAAGAAATCAATTCTTATTACTTTTTTTTATTATCCTTAACAGTTTTGCCTGTTTTAATTTTGTGCACCAAGAAAATATAAATTTAAAATGTAGTAAATTATACGGTATTGGGTTTGTATTAGCAATTTAAAATTACTCCAAAGGCATTTGCGTAAAATCTGGAAGGCATTTCGGTAAATGGACTAAGCATATTACAGCTTCCCTGCCTTCCCCGAACAGCAAATTGCACAATAATTATTGTCAAAATCTGAAAGCAAAATATCCCATGTCCATAATCTAACTATCCTGATCTGTCTAACAAACGAATATATCAAAAATTTTTTGAAAAATTTCTGAACTGTAATTGCAATAGTTTCCATAGTGTACGATCAAATGATTTTCAAGAATTTCCAACTAGTTTTAGCAATTAATGTAAAATCAAAATTTTAATGAGCCATAACAAAATATTTGCTCATTAGAAATTTCAATAGTGTTGGTCCTATAATTTCTGAGATCTAGCTATACAACTTTTGAAATTGTAAAACCGCTATCATAAGCGCTCATGATATCGTAATAGCTTTTATCGAAATTAATGGTCATTTTGCCATATTCGTTTTAGCCAAATTTCAATAAACTAGCTTTAACAATTTCTAAGTTATTACCAAGTAAATTTTGAAGTTGTAAAGCGGGTAGCACAAGGAGTCAAGAAATTTTTATGACATTTATCACACATAATAGTCCCGACAACATATTTGTGCGAAATTTCGATGTTATAGCTTCAAAAACTTCTGAGATATAGAAATAACTTTGGAAATAAACCATATGTTAAAATTTGGTGAACTTAGTTCAATTAGTTTTTGAGTTGTTGCTGGGGTGGACAGACGAACACACAGACATTGTTAAATAGACCTAGAATTCGACGATGATCCACTATATCAAGATTTAAAAGAAAGTTAATTTAATATATATAAGTTATCATATTTTTAAGCAAAATTTTCGAATGTTTAAACTATATAACAGAGAAGTCTTAAGGTTGCTTCCTCAACGTCTAACAAAAATAAAAATTCAGTTCTAATATTTGCTCCTTCAATATTATTTAAAACTTTCCATATTGTCATGGTAAAATTTTAAACATGAAAAATTTCATATGGACCCATGTTCATTGAGTCTACACAATTATTATCTATCCTAAATTGTCTGTGTATTTCCTAAGTAAAAATCTACTTTAATTTTATTTAAAAATATTTTTTAAATTTACATTGTAATGCAGTATTAAATTTAAAAATTCGTCTCCTTAAATCTTGTTTTGGAAAAAAAAAACTACTATTTGTTTTCATCGTTCCTTTTTGAGAATTAAATTGGTACACGTGCAGAAATTTAAACAAGACATAACATAGCAGTTCAAGGAAAATTACATTTATTATGTTGCTTATAACAGAACAAGTATTTTTTTGAAAATTTAATTTTAACATAAACGAAATTTGATTCAATGGAATCGCTCAAACTATTCCAAAAAAAGAAACTTGAGTACCTACCTATGTAATGTACATATTTATAAATGTAAAAAAATTTAATAAAAAAGTAAAGACACTGTAAAACAGTATAAATCAACAGTTAATCTTAACTTCCCTGGGATACGAGCTCATAAGAACATTCACAAGATAATTTAAATTTGATTTAATATTTTTGATAATATCATGACGATATTCAAAATGACATCCCTAAACCGAAGACGCTGGCACGTTTGAATGGATGGTGGTATAAATAACATGATAATTCGAACTCGAGAAATATATCCAAAATTTGATTCATCAAGTGGGCATTACAAAGAAAATTCTAAATATATACATATAGGGTAATAAACTACGACCTTTTTACGAGCAGTTTTGACCCTGAGAATTCACATGTTTTTTCTCACTAATGAAATTGAATTTGAGTTTTACCAAATTTCACAAATAATTGAGATAGTATGTAACATTATACTCAATATTTCGGAGATTGTTAGATTTGGTTGTGCCTTGGAAAGTTACATATTTTTATTACATATTTTTATTTTTATTTCATATTTTGAAGTTGGATAAAATTTGAAAAGTAACATTTTATGAAGTACATTATTAAATTTAGCATTGATGCCGATTACTACCTATTCAGAAAACTCTTATTTAGTATATTTGCTTAATTATTTAGTCAATTAATATGAGACATTTTTCAATATCATACTTCTATACTTTGTTGTTAATCTCCAAAAAGAAAAATTTTGATTTGCGTTATACTTTTTAATTTTCTGTCAAATTCAGCAATCACCTAAAAATGAAAGGAGATTGAGGTTTATTTGAATTAAATTAGCAAAACTTAAATATTACTGTAATCCATAGAATGAACACATTTATATCGAATAATAGTATCATAAATGGTAAAAGAATTTTCATATTATGATAAGCAAGTTATTCTTATGCCATAGAACTACGAAAACCTCTTTATATTCATTTGTTATTAAGTTGAGTTGAAAATAAACGTCTCAATTTATTTTCTTATCTTCTTCCAGATATTTTTTTATTCTTGCTTTCATTTGTATTTTCTTCAATATTATAATTCATTGTTTAAGGGCACACCCAGGTTGAATTGAAAAAAAAAAAAGAAAAAATTAAAGGAAAAAAAATGACTGAAACTTAAACCATCATTACTATTTTCTTATACTCAGTTTTTGTTATTTTTCTTGTAGTATATTTATAGGCGCTGATTGAATATTGAAGTTAAATTACATAATATTATAATATATAGTTTCTTTCTCATATCGCAATAAGTTAATATTAATGCAGATTTTTCTTCTCTATATAAGCTAATCAATATTAAAATATATTGAGCACATACGTATTGTACATACATACATTTATGTGTCTGTATTATGTTTGTTTATGTATATTATTTGTACATTATATTTTATAACTAATATTTATAGGTACAAACGATAAATTAGTATTATTATCAATTTCATCATTACCAAATGCCATCAATATCATCGTCATCATCAACATCATCATTTTGTCATCATCATCAAAAATTTTTCAATCATACATTTTCTTAGACGTACTCGTATAATATTTTGATAGAAGTAACTTATAACTTAAAACGCAAAGAGAATTCAAACAAAATAATTACAATACTGTGAAAATAGAATGAGTTGCTTGGTATAGAAAAGAAAGAGAGCAGGGGAGTCTCAAAATAAAGTAACACAAAAAAAAAATGAAAAAAGATATGAGTAAATGAAACAAGGAAATTAAGTAATACACACGAAATGAAAATGTCTGTAATTTAAGTGGATAATTTATAGCAGAAAATTACTTGGTTGAGTAAAGTAAGAAAAAAAAAAAACAATAAGAAAACAATAAGAAAAAATTCAAAAAATTAAAGGTATAAAATTAAGGATTTATATTATTAAAAGTAAGGTGAGTATGTATATGTATATATGTAAGTATAATTATTGTACTTTATTTTTATATTCATTTTCATGACGTGATAATATGTTGGTAAAGGATAAGGAAGTTACAATATAAAGTATATGCTAGATGATAATGGAATGTATAAATATAAGGTTTTTATTTCAATTTCTGCTTTCAATGTTAAAGCTTAACATTAAAGGTTTCATAAAATACACAGCATTTTAAAGGAAAGTAATAAATTTTTTTTTATTCTTTAAACGAGAATTTCAAAGAATTCGTTTAAAATCGATTATATTTTTTTCTTTGGTTTTTAATTAAATTAACCTTGAATTATAAAATTTTTAACTTATGAAATGAAATTAAGGTTTTAAACAGATGTGATATTGAAAATAAAATACAATATTATACAAGTTTTATAAAATTTTTTGACATACTTAATAAAAATACATTAAATTATGGGTACATACTAAGATTATTATTATAATAAAATTAGGAACTTTATAGGCCCGATATGACACAATCCTAATTATTTTGAAAATTTCTTCATTAAAAGTACAAGATTTGCACGGCAAGAGTTTATAGAAAATCTATTCCAGATTTATTAAAAATGTTTTGATTTTTTCATTATAAAAAATTTGCAAAATTTTTCAAAAATTTGTAAAGTTTTGTACTTGAAAATTCAAAGAAAGCGTAAAATTTTGTGACAAACAAAATTATTACAATTGTTTACAATCGAATAAACTCAAAAATTTCGTGAAAAAGCATTGAAACAAAAAATCAGATGCAAACAAAATAGTCCTGAAAGTTATACTTGCATTTCTCATGACGGTAATTTACTCGATTGTACTGTTGGAGAGCAAAAACTAATAACAACCCAATGTTTTTCATATTAGTTTCCGAAAATTAAATAGACGACAGTAATTAAGCAGAAATCTACAATTTACCTTGAAAATTAAGTAAAACCAATTGCCTAATGTAACAGTTACTTTTTCTTCTAATATTTTTTTGGAAAAAATTTCAACTAAATTTTTAGTTCAAAATTTGATTTGAAAATAGCTACTATTAAATCGTGAGGTTAATGCTACAACTAGATAACTCGAAAATTTTTGCTTTTATATAATTTGCAACCAATATCTAAGCTTACCAAAACTAAATATCTTCATGATAAAGTCAATATTTCTAAAGCAAAAATTGCGAGTTATCTAGTTGTAGCATTAACCTCACGAAATTACAATAACAGTGAAAATGCTTACGTAAGTTTTAAATATATAAGAGTTCAGACGCTAGTGTTTTAATAAGAGTTAAAAACTGGCTAGTGTTTTTGTTGAAATTCTGGTATAGACCATCATTTTTATATGTAAGAAATAATTATTTTTTCCAGAAATTCTATATTTTATTCCAAATTTTACTGGTGCTTTTACTCTGACTGAATGCCTTGTTGATTACACTGTTGTTCAACTACTTTATTATTGTCCTTTTTTCCATTTTCTGTTCTTGATTTATGCTAGTTTTTTATTGTTTTTTTTTCTTGTTGTTTAATACACAACATTTTCCTACTATTATCATACCCATTCATCTTTTAATACAATTTCTGAAAATGAAAGGACATTGATGGTATTCTTCTTTTGCAGCTGTTCTTTTTACTCTATTTTTTGTAAGTTTTAATTTTTTTTATCTCTTGAAGTAAGTTTGGTCTTGTTTTATTTTAATGCTTTTTTTTTATTTGGAACTTCAATAGAGTTTGAAACGTATAACAACAAAAACCGGAAATCTGTTTTATCATCAGAAAAAAAAACTTTTATTTTTTGTATTTTTTATTCCAGTTTTTTTTTGTTTTTTTGTGTTTAACATCTTCAATTTATTTGATCGTTAAATTAGGCCATAAAAAAGAAAGGAAAATAGTAAAACCTAGTAAAGAGACAAAACAAGAAACAATTTAATAATCTTAAATTGTTTGAAATCTTCATTGAAAATTTCAACGAATTAAAATGTTACCAATGGCATTAAAAATTATTTGTTTTGGAGTGTGTGTGTGGAAATTCTAAAAGGACAAAATTTATTTTTTTTGTTTTTTTATACTATGAAAAACAGATTAGTTTGCTATTTTATTATTCTTTGATGGTAAATTAAATAGCAGCAAAAATAAAGTTTTTTTAAATATAAGTTTTAAAACGAAGTCGGATTCGGTGGTAATTACTCTAGACGCTCTTGTTATTGTATTTTACCACTATTATAACTGGTGTAGCTAATAGAATTGGTATAATTTAGTTTGCAAATGAAATAGAAAAAACTGAAAGTGAAGTATATTAAAAGTTCAAAACAAAGGTTATTAGGCTTTCTCAACATTAGTTCAGTAAATTTTTTCAGATTTCGCGATCACAAGACTTTTAAAAAATTAAAATTTTTAATTTTCCAATATTATCTATTTTATAAAGCGTTTTCCAATTTTAGCATGCTTATAAACAAACCCTGGTATACCATACATTTGTTTTTCTACAATGGTTTCGAAGTAAATGATAAAATTAAAAAAATTATACTTAAAAAAATTTATAACCAGCACAATAATTGTGTGTCGTTTCTGTTATAAAAATGCTCATATTACGAACTAAGTATGTATCTAAAGAATTTACAAAACTTGAAGATTACTTTCATTGTGCAGTCAGTTTTGATTCGAACAATTTTTGATACACAAAATTTTCTCAAATGGCCTATTGGTAAAAGTAAGGGTGGTGGTTAAGAAAGTGGAAGGCTTTTAGCTGTTGAAAAACCATGACTAGCAAATTCTATGCAGCTAGCTTTAATATTTACAATAACGATATATTTTAATCAATCTTTTTCAATATTTCAAGCAATCTTTTTAAGTTGTACGACAACAAGCCGAATAGTGTTGCGTTGAAAGTTTGATCAGATTAAATTAGATTCGTAGATTGACAGGGTCAACCTCAGACCATTTCAGTGCAGCGGTAAACACTAATCATACCGTTTATAATCCTATAATCATCATGTAATTACAGGTTCGTCCCACATATCTCCCCTAGTGAACTAATATCGCCTCCAGACTAATGCTTCACAAAAGTAGAGAATATGTTCAGTAGTCTCATCTTCATCATGGCAAAATATACACAAACGGTCGCCAGATTGCCCCAATTTGTGCAAGTGATAACCCTGTCTGCAATACATAGTTAAGAAGCCGACCACCAACTTGAAAGTCGGATAAATTTGACTTATTTTATTTTTTCAACCACATGCTATGTAGGCTTATTTATTTTTGACTTCTATTGATATTTTCTTTATAAATTCTAATGAATTTGGTAATAATGTTTGGAGTAGAACTCGGATTGAGATGAAATTGAATTGTTTAAAGTTTACAATTATTCAATTAAATAATGAACTGAACTACTAAACACTTTAAAAAATTTTTTATCATCAACTTTTTTTTTCTAAGTTAGGCTTCGTTGCTCAGAAATGTGACAAACATTTATACACTCTTAATTTTATAATTAAAGCAGTTATTTTAAGTAACCGATTCTCAACTGTTATTTATAAAATTTTATTTTTCTTTGTGACTACTAAAATTATATTTAACTTTAGTAAACTTCTTCAGTATTTTTATTGTAACAGCATTGTTTTTTTTTATTATATTGAAGCCGTAGAAGAAGTTTCTCATTTATTTTGACCTTTTTTTTATTGTTTTGTTTTCATTTACTTTGGCAAAATACCAGAAACCTCTAACTATTTATGTAAGTGACAAAAAAATAAGTTGAGATTTCTTTGAAATTTCTTCATTATTTTATTTTTATTTTTCTGTTTATTGCTCGCGACAAAATAATGGCACTTCGGTGTTTGTCAGCAGAAAAACTTTTTGTCACAACAACAGTAACGACAATTGACTTTTTTTTTGTTGAACTTAAACTGCAGTGAGAGTAATCCTTTCTCAATTTTTGTTTTGTTTTTCTTGTAGTTTTTTCCGCGGATATTTTTTGATTTTCTTTCTAAAGGATGAAATATTTTGCTCCGATTTTATTGTTTTCTTTTTCTTTCTTGACTGTTAAGTTATATAAAACTTAGAATTCGAAAATAAAAAGCTGAAAACTATGAAAAGCGGAAATATGCGAAAGATGGAAGCAAAATGTGAAAAGTCAATTGTTAAGAATGCCATTATTCTTATACTTTACATTATTATTATACCCGTACGAACGTATGTTCGAAGGGTATACTAAATTTGCCTTACCGTTTGTAACGCTAAGAAATAACGGTCTTAGATATAGACTCAAGTGTATGTTTTTGATCAGCGTCAAATTCTGAGTTGATTTAGCTTTGTCTGTCCGTCCGTCCGTCCGTCCGTCCGTCCGTCCGTCCGTCCGTCCCAACGATAACTCAAAAACTAATTGAGCTAAGTTCACCAAATTTTCACAAATGATTTATTGTAGTAAGTGCCAGAACCCTATTTAAATTGGACATGATCGGGGTACCGGTTCGGGTAGCTGCCATACAACTTCAAAATTTATTTGGCTACATCTCAGAAACTATAAAAGTTGTGGTATTGAAAATTCACACAAACGAATATATTGGTAGGGCCAATGTGTATGATAAAAGTCGTTGAAATTACTTGGCTCCTTCTGGTACCTGCCATACAACTTCAAAAGTTATTTGGCTATATCTCAGAAACTGTAAAAGCTGTGGTATTGAAATTTCACACAAATGAATATATTAGTAGGGCAAATGTGTTTCATAAAAGTCGTTGAAATTACTTGGCTCCTTCTGGTACCTGCCATACAACTTCAAAAGTTATTTGGCTATATCTCAAAAACTATATAAGCTATGGTATTGAAATTTCACACAAACGAATACACTAGTAGGGCCAATGTGTATGAAAAAAGTCATTGAAATTACTTGGCTCCTTCTGGTACCTGCCATACAACTTCAAAAGTTATTTGGCTATATCTCAGAAACTATAAAAGCTATGGTATTGAAATTTCACACAAGCGAATATATTACTAGGGCCAATGTGTTTGATAAAATTTGTTAAAATTTCTTAGCTTTTTCTGGTAGCTGCCATACAACTTAAATAGTAGTTTGGCACACACAGTATTTTGAAAAACAGACAGTATTGAAATTTTGCATAAATTAATGTGTCCCTTAGTCAGTTATGGCATCTTTATTTGCACATAGGATAACAAATTCGTACGGGTATCACAGAGTTGACAAGGTCAACTCTATTTTTTTTCTCGTTTTTATATAAACTTTTCTATAACTTTGAAATTAAAATGTTAAGTGGAATTTTTACATTATTAGTTAAAAATTATTTTGTTTCAAGGAAAAAAAAATTAAAAATTTATTGCAACTAAGAAAAAAGTTAGAAAAGTTGACATTGAAATTTATTACAGCCCATGTAATTAAAGACATTTTTAAACTTTTTTCAATATGGAAAATAACCACCTGAATAATTTATTATTTTTTTTCTCTCAAATCTTGTAGTAGTACACTTTGTCGGAAAAGTATAAAAATTATGGCAAAACAAAAGAAAATCTTAAAGAGATTTCCTACAGGCATAATGTCGCTGAAATTTAATAAAGTGAAAACAAGAACAGAATATTTGCCTTTTATCGAAGCTTGCTTTTATATTTCACTTATATTTGCCTTTACTTCAATTATATGAAATTCCCAAGGGGATAGCCCATTGTATTGTTCCTCAAAATCGTTTGTAATATTGTTAATTTTAATTTTGGTACACTTTCATCCTCTTTTAGAACACAAGAAGCTTTTGCACTTTCTCCAGCTCCATCCCATATTAAGTTGCATTTACTTTATTACAAATGAATTACGTTGCATTTATTGTTTAAGGCCTATGAATATAATTATCCAGAAACTGAGCGCAAACTTCCTAACTATCATTACACTACAAAATAAAATAATTTCAAGCACAAAGTTGCGATTTTTATAATTGATTTTTGTTGCAAGACTTGTGCCACGGGATTTCTGCCTCAATCGAACAGATTTCCAACATTGTAAAATCTACTTTACTATAGACGATGCAGGAGATGTATAGCATTTTCGTGACTTTATGGCCTATTTAAAATGTTCATACAAATATCCTCCATATTTTTAAGAAGGTGGATAATTATATAAAATTTCACATTTCTATCTTAAAGAGTGTTACAGTTTTATATGTAATTTCACAAATGAATAGATGAAATGAAAATATTAAGCATCTTTTTCCAATTTTTTTTGCTTTTAAATTCGTGGGTTAAGGATTGAAAATTCAAATCTTGTGCGGTTTCTGTATGATTATTTGGGAATAATATAATTAAGACGCAGAATGCTAACTCTTTTAATAGCGACATTTTTAAATCCGACATCCAGCTAAAAGCATCATTTAAATGGAAAATAGCTTCATCTTCAATAGGAGACTGTTCTACTTAATAATTAATGTGAATTCATCAATTATTAATAATAATATTTTAATCCTTTGCTTTTTGATTTCATTAATGTTACAAAGATTTCTTAAAAATACTTTTTCTGAACTTAAATTAAACCTTATACATTAATTGTAGCTTAAAAGTTTTTATCAGAACAGTTTTAATAATTCATTAATTTTCATTTATTGATTATGATTTTTAATTTTATTTTTTATTTACAGACTGTCAGTAAAGTCAAACTTGTGCTATACTTGTGCTATATTTATACTTTTAGAAATGTTTTTCCAATTCTTGTTCAAATAATTTTTAACATACGACGTTTGTAACCCCAAGAAAGGAATAATTGCGAATAGGAAATATTACAAAAAGTATATTTTTGCTCAAAATCAAATTCTAAGTCGATCGAATTCTGTCCGTTTATCCCCCCACTCGTATATTATTGAAGTAATCACTTGTAAAAGCAAAAAGACAGAGACTTAGAATTTCTTAAAAATGGACATTTTCATTGCACACAGATCGCAGATTAAGATCTCTTAAAGAGTTGTTATGACCATGTTTCATATAGTTGCAGAGTTATTGAAAAGCTCTACGAAAAAAGGTCTCCCTATTTGATAAACATTAATTATAAAGTTTTCCTCTTATAATAGCCTAAATGTTTATCAAGTCTAAAAGTTTTAACCTAAACTGGCAGGTTTTCAACGGGAAAGAGCAAAATTAACTTTTTTACTTGTTTATTATTGCTCAAATCTATTATCACTGATGATATCAACTTCAATGTTAAAGTTTATTTTATTTCTTATTAAATACTTCATAAAAACTTACTGACACACTCTTAAGGAAATTTTCTTAAATTACCTCGGTTGTCTAGAAGCCGTTAAATTGAGTGGAAATTGCTTTTTTTTCTTATTGTTAAAAAAAAAGTTCAAATACAATTCAAACACACATGTCTATGTAAATTTGATTGATGATAAAACAATCAGTATGAAGAAAAAATTTATTACTTATTTTTGTTGTTTTTTTTACTTATAAAAGAAATTTCCAGTTTTTATTAAAATAATTTCAAGATAAACACGCCAAAATTGAAAATATTAACAATAGAAATACTAATACGTACAGCTATTTCAGTAGATTCAGATGATTAAAGAATCTTATTGCTCCATAAATTAAAAGTTTGAATAAACATTTAGTAAAAAAAACAAGTCCATATCTGCGATTCTCCAAAAAATGGTGAGATATTAGTTCTTGTTAAGCAGAGTTCGTAAACTTTATTTATAAAATCACTATAATTAAAAAGATTGTACTCGTACGTGCATACGCACGGGATAAGCAATTTTTTTTAGTTAAATTTTTATTGAAATTTTTTTAACTGGCATTATTATAAAGCAAAAATTAGCCAAATTTAGAATAGGTCAGAACTAAAACATACCTGCACTCTGTTCTTACTTACATACCCAATCATATTGTTTTTATTTCTTAAACATACCATTTCAAAATTTATTCGATGTACGATTCCAAAATTTATAATGTTAAAATTTTTCCTAATTGCAAATTACTGTGAAAAGAAAGAATACAGTCCTATAAATATTGTACCTTTTTCATGTTATACATAAAAGACCTTTGAAATTTATTGAACCGTTAAGATTTTAAGCCTCGTTGAAATATTGTAAATGTGCTAGCTTTTAAGTCGTCCGTCTCACACGTTTTGCACATGTAATTATTACGTCACATGTGATTATTTTTCACTGATCACTATTTCTGCGAGTGTTCGAACCTGGCAGGCCGGACTTGTCACACGGAGCAGAGTATACTTTATATCAATTGGAGAATTATCGATATATTGAATCATCGATATTTTCGATATATCTTCGCAAAACTATGGTCATACATCGATAGTTTCGTAACGCAACTTTCTGTATAATAACGCAACTTGCTGCTGTATAGACCTCCTAAAATTAAATATTTTGTAAATAAACATATACATTATAGTGATATAAGCATGATAGTGTGATCAAAACTAAACATGGAATGAATAAAACATGTAAATAAATAACATTATTTGAAAAATATCAACTGTAATTGTACTTATTAACGGCTTACATAGGCATTATAATGTGCATAATATTAACTTTCAATATTTTTATTATTTAATAAATATTTTTCTTTTGTTAACTTTTCATTCTCTATTTTATCGATAAAAAATCGTTTGTTGTTTTGAACTTTTTGAACTTGTCATATGCTTAAGCAAAATAAACTTTTTGTCGGTTGCCGATAAACTGGCAAGTTGAGATATTTTAGAACATTAGCAAAATTATTGTATATATTGAAACAATTAAGCTAAACTCACTTATGTAAAGGCTCAGCTAAATTTGGTGTTCAAAAGACATGTCGTGTGTTCAATTTCAACTTTGACAAGATTTTCTCTTGTTCATTGCAAAGAAGCAATATTAAGAATATAATGAAACTCAATGCCAGGTTCACTTCACTTCAAGTTTTCACGAAATATTCGGAATAAACCAAAAGAACATAGAAATAGAAAGGAAAAATTTTTAATTTTCACATTAGTGAAATTTGAATGTAAATTAACGTGGATACGTTTGAAAAAAATGTTATCGAATTCATGAAACTCAAAACGGTATTCCGTTTTGACCATTTTTCAAAATTTACTAATTAATGTAAAACCATTGATAGTTTCGATAATTGGACCTCTAATTTACATCGACTTCTCGAAAGAACCGGATGGCTTAGATAGACCACCTGTAAATACAACGTTCAATGACGACTTAGTGGCCAAGGGGTGACGGTAACAAATGTTACGATTTTCAACCAACCATAACACGAAATAAATCTTAATGTATGCAATGCACACGTAAAAATTTTCATTTTTTCAAAATTTTTATTTAAACAAATTAGAGTTTGAATGGTATGATGCAAGCTGACAGTTTTATTGCATATTGAAAATTATTTTAGCGTATAAAGTTGCAATTTCGTGAAATGTTTTTAAGTATTTGTTCTATATGATACTTACAGAAAATTTTGATTATTAATTTTACAACTTTTTATGAGAATTTTATATTATTTTGGCATAGTTAACATCATGTTTATAATCTAGCCATTGTTAGATTTTGAGCACTCAAGTGCTTAAAAAAATTATTTTCATTATGAATCTCACAATATACATAGTTGAGTAGTAGGTACACCATTTTAAAATTTTGTATTTTATGCACTGTTGATACTTTCCAAATTTGTAAGGATATTAAATTAATTTTTAGTAGAATTTAAAATTCAATTTATACATAGTTTAATTGTGACTCGTATTCATCTACTCGTATACTGAAGAGAGTTAAGTTTTAATTATAATATTGTGAATAATAATAATGAGATAATATTGCCATTTAGACGAAATAAAAAGGAATTAGAAAAAGGACGACGATAATAATTTTATGGGAGTTTGAGATGAAATATGTGCATATTTAATTATTTTGTACTTTTACATAAACTTGAAAAACTTGTCTTTTCGGAAATATAAGACGCCGAAAATTCAAATTTTACAAATTTCTAGGGGAAATAACTTGGGAGGAAACAGTAACTATTTGTTACTGTTTAACAGCTGCTAAAATTTCGGCCTTCTATAACTTATGAATTAAAAAAAAAATTATATTAAAAATTTTAACCCAACAAATTTTAGCTAATGTTAAATTTTAAGGGGCGCTTGTCAATGTGACATATATCTATGTTGTTAGTCGGTAGAAGAACCAAGTTCTTAATATTATACGTCTACAGAATTAAAAATATGTAGGTTTGTAGTCTCGATACAATAAATATATAAAAATGGTTTTTCTAGGATTTGGGGAGGTTGTAACATTCAGAAGGTGAGAAATAACATAGGTCGAAATTTTGTATAGTTTTTTAAACAAACACACATACGGAACGGCAGAGTAACCTAATAACCCTAGAAGCACTTATTTTCTAATTTTTTTAACAGAAAACTGCTAAATAGTTAGGGTAATAAAATATTTGCTTTTAAAAACAATTATACCAAGCAATTTGTTAATGAAACATACACTATAAAAAGTTTTCAATTTGTAATAGATCATAATTGTTTAAAAAATTTTCCTTATATATAGGAGATAATTTGATTCCAGAACGTTTCTAGAAATGGAAAAACAACAGGAGTAAGAAGAATCAGTTTGTCTGTGTGTATTTCCGTACGTTTGTCTAAAGTTCGGTTGAACTTATTTTATATGTTAATTTATATTTTTTTAAATGTGTGCTTTGTGCTCTGGTTGTTACCGAAACTATATGACGAACTTTTCAAGGAATTCGGATGGCATAAAGAGAAACTCACTAAGATTAAAAATTTACATTTTTCTAGGCATGTTGATCCTTAACATCGGAATCTTGGCATCCTTATCATCAGAAATTTCTCTACCACTTTCGCAAAATTAGACAACACTAATTGTCTATAAATCAATATTATTGCAATTTCAGAACTAATCAGAGAACTCAAGTATTTTTAGCAAAAAATAAATTTCTTTTGAATCTTATCAGAACACAGTTTGAATGATTGGAATAAACTTGTAAATGATATGTACATTATTCAAATTAAATGTAAACTTTTAATATTCGGACCACGTTTGTTCAACAATTCAATTATGATATTTATTTTATTATTCCCTTTAATTTTATTGTGTACACATACATTCACACAAGAAAAAAAAAACTTAACTAATTTCCAAATTAAATTGTCTAATTTGTTATATGAAATTTACATGTGATATTGTACAAGAATAAATAAAAAAGCAAATTCTTAAAAGAAAAATAAATGTACATAAACTAAAATAAAAGTTAAAAGTAAATTAAGAATGAAAATAATAAATTAAAAGAGGGGCCAAATAGGCACCCTCAACTAACATTTTTCTGCTTTTTTTTTTGTATATTGCCTTTCAAATAAAATGATCTTCTAATTAAAACAGAGTCTAGAAAAAATTTTTCCGTTTATTTATTTATTTTTTTTTGTTGCTCATATTGTATACTAAAAAAAACTTAGATTTTCTTTTATTTTACAAAAGAGTGACATAGAATTTCTGTTCTGAAAAATTGAAAAAAAGGGAGAAAAATTCAAGCTTAATTTCTTCTAGAAAAAAAAAAACAGAAAAGCAAAAGTAGCATATAACAAAAGTATTAAAAGAAAATTAAGAAAAATAAAAGAAAAGTCTAAAGAAAATGAAAAATAAAAATATTTGTAAGAAAAATAAGTTAATTTGACATTCAAAGAATGAAAGTCAATTCTTCAAAGCAACAAAAAAAAAATAAAACAGCATTGTAATAACAACCAGCAACTTGTATGTAGACTTGTTCAGAATGTTTGTATATTTAAGAAATATTAGAAAGAATTTCTTCATCATTACACAAGCAATTATAGTAAATTTTTCGTTATAAAGTCATTTTGTTAAAGAAAAATCTTTGGAAATATTTTGGAAAACTCGCAAAATCGCATTACAAATGTTTACGAAAATTGCTTACTAAGTCTTCAATTTCATTTGTTTCTTTTTCTTTTATTGTGTTTTGTCTACTTTTTATAACTGAAGGATTTCCAAAGTTTTTTGTTTTTCTTTGTTTATTTTTGAATATTGTGCTCTATTCAATCCAATTGTACCTATTTGAAAATGAAATAATCAAAAATTTTGGAATGTCCTAGAATTGTAATGATTGTTGGTCTTAAACTAATTCAGTTTAACTATTTCATCAGTTTAGAACAACTGTGTAAAGCTATTGTATTTCCAATATAATTCTAATTTAAGAAATTTTTATATTAAACGAATTAATTTGATCAAACCTGTTGACTATAATCATTACGGCGCACAAGTAAAACACCATTTAAGGCACTAAATAAGCTTCTGCAAACTAGCAAGCAATTCCTTAATCGCTTATGGAAAAAGGTAAGAATAGTCGAGAAATTGATAAAAACTCATAATTTTTAAATATTTAACATTTAAGCAGTAGCTAATTGAAATTAGTAGCATTTTATATCTCGTTATTTACACAAGAAACTTAGAAGAAAATCAAGTCAATTTTCTTAGACTAGACAAAAATCACAAAATGAATCGAAAGAATATTAATCTCGAATAAATAATAATAGTCAATACTTTTAGTAAACTCTTCCAGTTACCCAATACTTGCATCTCAATTTCAGAAACTGAGGGGGCTATTCCAATTACACTACATGTAAAAATTTTATTTGAAGACAACTTTATTGTGTCAATTCGTTTAACGTGCAGTTACACTTAATTTAAAAATAAAACTGAAAATATCGAAACTCAGCATACATAACGCCCCTTGCATCGTTAAGGCTTTGAAAACTTTACTAAGTGATACAATATCCAATGAGGAAAATTTATATTTTAAATATTCCAAAAATTCTATAATAATAACACATGTAAATTTGTGGATATTAAAATTTCAGAAATGTAATTTTTACAAGAACCTCTTTTTAATACTATTCTATTTTCTTTACGTCATTAATTTTGACTTTGTGCAAATATAATAGTTTAATATGAACATTTATTATTTGAGAAAAAAGTAAAAAAAAAAATAAACAAATTAGAACTTTGAAGCCAATTTTTCTGAGCCACACATATTAAACAAAAAAGAAAAATTATCGTACTTGCCAAAGAAATTATTATTCAAAGAGAAAGAATGTGAGTCTAATAAACCCTGTATTTAGTAATGAATTTTACTTTAAGCAAAATTTTATATTAATTTAGCATGAAATGCTTAATATTTAAATTTAGTTCATAGGTGCCTTTTTTTGTAATTGAAACAGTGCAAGTTTTATTTTCTAGTAAATAAATAGCGCAATAGCTCCCGAACCACTGTGAGGGAACGAATTTACGAAAAACAAAAGGGACTTATTCATATTCGTTTTTGTGCGCCTTCCTTTTCGACGTAATAGATTTCACAGTTGGCTCTCTTGCAAAAGGTTATTCCTTTTTTATATTTTCCCTAGAAGCTCAGAACTTTCTTAAACTTTATAAAGTGTGATAGGTAACGGTAATGGTAACAGTATTTGAGTGTAAGATCAAGATAGAAGCGAAAAATAACACAATAACTTGTTACCTAAATAGTGATGTTATGTCTATACATATACATAATTATACGCATGTTCCCAATAGGAAATTGTTATGCAATTGATTGAAATAAATAGTAATAATTATATTAAATTACCGTTAGTTTATTGTATTTGTATGTATAATAACACAATCTATATAAAATTCTCTATATACCCCTATATAGTAAGTTATGAACAAAGCCTATATTTTAACTTTAGATTTTAAATGTATTTGATTCTAAAAATTATATGAAACAGAAGATAAAGTGCTTACATTTTATTAAAACGATATTAAAGTCTACTTAAAGTTTTATTTCAAATAAGTGAAAGGAATTACTCCTGTGTTTTATAAATATTATGTAATTCGAAAAATTTACAACTCGGGAGAATATAAGAAGTCAAACATTTAAAATTTTGTTATTTTACGAGGCGACAGCTAAAAAGTTTATGGAATTGCCTTTTATAATCTTCTCTAAATTAAATTATTACGGTAGGCTTGTCACCTACCTAGTGAACTTAATGACATAAGAAACTGGTTCATGATTATCTACAATATCGTGCACCAGCCCTATGCTCATCCCAGGAGCGAAGTAGGATTAAAAAAAAAGTTAAATTATTAATCGCTGCGTTGTGATAGTACTATTAAACAAATTAAATCTCCCCTATATATTGGCAAGACCAGAAAACTTTAAATCCTTTGGTTTAAGTATTAAAAATACCCTAATCTTATTAATATAAAAATATACAAAGAAACTGAATATTGGAAATATTGCAGCTATTTCTGTAGACTTCTTAATTTAAACAATTTTTCAAATATTTGTAAATTATTAGATGATGAACTTAGGTGGTTTAATTTAAAGAATTTCGGTTAAGATCTTTTTGTCTATATTTAAAAGTATAATAAGAAAAGTATATAACAACAAAACTTACTACAAAGCGCTCAAACATAATTTCAATTCAAATTTTAGCCGATATAAACAAAAATATTTCGAAGAATTTAAAATATATTTAAGAAAATTAAACAACAAAAGAAGCTTTTGAGGAATATTATTAAAACATGATGTATGAGATCAAGAAGCTAAAAAGGAATATATACCAAAATCTACTTTGGCATACATATACGCATTATCTTTTACTAATGACTGTTATTAAGAATGGTGATGATAAATCTATGGGAACATACGTTATGGCTGTAGATACATAAATAACATTAATTGAGGATTTTTTACGCTTTGTTATAAAAAATCACATTTTCTATGAAAAAGCAAATTCCTTGTTTTTTGTTTTTTTTCCCTTGTTGATGATGAAAAATTTGTTCTCGGTGATCACACAATTTATTTCCACTTTAATTGAATTTAAGCCCTAAAACAATTTAAAAAAAATATGTGTTTTTATTTTTACAATTTATCAATATAATACTGAAATAATATGAAAACAAAATTTTAAATGCTTTAGTGTTGTTGATGCTTTAAAAAAAGTTGAATTTAAAATAATTTTTTTCTGGTATAAAATTTATTAAATTTTTAAACTAAAATTTTGGAATCATGGAGTAAAATATTTGATTTACCACTAACATTCCTCACTTATAACGTTTATGATTATGGGATTATAACAGTAATGCAAATATAAAATGAGCTTAAACTTTTATCAAGTCTGTAATAATAATCTTTACATATCATGTGATTCACTTATAAGGGTGTAGGAAGAAAAATGTAATTTAAAGTAATGAATTCGTAACAGATTTTAAAAGTGGTAATTTTTAGAACTTTTCCAAAAAATTTTTAAAAAAAGAGTGTTTATTCGTTTCACTCTGTCCGTCCGTCAGCCTGTCCCTGCGTCTGTTTACAAAAATTCTAAACACTTTATGATAGAAAGTGAAAAATCATATGTATAAAGATCTTTACTAGAAACTTATTTCTACAGAAAAAAAAATTTACCTATCCACGTCTTAAAGTTAAAGCCCCCTACACCTAAAAAACTACATTTTTTAACTATTTATTTCAATGAAACAATAAGTATTTTTCAAATTTCGCAAACACAGAAAAGCAGTGGATTGCTCCTTCTACCTCAGCATAACATACTCCGTTTTTTCCAAATTTTTGATGTTATTTTTCTTCTATACTCCAAGTTATAGAAGCCGGATATCTAACAGCTTTTAGACACTAATAAATAGTTCATTTCGTTAGAGCAAAAATTTTTTCCGTCTCCACCTCCTTTCAAGTTATTGCCCTTCGAAATTTGTAAAATTTTATTTTGAGCTTTTTCAAATTTCTATAAATGCAGAAAGCTAACGGTAAATGCCATTTTATTAAAAAATGTAATATTTTTTCTTAACTCACACAATTAACCCTTAAAATCGAGCATCATGTTAACGCCACTTTAAATTTTTTTTTTGCTTTATTTCAAAGATTAAATACATTGGTAACCCTAAAAGTATGCAATTTTTGAAATAAATATTCACATATGAATGAAAGTAAATTTAATAACGTAGTACACAGATTGTTTTTAAAAGCAGTATTTTTACTGGTTAAAGGAAAAAGTTCTACATTATAAACAATTGGTTTTCCCCTAACTTTTTTACGGATGTTTTAGGGATTGATATTTTAGGTAAACCAAATAATAAAATTACAAGCAACATAAATATCATTATTCAGACAACAACTACTTTTAGAAATAAATTCTATCAAAACTTCAAAGTTTCCCTAGTCCTTTAAGTTTAACTAGTGTGAATTCGAGTTTAGCTAGTGGTTCGTACTGTTTGTTTGTAGTATTCAAGGTCACCTTTAATTCAGTTCTTCTATCAGTGAAGCTATAAAGTTATCGTTAATCAATAATGCAATGAAAAGCTTTTATATTATAATACGTCATACTCATATTGCCTAATCTGGAGTCATGTAAATGTCACATAAACAATGAGTTAGTTGACAAGAAGTGGCACGATAATGCGTTTTCTCTATAGGAAAACTCTAACTATATTCCCTTTTTGTTCCAACAACTAATCAGAACCAGTTTTCTGTGTACAAATACTGTCCTCTAATATAATTTTTAATTGCGGACAATTTTAGGAAAGATTTTTCTTTTATAATTTTGTATCTAATTCATTTCACCCATCGTTTTACATTCAATAAAGAAGGTATTTTGATTACACCAAAATTTAACATAACTTCAAGTTTTCAACGGAAATGAGCTTCTTCTAGTCAGACAAGCATAAATTAATTAGTCTGTCGATCTGTCTGTATCTTTACTGAACTATATATAATTTTTTTGTAAAATTGACAAAAATCGTATTATAAAATAGTTAAAATATTTTTCTTGAAATTTAAGATGTAAAGAGATTACTTGACAAAATGACGATGAAATAAGCTTTTGAGATATCAGGGGCCAATAACTGTTTTTTTTTAAAGAGAATGCATTTAAAAATTTTGCCAAAATCCAAATTTATACTTTGCAAAGCATATTGGAAAACATTTCCAATACATAGTGGAAAACATTCATGTGCATTGTGCACTGGTTCCATATCAAAGTTTTTCGTATGTTAACCATGCTTTGTTTTCTTTATTATTAAATTAAATTTATTCTATGATTCTGTTAATGATTGTCTACACTGCTATATTTATTCCCTTTATCTATGACGAGCTTTCTCCTATTACCTTTTCAATTTACTAGGACATAAAATAAACTTTTAGTTCCTCTTTATATTCTATATTGATTTCATATAAAACTTAATACGATTTTTCACTTTATATCTATTTTTATAGTAGAAATATCAGTGTCTCTATTAGACTGTTAAAATTGATTAACTCATTTTGCAGAATAGTAAGAAATAAGTAAAAGAAGACCACAAATTACCTTTAGATTTCTGTTATTTTTGTGTTGTGGTGCTACTTAAATCACAATAATACAAAAAAAATCTAAATTTCTTGAAACGAAACCAAAATCAAATAGAATTGATGTTAATGACATCTTCATTTATGCGTATATGTATGTGTTATACCACAAGAAATACCAACATACATAATACATACATATGTAAATTTGTATGCATTACTATATTATGTAAATCGTCTTCAATATTTTATGTGAACGTGCTTTGAATAATATTGTAATCAAATATATGCGTCAAATCAAATCTATAATAAAAATATGCGTCATCAAAATACTTAGTTCTTACTTAGTTCTTATGTACATTATCAATATGGTATGTGATGGACATTACTATTATGATTTAATTCAGATGATATCCTTTAACAATGTAATACTGGAAAAGTAGTAATGAAGAACATGAAGGGAATTTAAACTGAGATTTTAGGAAGAAGAAAACAAAAAATTGAAATATTTTGTACGTATATGAAAAGCATGTTGCATTATAATAAAAATGGATCTTATATGAATTCAGAACAAAGAAATAGCCTGTGACACCACACAAAATTATTACGTAATATTAGTTAGCTTATTGTTCGAAAACATATATAGATTTTAATATTGTGATCACTATTTTTTTTAAAAACCTTGGCAACATTCTTAAAAATATTTTGCCTATTCCACTACTTAAACCGAAAATTTTCTTTTACGATCCATTTAAATCAGATTTGTGTTCATTAAATCGTTAAAAAATCTAACAGTACAGAAGATTTTTGTTATCTTTTTAAAATTAAACTTAAGTATAGCGAAAAAAATTATAGTTTTTCTCTGTGACGATCCGAAAATGTAGCAAAGGTTTTGCTTATCACGAATTAAATTTGTACTCCAAAGTTATTAATATTTTTCGGGTTTGACTTTTTAAAAAAAATTTGTTTCAAAAGAACTGAATATTTTCCTGAGAATAAATTCAGATAAAAACCAGCACTTTTCCTTTTCAACAATTGAAAAAATGTTTGAATTTTCTTTTGGAAGCAAATTAAAATTTCGAACTTTTGCGACTTGTTGACTAAGACAAAAATTATGTTAAAATGTTAAAATTTGAAAAACAAGAATGAAGATAACGTTGAAAAAATTTTTCTTTTATAGTAATATTAATACAACGGCGAAGATGTTTCTTCCATCGCGCTGAGCAAACTTAACCCCGAAGTTTCTGGCGGAGGGATAGAAACCGGGCTCATACTGTTGTGTATTTCTCTACTGGACATTGCTCAGTAAGGCATAAGCTTTGGAAATCGGCCTCCTTATTGATTTTGTGGGGGCGGTGACGAGGCCGCTGTGCACATTATTTGCGACTGCCCAGTACTGGCTGTCCGCCGTCGCAATTGTCTTAGGCAGGGATTCCTGAGTGTTCGGAACCCACTATTGTTACTAAACGGCATAAAATGTGCAGCATATCAAACTTTATACAGAATTTTTATTCCGAAATCCTGTGCAAATTTACAAATATCTGTAATAAAAGATGTTACGTAGTAGTTTTGTAAAGAAATACAGGAGAGGACACACAGTCAGTATAAACCCTATAAGAAATTTTATAATTTGTTTTGAAAAAGAAAACATACAATAAAAATAAGGGAAGGGTTTAGGTTATTTCGGCATTGAATATAATACACATAGGTAAATCATGTTTAATTTAACTGGAAAACTATTATTTTCGCTTCATTATCATCAGTTAATGCGTTTTGTATGTACACGTGTGCTTTTAAATAGATTTTTTATTAAATAATTTCAAGGTTACAGTTTCAGAATGAAGTATAAGAACGAAAAAAAAATTTGTTGCTTGTAAAATATTCATGCAATATTGTGAGTTAAAGTGATAAACGGTCAAATATTAAGATTTCATGGAGTTGATTATATTTATAAATAATTTTGATACACCTTAATGTGTTGACCAAAGTATGACACCAATGAATAATATTGGCTTAAGTTGTTTATTAGAATATCGACATTATAGTGACGATATTTTCATTACCATTTTTAATGTGGAGTAACTGTAATAGCTTACAAAGAGATGGTTATTTTTATAAGAATTGTATGGAAATTCACATTTCAGAAACATTTCTGAAAAAGATGTACGAAAATTGAACTAAAATTTAAAAAATAGTGGGCGGTACTCTAACTGTATGTTTATTTTTTCATCGTTTTTTTAAGTAAAGATTCCAAAACTCGAATACCAAGGTATTTTTATTTTCGCAAAACTGAAATTTTTTTTTGTAAAATTTTTTGTTGCATTTAAAAACAATATGAGAACTGAGTGTTAAATAATTCGAAGTGTTTTCTACAAAAATAAAAAAAAATCCATAAAATACGAAAAACTAATAAAAAGTCTACCATCAGCTTCTTTTAATAAAGGCAATTTTTTTATAACGTTGTCCAAAATCATTATTTTTAAAAATTAAAAATAAATATTCCGTGACACTTTCAAAAACGTCCTTGAAAAAACACACAAAAAAAAGCAACACACTTTTTCTCTTATTCTTCTCCGCTTTTTTTTTTTGTTTTCGGTTTTCTTAGTTTCTTTTTCGAAAAATAAAACGATAATTTTGCTACTCAGACCCATATCATATTGGATTTTCTCATAGGAAATAAGAAGAAACACAAAAACACAGTCACAGATTTTTTAAATTCCCCTATGGAAACACTAGTCATCCTCGATGTCATAAAACAGTATGAACAAACAGACAAACAACAAAGATAATGAAAATATGATAACAAAAGGAAAAAAAAAAAACAAATGTTTTAAATCATTTTTATTTAAATAAATTTTTGACTCAAATGCAAAAAAAAAAATTTACGAATATTTTTCTAATATAAATTTTATGCAAAAAACTCTTCATTCTCAGTTTGAGCTTTGTATAACACGCATCATGTTATTACCGTTAGGTTTGTTATAATAATTTGCTGGGAGTCTGGCTATTAATAATCATTTGCTGAGAGTCTGATCTTAAGAGATCATTATGGATAATTTTTCAAAGGTGTCCACATGCTTCTAATCCAACTCTAAAAGAGGAATGATGATGGAACAAAGTTGACTTTGCTACTGTTTAAAAAAGTGTTTTATCAGTCATAAGATTCACATTCTTAAATTTTATTAACGTTTACAGGAAATAGAATAAGCACATTAAGAACTATCAGAATCAGATGTTTAAAATCAACATATGGGCAAAATAAGCTATCAGATGCTTAAAATAAAAATCTTTATAAAAATTAACTCTTTTTTCTCTGTACCCCGATATTGAAGCAGACTATAAGGTTTAAATTTCAGTATAGGTGTAGAAGTGATTGCTTAGACACAATACTTCTTAAGAACAACGAAATCAGGTTTGATAAGACAGTGGTAAATTAAAGTAGTTTTCATCATTTTAAGAAATTAGAAAAAAGCCTGCAAGATTTCCTACTTTTTATTGAATTAAAACCACACATATAGGGATATTAGAAATTCTTTAATTTAGTTTTTATGAATTGAATACTTAATACGTTATAATTCGCCATTTTATATTATTGTAATTTGGATATAACTAATTCGGGTATAAAATAAAATACTTGATGAAAGCCAATCTTAATAAAAATTACAAAAAAATATAAAAATTTTCATATTAATTTTCAACTCTGATCCTTTTCAACTTAATATTCACGTACTGTAAAGAAAATAATTTTTACCTAATTTTCAAAAGCAAATGCAAAAACAAAAATTTATTTAAATACACAAGTATGTACCTACATAGATATTATGTACATACAATTAAAATATAAAATATTACCCTATTGTTTAAAATCTGTATAAATTTTAGGTCCAGTCAGATTCCACTCAATGTAAGAGAATATTGTATTTCCCTATTACAAATTCAAAGAACAAAAGAACAGCAACATTGTTTTATAATAATATAGTCCACAAGGGCCAGAAAAAGAAGACTTGTTTTCATGTTACCTACAATATAAAAAGGAAAGTAAACTAAACCCAAAAACTTTTTATTTTTATTGTTTTTTATCAACTTTTCATAATTCAACAAACTCATAATTTTTCTCACCTCCTACTGTCGTGGCACATATAAACACAAAAATTTTTATTTTATTTTTAAAGAGAAAACAACGAGTTTTATAGGGTGGCAGAGAAGTTTTTCTTTTTGGGTATTGCGGGTACGTAAAAAATTCTAATAATTTAAAAAATAAGAAAAACAAATGTGATTGATGAACTCCATACAAGAATATAGAGTAAAAATGGTAAAGTTTTTTTTTAGATCAATATTAGGGTATTTTCAAAATAGGAAATAAAATATATTTGGAAAATAGGTGCATCCAGAGAATCATACAGAGTACATTAGTTACTAAAAATTTCTGTTAAAATAAAGAAACAAAATAACTCGCGAAAACTAATACCCAATTGGAACAATTTTCATATAATTAAGCATTTTTGAATTTCGAATGGATGGCATATCTTAATTAATTTGATAGTAGACAAGTATTTCTTAAATAAGTAAAAACTAATTTGTGATCTTATAAAATTAAAATTCACAGTTTTTTAGTACCAGTGATCAAGTTAACTTAAGTTATTCTCCTGTTAATTAAGAATCAGTAACCGACAATGACAATACACTGTCGGTCACTGCTTTTTAATGGCAATAAAAAATTAAAAGATGTTAGTATTTTTTAACCACGTAAAATATTGAATTTAAAAATGAATTAATTTTAAATTTGATGTAATTATTTTATATTCCGAATTAGTATTGCGTAGCTCACTTTTCTTAAAGGAAAATTCAGAACACATTATTACGTTCATAGTGGTCTTAAAGCGCTCAAAACGGGTATGCATAACATTAACAATACTACTTACAGTATTTCGATTTAAAATATTTCATGTACCGGATAAGGTCGGGGACATAATTAGGTGAAAAAATTTCAAACTGGAATACCAATATTTACAGAACTATTGAAAATGGACCTCAAAAAATTATGAAAGTATTTAAGAAATGGAAATAGAAAGTAAATTTCAAAACTTATCGTTCTACAATTTTGATTTATTTTTAAAAGAAGCATTACTGTAAATACTGTAACTATACTTAAAAGGGAAATAATGAAGTTATTGTACTAGTTTCTTAGTGAAAAGTATTTCACCAAAAATATTATCTCAATTGGAAATTATCTTAAGATCGTCAGTCCATCCAGTGATGCTTTGAAAATTTAACCTTGTTCAAATCACCATATTTTAACCACATGGTTTTAATATTGATTCATCAATGCAACTTTCAAAAAGACTGTTAGAAGTTTATATTTTAACTTATTCGGGAGTTATCTAGAAAATTTCTATAAGAGTTTATAATCTGCAAAATTTTATATAAAAGTTCCAGCTAGCAAAATTTTTTATGAAAATTACAAAAACAAAATTAGCTAATTGCTTAACATTTTGTTACATAAATTAGTTTTAAATTTTTTTCAGAATATCTACAATATACTCTAAGCAGCAGGGGCCTAGCTCAGGAACTAACACCTCAGCAAAAACTTTATTTCAATAAAATTTTAGATGTTTTTTACGCACTGCAATACTTTTTTTCTTTGGAAAATTTATTAATTTTTAAATAAATTCGTAATTGATGGAGACTGTGCAAAAAGACTATGTGATACAACTTGTTCTGTGACTTAAGAGAACGTCTAATTCTCGAATTATAAAATGAAATAATGTGTAAAAAAATTGTTATACATTTTTTTTTTTCAAAATTTATTTTTACTTTAAATTCAGCTCTCATTTTATAAATATGAGCATTTCATGAAAAGTTCTGTGCTATAAAATAAAAGAAGAAAGAAAAATAATATAAGCATTTCTTTGGTCTAATTCATTACCATATCATATTTTTTGAGTGCGTGATGTCTTGATAGAACTCCTGTCATCAACTAGTTTACACTTTGTGAATATTTTATCTCTTTTCGTCATTAAAGCATGATCTTTCTGTTTCTTTTGTTTACGATTTCAAAAAGTTTCTATTTTAATAAAAATAGGACGAAACTTTAGTACTTTTGTCTGGAATACAAAAAAATATTTGGACGAAAATTGTTAAAGGAGTAAAACTTTAGTAGGGAAATTGCTATCCTTATTTAAGAATGCTTATAAGTGGGAACGTTCAAGGATGTTTTCTATTATAAAGATTTTATCTTAGATATTTTTTTTTATAGTTTGTTGTTTACTCTACACCATGTTAAAAATTTGAAAATAAACTAGACTCAACATAAATCAACTGCAAAAATCTTTTTAAGTAAAATGTAAAATAGTACGTGTTACATAATTTTACATTTACCTACACCAAGAACGTTGAAAATTGTAAACTGTAAAAGAATTTATAATATTTTTTCTTTTATGAATAAGATAAAAAAACCTGATAAAAGCATTGTTATACGTGAGTTTCTGTTCAAAAGTAGAACTTTAGACAAATTTTATATTTCTTGTGTTGCACAAAATCTTGATAACTTAAATATTAACTGACAAATACTTTTTATATGTTGTTGATTTTGAAGAGTGGACAAGTTCATCTGATTTTATTTGAGTACCTAGCACATAATTGAAACTTTAACAATTGATATTGTCGGTCTCAAATGTGGAAAAAAAAGGAAATGTTCATCAAGATAATTAAGAAAATGAACTGAATATTGAGAAACTATGAGAATTAAGAAAATGAACTGAATATTGAGAATCGTGTTTTAATTAATCAGAAATATTTGTATTTGTAAGACCGTTTGACATTATAAATTTAGTTTCATTCTGACAAAACAAGGCGTATATAAACAAGTTTGGTTACGAGAGCTGGAATACATGCATAAAAAACATACATTCGTTGGATACTGTGACTTGATTACAATTATAAATTCCCAAAAAAAAAAAATTAAGAAACAAATTCCTTGGCGGCTTTAATTTCCCTACCGGTTTAACAAACTTCCAGCTGGAAGAATCTCTTAAAGTAGAAAATTCGAATTTTCTTCTAAAAAAATAAATTTTCATGAAAAAAAGTTATTTCCTTACTTTACTAACTAACTTAGTAACTGTACTTTTTAGTAATTTAAATGATATTTTATTAGACAAGTGGTATACCATATGTCAGGACTGTAACTCAACTCTTCTTGGTTTTTTCCTTCCGTATAAGTAAATCCGAAAATTTTGTGTCCCTCATATTAATAAATTCTAGTGCTTACTTACTAATTCCTCATCATTTCGTTTTCCTTCCTAATTAAATGACTAATATTTACTTTCCAGTCTGAAACGCACTGTTTTTACGTCTAAATGATAATTGCCTGAGCTCTTTCGTCCAATATTTGTATGTAGTAATAATTATATTGTAATACAAGTAATAATTATAATTAATAAAAACTACCTTGGCTCACAAACAACTCAAAACAAAGCTAATGGTTTCAAAAGTTTTATTTTTGGAAACTTGTTTTAGTAATTAAAAAGACTTTAAGAATTACTACTCACAAATGAAAATCAAATTATGTGGAACAATTTTTTAAAAACGCTTAAATTTTTTTTTTTTTTCATGTTTTATTTATTATGCCAAAATTAAATTTATACTACAAAATATTCCAAATAAAACCAAATGAATTATATTTGTAATATAAGTATCAAGTATTCATGGCTACATCAGTTGTAACACTCATACTTTAATTTAATATTAATATACTGCTAAATCGCTTGTTATATTCTTTTTAATCTAATTTTATACATTTGTGTTTTTAATATAAATTATAATTCTTAATATTATAATATTGGAAAAAGATTTGTGGCAGAAAAAAAAACCAATTTAAGTAAACAATTTTTGTATTAAGATAAAATCCTAACCTAACTTACATACTATACTAAATCTAGTTAAAAAGAAAAACTTAATCTACGTAATTTTCCCAAAAATAGGATTTTTTGTTATTTAATTTATGGGTATTGGGGATTTAAAAATTTGTTGGTTATTTAAGTCCTCATTATTAATCGTTAATGCTATTTTTTTATTTGATGAATTTCTTATGTAGTGGTATATTATTGGTACATATTGCTCGAACAACCTCAACTTTTTCATAGTAGATGCACTTATATTGAACCAAATTTGAGCGGCATAAGCAAGAATTGGTCTGATAAGTGATTTGTAGCATAGTAATTTTACTTTGGAAGATAGTATTTTCAAATAAAATAATTTTTTGAGACTCATAAATGCCTTGCTCACATTCCTTAACTGACTGTCTACATGATTTCCAAATTTAAATAAATAGTGATAATTTACTCCTAAATATCTGAAACTATTAGTATTTTCTATATGCGTTTGATTCGGGGCAAGTATACGAAAGTTTCCCCAGTTTTTTTTGTGCTATCATTAACTTTGTCAACTGTATTTCTAAAAAGCATAGTCCTACATTTTCTATAATTAATTTTTAGCTTCCAATTCTTTGAATATTTAACAACCTTGTCAAATTGTTTTTGTAGTAAATATTGTGCAATTTTTACATTACCATTTGCGGAATAAAGCGTGAGACCGTCTGCAAAAGCTATACTGTGATTAGGCCCTAAAGATTTATTTAGAGAATCTAGTAACTCGCTTATGTAAATGTTGAATAATATGGGTGAATTAACCGTACCCTGTTGGAGACCGTTAATCACCGAAAATATATTGGAGTAGATATCCCGATAAGAAACTTTAAAACACCTGTCGTGTATCATATCGTTAATTAAAAATATCAGATGGAAAGGATACTGATATCTCAACATTTTGTACATAAGTCCTTGAAGCCATACTGTATCAAATGCCTTCTCAAAATCAATAAAACATGTATAGCAACGCAGTCCTTACCATTAATATATCTACAAATGTCAGATGAAAAAACAGTCATCGCGTGAGTGGTACTATGTTTGTATTGAAATCAAAACTGGTTAAGCGGTATTATGTTTTTATTGCTCGTTTGTTTCACTAGAAATCTATTTATTACAATTTCAAAAACCTTGCTAATATTAGGTAAAAGACTAATAGGTCTGTAGCTGTTTGGATCCGAATTGTTCTTACCCGGTTTCTTTATTGCTATTACTTTAGCCAGTTTCCAAACTTTTGGAAAATAACTCAAGTTAAGACAGTTATTAAAAAGTATGTAATACTTTTCAATAATACAATGTGGCAACTGCCTAAGAACCAAATTTGGCAAGTTTTATTCCTTAAGTTGTGAAAAATTTCTATCAATTCATCAAGTTTTATAAAATAATTATCCTGTGTTTGGTTTTCTGTTAAATTGCTAGATTTAAGAGTGTTACTAAACTTTACAAGTGAAATATCCCTAATTATCCTATTTTGCGCGGCCATATTTAAGTTACGGTTTGTTTTATGTACAGCTTCATATAGTTGCGATAACCTACAGTCCGTCTGATTATGCACTTGGTGTAAGTGTGCACCCAAAATATTTAAAATATCAATTTGATTTCTAACAATATATTTTCCATTAGCGGTTTCAATAGAAGTAGTATTTATTCCAGCACCCTGCAAAATTGATACGTCAGTTACAGGTATTTCTAACTTTGTGACGCAGCTAGATTCGCGATTTCTATAAATTTTTTTTATTTCGGAAAATATAGTTTTGTTATTATTTAATTTAATATTTTTAATCCGACTCTCCCAATGGTTGTTGATTTCTTTTCTTACATTTTGTTTTATAAGTTAATTATAAGCTCACAACAACTTATAAAACAAATTTTATAAGTTAATTTGTTTTATAAGTTGTTGTGAGCTAATATTCTTTAGAAGCGAATTTACCCTAATTATAAAATGATGAATTTTCTCTACTGTTGTTATAGAATTTAAGTAGGTTAAATTTAGCTGTAAGCAATTTACTTTTAAATTTTCTTAATTTTTGTAAAAGCGTACTATCATATTTTTCGGCGCTATTAATATCCTTTTTAGTTGGTGTTGCTTTGTTAATAGCCCTCAAGATTATTATATTAAATTGTTCTAAATAATTATCTATTTCAGACCTATTAAGATTACTATTATTCGGGATGTCAAGCACATTTTCTGTTTGAGACGAATTGTTTAGCTCCTGTTTAAATTTTCTCCAGTTTGCATTTTTGTATATATAAGTGTGATGACCGCAAGGGATTTTAAAGATAAAATTATCTTTCCCATAAGAAATATGCGTAACCAGTGCCAAATGATCACTGTCGAAATTTAAAGTTTCTAATTTTCTAGAGCCGCATGTTTTAAATAAAAGCCTAGCATCAGCTAAAATAATATCAAGAAAGGAGTTACTCCTAGGGTAAGAGGGATTGAGGCTCGAATACAGATCAATTCTATAAGTTATTTTATATCTTTGAATAAATCTATCTAGGAGTATCCCCCTCGAATTTTGTGTGTGGTTAGATCACGATTTATGCTTAGCATTGAAATCCTCGCATAAAATGTAGTAGTTATTTAACTTATCTAAAGCTAAAAGTTCAAAAATACTTAATAGTTCTTCTTTAAATTTATCGGAATTCCTTAAAGAGGCGTAAAGTGAAACTATTACTAAATTATTACTACTACCTAGAGATATTTTTATTGCGCATACTTCTAAACAGCGAAAATTTTTATTTTGCCCGATGTGAATTTTTTCAAAATCAATTTCTTTTTTTAATAAAATTGCGGTTCCACCCCCCATTATACTGTCGGGCCTGTCTTGTCTAATTATATTATAATGTTTAAAATTTAAACGATCATTTTTTGATAATTTTGTTTCACACAATGTGACGATGTCAGGATTGTTTCTAGTTAAAAAATCCGATAAAAATAATTGTTTAGCTACTGATTTACATGAATTAATATTCAACGAAATTAACTTGATATTATGTTGCTGCAACATTCGTTCAGTCATGTAAGTTTTCGAACAGAAAATCGATTCTCGATGATTGATTCTGTAATTCTGTTCGTAATGTTGCATAGTTCTCACAAAGTGTTGTTACATTTTTTGTTAATTGACTTAACATTGTCATAATTTGGTTTAAATTATCATTCATTCCTACATAAGTATTCATATTTTCATTAACATAATTATTGTTATTATTTTTATTATCTACAACACTTGCAAAAGAGAGGTTAGTATTTACATAATTATTAATATGATTAATTTTGTTGTTATTTTTGTCTATTTTGTTTTTTTTACTTATCTCTATTTTTTTCATCTTCTCTTTATATACGGGACATTGTTTGTAGGACGCAGGGTGGCCAGCTGATTTGCAAAGAACACAATATAATTGCTCTGGTGAACTGTTTTTCAAAATTTTACAATTATTTATTACATGATTTTCTCCACATATGACGCATCTTGGGTTCATATTACAGTTGAAAGAGGAATGGTTGAATCTCTGACATCTTGTACATTGTTTAATTACGGGTTTTTTTAATTTTTCCCATTTCATAAGTTGGTGGTCAATATACATATTTAGTTGACATAATATTTTCAACGTTGCTTTTTGGTTCGACTTGAATAATATAGATTGGCAACCTTTTGTTTTCGCTAACAGATTTTTTTGTTGTTAATCTCAATAATTTTTTAAAAGAGACATTTTCAATTTTAAGTTCTTTTATCATTTGGTGATTTGTTTCAGGTTCGTAGTTTCCATGCAAACCTTTAAGCACTAGGTTGATCGGTTTTCTGGTTTTTGTTGTGAAGGAGAAACATTGTACATGAGTGTTTTTTAATGTATTAAATATTTTTTTGTAGTCTTCTTCAGTTTCTGTATATATTGTATGACGTGTGCTATTAGAAGATTTAATAACAAAATATTTTATATTTAATTGAAATTTAATAACACTTTTAATGGTAGATATGTCGTCAGAATTAACAATAATAGGTGGAATTTTTTTATTAATTTTTTTTATATTACTTGCATCATTTACTGGTGTATCGTTTTTAGATCTGCTTGCAGTAATATTGTTTGTCGACTCATTTGTTATTTTTTTATTTAAATTTTTTTTTCTTAAAATTGCAATAAAATCTGTGTCATTATTTTGATTTTGATTTCCCGGATTATCTATAGGATCATCAGCGTTGACTACGTTTTCTACGCACTCCATCTGGTCTAGGATACAAATTGATTATTAGATATACTTGAACTTTGGTTAAGAGACTCGTTAAGTTTATCTTTCATAGCCTTTAATTCTGCTCTCAAATTCATATTATCTAATGTAAGTTTTTTATTTTTTTCTGCTATTCTACAATTAGTTTGTGAAACTTTGTGTTTTTTATTTGTTGCCATTGTTCTGTTTAGATTTTTTGTTACTTTTTTTTTTTGCTATGGCTTCACTATTATTGAGTGCAATTTTTGACTATGCGGTCAGTGCACACCTAGTAACAAGACTATATAATGCACCTGTTTATTTTTTGTTTTATGATTTTTTTTTTGTGTTTTTGATTTTTTGTATATAGTTTTATGTATTAATTAATGTTTTTAATGAAGTATATATAATTATTGTTTTATAGTTTTTGCACTATACACTACATGCATATGTGCACATGTATGCACACATGGATTTTATTTAAAAATTTTTATTTTAATATTTTCGCACCTAATTACTTATATTTAGCACTAATTATTTACACGTCTTAAAACGCTTAAATTAAATAACGTTTCTGTAATAACTATAATTTTATTGCATAAATTAAGGAGTAAAATGCATAAAATAATAGTTATTACGGTCTCTTATAAAATTTCTTATGAATTTTTGCTAAATTACTTTTATTATTCATAATCGTACATTCAATAACATGTTGAAGCCCAATTCATTTAAGAAAAATATTTATATTGAAAAATGATTCGAAATATCTACTATTTCTGGTATTTAAAATTTTAATATTCTTGAATATTACATTTTTTTATGTTCTAAAATGCAAATTATTAAAGTACAAAACTATTTGAGTAATTGAATAATTATTTTGTATTTAAATTCATTTTTTATTAATTTTATACAAATCCATACAAATAGATCCATTTAATAACATATTGTGCATACTATGTGTTTACATTGTGTGTGTACACCAATACAGATTATATGAAAACTATACCAACTATCCAAATCAAATTCACATAATCTGGTTGATTATTATTAGTTTATTTATAATAATTATACTTAATTACCGAAAATCCATGATAATATAATTTTGGATAAATTTATGAAATTTATATTTTAATTATATTTTTTAATATTATACAAAATAATTGAAAGTTTATTATAGTTTTTAAATATTTTTCTAAGCTACTTATTGAATTCAATTGAATATTCCTTTGAATAAAATTATAATTAATTAAGAGAACAATTTTTTATTTAAATTTTAAATATTATTAATATATCCACATGACAGAAGATTACAAACCGTTCGGTCTTTAAGACTATAAAATATATAAATTACATGGAAAAACTAGAATATGCAGATATGAATGAGGCAGACGGACTGGTTCACATTACGATGCTTATGAAAAATTACGATACTGTAGCTTCAACAAAGTCTGAGACTCGTACAGTTTCAATAATTTTAACTCTAAAAGGTATGAGTTATCGTCTACATGGACGGATGAACAGGCATGACTAAATTGATTAAAAATTTGATGCCGCTTAAAAATATATTTTTTTTTGTCTATATCTCAGACATTTATTTCTCAGTGTTAAAAGCGGAATGTAATTTTAAATTAATAATACCTTTTGAAGGGATAAAAACAAAGCCATGACTGTATCTGTACTATAACAAATCCCAAGCTCAATTTTAAAAACCTGGTTTAACAAGCCTTAAGCTTTTTGCTTTTGTATGGAACTCTTACCTAAATTATAAACTAAGGAAGTTTAAATTTTCCACTTTTAAAACCTAAAATTTTAGAATTCAAATTTGCTACGATTTAGACTATTTTTGGTTATCTTACTTCAAATTATTTCAAATTTGAGTTTCTGCAAAACTTCATACTAACTCAAACAATTTTACAATGCATATATTACAAAGTCCTAAAGTTTTGTTGTAGATTGTGCGGTTGGCGATTAAGTACTCAAATAAGCGATGCTATGAGTAACATTATCTGTGATTTTAAGAAATGGTAAAGTTTGCCACTTCCTCTACAAGAATTTCTAAAAAGAAAATTTCCTTTTTAAGTATTCAGAAATAATATTTCTACCAAGAAGTTAAATAACACTGAAACTGAGCTTCATAATTTTAAAAGTACTACAATATATAAATAGTTACTATGGTATTGGCTAAATTAATAAAATAAATAATTATAAAAAGGGAACATAATTTTCAGTAAAACAAAATGAGAAAAAGTTTTAAAAAAATTAATTTCAAAAGTTTATTTTATAATTTCATTATATGAGTAGCGAGTGAATCGTCATTTTTCCAATTTGTTAAAAAATTCCTTTTGTAAACTTTCATTTTATGTTACAATTTTTTCCGCCTACTTTATTATACTTTTCATATAAGTTAACGGGATTACAGGTGACTTAACAACATACCGAATAATTAAAACACTGTAAAAAAAATCAAAGCAAAATATTATAAAAGTAAAATTGTATAAATAAAACTTGTAAAAAGAAAATTAAAAATAGGTGAATAAGAACTGAAATATGGAACTCCTTGATAAAGTGTGTTGACAGGCGAAAACTTTTAAAATAACAAATTTGAGAATTCAAATGTTTTAAAATGGCGTATTGATTGAGAAGGGAGTATGAGTAACATAAGGAGTGTCGGTGTGATTATAAATATTCTAGTAGAAAGCAAAGCCAGTGGCTTCATTCGTTTTTAGTAGAAGAAAACCATAAGTTCAAACTAAATTTAAAGTACGGTATTAATTACGTTTTAAAGGGATACCAACAGTTTAAAGTTGAGGAAAAAGTTTGGTCCAGTGTTAAATTTTTTTGCTCTTTATCTTAATCCAAACGTTAAAGATTTCCACAACAGACAAATAAATGGAAGTTGAAAAAAAGCGTAACTTAAATTATTACAGAAATTTTTCACATGTTTTTGAAAATATGCTTAAAAACTAAATCTCAAGTTTTGTTCTATTTACATGTATGTATGTAGGTTTATATACATGTAGATTTTATTTTCCATACATATTCATGCATAATATATTTCAAAACACATGCAGGCACATAAGGTTTTATGCATGATGAAACAACTTTGATGCAGTAAGTAGAACATTAAGTTTACATTCGTATAATATGAGATGAATAAATGTGGAAAAATTGTAATTATTTTGCGACTAAAACTGTGTGTAAATATTACAAATTTTTTAGTGAAATAAAAAATTTAAGGTTGTCGCAATCATGAAGTTTTTAATGCAAAATAGAAATAGAAATTCATCAACCAATTCATCATTTTCACTTTTCTACTTTATTTTAACTTTTCTCAATAAGAATATTAAATCTTACAATGTACGCAAAAATTTTCATGACTCAAAGATAAGCCAAAACTACTTCAAACTTAATAAATTCGCTGTTAAAATTTACTTCTGTTTTTTTAAACTTTCTATCCCACGAGGTTTTGGGCACTAGTTAGGAGTTGGTACAGCAACCTGTAATATAAAGTATATAAATGACCAATATACGGAAGATTAATAATTTAACGTCAAATATTTTGTTTGTAAAATGTGATAATATCGATTCAATATTCCTTTATCAAAAAATTTGGAAAAATTCGAGTTCCTTATCCAAAAATTTTTCAAATTTCTCAAAACGAACACCGAATTCTCCTATGAAATTCACTTAATTCGGCAAAACTTATGTTTTTCTTCTTTCAAATCTATTTCTATTCAATCGCATGTTTTTAATTAATTGCTTTACTGGAGCACGTCTAGTTGCATCACCGTGTGCCAATTTCGGCTTTTGTAGAAATATGTTGAAAATTTATTAATTCCATTAAATTATTTATTAATTATTTATTATCTTCATAATACTATATCATTTACAAACTCCATTTTATACGAAAAATTAAATTTTCCTATTAAAAAAAAATTTTTTTCCATTAGAATAAATGTCAAAATTCGTATGGCATGCCTTTAAAAATTCGTTTCAGCTGGATAATTTTAATAACTTAAGATGGCAAATTGCATCTAGATTTCGAAAAAAAATTTTTCAAATTTTTAAATTGCACCCAATGTGAGAAAAATGCATTTAAAGATTTCAAACCATATAGGTACCATTTCTTATAAAATTTGGCAAAAATAAAAAACCTATCAATTTTCTTTACCAAGAAAAGTTTCGAAAAAAAATTTTTGATTACTAGATTTTTTTTTGTTTTTCCTAATACAAAATTCTAGTTTTTCTTTTCAAAAATTTCAAATTTTTTAAATTCAATTTTTGTTCTTCAATTAAAAAGTTTGTAGACAATTTCGTTTCAATTTTGTAATTTGTTACATTTCATTAAAAATTGTTGACATCCAAAATTAATGATATTTGATAATTAGAGCGCTTAAAATCAATAAGAATCAAAAATAGTGAAAAATAAGGTCTTTAGAATCTTCACTTAAAAATAGTTTTAGCTATATTTTCTTCTAAGAAGATCATTAAAAAAAACTTTATTGCTTGAGCACATAAATTAAAGCTTAAGCAGCTGGGCAAAATTCTATTAAAAAAAAATTCAAGGTTTAAAAAATTTTCTTACGAAATTATCCAATTAGAAAAAACTGACAAAATAAAACAAGGGTAAAATTTTATTTTCTTTAAAGTTCGAATGCTTGGTATTCCGAAGGTACATAAAATACAAAATCAAGCAGCGTTTCTATGTTAAGCCCTTCACTAGGCCTTTCAGAAACTGTTTTTTTGAAGTCCCCATCTTTTTCAGCACTTGGACAAGTAAAAAACTTGGACAAGTAAAAATTTTGTGAAAATTCGCTAACACCCCTGGAACTCGGAAACCCTTGATATCTGGCACCCAGTCCGAAACGAAAGTTTAACCTATTTTCGATCTTCTAACATCTTCTAAGAAATGGTATATGTTGTTGTATAGCTGAATCACCCTGTATAAAGTACATTAATATAAACTTTCAAATTTTTTAATCTGAATTGGTATTAAGACTTTTTTAAACTGCTGGGTCAGAAAGTATCAAAGGCCTTGATTGAGTACCCTGATACTAAGGTTGGCTTAAGATGGCATTTCATAAAATTTTTGGAGAAAATTGCTTGTTATGGGGTAATTTTTGCGTATAAAACTTGTTCACTAACTAATTAAATTAAACAAAATATCTATTGCTGAAAGTTATTTGAACTTCTTACTTTTTTGTTGACATATGGCACGGGATGTATACCCAACTCATGTTTTTATGACAATTTTCGAGTATTTTTGACTAAAGGTTTGGTTGTCAGAAAATTCAAAAACTTCAATTTTTTATTCAACAAATTCATCAAAAATTTCTTCGCAACCTTTAAACATGTCAATTCGAATAGGCTCTTTGTAATAATTGAATAATTTTATTTCAATCAGTATTTTTAAGATTGCGAACCCTATGCCTAGTAAGAACAAACTGAATTGTTATCTGTCAACGTTATATTATTTCTGTTTATAATCAGCTCGTGATCATACAAATCAGTGTCTATATGCAACAAGGTTATTGCAATGATCATATGTAATGATCATATTTTATATGAACTTTTATATTAAAATCACTTGTGATATACGAGCTTGTTTTGAAATTTGTGATCGTTATGCATTCTTCTAAATAATTTATCATAAAATATTTGGAAATCTTCTTTGATCACACTTGGTGGTCTATACATATTTAATATGTTACCAAAATTGTTAATTTGTGTTATAAAAATACTAAAGGAAACTATTAGAATCATCACTGAATAAGTTTCGTTGGTAAGTTTGTTTTTTTTGTTTATAAAGGTGCCACAGCCCCGATCAATTCTTATAGTATGGCAACAAAATATCGATTTATAATTCATAAAATTAAAATACCTTGTACCATCACTTTTTACCAAGTTTCAGTTACTCAAATTGCATTAATATTATTTTTAAATGACTCAATATTTAATATTTAATTAAGAGTATACGGCAACATTTTTCACGTACATTTTATATAAATTTTTTTTATGAATTTAGTTTATTAGCAGTAAAAATTTTTAATCAACATTTTCGGAGGTGATTGCCCCGTTAAAAGTAGAAATAACTAAACATGATTAATAAACAAGCATTAAATTATAATTAATTTAATTATGTCTGACATTATAGCATATGCTTCAAAAATTTTAACTATAAGTATATAAAAGTGAAAATGATGAATTTTTAATTTGAATAACGTTTAAGAATGCTATCGATATAAGTACAGAAATTTTTCGAAAACCATATGATACGAGTATATGAGTAATATCGATAGAAAATTTAAATAATCTCCTCTGTTTTTGTAATATTTTATTACATATGGAGGAAAAACTAGTTTTCTATTACGGTTTGAAAACCTTTCATTTTATTTTTTTGGTAAAAATATTCCGTTCGCACGATGCCTATGATTGTGATTAAGATAATATAGGATATGGGTGTCTATATTAAGTCTATATGAATCTATAATATGCTATAAATTAGCGACTACAACTTAATTTTATGGCTTTTATTTAAAGTAATAACATAACTGTAATAGGAACTATGTGTTGTGAACTTTTTCATTTTCCAGTTCTTTAATCTCGCTTTTCACTATTGCTTCATATTTATTTTGAAAAGTTTTATACAATTCTGAAATTCTTTTTCATAGCAACAAGAAGCAGTAAAAATATGTTATTTCTTGTTATTTGCCTCAAACTTGCAATTTATTTTGAAAACAAAGGAAAAACTTTAAGTGTAATAAAAAAATCCGTACACTAATAATGTTGAAAAATGAAATTATATTAAGGATTGTTCTTAAAACATTATTATTTAAAGGGTTTTCAACATTTCAACAATATTATAGAGTTAAAAGCGAAAAATCATACGCACAAGCTTCTAAAGAACAATATAAAGCATACATTTTTATTAGCTTTGATCTGCTAAATGAATATAAATGAAAATTTATTTAATGAAAATTTTATTAAGAAGAAAACAAAAAAAAACTATAAAAGTTCATGATTAGATTAAGTAAAAGAAAAGGTCAATAACTTTTCAATGTGAAATACTTTCTTGGGTGATGGAAGCAAAACATAGAATTGAATGAAACTTTGTTTACGTTAATATTGTACAAGGAGATTTTTGTAAGAAAGGAATATAAAAGAATATTACATACTTCCATCAATCATCTTAAAAATTAAAAAAAAAATCATACGATTTAAGCCGTATCTTGACCACTAGCTATATGTGACACATCTATTGAATTTATAATTTTGTATACGTTTTGAAGAAACATCCTTTTCAATTAATACATTCATATTCTAAAGGAAAATACTAAATCTTCAGTGGAAAAATGTTTATAAAGTATATAAGAACTTGAAATTGTCTCGTGAATTTCAAAAAGACATTGTCATATGGAAAACATTCAATATTAATTTCTCGATGGATTACAAATATGTAATTAAAAGTTGAAAACTCAAATATATCGATATTTCGGCGAGACCGTGTTCCACGGAAAGAACTTAACTTTTTAAGTAATGAAATTTTAATGGTTGAATAAAACAGATTGTTGTTCAATTAGCACTTTGCTAAGTACCTCATATCTAAATTAATGTAAATTGTTTCATAGACTTCAAATAATTTAACTCATTCTGAACATATTATGAAAACCTTTTATCTATTGCATCTGTCTATCGTTTATTGTTAATGATGAAGGCATTTTTATTGTTTCGCTTTATTTCTTTCCCCTTGCTGGAAAATTTCGTAAATTAAAGAAAATTAAATTCAAACCTTTAAAAATATTTTATGTGGAGATATCTGCTTTTCAAAACAATAAAATTATGTAATTTGCATTAATTTTGACAATTTCGAAAGAATTAATTATTATTAATGATAACACCATAAAATTACATAAAAAAATTATATAAAACTATTATAATTTTTCAAAATTCATTTAAATGAAATTGAGAATAATATTAACTAAGAATTTCCATTTTGAATATTTTGGTTTTTAATATTTTCAGTTAACAAAATATTAGCGAGTAAATTTGAAAACTTAGTTATGTTATAACGAATAAATTTCATTATTTCTCTAATTAATTTATTGAGCTAAGTGTAAATCAATGCATAAGTCAAATTCTTTTGAATTCAAATGAGCTGGATTTAGCAAATTTAAGATAAAATTAAAAAATTCTTCACTTAGTAGATAACAATAAAAAACGGTTCAGCGGAATCCGCTTAAAGTCACCTCAAATCAGATAAAATATCAGATATTTTGATATACGAGCTCAATTTTGATATTTTGCTGGTTTTGAAAAACGAGTCATAATAATATTCTAAAAACTTTACCTGTATTTATACTCGAATCTAATTAAAATAATCTAATTAAAATAATTGATATTCGTTGGCAAAAATGATCAATTTCACGTAAAACATTTCACTTAAAGTGAGATCTTAAAAAAAGATGATGTGAGCTGCATATAAGCGAACGCATTGTGGGCAGTATACTTACAATTAAAAATAGTAAGTAAAAATACTTACAAATTAAATTTTGTAAGAAATTATTATTTTATTGCATTTTTTTTTGTATAGCAAACAAATTTTTCTGTGAAGTTTTCACAGTTTCCAAGGTTGCAGTGTCCACACTTCGAAATCCAAAAAAAAAAATTTATAATAAAGGTATATTATATAATTTTATTTGTATATATATAATATTGCGTTAAATTATATTGCAAATAATTTAAAACAAATAATGCATACAAATACAAAATCTATTGATTTTAAAAAAAAAAATTGCACAACTAAAATATTATTAAATTGGAAAACCAATTATTTTTTTAAGAAGATTGAAAGAAACGTTAGTAAGTGATTTAAGATAAATAATGATAATTTTTAATGGCGCGGGCTGGAAAAATGCTAAAAATCACCAAAAAAAAGACATTTCGTCTCCACAACAATTATCGATTTGTGAGTTTTACATAAAGTATCTATGCTTTAGTATGCTTCAATCGGAAAAGGACAATTTTATTTCGTTCAATTAAAAAAATGTGTTTGATAGATACTTCTGGCATATTGTATGAATGTGTTATGTGGAAGATAGCAGTAGAGAATGTTGTTGGGCAAATTTAAAAAAATTTCATTTGTTACTTTTTGTATTTCATCATCATTATACCATGCACTTCGTGAAGGGTATATTAACTTTGGTATGGAGTTTGTAACTACAAGAAGGAGTCATCTGCGGTATGGACATATATCGCAGATAACATAATATTGGACTAATTCGGACAACGGGTTCGGGTAGGTGCCATACAACTCCAAAAACAAATTTTTTATATTAGGAAAAATAATAAAGTCAGATTCCTGAAACTTTCTGAAGTTATAGTGGAACTGCTTGACAGGTTCGAGTACTTGCCATACAACTCTAGAAGTTAATTTTAAATATTTGGCAAAATAATAAAGTCAGATTCTTGAAACTTGGCAGTTGTGTGTCCAACTATAGGTCAGACATATTCGTGAAGTTTTGGTTGATTGCTTGACGGGTTCGGGTACCTGCCATATAAGTTCAAAAGCTAATTTTAAATATTTGACAAAATAATAAAGTCAGATTCATAAATCTCGGCAGTCGTATGTCCAATTATAGATTTTTTTTAAAATATGTCAGTCATATCCGTGAAGTTTATTTATAATGATTTCACAGATTCGGGTTATTGCTATATAACAATGAAAAGTGCAGGGTATAATTCGTTTTTACTTGTTTTCATTTAAGTTTGTTTGCACTAAAATGTTCTCAATAATATCTTCCTCCTCTCTACCACTTGTCTCGTAATTAGAACTGCTCCAATTAAATTGTAAGAAATTCTGTACTTCTTTATTGGTGAATCCTTTGGAACTTTTCACTGCGAAAAACAAAAAATTATTTACTATAATTCTTCAACTAAACAATATTTTAACATCGTAATTTAATATTCAAGGATCGCATTAAAAACAAGGTGTACTTACTTTCATTTTAAATAATAATTATGCTTTTATAAACATTTGTCCTAAATAATTTCACATTGCATTCTTTTTAATTTCATTATATTCTTTTTACATTCAGTAGCATTACTTCGTTTTTCTCGGGATTTCCATTTTACTTCTTCAGCTAAAGAAAGTGCGACATCGTGACCATTATTTTAAGAATATAAAACAGTTTCTTTTCTTTTGAAACTGTTCGTTTATCATGTTGCGTTACATTCTTTAGAATAGTGGCCAGTTCATCGTCCGATTCGTATATCAAAATATCTGATACTATATGAACTTTATCAATCACATTAGTTCCTGTATTATATATATATTTTATATACTCGTATATATATGTGTTATATAATATATATGTGAAAAGTATAAAAATATATGATATTTTTGTTGTCGACTTTTATGTAAAAGTATGTTGACTTCAAATAGCATTTACATTAATAAATATTTATTTCCTTTACTATAAAGTACGAGTATATTATATAGTATTTTAATAAAATATGTACATTAGCTCATAAATCTTAAACACTGTTAATAAGATGATAATAATTTGCAAATAATTTGTGTGTAGATATTTGTAAATATCTTACTGTCCCTAAAAACATGATAACATGCAGAGATTTTATTTTTACGGTTTTGCTGCGCACATTTATATTTTATAAAATTTGAAATCAATAACTTAAAACTTGTTTTAACCGATGTACACACACGGTAACAAGTAATGTAACAAGTGTATACACACCTATGTATAAATTTGCATATGCAGGCTATTCACATCTCAATAATTGTTTGAAGTTTGCCTGCACAGTTTTACTTTACTTTGAATTTTTTCCTAACAAAAGAAAGTACTTTGTAGTGACCAATATAGTCACATATTTTTTTTTTAATAAATTGCAAATTAAATGCAATGTTCGCATGTAATAAAACAAATTGGTATTAAAATGTTGAATTTTAGAATTCTAAAATATAATAAATATATTTAAGAAATCATTTTTATGACTATATAATGAAATAGTTTGGATTTGCACAAAAGGTACAGGAAACATTTATTGCGGCTGTATGTAATTATTAGTAACTTCAATGTACAAAACAGCAGATAATGTGCAGAATTAAATTACTTTATTCCAACTACGCACTACGTAAAGATCCAAGTTCATATTATACGGAAAAGTTTCTTGAGTGAATTTTAATGCTTAATTAGCGTTTTTTTTCAAAATTCTGATTAATTTGTGTGTGTTTATTAAAATTATATCATATTTTTACAAAGTTACAAATAAAATTAATTTTTAATTTAATAATTAAATACAAACTGTTACTAATTAAGTTATTGTTTTTAATTCTTTCTTATAAAGTATTAATATGTAATTAAAATTTTTTCAATTCTTGCTCATAAAGTTAAAAAATTTAATACTTTTTTCAATTCACGGTCACTTATTAAACAATTTAGTTTTGGAATTAAAAAGTGCAAAATTGCATCTTTCAATATTAATGTATTTATTTAAATTTTTAACTATTTTGTGACAGAAATAAACTTTCAATTAAAGACACTATTCATGAAAATTTTTGTTCTTGAAATATTGAAATTTTATATGTGTTTGTGTATGTGAAGTTTAAGTAAAATTTAAGAAGTAGAATAAAAATCAAATGATGCTGATGATACTGAGTAGAAAATTAAACTAGTAAGTTATTGTTATAATATTTTAAAAAAATATTAATTGTCACTATTTAAAATTATATTTTAAATCCTTCCTTATAAAGAATTAATAATTAATATTTTTCTAATTCTTACTTATAAAGTTTAAAACAAAGTTATTAGTCAAAATAATTTTTCAAATGTCTGGTTATACGTAAAAATTTTTTTTATTTTCTCAAAAATAAATTTTAATACTTAGTTAATGTTTTTTTTTTAAATTCTAATCAATTTCCGTTTTTAAAAAGTGTTCTCAATCAAATTCGGTTTTATATCATTTTATAAAGAGTTACAAATAAAATTAATTTTTGAATTAAATAGTTAAATATAAACTGTTACTGTTTAAAATTATTTTTTGAATTCATCCTTATAAAGCAAAAATAATTACAACTTTATATATCTAAAAATTTTCTCAGTGTATATTACACTCCTACTGATTTTGTTAAATTTGCATAAAATTTTTGACAAATATAAATCACCTGTTGAAAATGCCGAAACCTAAAAAGCAGCCCAAAAAAAAAACGTCTTTTAGCCGCAAGGTTGAGAAATCGTAAAAATAGGTAAAGTGATTCCAAGGAAAATAGTTTAAGGAAACGGAAAACAAAAGAACGTTCAGAAAGGGGAAAAAATTTACCTAATCGAATGATTGAAGAAGCAAAAAATACGTATCAACATTCACAGCACCGAAAAGTTGGGTTTTAAAACCCTTGAAAGAAATAGAAATACCATTGAGCATTTCAAACGAAGGCTGAACAACAAAGAGAAACAACAAAGAAATACTGATGAACATTCAAAACGAAGAGTGAACATCCTACTCTCAAGGCTTTAGAACAAGAAAGAAATACAGAAAAACATTTTGTACGCAGATTAGATGGAAATTATGGAAAGCTAAACAGCAAAGAAATACTGATGAACATTCAAGAGGAAGAGAAAATTTAACCTTAAAAGAAGTAGAATAGGCAAGAAATACAGCAAAATATTTTGTACGAAGACTAGATAAAAGCTATAGAAATGCTGAACAGCAAAGAAATACTGATGAGCATTCAACACGAAGAAATAATCCCATTCTGAAAGTTATAGAACAGGCAAGAAACACAATTGAACATATCAAGCGTAGATCAGACGAAAACTATAAAAATATTGAACAGCAAAGATATACCGATGAACATTCCAGCCGAAGAGAAAATACAATTCTCAAAGCAATAGAACAGACATTTGAATCGCAGATAAGATGAAAACTACAAAAATGTTGAACAGCAGAGAAATACTATCGAGTATTCAAGACAAAGGAAAAATAAGGTTCTTAAAGCAATAGAGTAATCAAGAAATACAGATGAGTATTCAGAAGGACGACAAAATTTAGTTTATAAAATGTTTGAACATCAGAGAAATACCACGAAGCACACTCAAAAAATAAGTTGTGCTATAGATCAGATGAACAAAAGCGGAATACTCTTAGACATGCAGAAGAACGCAAAAACATAGAACGTAGAAAACATGAGCAAAAGCGAAACACGATTCACAGACTCGCTACTCGATTGCAGTCTAAACAGAACGAATTTAATAAAATTCAAGAAAATATGAGACAAGCAGATAGAAATAGAATAGCCAGAAGTACCTTATCACCCGAGTCCCACGTAGAATATTTACAATATCGTTTAGAACAAAGACGTGCAGACATGTACTCTGAGTATAGTAATAAAATAAAAGAAGGGCCAACAACTATATGTATTTGTTGTGGTGGGACCTGGTTTACCAGTCAAATTAGAAAAGTAAATAAAGATTTAACCGTAAAATACCCGAACATTGAAGAAGCTTTTTATCTGGCTGGGAAATTTCCTGTTGTAGAAAATGAGTTCAATTTTTGTAATACTTGCTACAAGATAGTAATAACTAGCAGAGTTCCCAAAATGTGCCTTTCTCACGGCCTTGATTTTCCAACCCAACCAGAATGTTTACTTCAACTAACTTGTTTGGAAGAAAGATTAGTTAGTCCCAGAATACCTTTCATGAGAATTTTCGCTTTGGGCTATGAAAGGCAATCTGCGTTAAGAGGTGCGGTTATCAATATACCAATTTCTGTCACTGACACAGTCAAAATTTTACCCAGGACATTTGATCAAACACACGGTATTCAAATTCATCTAAAACGTCGCATGCAATACAATCATAATTACATTACGGAGACGATTCGCCCAGCAAAAGTAATTGAAGCTTTAAGATATTTGATAAATACCGAGCTGTACAAAAGACATGGTATAAAGATTACAGAAAACTGGATAAATAATTTTGGCAGTGACACAGAAGTCAGTTTTGTGGTTTCAAGAGAAGATCAAGAGATTGTTAGAAATATGGTTGAAAATGGAAATCGAAATATAATATAATAGAAAATGAGGATTTTGAAGAAAACTTAAATCCAGGAGAAGAAGAAACGCTTTTGGACAATGAACCTATAGAAAATTTACCAATCAACCAGGTAGTAATAGCTCCTGGCGAAGGAAAGCGGCCTTAGGATATGTGTCTTGATATAGATTCAGAAGAACTATCTTATCCCACGATATATTGCGGCAAGAAACGGTTATGCAATGAAAGCTATAGCAAGATTGCTAGGTCAGAACTAAGACGTTACGATCGCCGTTGTACGAGAATTGATAAATTACTAAACACTTACAAAAAGTACGAGCTGTTAAGAATTAAGAATGCCATTTCAACATGCTTGCGCAAAAAATCAGGACAAGTACAATATACTGCTGAAAGCATACTAGATGAAGGCTTTGTCAATAATTTGATACAACATAACGATGGTTATCACATTTTAAGAGGTTTCCGTTCAGCCCCGTCTCATTGGGAAGCTGAGAAAAAAAAAGTTATAGCAATGATACGACAATTTGGCCTTCCAACGTTTTTTATAACACTCTCAGCAGCAGAAACAAAATGGAATGAATTATTAGTACTACTGTGTAAATTAATAGATGATAAGATTGTTTCAGAAGAAGATGTTGCGAATTATACAGCAAGTGAAAAATGTCGTCTTATTAGAAGTGATCCAGTGACATGTGCTAGATATTTCGACTACAGAGTTAGGCAATTATTTAAGCTATTTAAAACGAGTGGAGGTATTTTTAACGAAAGCTGTGTGGAAAAGTTTTACTGGCGAGTTGAATTTCAACAACGCGGATCTCCTCATATTCATGGCATGTATTGGATCAGTAACGCCCCTAAATTAGATTTAAATAATAGATAAACTTTCGACTCCGTCATCAATTTCATAGACACATATGTCTCAACCGACAGTTCTTATCCTGAGTTAGCAGATTGCGTTCCATATCAAAAAGCATGCTCATGGAAGATCATGTTGGAGAGAAATCAGGGGAAATAAAATATGCAGATTTAATATGCCTTATCCCCCAATGCCAAAAACAGAACTACTTTTGCCATTAGAAGATGGAGAAAATACGAAAATTCACAGAGATAATTTCAAAAATATTCAAAAGTTTCTTTCCAATAATATAAATGAAAGTGAAACGGAAAATTTAAATTGCTTCGAAAATATATTGCAACATGAAAATATAAGACTTACTTATAATGAGTACGTAATGACATTAAGGTCCAGTTTTAAGAAACCTTGTATTTTTTATAAAAGAAAATTTGCAGACAAATTGGTGAATAAATTAAATCCTAAAATTTTGAAACTTCACGGAGCAAACATGGAAATACAATTTATTTTAGACGCATACATAAGCGCTGTTATATCGCATGCTGCAGTTATAATGTAAATTATATTAACAAATCTAATTGAGGAGTTTGAAAATTGCTACAGGAAGAAGGAAACACAGGCATTTTTTCTATTAAGCAAAAACTGCAGCACTTTATAAGTGGATCCAAAATATCAGCACAAGAAGCAGCTTATAACGCTTTAGGTTTGCAGTAACGCCGAGATATACATAAATACACAACCTGATAAAAGATTACGAATGGTGAAATCCAAAGATGTGCTGGAAAATTTACAGAAACCAACAGAAAAAAGTATGATCACTTCGAACAAAATGGATTAAAAGATGTGTTATTACGTGTGATAAAGTGATGAACATCAAAATGAGGCGGAAATGATCGACAGTGGTAGAATACTCAATGAATAGTTTAGAGCCCTTGCTGTTCCAGAGCTTCAAGAAAACGTTAATGTTATACGAGACGATTCAAACGATGATAATAATGATATAGTTAATATAGATGAAAATAGAGAACCTCGATTAAAGCTGCATTCGGCACTGGGGGGATAACTCTAGACTCTGCGTTTTGTTTGCCTGTGAATCAATATTCTGGTGCAATTAGGCCACTTAGTAATGATCTTTGTAGCACATTATATTCACAGTAATTTGAATTAAAATTAACAATAATAGATAAAATATCAATGGTTGGAGCAAAAATGTTTTCGTATTTTGATTACCGATTAAAACAAGTATTCAAAAGTGACTTTCCGTTTGGTGGTATATCTGTCGTTTTGTTTAGAGATTTGCGGCAGTTAGCGCCTGTTGGTGACAGATGAATATTTGCACCTAATATAAATGATTCATACAGTGTCATTGTAGGATCACCATTATGGGAAAATTAGAAATTCTATGAGCTTACGGAAATAATGAGACAGCGAGATGACAAATTATTTCCAGCAGCGCTTAACAATATGGCAGTAGGGAAAATGTCCAGGAATGATATCAAGTTCTAAAAACAAAAAATGGTAAATTAATCAAAAAGATCCTGTTCAAATAAAAATGGAGAAACAACAAAGCCAAAAACAGTTAATAACAACTTTTGATGCAATAAGGAATAAAACTTTTTCTCTTCAAATTTACTACCAGAATGTTCAAAGTTAGAATGCTCATTTTCAAGATACTGTTGCAGATTCCATAATTCTTAGCTCCGACATAATACGTCTAACAGAAACTTGAACAATTCCTCCTGAAATTGATAGCAGTGAAGGTATATTGCGAGGAAAGAATGATTAACTGCAAGACAGAATTATTAAATGATGTTGAATGCTTTTTTCAATTAGACTTAAGTATTCAAAATAAAACATTTCAATTGGCGGCTATTAAATACAAAGAAATTTATATAATGTGTCTCTATAGAAATAGCAAATTTCGTGAATTCCTCTTCAAGATTGTAATGCTAGAAAATATAAATGATATAAACGAGTCAAGAGGTAACGCAAATGAGACTACGAAGCAAATGGTAATAATTCGTGATTTAATATATGTCGTTTAACAACTTATTCATCAGTAGAAAAATTATTAAATAACAAAAGGATGCATTCACTATTAAATTCAACAACATACAGTTTTCATGATGGGATTTTTCTTAGTATACGAGAGATTTCACTGTTTATGCAATGTAAAGTTTTAAAAATTGTTTATGAAATTTTATTTTTGTAATTATGATTCCATTAATTTAGTCCATTTTTCTAGGGATATAAGAAATAATAAACAGAAGAGATGTTAAGACAATAAAGTGAAGAATAAAGAGCCTCATCACGAAGTGCAACTGCCCCACAAGTACATGCACACAACGCCACATATACTTCCACATCAGCAGCAGTCGTAGCACCAGAGTTTTCTGCTTTGGCAGCGGTCTTTGTACCCAAGAGCCATACTCTGCACTCTGTGTTATAAAACTGCAACCATGTTCCGTTTTCTTAATAGTATTTACAGCTCTTTTTACGTACCTAATTGCACGTACAATTTCGTAGATGTTGACGCCTTATTTTGTAATTCTAGAATGTTGTTGTTACTAAAATTATCGGTAATGAGCGTATTGTAGCAAGTTGCTGATTTAAACACCTCTTCGTCAGTGCCCTCGCATGTAGTTCTATTGGGACAAAATTGTTCAGGAATGCCCAACCAATCAGGTTCGTGCCACCACAAGTTCAGATTTGGTAATTCCGAAGGCTGGACCGCACAGTCAGCTGGGCTCGAAAACATCACTTTGCACATGAAATACTACAACTTCAAAATCGAAAGGTGATAAGCGGAATTAGTAGTCTATCAAAATTGAATCTTTTTCCAGATGGAAATGGAATAAAGTGCATTGAAGGTCGATTACGTCACTTAGAATTGAAGTACAATTAAAGATTTTCTATTATTCTTTCCGATAAATGTCTGTTTGTACCCAACTTATGTTGAATCTCTCAAATAGAAACTACTGGATTACTATAAATCATATTCTACGACAAATACTCAAATGTTACATGAATAACATGTTATAGACAGCGCGCAGCGGTTCAAACCCAATTAATGGCCGACTTATCAGCTTTCAAGCCTTTCGAAATCGAAACCCACAAAGGTAAACTCTTAGATTGTAGATTACAAACTCCTAAGATATACAAAGCATAGATTGCAATTTTCAATGTCTAGCAGTAAGAGCCATACATATAGAACTGGTTACAGATCTAAGTAGTGAAGGTTTCATAGCGGCTTATAGATGATTTAGCAGCGGGAGTAGTAAATGTCATGTAATTTACTACGACAATGGCACTAATTTTGGTGGAGCCAGTAAAGAAATTACTAACCAACATTAACAAATGCCACTTTGTTGGAGCCAGTAAAGAAATTACTAAACAACATTAACAAATGCCACAACAAAGGCATTCAAAAAGAAAATTGGCATAATCGCACGAAAATGAAGGCCTATCATTCCATTTTATACCGCCATCTTCACCTAATTTTTGTGGATTTTGGGACACTGAAGTTAGATCTGCCAAGCAATACTTAAAAAGAGTATATGGAAATGTTAAACTAACCTATGAAGAATTGACAACTGTTCTAGCTCAAATTAAGGACTGTCTAAACTCTAGGCCTTTATACGAAATCAGCAGAAATTCAGAGGATTATCTGATTGGCGACGTTATTATTACGCCACCTGAACCTTCAATATTAGATCTTGCTGAAAATCGGTCGAACAGTTGGCAACTGCTTCAAAAGCTACAACTGGGAGACTGAGTCCTTCTAAAATGTAAAAACTTACCACCAAGCAGATGGCTGATAGGTCAAATCATCGGAACTCACCCTGGTACAGATGGACTAATTCTAGTGGTTACAATCAAGATAAGGAATGGAATACTAAGACGTTCAATAGTGAAGATTTGCCAACTTAAAATAAATTCAAAAGTAAACGAAACTGAAACACCGCATCGAGAATGATTAATCGTACGCAGATAAGAAAAAAATCCCGAACGTAAACAATATACCTACACTTTATCCAAATTATATGCCTACACTTAATACTAAGAGAGTACGTAATATATGAACTTTCAAATTTATACTTAATACTACAAGAACGCATACGAAATTTGCGAATCTTAATAATAAAACATTTCGAGCGAAGATTAAATGAAAAATTTAGAAATGTTGAACAAAAGCGAAATGAAAGTTAAATGAAAAAAAGGAATGTTGAACAAAAAAGAAACACAGCAACGCATTTCGAGCGAAGATTGAACGAAAACTAAAAATAGATGAGCAGCGAAAAAATACGAACGAGCATTCAAGACGAAGAAAAAACACAACATTTAAAGCAATAGAACAAATAAAAAACGCAGAAACGCAGGAGTACATGTTGGGCGAAGACTAGTAAAAAAGTTATTTGAATTTGAAAATTTAAACTAATGAATCAGCCTGTATATCTTCAAATGTAGTCATTGTACCTGCAAAAATTCGTGATTTTTATCTTTGTTATAAATGTTTAACATTCTGTTCTGAAAGTTCTCCTGTAATATACTGTCTAGAAATAACTAACACATTAAAACTTTTAATAAAATTAATTACTGCATTTTTTCGAGTCGGGAAATTTATTCATTAATCCTGTCACCCCCACGGTTTTCTTTTGGAACCATCCCCGTCTAATGAAAACGTTTGCAAATTCTTCTAGCACGATCTATGCCGATCCCTAAGAAACCAACAAATGCCGGTAAACACACGCGACATAAGCTTCCATCACTTTTTTTAACTAATAAATTAGAAACGTAACTTTTTTTTGACTTTGTGGACATCTTTTTTGTCTTTGAAATCTTAAGTCATCCTATAATGAAAGCATCTTGATTCATTTTGGTGTCACTACACGCATAAAATTGTATGAAAAGCATAGCATTCCTCTGCCGTAAGAGTCGAACATTCTTGGACACCTTTCGTCTCATTATGTGTGCAAAAAGATATTAATGGCAGACCTTTTGGTTTATAATTATTAAAAATGTCTGTGATATTGATAAATCTCTTTATTGAAAAAAAAGCAAATTATTTTTACCGATTCTTTTTCGCAATACAAGCTTTCCAAGTAAGTTTGTTTGAAATCCGCTTTCTTGGGTTTTCTTTATTTAGTTTAACTCGTTCCATAATCTTTTGGTTTCAAATTTTAATAAAAATACAAATTATTTTTCTTTAAAGACCCTTTTATTATTTTGAAAAAATTAAACCTTAAATATTTAAAATCCGTCGCTTAAAAGTCCGGAGAGAATAAATAATATCAAACTAAGAATCCGCAAATCATGTATTTTGAAACAAAATTTTATGGCTACTAATACTACAATCCAAGCAAACATGGGATTTTGTTACGAAAAATTTTTTGTGTTGCGAATAAAGGTTTTTGATACATTTAGTTACATTCAAATGTAGGGTTTTGATTCTACTACGACTTTATTAATCTGTTTTTTTTTTAATATTAATTGTCACTATTTAAAATTTGTATTTTCTTTTTAAAAAATTTCTATTTATTATTTTGAATGCTTCCTTGTAAAGTATTAATAATTAATATTTTTCTAATTCTTACTTATAAAGTTTAAAACAAAGTTATAAGTCAAAATAATTTTTCAAATGTCTGGTTATACGTAAAAATTTTTTTTATTTTCTCAAAAATAAATTTTAATACTTAGTTAATGTTTTTTTTTTAAATTCTAATCAATTTCCGTTTTTAAAAAGTGTTCTCAATCAAATTCGGTTTTATATCATTTTATAAAGAGTTACAAATAAAATTAATTTTTGAATTAAATAGTTAAATATAAACTGTTACTGTTTAAAATTATTTTTTGAATTCATCCTTATAAAGCAAAAATAATTACAACTTTATATACCTAAAAATTTTTTCAGTGTATATTACACTCCTACCGATTTTGTTAAATTTGCATAAAATTTTTAAAAAATATAAATCACCTGTTGAAAATGCCGAAACCTAAAAAGCAGCCCAAAAAAAAACGTCTTTTAGCCGCAAGGTTGAGAAATCGTAAAAATAGGCAAAGTGATTCCAAGGAAAGTAGTTTAAGGAAACGGAAAACAAAACAACGTTCAGAAAGGGGAACAAATTTATCTAATCGAATGATTGAAGAAGCAAAAAATACGTATCAACATTCACAGCACCGGAAAGTTAGGTTTGAAAACCCGTGAAAGAAATAGAAATACCATTAAGCATTTCAAACGAAGGCTGGACGAAAATTATAGAAAGGCTGAACGACAAAGAAATATTGAAGAACATTCAAAACGAAGAGCAAATCCTACTCTCAACGCTTTAGAACAAGAAAGAAATACAGAAGAAGATTTTGTACGCAGATTAGATGGAAATTATAGAAATGTTAAACAGCAAAGAAATACTGATGAACATTCAAGACCAAGATAAAATTTAACCTTAAAAGAAATAGAACAGGCAAGAAATACAGCAGAGCATTTTGTACGAAGCTACGATGAAAGCTATAGAAATGCTAAACAGCAAAGAAATACTGATGAGCATTCAATACGAAAAAATAATCCTACTCTGAAAGTTATAGAACAGGGAAGAAACACAATCGATTTCAAGCGCAGATTAGACGAAGACTATAGAAATATTGAACAGCAAAGATATACCGATGAACATTCCAGCCGAAGAGAAAATACAATTCTCAAAGCAATAGAACAGACAAGAAATACAGCAAAACATTTGAAACGCAGATAAGATGAAAACTACAAAAATGTTGAACATCAGAGAAATACTATCGAGCATTCCAGACAAGAAATACAGATGAGCATTCAGAACGACGACAAAATTTAGTTTATAAAATGTTTGAACATCAGAGAAATACCACAGAGCACACTCAAAGAAGAAATAAGTTGTGCTATAGATTAGATGAACAAAAGCGGAATAATCTTAGACATGCAAAAGAAAGCAAAAACATAGAACATAGAAAACATGAGCAAAATCGAAACACGATTCAAAGACGCGCTGCTCGATTGTTGTCCAAACAGAAAGGAAAAGCTTTACGTACCATTAGGGCATGCCGAGTTCAAGTTTATAGATGCAACGAAATTAACAAAATTCAAGAAAATATGAGGCAAGCAGATCGAAATAGAATAGCCAGAAGTACCTTATCACCCGAGTTCCACGTAGAATATTTACAGCAACGTTTAGAACGAAGACGTACAGATATGTAGTCTGAGTGTAGTAATAAAATAAAAGAAGGGCCAACAACTATATGTATTTGTTGTGGTGGGTCATGGTTTACCAGTCAAATCAGAAAAGTACCCGAGCATTGAAGAAGATTTTTCTCTGGCTGGCAAATTTTATGTTGTAGAAAATAAGTTCAATTCTGTAACACTTGCTACAAGACAGTAACAACTGGCAGAGTTCCCAAAATTTGCTTTTCTCACGGGCATGATTTTCCAACCCAATCAGAATGTTTACTTCAACTAACTTGTTTGGAAGAAAGATTAGTTAGTCCCAGAATACCTTTCACGAGAATTTGCGCTTTGGGCTATGAAAGGCAATCTGCGTTAAGAGGTGCCGTTGTCAATATACCGATTTCTGTCACTGACACCGTCAAAATTTTTCCCAGAACATTTGATCAAACACACGTTATTCAAATTCATTTAAAACGTCGCATGCAATACAATCATAATTACATTACGGAGACGATTCGCCCAGCAAAAGTAATTGAAGCTTTAAGATATTTCATAAATACCGAGTTGTACAAAAAACATGGTAAAAAGATTACAGAAAACTGGATACATAATTTTGGCAGTGCCACAGAAGTCAGTTTTGTGGTTTCAAGAGAAGATGAAGAGATTGTTAGAAATATCGTTGAAAATGGAAATCGAAATATAATATAATAGAAAATGAAGATTTTGAAGAAAATTTAAATCCAGGAGAAGAAGAAACGCTTTTGGACAATGAACCTGTAGAAAATTTACCAATCAACCAAGTTGTAATAGCTACTGGCGAAGGAAAGAGGCCTGAGGATATGTGTCTTGATACAGCTTCAGAAGAAATATCTTGTCCCACGATATATTACGGCAAGAAACGGTTATGCAATGAAAGCTATAGCAAGATTGCTAGGTCAGAACTAAAACGTTACGATCGCCGTTGTGCGAGAATTGACAAATTACTATGCACTTACAAAAAGTACGAGCTGTTAAGAATTAAGAATACCATTTCAACATGCTTGCGCAAAAAATCAAGGCAAGTACAATATAGCGCTGAAGAAATATTAGATGAAGGCTTTGTCAATAATTTTATACAACATAAAGATGGTTATCACATTTTAAGAAGTCCCCGTTCAGCACCATCTCATTGGGAAGCTGAGAAAAAAAAGTTATTTTTATAACACTCTCAGCAGCAGAAACAAAATGAAATGAAGGATTAGTAATACTGTGTAAATTAATAGATGCTAAGATTGTTTCAGAAGAAAATGTTGCCAATTATACAGCAAGTGAAAAATGTCGTCTTATTAGAAGTCATGCGGTGACATGTGCTAGATATTTCAACTACAGAGTTAGGCTTTTAAGCTTTTTAAAATGAGTGGAGGTATTTTTAATGAAACCTGTGTGGAAAAGTTTTACTGGCGAGTTGAATTTCAACAACGCGGATCTACTCATATTCATGGCATGTATTGGATCAGTAACACCCCTAAATTAGATTTAAGTAATGGAGAAACTTTCGACTCCGTCATCAATTTCATAGACACATATGTCTCAACCGACAGTTCTTATCCTGAATTAGCAGATTGCGTTCCAAATCAAAAACATACTCATGAAAGATCATGATGGAGAGAAATCAGGGGAAATAAAATATGCAGATTTAATATGCCTTACCCCCCAATTTGGCTATATCTCAGAAGCTATAAAAGCTCTGGTATTTGAATTTCACAAACGAATATATTAGTAGGCCCAATGTGTTTGATAAAACTCGTTAAAATTGCTTGGCTCCTTCTAGTAGCCGCCACTCAACTTTAAAAGTTATTAGACTATATTTCAGAAACTATAAAGGCTGTGGTATCGAAATTTCACACAAACGAATATATTCGTAAGGCCACTGTGTTTGATAACAGTCGTTGATATTGCTTGTCTCCTTCTGGTAGCTACCATACAATTCCAAAAGTTATTCGGTATTATGTCAAAAAATAGAAATTTCATGAAAACAAAATTCTTCTGTGTGATAAAAATCTTTGAAATTGCTTAACCCCTTATGGTAGCTGCCGTACAACTTCAATAGTAGTTTGCCTATATCTTCGAAAATATTGAAACCACAGTACTGAACTTTTGCATAAATTAATATGGTAATACGACAACTTAAAGTCATAGTCTGCCCCATAGTCATCTATGGGATAATTATAACTCGCACATAGTATAACAAATTGGTACGGGTATACCAGAGTTGACACGATCAACTTTATTTTTTCTCGTTTATTCTTTTTATGTCTTTGGCTCTTAAAATTTCACTCTATTTGTATTAAATTTTTCTTATAAAAAGTTTGATAATATTTTCAGTGTGTATTTTATAATTTTACTATAGCTTTTGTTTTTTTGTATATACACAGCTAGAGTTTCGATCTGATTTCAAATCGAGGTTCATATAAATATTTCTTGGTCTATGTAAAATATCTTTTGAAAAATCGATATTCTAAAATAAAAATTCCTATCCTTTATAAAAATAAATTACAATCACAATCAAATTTTATTAAATTTATGAGCAAATATTACATACACGCTCGTATTTATCTACACCATTTTTGTAAGCATTTCAACTTAAGCTAATTTACTAATAAATATGAAATCTAATGCGAATAATAATTTACACAAAGAAAATTCTCTTAATTAGATTTTCATAAAGAAAAATACTAATTGCTTAAAAGATCTAGAAAAAAGAAAAAATTTCAATATTTTTTAAACATACCTAACTTTAATTTGCTTAATAGATTTCTTACATAATTGATTTTTTCGCCGTCTTCCCCACATTCCCCTCCTGATCTTTAGTATTTTTTTCATATTTCAGTTTAAAACTTTTTCTGTTTTAAGTCAGAAAGGAATACTTGGTCTATTGGCCCCATTCTATTTCTAAGTGTTGATTTTCTATTTATTTGCAATTTTCAATTTTTCATTTCCTTTTTGATTTTTTCCTATTTGATTTTTTTGTTTTTATTTTCTTTGTAAATGAAGGAAAAAGTCTTGTTTTTGAGATATAATTAATTTTTTCTGGATGAGAAAATTTTCACATTTCTTTCAAATATAATTTGAAAAAAGCTAAGGTATGAACAATGATTATCAAATAGCTAAGCACTATAACTGTTTTTCTAATAATGGAAATTGTATTTTAAAGCAAAGAAGTGAATAAATTTAATAAAGGTTTCACAAATAGCAAAATAGGTGAAAAAACTTTTGAATTGATCCTCTGCTTTGTTTCTTCTATTCCATTAATATATGCTGTGGTTTAAACTTATATCTTATCCAGAGTGAGATTCCACTAAGTAATGAGTAGAAAAAGTTGAAGACCATTTTTACTTATAGTCGTTATCGTTAGGTGCCCAAATTTCTAATTGAAATCTATAATTTTGGATAATTTTCTTAAAATCAAAGGTAAAATTATACTTGCTGCAGTATTAAGGTTTTAATAAAATATTAAATCTGATATAAATTTAAGATTTTGTTAAAAATATTTACTAGCTCGAAATGGTTAAAAATGAAAAAACCCCAAATGGTAATTATTGAAAAAATGTATGTATGTGCCCAATATTTAATATAAGCTATTCAGACAAACAAAATAAATTTAATTAGTGTTTTTCTTGTTAAGAGCCATTTGTTTTTATGATAAAAAATACTTAACGGATAAAATTGCTTACTCAGTCAGGTTAATCTAAAAATTTTTCATTTATTTCAATTATTTATTTATTCATTCTTTTCATTGTTTTTTTTCCTTTCGTAGGGAATTTCATTTCCTTACACCAAGAACTTTTAACATTCCTTTCAAAAAATAAGAATAATCAAAATAGATTAAAAAGCGAAGAAAAGAAACGTTATGATGAATAAAAGCTAAATGAAATATTTGATAGGATTGGAAAATGGCAGGAGAAAATTGGTGATATTGAAATTTATTTCCACTCAAATTCTGTTGTCCCTCATTACCATTTTTTCTCAAAGTAATTAAATTAATAATTCATTATGGACCAGAAAATGTGTGAGAGCTTCTTGTTCTTGATAAAAATTCGAAAATTTTTTAAATCGAAATAAACTGAAACCATCTTTTGACTGAACCTAGTTTCTTTTACCTGATTTTTCACTGTTTCCTGAGTTTTATAATAATTTTAACAAACTCCATATGGTAGTAAAATTGCCAATAAGGCTGTTTGTTTGCTTAATTATCTACTCCAATATAGATTTATTTGGTGAAACCATTATTTGCGGTTCTAGTTTCACCATCTACGTGTATTTCGGTTGCCTATCAATCTATCTGAAAGTTTTTAAAAACAATTAGAATTTAATATTATTTTTATTCATCAATCCTCATTGATTTAAAAATACAGAATTAAAATCAAATGGTTTTATTCATGTGATCAAATAATTTGTAATTTTGAGCAAACTATTTACTTTAAATTTGATTTTTTAGCTCTTTTCCAGAAAACATTGGAAAATAAGTGGTTATTGGTTTTACAATGTTTATTTATCCGTTAAAAATCGAAACTACTAAAATTTTCGAAATTCTGCAAACGCTGAAATGTAGTGAGTGGCTTCTTCTACCACGGTAGAGTATCGTCAATCATTAAAACGACAAAATGGCCGTTGAAAATAACTTTTTTTCAAAGCCCATTTTATTCAAATATCTAATATAGGTTTTCTTCTGGACGATAAGTAGAAATTAGTAATATTTGAATTTTCGGTGCCTTATATTTCCAGAATTGGAGGCTTATGTAAATTTTGTATAATAGTAAAAAGCTAACGGAAACCCCCATATGCCATCACAAAATAATATAGTTATTGATCTTAACTTTAAATTTACTTAACCGTCAAATTCAACCATTAAGCTAACGCTGTTTTATTCTTTTTTCTCATCCTGAATTATAATGCATGATTTCATATATTGCCAGATGAGTTATGGTAATTTTTTTTGTTCAAGAGAAAATTGCTTCTTTACAGACAATTCCTGCAGCTTTAATATCTTTAAAGCCTTTTTAAAAAATATAAAGAATTTATATATTTTTTTAGAAAAACATGTACTTAGGACTTTTTTCAATTGCAACGCATTTTTAGAACAATCAATAGAGTAACACCGCGGTAGTTAATAAGCTGCGTAAAAATTGAAAAAGCAAAGCTACTTAAAAATTATTTTGTTACATAAATAATCCATTAGAAAAAAGCCTGGACTTAGCGATAATTAGAATATTCCAGCAACAATTAAAATATAATTTCAATTCAATTAATCAGTTTAATCGATCCCGATACAGTTTCCTTCTATGATATTTGAAATGTCTCAAAATGTACAAAAATCTCGATACTACAACTGAGGTTGAGAATGTCTAATTGTTGTTTTTGCCAAAGGGAGACCAAATAATTTGAACTCGTTTTACGATGCTATCAACTATATTTTATAAGTTATACACTATATTTTATAAGTTTTAAATAAAACAGAAATTAATTTGTAGTACTTCAAAAGCGTTTTAATTATTGTACACACTGTTTACTTTTAATCATCACTTTCCTTGTAAATCTTGTTGAATTTTATTGAGACTTTGGCATAAGTTTTTTTGTTTAATTATAGTGGAAAAATCTATGTCACTGTCTTGAATGCTTTAAAATCTTTTAACGGAATATAATCAAATATTATTAATCTAGAATTCAATTTTAATTTAAAAAAAAAAACAATAAATATTGCGAAATAGTGAAATTTTCGTTAATAAATTATTCATTGCAGTACACAAAAATATATTTTTTTCAGTTTTTACGTTTAAATTTTAAGTGCAAAAATTCCCTGATTAAATTCCAAAATTATAATGCCAAAATCACCAATATATATGTTAATGTACGTTGTATATCTACGAAATACCAAAGGTATCCAGTAAAAAATTTACCATAATTAATAAAAAAATTCAAACAATGACGTGAATTTTTTTTTCTTTAATTCTGTAATTAATCAGAAAAAAAAACTTATTAAAATTGGAAACAAAAATCAATTATATCAGTTATTTCGTTATTGATGGTTAGGGCACACAGCCTTTTAACAATTTTTCAACTTAACCTCAATTATTTATACCTTCGGAAATTAAAATAAAAATTTACATCGAATCAAAAAGTAATAAAAAACCACAAAAAAAAAAAATTTGATGTGATCAGCACATAACCGATCGCAATATGTATTGTCTAGTTGGGTGAAAGTATTATAAAAATGTCTGTTAAATACTTCTTTCCAATTTTTAGGACATTAGTAAGCTTATAGTTAACATACCTAGAAAAATGTAAATTTGACTCTTAGTAGAGTTTCGCTTTGTACTACCCGAATTCTCTGAAATGCTCGCCAGTTAGTTTCGGTAACAACCACAACTCGAATATCAAATTTTGAGAAATTCCATTAATTCGTTCCGTAGATATGGTAAAAAATGTAAAATCGGCCCTCAGATCAGTTTTCGAGCGCTGATCTTTCAAAAAAATTTATATGTTCATTGTTTTAATTTGAAGATTATTTCTCTTTATATACGTCCAGTTTCTGATACCTGATTTCTTCTAAAAGTTATTAGGCTTTGCGAACAGTCGAATGAAACTTATATATGAAATTTCAAGTAAACCTGTTGAATATATTCCTCATAATGATCAAAAATGTAAGACAAGCCCGCTAAAAAGTGCAGTTCCCGAAGTCTGACATATCCCAAACAGTTGATCAAGAAATTGAGTTAATCAATAAACTCACGTATAAAATTTCATCAGCCGAACTTGATATACACGTGTGCAAACACAGACCGACAGACCGACAGGTTGCTAAAAATAGTTCATTTACACTTCCCTACCATGGAGAAGTACGTTCCCACCGAAAACTCGATATGCAAAATTTGTTGCCATCACACAACCTACCTATTGTATACACAGTACGGTCGGTAATAATCTGATGAGATCAGCACACTACCGACCGCAAAATAAATTTTCTAGTTTAGTTAAAAAGTAGGTGATTATGAAAATGTCCTTTAAAAACAAATTTTAAAAAAAGGAGGGTAACTTTCCAGTTTAAATTCGTAGAAAGATTTAAATTTAGTTCCTAATAAAAGTTCGCCAGTTAATTCCTGTTGACAAACAGAATATTGGAATTTAAAGATAGTAGTTGAAAAAGTGAGAATTCAGCCTATAAATGTACACGCTGCAATCTGATATTTTGAAAAAACTGTTTAATAGTTTCATAGAAAAGAAGATTCGTGGGACCTGAAATACCCCGTTCGTCACATCGCCAAGTTGATGTCAGATATAAAAATTCATTATCGAAATTGATTCAACCCAAATTAAGATAGACCGAAATCTGTCAAAATATGGTTTATTTAACTTTCAATATCACAGAGAAATGCATTTGTGTTGAAAAAACGGCATGTCAATTTCGATGCTATTACAAGACTTTCCGCGTTATATTCAATACGTTCGGTAAAAATAGGTAATCGGGGTAAAAAACTAATATGCCAATAAATAAATGCCTTGTGGAAGAACTCCAAATTATTCAACATTGACGCCTTTTCTATTGAAAATCATCTCTCTTAAATAAAATTTAATTAAAATTAATTTTGATGAGTTGGAGAAAAGAAAAACGCAACAAAAAATAGAGCAGAAAATAAAAAAAATAAACTTCAATCAAAAGTATTTACCCAATTACATTCGAATATTATGATAGAAAGGATAATATCAGGATATTTTTACGCATATATAGAAAATATATGAAATAAAATTTTGTATATTTTCTATTGAAATTGTTATTTTTATTTTTTTTTCAAACACACTTCAAATAAATTTTACACAAAAATACGTATGAAATATTATTTTTATAATTAACTCTTAGTTTTCTATGGAAAATATTTTCTATTTAAATAAAATGTATAGAAAGTGTGCTAAAATTTCATTTTAATTAGAATCGATAAGTATAATTAATGTAAGTTATGAGATTCTTTAATTCGAATGATGCAATGTTCATTTAATTTCAAACAAAAGAATAACAAGTTTGTGTAATTTGTGGTTCGATTTGATTTTCCGACTCAATTTCACATTATTGAAATTCACAACCAGTACGCATTTTCCTTTATGTGTGGGTACGTATTGAGTCGAGTTTACTAAAAAAACTTCAAGATAATTTATGAAAAAAAACTTGCAAAGTCGGAACAAATGTTATTAAACAGGCTTACGCAAAAATACCGAAATTTAAAATTTTTTATTAAATTAGAATAGACAAATGAGTTCCCATATATCAAATTTTTTTTAATCTAAATTAAATTATTTATAAGCCGGATTTTTAATTGAGAAGCAATGAAGAAGATTGAGTCAGAAGTAAGATTTTTACTAAGCTTAAGGGTATTAGAAGCTTAAACTATTTTTACCAGATGGCGGTAAAATCTATATTGGTGATAGAAAAATAGCCAATGTATTCAAATTTATTATTATTTATTATTAAAGACCCAAGTTTTTTGGCTCTAAAATATTTTTTTATAGACACTATATACTCTAATTTGAAATTCTTATACTCTCAATTCCCTCAGTATTTGAACAGGCATTGAATTTTTTTATTCACCGAATTTGAATTATAAATTTATTCTACAATATTGAATTTTTTTTATTTACCAGTCGTGGCAGCACATAATGTGTAATAACAGTGAATAAAATAACATTATGCAAAAATGTATGAACTATATAGAGAAGGTAAAATAAATTTAGAATTTTATTATTCACCTGAATATTTTTTTTTATTATTGATTGAATATTTTTCCGTAATTTTATGAAATTGAATGAAGTTTTGAGATAACGGCAGAGAAAAGTAAAAATATTTCCTGTTTTTATGAATATTTTTATTTTAAACTTTCAAATTTGATTATATTTCCTTAAATTTCCACTATCGAATTAATATTATGTATTGAAAAATTAAGTTGAAAAGTTTCATCCACTTATATATTGATGTTTTAAATAAAATAATGTTTCAAGTTTTATGTTTTTCACAATAATTTTTAATAAAACGGGAAATATTTATTGGGGGTGAATTCATCAATTTATTTGAATAAATGGAATAAGAACCAGTTTTTTTATCAGTTCTAATTACATCATATAATTTGTTTTGAAAAGCTATAGTTGCTTTAAACCAAACCCAAAATCAAAACTTTATAGTAAAATTAACATTTATTTATTCTTATTCGAAATTTAGAGACACAAAATTTATAAAATTGATCTCGGTTAGATTTTTCGGGGTCTTGAAATATTTTTATGTTCTGAAAGATATGATAATGTATGCTAAATATCCAGAAAAACAGAACCAGTACAAGGTAACAACAGGTTTATCCTAAGGATAATCTGGTAAACCAAGCGCAAAGACAGTTGAGCAATTTAAAACGAATTAACGGAAGAGTAAACAAAATTATAGCCAAAATAAGTACCTATTTGGACAGAAATTAAGAGTATAACTTGCAAGAGAATTTCATGATGCGGCCATTTTGCAATAAAATTACTTTGAAGAGTAAAAGAGAAAATTTGGGAAATAGTTATAATTCTTCTTGTTATTTTCACATAGCAACAAACGTTAAAATTGCTCAAGATATAAAAAAATAATCTAAAACAAACATTTAAAAATAATTTTTTTTTGTAATTTAACTTGTCTTAAATCGAGATTAATACGAGTTAAACTTTTGAAGTATCACAGATTTTAAAATTTGTTCTTGGATCCAAAGGATTAGGACATCTCTTCTTTTCCTAACGAAGATATAGATTTTGGTAACTGATTTCCTAGGTAAATTTCTTGCTTTGTCATGGTACCAAACATAGCGTGTAATATAAAAAAATTTCCAGAAAATATGTACATTATTTTCCTTAAAATTGCATATTTAAATATACAAACCGATTTGTAATAAAATTTCTATGGAACTTGCCATACTGCAAAAGTTGATTATTTCGCCACATGTGAGGTATTTCGTCCTTTAAAAATAGATTGTATAACTTAAAGTTTCACTATGCAGAAGAAATCCATTCTTGTTGAAAACTCAATATGTTAAAAAAATAAAGTTGGATCAAACCAATGGTTTGTATTGTAGCACTTTTTCCTTCAACAAGTGAAAATTCTGCTTTTAAATACAATCTGTGTATACCTATCACACTATTAAAATTATTTTCATTCATATACAAAACTCTTTCTAGGATTACATATATTTAGGATGAACGATCTATTCAGTTTTTGAAATAAAGCAAAATACAAAGTGGGGTTAACATAATGCTCGATTTTAAGCGTTAATTGTGGGAGTTAAGAAAAATAATTATATTTTTTAATGTCATGTAATTTACCGTTAGCTTTTTTTGTTTATAGAAATTTGAAAAAAGCTTGCGGTTTCGGAAATATAAAGTGTCGAAAATTCAAATTTTACAAATTTCAAGAGGCGGTAACTTGAGAGGGGGTGGAGATGGTAAAAAACTTTCTTCCAACGAAATGAAGCCACTAAAATTTCAAGCTTCTGCAGGCTGGGATCTAGAAGAAAAATGACATCAAAAATTTGGAAAAAACGGACTTTAGATAACTATAAACTTGAACGGCCATTTTGTTTTTCTAAAGTTTAATTATAATACGCTGCCTTTATGCGTTTGCGAAATTTCAAAAATGCTTATGGTTTCATTGCAACAAAAAGTTAAAAAAGGCCATTTTTAGGGTTTTTGGTGGTGAGGTATAACTTCTAGAGAGGGGAGATAGGTAAAAATTTTGTTCTACGGAAATAAGTTTTTGTTTTTTGTTTAAAAATTTTGTTTTGATGGACAGGGTGAAATTAATAACAACTTTTTTTCAAAAAATTTTTGGAAAAGTGCTAATAAAATGCTTAGATCAATAAAGTGAAGTGAAGCCAATGTTTGGTAAAATAGCACTTTTCCCTTCAACAACTAAAAACATAATCTAGCTATTAACATACTTGTTAAAAACAATCTAGCTATTTACCTTATTTACTTGATATACGAAAATATTTAAAAGATTGGATGTATTTCGGATGAGAAAGAAAATAAAATTGAAATAGTCGTTAACAAAATACTCGAATTTAAGGGTTAATTGCGAGAGTAAAGAAACATAATTGTATTTTTTGATGGCATTCATCGTTAGCTTTCTGTTTAGTTTCTGTAAGTTTTTATAGAAATTTAAAAAAACTTAAAGTTTCGGAAATATAAGAAGCCAAAAATTAAATGTTTCTAAATTTCAAGAGGCGATAACTTAAGAAGGGGGGGAGGTGGAATAAAATGAACTATTTATTAGTGTCTAAGAGCTGTTAGTTTTAGACCTCTATAGATTTTGGCGAGATAGCCAAAAATTTTTCTTTTACGGAAATTTTATAGTATAGATCTATGTACGCATGAAATTTCATTTTTCTATCTTCCAGGGTGTAGAAGTTTTGTATGCGGGTCCTCGAACATGACAGAGTGAAACTAACAAGCAACTTTTTCAAAAATTTTTTTGGAAAAGTGCTAAAAATTAAAACTTAAATTTCCCTATGAATATTTTACTATGTTAGAAATCTTAATTAATAAAAGCAGTTCTTATAGTTTTTTACTTCAAATATTTTTACGAAAATTTTTCCAAAAAAATTTAAGCACGCACTAATGCCCGTATATATCTTAAAAGTTCTTAAAGTATTCTTCTCACATTCTTTTACATTTGAGTGTTTTTAGATATTTATAAATATGTAGTTAGATTTTGGAAGAACTTACCTAAGTTTTGTTTTTAATTTAATGAATTTGCATATCAAAGTTTATTCCCATATCCTTGACTTAAAATTTTGCTCACCTTAAATCCTAATGCAACAGAGCATTACTTCTTCACTCCTTGTTCATTACTTGTTTATGCAACATTGTAAGTTTCTTTTCCACTTCTTGCATCACTTGAACGTCAAATTTTAAGTGTACCTCAAAAAAACTTGCAAATGAAAGATCGATTTCCAGAAATTCAATAAAATGGTGGTGAAAGAAATATAATTTTTATAGAAGGTTGAAATCGAATTATTTAAATAAAAATCGAATAAAAATTAAAATCGAATTCATAAAATTAAAAATAAATTAAAATAAATATTTGTTATCACATAAATTTTATTCTGAAAATTTCAAAAATAAATTGAAAAAAAATGTGGCTGTCCCCCTTCTCAAAGTTATATCCCCCAAAAACCTAAAAATGCTATTTTTCAATTATTTATTGTAGTAGAACCACATGCGTTTTTCAAATTTTGCAAACGCAGAAAAGCATTGCTTTGCTTCTTCTATACTGTACTTGAACTTTACAAAAACAAAATGACCGTTAAAATTTACGGTTATATAAAATCCGTGCTTGCCAAATTTTTGATATCGTTTGTCTCCTAAACCCCAGATTGTAAAAAATAGTTCATTTCGTTAGAAGAAAATTTTTCCACCTCCACCCCCTCTCAGGTTATCACCACTCGAAATTTGTACAATTTAAATTTTTGCCACCTTATATTTCCGAAAGCACAATCTTTTCAAAATTTCTATAAATGCAAAAAGGTAACAGTAAATTTTATTTCATAAAAAAATATAAATATTTTTCTTAGCTCATACAATTAACCCTTAAAATCGAGCATTATGTTAACACCTCTTTCAATTTTTTTTTGCTTAATTTCAAAGACTGCATAAATCGTTCATCCTAAATATATGCAACTCTTAATGAAATAGTTTCTCATATGAATGAAAGTAATTATGTACAATTAATAGTGTATAAGTTATACCTAGATATTATTTTGCAATATAAAAATATTCAACGAAGATGGAATCATATTGAGTAAGTCTTGATGTTTTGTTCAAAATTAAACATTTCAGGAATTAACACCGCTTATAGGACATTTTTATTAAATTGCTGGTTATCAAACACGGAAACTGCAAATTAAAAGAGTGCAAACGTCACAAATTAGGAATTGTTAGTGTAATCAAATAACACAATGTAAAAATTTTATTCAATTCAATTCGGTGGGAGTTCAACATGAATTATGTGTATTCTAAAAAGGAATCTACTAAATTTGTAAATTTTATTATGTATTAATTTTAGTTGTATTACAAAAATTAATTTTACACCCCGGGTTTTAAGTTTCTTTTCAATGAATATTGTGCCTTCACAAAAAAAAACAAAAATTTTCGCACCACACTATGTGCAATTCACTTCTATTATTAGTGAATGTACAAGGTTGCATAATGTTTTCCATTGGTAGAACAAGTATTGAGCTTTATGTGTTATTTTGTGTGTATTTTGAGCACAAAAACTCATTTTATGTTTTAGAAATGATTTTAACAATTAAAAAATGCAAAACTTTTGTAAAAATATAATTTTGTTTAACAAAACAAAAAAAAAAAAAATTCAATACGTATAGGACCATGGCATACTCACATAAATTGTATACGATTTTAATGGTACTTGCAGCTAATTTATTTGATTGCTTTTGCAAATTTTTAAGTGTAGCTACTTAACTGTTCAGAACTAAACCACGTACTAAACTTTTAAGTAAATAAAATTTTCATCTTTTTTTTTCATTGTTTTTAGTTTTCATATTTTTTTTTTAATTTTTATCACATTACCAATCTATTTTATAATTAGAGCGAATAAATTTACAGTTGAGAGAAAATATTATTTTCATTAAAAAAGCAAAAATATTGCATTTAAAAAAAAATTTCCTTTTTTTCTTTTCGAAAATAATTTGCTAAAGAATTAACTTGTTTAACGAGGTAAATTTTAAATTTTTATCGCGTTGCAAACATACTAAAATATTTATGTATTATATATATAAAAAACCAAAAAAATAAGAAAAACTTAAAATAATTAATATTAAAAAAATAGAGGGCGGAATTATAGTACAATTTTCATAATTATGAAAACATAAAGTCTTTGTTTCAAAAAATTGTATAACATAGACAACATCAGAGTGAAACTGTTATAAGCGGAATATATATAAAATTATTTGTAAATCACCAAAGTCAATAATTTGTCATATTTTATACCTTAAAGATCGTACAAAAATACGTATGCCTTGAACATTTCCTACTAAATTAGATAAAAAAGCCTGGATTTGTTCAACAGTGCGTCTGTATCGAAATTTTCTATAGTCTTCTAAAAAAAGAAACTAACATTTTGCAACTAAATGCTTCCTTTTTGAAAAATAGCGAAAAATTTTTAATAATATGCCCTTTATATAAATTACAGTTTACCAAAATTCTAAACCTATTATCAATCTAACTAGCCGTCTAAATTATTAATAGTTTTAAATATTGGTTTTCATATTTAATTTCTTCCTAGGGGAATACAATGTTATGCTAAAAGATGGATGTAATTAAAATTTTTTTAACTTTGTTGCATTTAGTAAATAGTTTCCATAAACTCACTTGTGTACAATTTGCAATTCTCTATTAAGTTACGTAGAAAAGAATGTAAAAGTAAATATACGATTTGTACCTTACTTGTATTTGGTTCTGATGTGATGTTAAATTGAGGAATAAATATTATAGATGTAAGAGAATTTTTGATCTTCATCAAAAAAGGAATTCTTTGATCCTAAATCAGGAAATAATTTTTTTTTAGCTATAAAATACTGTTATTTATTTTTTTTGGTGCGTTTTAAAAGTGTAGCTGTCGCATAAAAAATTAGAAACTACTATAAAAATAATCTAAAGCTGCAAAAAAAAAATTAGGAAGTTTTGAGAAGAATTGGTGGCAATTCCAAGACAACACGTTATAGATGCTCTCCACATTTCTTTGATTTTTTTTTACAACAAAAGGTATGTATGTATGTATGAACCAAACAAAAATGGTATTTTAAGAAGAATCAGCCAGAAATTAACATATTATCATTATGCTTGTTATTACGTTATCGAAGCGTAAACTAAGTATTTTTAAGAAATGTCTGTCTGCCTGCCCATCTGCCCTTTATCTATCTGTGCAGTCCTGTATCTCCTGTATCTGATGAAAATTTATATCTAACTTTTAGTTTACTTTGTCCATATGACGGTTTGATACTTGCAATTTGCTTTATATGTTTTTGTTTTTCAGTAAAATGACAAATGAATATTCTTGAAATTTTATAAACAACTTCATTATTAAATGAAGAATCTTCTAGCTTTTCACAGAAATTAAATTCAAATTTGAATAGCTGGATTTTTACTACTGTGCGGGTTTACATTTTTGCTATGGATATAGAGAGCAGAAAGACATGTAATCAATAAATTGTGTTTAATAAAACAACGAACCACTGAATTTTTCGTATTGTGATTATTAAAGCTCGGAAAGAAACTTTCGTTCAAGAACAATATTTTTTATTACAAAAACAAAGAGAGCCTATCGGTCGTACACTTACACACATAGGGGTGTGTGCATTGGCAAGGAAACGCAGATCTACATCTGTTGACTTTATCAATCAACGTTTCGTCATTATTCGGATACATTTTTGCAATAATTATGAATATCATGTTGTTCTGGTAAATAAAAATAAAAATAAATTATGAAAATTTAAAAATTTAAAATCTAATTTTCGGGTCTCAAAAATTACGATCCTTAGGCACGTGCCCAGATTGCCTAGATCTTAGTCGGGAAATATTTTCATTAAATTTGAATATTAAGTTGTTCAATGAAATTTGAATATAATAGTGACTCAAACCTTACATAGGTAATAACGACAATGTGTGATGTGTACATGTAATCTGTTATTGTTAAATTAATAAAACACACACAAACTAATTAACTTAATTATTAATTTCAATAAATAAAATAATATTTTATTTTATTTTTAATCAAAAATATTGAAATAATTTTAATTAATTCCTTATAGTTTTATTGAAACATGTGTATGGGCTTATTTTAGGGAAACAAAAAACTATTGTTGTTATGATGTGTCGGTCTATTAATGTTAATATTGAGTTTTTGTTATGTAAATAATTTCCAATTTATGATTGATCTATAACACTATGTACACAATATTGTACAAATGTAAAGAATACTTATAATTTTATTAAATAATTTGAACTTTTGATATTAATTATAATTTTGTTAAAGCAATATAAACAATTACAAAAATATAGATAAATTCCAATTTATCATTGCTATTATTAAATTCTATTAATAAAATATATAGAATAAATAAATGATTGATTGATGAGTTGTAAAATAGTAATAAATAATAAAAATAATATGCATAATTAAATTTTGATAAAATTAAAATATTTGAAAATATTTTTAAAAGAAAGTTCAACATTATTTTACTTAATTAATTTTGAAAGCAATTTCAATATGAATGCAATAGTTTGATCCAAAGTTAATAAAAAACAAAGCTAAATACAATGTACATATATGAATGTTTGCGTACGAATATACTGCATAATGTTCGCATTCTCAGTACACTGCTATAAACTGTTTCAATACCAATATAAACTATTCCTTACCAATATTTGAAACTTTTGCATAATGTTAATATTCACAGCTCAACAGATAATCTAATTAAAGCTGAGATTGGAGAGGGTCTTTGGATTTATATATGCATTAAAATTTGAGAAAAAAAAATAGTACGGCGACGAAATTTGAAAATACGGTATCTGAAATAAATATAATTAAAAGTTTTTGTTTTAAACTTTCCAATCCATATTCAATGAAGTGGTTATATCGCAAACGAATCGGATTCTGTCTTAACTTTCAAAAACTAAAAAAATGGTTGAAAATAAATTATGTGGTTTAACCATAGTATCTCGAAGCCAGTTGAGCTTTAAGCATTGTGTTCATACAAAAGGGTATTGCGTTGTCAAGAAGGTCTATCGAATACGTACATAGCACACAAAGAACGCAAACACCTTGTATAATCTGGAGACTATAATTTTGCACAAGATTTGTAAAAAAGCGTGATAAGAATTTGCTAAGTATGGTTTCGTTCTTATTTTTCGAATGTTTTTTTTTTTGCATTGTATGGCGTAATAAGAGTGGTTTGTAGCTTAATATAGGAAATGTCGGGAATTGAATTTCTTTAGGACGCGTTATGCTGCGAGGATGAGGTTTCATTACAAGCTCAAATTCTGGATAGGGTTGATAAAATTTATGCTTTAGGTGTTATGTTGGATTGTAGGCTTGATTGTAAGGTGCACCACAATTTTATAGTAAATAGGGCGAATTCTACTCTAGGTTTGTCATGAGATGTTGTAAGGAATTTAACGATCCTTTTGTGACGAAACATCTTGTACCTTTTCGAGGTCCGTTTTGGAGTACGCATATCAGGTCTACACTTCGTAATGGCGATAGTTATCGTGTTGAGGCTGTTTAATTTTTTATTTCTTATTAATATACTACTAATATTATTTTTTCCTCCTTTCGCTCCATATTCTATAATTTTTCATTAAATATTCATTTGAATGTTTGGCAGAAAGGCCGAATCAATTTAAAACTACAAAAATTAAAATGGTCTTGAAAGGTTTACAAAAATAATACACTTTTGTAATTTTTAATTTCTGAAAAATAAAATTTCATCCATGCACGTAATGTGTGAAAAGAGATACAAAAAGTCTTAGTTAGTAGTTGGTAACTTAATTGAAATTTAAAACGAAGTTGTTGCATCTTGTGGTACGGGTTATTGTAACGAGCGAAATCAAACTACTAACTTAAAGGAAACCCTCAAGTTTTTATTCTTTGTACAAAATTTCATTTCAGCTTTATAATTCATTTTTTTGGACATAACTCAATAATCATATTTTTGATTCTTTAGTAATACCCATGATTAAAAGACTAAAATTTAAGTCACAATTTAATAAAGTAACAGCTAAAATATTGTCAATATTTTGAATTCAAGATCATGAAACTAAAGATTTATAGTTGAACTAGTTTGAAAACAAGAATCAGGTCGGACAATAGCTCATTTTGATTAAAGTGATGATCCATAAATTTCAGAATTTTATTCTGTTTAAATCAAATCTATGTGGACTATGATTACTTCTTATTGATTCTTTTCCTTTTTTACTTCATTAGAATTTAAGCGAAAGAATTAATACTTTTTCTAGAGTTCTTTTTCCGACAAAATAAAACAATAATTGACTTACCTTTTTTGTCATTATCATTAACATAACCATTTTAAAAATCTATCATTATCAGTGACATCTCGACAAATTCTCATAATAAAGATGATGATTCATAATAATAATCATTTCTTTATTTTAAAGAATTTCCTTTAAGCACTCTATACGGCTCTTATGGTTCTCATCATCCTTTTAAAATTGAATTTCGCACGTGTAAATGCTTTCGTTATTTCTTTTAGTTTTCTCTTTTGCTTCTCAAATGATTGTTTTTATCAAGCCAAGCGTATATTTAAAGCTCTTTTAGAATTAATTGACTAACTAAAGTTATTTTTATTGTCAAATGAAAAAATAAAAGAGAAAAGGTGAAAATGCTGACAATATAATTTTTAGGTTTTTCTTACAAATGTTAAAAAGTAGAGATATTTTTGGTATGTCTATACCAAAACATATTGGTTACTAACATATTAACATATAGATTATCATCTATATAGGGTTCATTATATCGTAATTGTGACTATGATATTCTAGATATGACAATTTATGGGAAAAATTATTGCTGAATCAACATTTTATGCATGTATAATAAAATATTTTAGATGTAATTAATAGATATAAATGATGAGATGCCAAGACGTGGGCTACATATTGTGTGAGTAAATTGTTTTATATAAATATTTGGAATGGTCTGAACCAATTTGATGTTAATTATATTATATTAAGATAAAAATGTTAATTATACATTTCGAAGATAAGCAGGTATTATGACACTGAAAACATTTTACAGCAAATTTAAAGAAAAACCTTTCTAAGGACACTGTTCCTCCCTTAAATAAAATTTCATTGAAAACATCGCGAAAAATAAAGAATTTTATTTTACATTTTCGAAGTTTAAGATTTTTTATGATTAAGATATTGTATTTTTCTCTTTATATATTGCTTCAAATATAAAGTTATGGGACCCTGGGAATAATCAGTGAAGTGCTGCAGAATCTTGTGACACTATTTACATTATTGAATGGAGCATATTAGCGTGAGAATAATAGCTATTTGAGGGGTAAATATAATTCAGTCTAATTTAAATAAAATATTGCATATTGTTTAGATTTTGTTTATTTCTTTGAAGAACTATATTAATACCTTACTGTCTTATGTACGAATATTATTTTCTTTTAAATAAAATCGATTGTTTTGACATGTACCGAGTGAATTTTAACAGAAAAAGTATGCTTGGAGCCATAAGTCAATTGTGTTGTTGTTAAAAAATATTTAGTGTACTAGGGAATTGAAAGTTCAAATCCTTGGTTTTTGATTTTTTCCAAGTTGTCTTGGTGACCAGTGTTAAAAGTAAATATTTGAAATATTGCTAATAGATTTTTCTAGCAAAACCATAAGATTCATAAATGCACAGAACGACAAATCAATAGACTTAAAAAAAAGATGTCGTTTTGATCTTAAAGTCCGACATGCAAAACTTGTTGAAGAAAAATGTTTTTCTTTGATGTAAGAAATGGGAAAGATAAAACTTCAATTGCAATATCTACTCGAAACCAAATAGTAATTGACGAAGTAAAAGAAAATAACAATTTGACAATATTTGTGCTCAACCAGGAATATTGTTTAATCGCATAGCTGTATGATTAGAGCCAGGTTGATAGAATTAATAGCACTTAATATTTACTTTTTGCATATATGGTACACAGTTTGAATTGAAATATCTGATGTTTTACTTCAATAGGCGTAAGCAAATTACTCTACATCTGCCGAATTCCGAAATTACAAAATTTCTACAATTGGAATGAAATGTAATATTCTTTACCATTCGAAAGACACTCAAAAATATTTAGAAGCCCTCATAAATCGCAACAATAAAAAAATATGGTAAAAAATTGTAAAACTAAACACCAAAAATAAATAATTAAAATTTTCATGTCAAACCTTTCCTTTATTCTAGAGGAAATTTACTATCAAAAATTAAACCATAAAACAAGTAAAAAACTTCCGCATTAATTTCTTATTCACAAAACAAAAAAACAGGAAAACTAGTAAAAACAATATTATATTAAAGGATTTTAAAAGATCTTATAATAATTTTATTTAATACAGATAGCAAATAACATATTTTGACTCCAGTTTTTCTTCGTTTTCTTTTTTAATTCAAAGGCAAAGGATAAAAGATTATCTAAATGATCTTTAATATTATCAAAAAGGAGGAAAACAAGGATATATTCTGAAATTAAGTTTAAACTTTAAAACAATACAATTTTTGTTGTTTCCCGTTATCTTTAAGTTCAACTACCAAAACGTACCTCACATATCCCCACAAAATTTTTTCTAAGTTTTATCCTTTATTCTCACAAGTAAAATTTTAAATCACTTAACAAAATTTTCTCTCCTTTTTTCTACTTTTTTGTTTTTTTTTTTTGAAATATGAATTTAAAATCAAACATAGACGAAAGAAAATGATGACATTGCAAGAAAACGAAAAATATTAGGATATTAAACTTTATTCCTTCTGAAACATATCCTTTTACAAAGATACGGATAGTAAAATATGTAAAGAATGTACTTATGCTGTTTTCTAAAGGATTTTTGAGGAAACAATTTTTTTTGTTGCTATTTTTTTTTTTCAATAAAAAAATAAGTTAATTCCAGCTTATAACTGTTTTCGAATACATTTAAAAAAAAATAAATATTGAAAAATAGGATCAGTACAAGATACTCGTAGATAATGGGAATTCGCTTCTGAAAATTGAATATTTCTTTGAAAATAAATAAAAGTTTTACAAAAATATTCTGATCAGCAAGCATTTTTTTGGAAGCGAACATTTTAAATTTGATTAAAAATTAACTATAATATTGAATATTTGCGATAAGGGGCTCACTACTGGATTAGCAGGGTTACGGATATGTTCAAGTATTCTAATGAAAAACTCAGTTTTGGAATATAGGTAATGATTACATAATAATATATTGATGTATAGACAATAAAATATTGTACTTAAGTGACGTACTAATATTCTTACTTCATTTTTTTACAGTATTATTTGAATCATGTACAACATAGCATGGTCTTCGATTTTGGGTTTTAGCATATTTCCATCAAAAATTTAAAATGATTGTTGCTTGAATATTTTAATAGCTTTAAAATTTTTTCAAAAACCGTTGTCAATATTTGAATATGGTAATCGCAGAATGGTGGAAATCTTATAACACTAATTTATTTTAAAATATAACCTTTACAACTTTTGAATAAAGTTTGGTCAAACTAATGGTTTGTAGTATAATACTTTTTCATTTAATAAGTGAAAATACTGCTAAAACAATCTATATAGCTACTGCATTATTAAAATTATATTCATTCATATATGAATATATTTCAAAAATTGCATACATTTAGGGCTCACTGTTTGAGTTCAGAGAACTCAAAAATCTCTTCCAAATTCCACAAATTTCGTGAGGCAAGGGGTGGAGGTGGAAAAAAATTTCTTCTTAGTAATATTTAATTTCTAACTAAATAATTTTATTATTATAAGTGATTTTAGATAACCGTAAATTTTACGTGATGTCATGATGGTAAATTTTGTTTTTTTTCAAATTAATAACATTTCATAGGCGAGTACAATTAAAAAGATTCACGCGTACATTCCAATTTATTTTCCTGCGTAAACTGAGTTTACTTTTATTTTCAAATACAATACTCTATGGCTGTTATTAAATAATTATCCATTGAATTAAATTGGGCAAATAAATCAAGAAGTTTTTCCATTTTCAAAGTTTGAAACTTTAATTAGGCAAAAAATAATTACTTTTAAGCACTTTTCCAAAAATTTTTTTAAATAATTTTTTAATTTTTAACTAATTTTAAATACCTTAACTATATCGAATCAAATATTTCATATTATAGAAAATTAATAGGAAAGTACTCTTTACGTATACTACTTATTACAAATACATGCATGTAATTAAGCTCTGTTAAGTTGAAAATACTAGTTAATTAATTAGTTAATTAGCGAAGGGCTATTGCATTGTCGTTCAACACGACATAAAGTACTAGCCCAAAAATGAGGACCATCGGGATCCCATAAAAACAAAACTTTTAATGTAGAAATTGGCTAAAAGATCCCGTCGGAATCCAGAAAAAACCCGTCTTATCACCAAAGCCAGTGCAGCCTCTTTAAAATCATTGCCTGAAAACATCACGCGATAATTCTTTTAGCCTACCAAAGAATTAGATACTAGAATAATAGGAAGACCTATAAAGTTCATTTAATTGAGACTCAACTGTATTTGGAATGATTTTAACATTTTTCATAATATATTTCTTATATTTTAATTCGATTACATTTAAGTAAAAAAAAAAATGAAAAATTTTACTCTTTTTTTGACAATCATAAAATTATTATACTCTTAATTTTATGTTAAAAGGGTATTTTACCCCCTGAGATTTCTAATTTTTGTTAATAATTTTCTTTTATTGAAATTCAATAAAATTCAGGTTGAATAATATTGTTGAATAAAGGATTACTTCGTACTATGTATTTACAAATATATTCCTTGAAATTCTTGCTAACATTTTATTATAGCTCTTCATAACTCTTTACAAGAGTTTCCTTTTTCGGAGTTTTTATTGCACCAACTGATTAAATGTTTACGATATAAAAATAATAATAAATCAATAAAGTTATAAGGATTTTAACTTCTCAACATTTTTTAGCTAATAATTTATCACGTCCGTTCTTTTTTTTATTTTCTGTATTTCTTTATGGTAGCTACTTTTATTTTTTTTTAAATATAAAATGTATGAAAACTTTGTCTTCCCGTGATTTATTTATAATATTGTTAAAAAAAAAGTGAATGGAATTATGAGAATCTAAGAGTTTAACTTGTTGTAAAAATATAAAAATTTAATAAATTTTTTCATCATTCCTTTAAAAATATTAGATTTTGGCACGGGTAATCTGAGTAATACTTTGCAAAAAAATAAAAACGAAACTGAAGAAAACAAATTTATGAATATTAAGGATTTATGATGATTTTCACAATAATTTCATATAAAAAAAAAACTTGACTTTATTCAAGGACAATTTTTTGTTTTTTTCATTTTTAATTTTTTTAATGTCCAAATTTAGACACTATCTCACCAGCTTGAATCACAAAAATTCTATAAAAAATATAAAGTATAAGCTTTTCATTTAATAAAAAAACAGAAAGAAAAAATCAACTTTTTTGTTCATTCTTCCTTATGGGATTTAAGTGTAAAATTTCATTTCATGAATATTAGAAACAAAGAAAATTAAACAAGGACTCTTTGCAACAGATAGAAGCAAAGAATATCCGTGGTATATATTTTAAAAGCTATATACATACAAGGATCTATTAAGAAGAAGATATTTTTTGTTTTGTGCTGGAATAATAATTATAAACAAAGTAAAATTAAATTTCACTCAAAAAGCAATTTTTATTTAGAAAATTGCTATATCTTCAATGCCGTCTGAAAATATTTTGTTTGCCATAATAATCTTGAAAAGTTTTAAAGGTACTCGGTTAGGGGATAGGGAATATTGTAAATTCCGAGTTTTGTATTGTAAATTATTAAAAAATATTTTGTATCAGTAAGTTTAAAAGTTATGAAAAATGAGCAACTTATAAAAAGTTAAATTAAATAAAAATTCAAAATAAATTGATGAAACTGTTGACAAAAAAATCACTATTGAATTAAATTAAGTTCACAATGCAGTTACAATACATAGCCCTCTTGAAGGAATATATTGTGTCCTCATTCTAAGCTCTTGATTTAAATTGTTACCTGAACGCTTATACTGCTGATTAGTTTGAATAACTTTCGGAAATAAAGTGCACGCTGCCTTCCCGCTGCAACAATTTATCGCCAAATAGTCCCTGTTATTCCATACGAATCAAATAACAATATTCCTACAGATAATTCCAAACTTCTGATCAAATAATTCGCTATAGTATTATGTAGCAATATTTTATCAATATTTAAGGAATGTCTAAGGAAAATAATTTAATTCAAATAATAAATTTGAGTAATTTCAAAAAGAGTGTAAAATGATTGTAAATTCATATTATATCTTTTATCACCGAAATTAATTGATTTGTATTAGCTTGAATTCTGAACTAACATAACCATGTTTGTCTACCCCTTTACATGTTTTCGTTTTTGATTAATTCGTCCTACTTATAACTAAAATTACAGTAATTCTGATAGTTGCTATACAATATTTTTCTATTCGACATTATTAAACGTTACGGCAATAATGACTGGATTTTTTAAACTTTAAAAACTTTGTTACTTAAATATAGGAACTAATTCCAATTAAGACATAATTTCGGAAAAAATAACGTTAAAACTAATCGCTGCCAATATGTACATTAAAATATGAAGAATTAGTGAATATCTTCATATTTTTAATTGAAAATGTTCTATTTATTTATTTTGAAAATTTGTTGTTGCATTTTTGCAGATTTTGAGTGGTTTCCTCGAAATCAAAAAATGTTTAATTAAATATTGCATACTTTTAGGGAGAAATAACACTAAAATTATAACACTAAAATAATAATATCTATAGAATAGTAACGCAAATTAAATTCATACGAGGATATTTCAGATTAGAAATATTTAAACGGGGTTATTTGATAAAAATAAATTTTTCAAGTATTTTTTGTCACAACCACTATTTGGCTGAATTTGTTGAAATTATTTAAGGAGTAACTCAACAACAGTAATCGTAACTCAAAAATTATAATTTATAATTAATAAGTTATATTTCAACTAAATAAAAGCATTCTAATACCAAATTGCAAATTAGTGTAGCAATACTACTACAAGTACCAATACTTCTTACACAAATTATAAAATCTACAATCAAATTTTTAAAATTTAAATTTACAATAATCAAAACAATTTAATGAGCACATTATCTCTGCTCAAATGAACTCTTAAATTTTTAATAATAATTCTCTCTGTATATTTATGTAATAATATTAAAACTATTGACACAATGACACATAAACACCAATTCTCAATAAATTTTAGAGCTTGAGATGAAAAACAGAAATTCCTTATTTGCTTTTTATTAATAATTTTATTATAATATAGAAGCGGTAAAATTGTAGTGAACTTAACCATCCTTGAACTTTTTTTTTCCAAAAATTTAGACTTTGCATAAAAGTATTATTCTCATTTATATAAAATATTTTTAAAATCTCTTTACTAAAGTTCTCGTAAATTGACAATTTGGAAATAAAAGCTTCTTTTGCCTACATAAATTTATTTAGATATCAGAAAGCTTAACTAATTTTCTCTTTAATTTACATAGAAGTGTAAAATTGTATTATTACTGACATCAAAAAAACAAAGCTGCACGGGTTCTCAATTACCCTTCTGCAAAATAATTTTAACAATCGAACACATGTTAAGTAATTTGATAGCCTTGTTTTATTCAAAATATCCGATTATAAAATTTTTATAAAAGTATTCAACTCTGTGTTATACTACACATGCGCTTTATTCAGAATAGTATAGATTTTGCAGATTTATATTTTTCTCTTGGGAAATTTTTATTTTGTTTCTTATTTTTTATTTAGCGATTCCCCCTTCTTAAAACAGAGACTTTTAACTGAAACATTTAATGAATCCCTTTAGAAATTGATGAGAATTGAAATTTTCTCTAAATTACCGGAACAGAGAGAGAATCACTATTTGAATGATAACAAAGCACTCACAATATTTTCTTATTTACTATATTGAAACAAAAATGTAAAGGAACAAAAAATTCTGCAAATACCAAATTTTGTTACGCACTGTTATCCTAATTTTTTTCGCTGCATTTTCTCTCATTTCAAACAGTTTTATTTTTTTTTTCTTTATTCCTTTTTTTCTTTATAGTTACTTTTTCTTTTTGTTCGGAATTTTGTTCACAGAATAGAAGAAAATCGTTAGTATGTAAAAAATCATCAACGGTACTAGTAGTCAATATTAGTGTGATTACAAGAAAAATTTTGGTCGGAGCGCAAAATAAATACTAAGAAAGAAAAAAACAAAAGGAAGAAAAATTTACTTTTACATTTTCTTCCTAAAAATTATTTTCGGATTAAAATATTAAAAATTTTATTGGAGAAATGCTTTAACTTGATTTTTTTCAGTGTGCTTAATAAAAAAAGTGGTCTAAAATTTCAACTAAAAAATTTAAATTTTACAATATTTTAGTGATAAAGAATATTTGAGAATCTTTAAAAGAAACAAAAGGACAATATGAAATAAGGTTACTAGAATCTAAAAAACTGAATAATCATAACAAAAAAAACAAAAATACAATACAGAAAATAAAAATAAAAAGGAATAGCTAATATTAAGCAGGAAATTTAAATGTCAATTTTGACATTTTTGAACACATATGGTATTACACACAAGGAAGACGACTAACAAAATTATAGTGAATTTAATTTTTTTTTGTTTTCTTGATTTTGTTTTTTTTTGTTTTTCATTTCTCTTCTTCTCGTTTTAAATATCTAGTTTAAGAATATTTTTGTTTTCTGCATTAGAAAACAAAAGGACATTTTTTTTATTAAATTTTTGAATGTTCAAAATTTTCAAAGTTTTCCTATACTAAATTGAAACTTTAATTTTAAAATCTAAATTACAATATTCAACATTCTATTCAAAATTTTTAGGTTTCATTATTCTTATTTTGTAATATTATCCTTGAACTAAATTTTTAAACTAAAAAACTATAGAGAAGAGAAAGATGTTTATTATTAATAGGTGCTTATACCGAAAAGAATTTTAGCCTATATAAAAATGTAAAGAAAAACGAAAAAAAAAGTGTGCGGTTACACAAAATATCCTTTTCAACAAATTTTTAGGTATAGTAATTTTTTTTTCTTCATTTATTTTCGTTTAGATTTTGGAATACTATATAAAAATGTGTTAGTAATATTGATATTTTCATGAACACATACCTATACACATATGGATTTTTTTCCTCATACAAAAAATAATTTTTCATTGACATTTTACTTTTCATCATTGTTGTTCTTTATATTGTCTATGGTTTATTAAAATAAAATACTCCTTTCAATTATCATGGTTTCAATTTTTCATTTTATGTTCCAAGCTAAGAAAGGAGATGATTTTAATATCAATTGTTCTCTGTTTTATATTTTAATATTAAATTTTTCATACACTTATATTATATTTTTTAATAATTATTTTTATCACATGGAGAGATATCATTAAAAGGATAATAATATTGTAGTAATATCAAATATGTGTGTAATTTAATATCTGTGACTTTATGGAAAAATTTTGATATATTGAAAATGCTAGATTTTTTTGAAATCGAAAGTGAATTGAAATTGAGTTCTCAAACAGTAAAATTAGTAAAATTTTTTGCAAAACATAGATGAAAATGTAAGAAACGATAATTTGAATTTATTTAAAAAAATCTTCAACAGTCCAAATACGAGGCAATTTAGTTTGACTTTGTTAAGGCAATTAACAAAGTTTCAATTAACAAATAACGAAAATTAGATTATCGGAATTAATGCTGATATTTTAGTCAATAATTTAACAGAAAGAAGATTTTGAATAATAAAAAATCAGAATTTGAAATAAAACTAAAATGTTCTAAATGTGACTTAAACGATTTTAGTTTGGAACAACTGATGTATATATATATATTATCTATATTATATATGTTATATAAATAAAAATAAGATAAGAAAAAAGGAGGTTAAAATTATTATTATTTTTTTTATAACATAATTTTTTTTTTCATAAAATAAATATACCCTTAATTATTTATTATTATCCTTTGACTATAATTATAACATATTTATAACTATAATTAATCTTGGTATGTAATGTAGATATATGTGTTTTTCATATCACTTAATTTCATTTTCTTTTATATATACATGTATATCAATATTAATCTAAGTATGCATACATATATGTGACTATAGAGTACTTACCTAGGTTATATTTTTAAATATTTGCAAAATATTTATAAAAAAAAAATTTTAAAACTCTTATTAAGATTCAATTTCATGATTTTTTCTACCATATGTATAAGAAAAGAAAAACAAATATATTACGTATCTGTAAATACTTATAAATTATGAATATATTTTTTTATGTGTGCTTATGTGTACATAACTCTATATAATATATATATATATATAACGTAATAAAAGCTCTCTCATTCTCTTGATTTCTCTTACTCTAGTTTACTCTTATATATTTATATAATAAAAACACAACACATATAACTTGCAATTTCTCTTTAATATTTTTACTTGAGAATTTCTTTGAGTGTACAAAGAAAAAATCATATTTTTGTAATGAATTTTATAATAATTAATTAATTATACTTGTATAATAGTTTATGTATTTAATATTAATAGATTATTGTATAATGAAGATGAAAAGAAGATAATTTACGATTAATAAAAAGTGTGCTACAATTAAGATTCTTATTTAAGAGCAATAGCAGAAAACCATCTAAATTAATTTATGATAAAATTAGAACATAAGAATGTTCAAATTTTATATTCCAATCTATCATCCAACAAAATTTGATGCTAAGATTTTTATTCGAATAGTTCTATTTCGATTCAATTAATTCTTCAAATTAAAATCAGAATAAAATTAAATCACGTTTAATAAAAGCATACTATCTACGTATATGATTAAGACAAACTTGTATTACAAACTGAATAATAATGTCTAAAAGTCCTTATTAAATATATTTCTACAAGCTATATTTTATTAGAGTTTATGAAATTTTTCTCAATAAAATACAAGAAATGGAGTTTTAATATAAAACTTGTTTTACTAAAATCTTAAACTTTTAATTGTATGAGGATTTATATTTAACGGTATTTGGTTTTTATTGAAAAATTCTGACAATCGGAACACCGCACAAGACTAATTACAGTTTCTACTTATAGGCAGAAGGAGCAACATATGAAAATTTGCAAAAAATGTTTTATAAGTTACTACGCCAGAATGATCACTATTACTATTTGAGCACCATATCGGACTAATAACGTTTTTGAACTCGATTTAAAATAAATCTAAGTGGTTGACTTAACTGCAAATTAAACGCAACTTACTGATTTAAATTTAAAAATCGTAACAATAACATCATAGAACTCAGGGGTTTATTTAATTTTGGAACAATTGTAACTTCTTATTGTCATCTTGCCAGTTTTTTACAAAAATCGAAATTTATTTAATTTAGAATAATAACTGAATTTAGTTTAGTAAATATGAATTAGGTAGAACCAGTATTAAATTTTATTAGTTTTTCAAAAATAATATTATATTCTTATAAATTTTAAATCAATTTTTGTCTTGTATATAAAAATATTTTTTTATTAATTTTATTTAAAAATCTATTATTCAATCTAGCTAGAAAGACGATAATTTCAATTAAAAGAGGAAAAAAAGTAATTGTATAAATTGAAAACATAAAGAAAAAAATAAATGAAATTTATTCATAAATTGCAAATTCAAAGCTAATAATAAAAAAAATCATAGATTATTTAATACAGTTTAATAATTTATAATTATTATACGCGGTTTGTGAAAGTGATTAGCCTAATATAATATAAATATTATTAAAATTTCTTTGAAATATAAAAAAAAAGCAACATTAAATTTTATTTAATTACTAAAAATAACGGTCCTTTATTCTTACTATACAAGTGTTTGCTTATATTAATTGAATATTCAAAAATAATAAAATAAAAGGATCATAACAATAATTATTATTAAGAACCTAAAAATTTTTTTCTAATATAAAAGAAATATTAAAATTATAAAATAAAAGATTTATTGTTGTTGTTGGAATTCAATTGAGAAAACATTGAAATAAACAAGAAAACACAAACAATTACTCAAAAATCTTAGAATAAATAAAGCTCCAAAAAAGAATATAGGCTTCCTCAAATATAAGGATTCTATATTATTTGATATTGAAATACGAAAAGTATTGGTACTCGTATATAGCTACGTTAAGTAGTTATGTAAATTGTAAGTTCAAAAAAATTATTCTTAATTTTACATTTATACATACTATTGAGTAATACAAGCAAAATAATAAGATAAATAAAATAACGGCATACAAGATGAGTAAATAATGAAAACATAAAAATGAAAATAGCAAAATAAATAAATAAAAAAATTTTACAAAGTAAAAACAAAATTTGTTAATCAATATCAATATCATCAACCATAATCATCAACAATATCTCAACAACATTGTTGTTATCATCATCAACATTAAAAACATATTTTTTCATTTCTCTTATTTTTTGCTCTCGCCGCAATTTCTCTCTCTCTCTTTCTCTCTGACTATGCACTTTTTATCTTCTCTTTATCTCTAAATATTATTATTCTACTGCTCGTATATACAGTACAGTAAAGAAATGCTATGTTATTTTTCGTGCGAATTTCAAAGAACAAATAATAGCAAATAATATTAAAAGAACGAGAAATAAAATAAAAAAAAAAACAAAAACAAAAGTAAACCGAAAGAAAAAGGATATTATAATTTGATGAAACTGTGTGTTTTTTAATACACAAACAACAGTACGAATGTACACATTTTTTTAATGAATATTAATAATAATTTCTAGATATAAGAATATAAAAAATACCGTATTTATTTAAAAAAAAAAATAAAATTATTTTTAAAAAAGTTTTTTTTTTTTATTTTCTTCCTTTTCTTAATTAAAACCTTAAAAAAAGAATAAAAAGAAAAGTCGGTAAAGTGAAATAAGAAATTTTTAATTCCAAAGTTTGTACAAGAAATTTTCTCAAGTTATTTCAACGAATATTTTATACTTTGGCCATACCAATAATAAAAATAAAAAAAAATAATATTAAAAAAGAAGAAAAACCAAAGAAAAATATAAAACTTTTATTAATTTGTGAATGTATAGATGTATTTAATTATTAAAGGAAAATTAAGAATTTTAAATTAAAAAGGACATCTTTTACTATTTAAAATAGAAAATATAAAAAATCTACAATTTGTTTTATAAATTTAATATGAAAAATTATTATTAAAATATTTTAATATACAAATAGTAGGTGTAATTTCATTTCTATGTGAAAAATATCTTGCATAATAAAAATTTAATTTTATATCTTATAATTATTAATGATAAATTAATTGTGATTTAAATATTTTTAAAATAATCATAAATAAATTTTATATAAATAGAATAATTATAGTTTATTGTTCATTAAATAAATTTAGAAGAAGAAAATTTTACTTTAAGAAGAAAAGAAAATTTATTATAATATTGTGTCTATAATTAAATTGTGTTAAGCATTCAGATTATTATTAATGTAGAAATTTCAATATTTAATTAATTATTATACTTAAATAAAAGAAAAGAGTTAAGTAAATAAGTGAAAAGTAATTTCAAAAAAATATTTTTGTTTTCATTCTACAGCAAATAATTTGTCCTCTTGGTAAGTAGAAATTGTTCAAAACTTTTATATTTTTTCTCAATAAACTTAATAATTTTCAAAAACTTACTAATCAAAAACTGTAATAAAGGATTTTTCATGTAAATATGTCTTTAAGTTAGATAAAATAATTATATATGTAGCGTTATTTGTAATAAATGATTAACAACATCCGGAAAATTCCTTAAATTGCAGTAATTTTTTCTCCTTGGGTCGAAATAGGACCCCAAAATACTGTCCATATTTAATTATACAAAAATTTTTGATTGTAAAGAAAACTAATGATGAAAATCAAAATAAATTTATATTTTCTCCCATTTATAATAAAATTTTTTATTAGTACAATTTAGTCTAACCTATGTTTGCATAATTTGCAATCTACAAAATAAAAAGCTTCAAGTTAATACACAAATGTATCATTTTGAGTTCCAATTAGACTTTAACCAGTCATTATATAGATTAAAATAAAAAAATAATATTTGCATTACTTTACACTAGAGTGAGGTTATAATGAAGAATCATAGAATAATGAAGAATTATAGAATTTGAATCAATTGTACCGTGATTATTTTCTCATAGAAAACCGTCGGGTACTATAAAAATGCAATTACTAATTTGCAGAACGAAAACTCATCACAATACTTCAAAATATAATCTAATGCGTAAAGAGTTACAAATATTCAAAGTTTAATTGAAGTTGAGTTGAGCTGGTGTCGTGGACCACTAGGTTCCATTAGTGTCACTTATGTTACAATAAACTTTAAGCGAATTCATTACAAAAACCCGAATTTTATAGAAAATAATAATTTAAACAATTTAATTCATATAAAGCATAATTATAATAATTTTCATTCATGAAGAACCACATATTAACTTGTATTGAGATGCGTGAACACCATACTATAAAAGTTTGTTTATTTCAGAGTTTCTTAAGAAGGCAATAAAAAAAGTGCTCCTCGCAAACTATTTAATTTTCTTGTTTTAATTATTTACTGAACAATTAATTCGCTTGTAAATTAAAACTATACCTTAACTATTTCTGAACAAACTTGTACAGGTGAGCTTATTTCTTTTACACAGTGTTCTGTTACTTTTCAATAATATTCTCATTCATATTATACCAAAATTATTTTATACAATAAAAAATTGCATACTTTCAGGGGAAGGAACAAAATTGTAAACATATAAATACAATGACTAAATTCTACGATTTATTGAGAAAATTAAGATAAACAATTTTTTTTTTGATATACTGTTAACTTTCTGCTTTCACAGAAGTTTAAAAAAGTTTGCAGTACGTGGGAAATATAGAATTCCGAACATTTTATTCTGTAAATTTTGAGAGGTGATGAAAGAAGACAGAATTTCAATACCAATATTTTTTTCCGCCTCTTGGAAGATGTTATTATGATGTTATCCAGGTTCATTCTCTTATTCTCTTATCAATGATGAAATTTAGGTTCATTCAATTTAAAACATGTATTAAAAATTTGGAAGAAAACCCGGTTAGAAATAACTGTTAGTTTCAACGGAATTTTATCATTGTAATGTTTGACTACTTATTTTACTACAGAAGAAGCATGTCACTACCTTTCTAAGAAATTTTTATAAGTCTAAATGGCATTAAACATTTTCTCTAGAAAAACAAAAACTAATTGCATTTTCGGTAAGCTATTGAAAGAGGACCGACCCGCTAAAGTTCAGATTGTTGATGAATAAATAAGAGAAAAATGCTTTTTTTATCAGATTGCTGTTTTCGGTGCTAAGTTTTCGAATTTTTTAGAGTATTTCATTCAGTCAAAAAATATATCAAAAATATATTATGTTGAACTTTAAAAATCTTTTTTAATAGAACCAATAATAACCATAAATAATTATACAATTTTTTTCAAATGAAATATTTATGTGAAAAAAAAACACATGAAAAAACCAAAGGTGTAAAAAAAATTAAAAATTTATTTAAAAAATATAAAATATTCAATTTTTACTTTCGTATTGTTATACTTATAATATTTTTCTGAAAATACAATTTATTTGTACAATTTATGAAAATAATATTACAATGCATCTTTTCAAAAAAAAGAATATTGGTAGGTTCTGTACAATAAAAAAATATCGCTATTCAACTGTTTCCTTCAAAGTAACAACTTTGTTGCGGAAAGGTCTAGAAATCGGACCAATAATGAAATTGAAATATGTAAAATTTTCTTTGCTAATTTAACGATGGAATCATATTCGGCATGATAAAGATTTAATAATATAGTGTATAACTATTTGTTATAGTTATATATATATTTCATATTATATTTAATATACATAATATTCGGAGCAAATATTTTGTTATATTTGCAAAGTTGTTTTGTTTTTCGTAACTGAAATATGTGTCCCTAATCACGCATCTCTATATAATGAAACTGTTATACTATGTATATACAAATTATGTTTAAAATTCAATGGTATACAGCTAAAAATCGGGAAAATTTCTAATAAAACTGTGTATTGTTTGGATGCTCTCAAATCGAAAACAGAAATGTTTTTACGATAATCTTCTAGCCATATTTTAATACTATAATACTATGAATATGGCAATACTATGATTAAAATCTCGACTAACATACGGTTATTTCATTAAATTTTGTAATTGGCGTTTACAAAATTCTCAGAAGTGAAACAATAAAATTTTAAAATAAATTACATTAAACATAATCCAATTGAAATGCAAAATTCAAAAATAAAACAATAAAAAAATTTTCCATATTTGCATACATACACGTTTTGCGTAACTTCATAAAAGTGAAACATTGGAATTTACAATTTTTTTATATATATATTTTAAATGTCAGAGGATTATTACGTATAACAATTGTAATTCGTATTGAATTCACATTAATTTTCCTTATTCAATATATAGAAATACGTAGGAGTCCTTCTGTCTCGAGATTTATCGGAAAAATATGATTTTTGGTTGGCCGTTTGTTTTAAAGTCAAAAGAATTTGATGTGAAATACGTTACTATTTAAAGATTACAGTATAATTATTGCATATTATTCGCAAGGAATCCAGGTAACCATCAGTTAGAATAGAAAAGATCTCTGCGTAACATTTAGATACTCATGCAATTTTTAATATTTCTCTTTTTTCAATTGCCATATCCTCCTTGAAAATGTGAATGATTTACCACAGTAAATATTAGATTTCGTTTCGACTTCCTTATACTTGAAATTTATATCGTAGATTTCTCGACATTTCCGATACTTGAGTAAAACTAACGAGAAATAGAAGCTCTAGATAAAAAGGTGTACAAAAAAATATATAATCGAACACGTCATACACGCAAAAACAATGAGAACAATGAGAATTTATTATGATGAAATTTTTTGATGAAATTAATAATTAAGCTACCACGTTCCAGTTAAGTCGCATAATTTATGCATACGTATAGTTGTTATATAATAAATAAATGCCTGCCAAGGTGAAATTTTCAAAATTCATTTATTATTGTTGTTAATAGTTGATAAATATAATAATTTTTCATTATATGAAAGAAAAAAAAAATAAAACTATAATAATTGCTTAAAAAATTTCAAATGGACTGTGGATGAAAAATTGTTTAAATTTCATTTCGCATTCACAGCATTGATAAGAACAAAAAAAAAATTAATTTATTATTAATAATTTTTTTTTATTTAATATTTTGAAATCACCCATTTTTTATTTTTTTTTTCATAAATAATAAAATTATAGGTTAAAAGGTTAATAATAAATTATCAACAAAATAGAAAAATTAAATGAACATTAAATTCTCTAATTATTCAACCATTTGCTGATATTGCAGTTTAAAGCTGAAACAAAGATCGCTTCACTTGAACTCAAATACTAAGTTGGCATTCGGTAGGAAAAATGAGTATTGAACAGAAGTTTCGAATGTTTCTTAGTGCCTCCCAATTTAAAATTTTCATAACAATTAATTTTAATGTCATCGATCTGAGCATACAATAACAGTTAATTGTACTCATTTTCTAGAAAGAGTAATTACTGACATGGCCTCGACCATCATAACATGTTTTCCGGGGAATCGATACAGACTGATCCATCAAAAAAGTGTGAAGTTTTATTTTAATTTAAATTGGACTTTGTATCGGTATAACGCGGGAAGAATAATTCTGATTTACTTAAGATGTTTCGAATCCAAAACTCACAACTAACATAGCAATTTATATTATAATGGCATTGGATAATGTTTTATAACTTGTTGAATGTTATTTATTACTTATGCTATGCTACTATTCCCTAAAAAACTTTGTCTAAAAATTTATAATATAAATTATGTATTATTCTTTGAATTGCAATGCTTTAATTACTCACGACAACTTTAGATTACCCCTAGTTTTTATTCAAAAATAATGCATACTTACTTTTGCAAATGCAGCTCATCTAAAATCATAATGTATACAAGAAAAGTTTAGTTGCAAACATTTATCCTTAAAAATAATTAATCTTAATATTCCAAGCTTTTAGCTCTAAAATGTCTTAAAATATTGAAAACTCAATTATTTTTGAAAGGTTATTCATATTTTGCATGATGAATCTAAAACTTTTGTGGGAAATTTCGTATATTTTGAAAGAAAATTTGAACAATGAATTGAACCACGTTTGCATACAAAAATTAATTTATAAATGTTCAGCTAACGTCAGAAATTTTGTCATGAGTGAACTAGTGTGAAAAATAATTTCAATGAAAGAAATATTGACCATGGAATATAAGCATTGTTAATTACAAAACAATGGGTCGATTCACGTTTGTTTTAGAAATTTTAATCAATGATTTCTCGTTTTTTATTTGATTTTCTCTGGCACGTTTTTGCCATAAAAATTATGAAACGTAAATTTTTTTTTCAAATAATATTTTTATTAATTATTATTCACAAATCTTTTGGTGGATATTTTGTTCAAGGATTTTAATTCAAAGCTAATAATTTTAAAAATTAATGCCTTAAAAAAGCTTTTCTGAACCTGAAATTTCGTTGCGGTTTTTCGTAAGTAAATTACTGGCGGGAAAAGAGAGTATCATGGTACATACATGTATGAGCCGATACCAAGCCTGTTCTAAACTTCTAAAAAGCCCGTTTAGTTTAAATAAAAAGTTTTGATATGACAAAAATAATTTACGGTTAGTTCTTAACTAATATTAAATAATTTATTTTGAAATTTTTGGCAAATTTGTAAAATCAAGCATCAGAAATTTTGTGGCTTGAGAAATTCATTTTAATTTCAAGGCAAAATGAATTTATAAATGAGTCAAAAGATTTCAAACGTTTTAATCGGGTTCGCGCTCGTTTTATTTTGATTTTAGTAAAGAGAAATGTTTTTGAATTTCCTTGGAAATCAAAGTAATTTGTCCAATATTTCGTGTTTTTTTCTGTAGGGTATCCCTTACTACTATTAATTGAGTAAGTTACCAATCCTATGGAAACATGTATTCAGAGAGTAGAAGCATCGAATTCAAAATCAAGTTGTATTTCTTTTTACAATTCCCGTTCACTATTTTAGTCGAATGTTTTCGTTCTAAGCAATAATTTTAGTTTGTTAGAACTAGAATTAGAGCAATTTATTTGAATTGGTTGCTTTTGTCTCACATAAGATTTGAGGAACTGTCAATATAGAACTCTTTGAGATTTACATAAAATAAAAAATGACAATTTGCGAATTTCAAAGTGTTTCTTATGTAACGAATTGAGTTTTAATTTATTTTAAAATTTTTACAATGTAATAATGCTCATTACATGGTTCGGTCAACTTCTGTAAACTAAATTCCATTATTTCGAAATTTATTAAGTTTATCAAGTCTTAAGCTTCTGCTTACCATACAATTACATTAGCAATTTATCGAAATATTAATTGAAAGTCTTAATTTATTCTAATTATCTTTTCCTTATACGAGCGTATATAAGGAATTTTTGGGAATATTAGCTTTGCTGTAACATCAGACATGCTATTCAACTTGCACAATTGATGATCTTCTTCCAGCAGTTGATTTAGAATTTTAAGTAAAATGTTCATGTCCATTTTATGAAGTCCTTACTGTATCTATTGCATTTTTTCTTCTATTAATATTCAAAAATTGTAATGTTAGCTGTAACTAAAATAAATAAATAAATTATATTATATTTGAATTTTAAATGTTTTTTTTTAAATATAAAAAAAAAACACGAAAACAAAAGTTTGGAATTAAATTTCATTAAATTATAATATCACTTAAATAACCAACCAACAAAAAACAAAATCTAACCTAAAAATAAAAACAGAACAAATAGAATTTTAAATGTTTCCGAATATTAAATTTTCTATTTTTTTCTTAACTTAATAAAAAACGAAAAATATTTTAGTAAAAAAAATGCTAATTAAGCCATGTGGTTTCGGAAATTGATCCAATTTTTTCGTTTCTTTTTTTTTTATATTTAATAATGTGGTAAAACCAGATAAAATTATTAATATAATATTATTTTGCATATTTTTAAATTCAATAAAGTAAAATGGTATCAAACCACATTAGTTTTGGTCAAATATTTGTGACTCACAATAATTTTAAAACATGACAAACGTAAGTGCTGTGAAATGGATTGAATTCTGATATTTTTTCTTTCAGAAATTGCATAAAATTTAATATTTATTCTATATAGTTCTATTATGACCCAAGCAGAAGTTTATTTAGGATTAACAGTTTAATCAGGAGTCTTAATGTTAGAGGTAATATTGGGGTTACCAATGTTAATCAGGAATCCCAACACCTAAACAATTGCGCTTTTGAACAGAAACACATTCTATGATTGTAGTTAATTGTAAAAAATATAGTTTTAGAGAAATAAAGCATTTCGAAATCGATTTTTGAATAAATTTATGTGACAAATGCAAGATATGATATTGAAATTTGAATAAGGGTATGTTATAATTAAGAAACTGTGATAGACACAGTTGTACTAATTAGTATTTTTAAAAATACAAGAAACGATAAAATTTTAAAACAGCGTTTTTCTAGCATAACAATATAAGTTCGGTGTTGCATGTATGCGTTATAAAAAACAACTGACTTTAATCTTCTTTCTACTTACAATGATTTATTAATTTTACTAAGTTTATCATCGAACTCTTACAAGCTCAATTTAAATTTGCAAACTGTTCCATTTAAATATAATTTTACATTATACGTATAGCATTATAGTCTTTTCATATATAGAATAATTTCATTGTGTCTATTAAATATGAACTTATTATGTAAATTTATGATATTAATACCTGAAAGAGAAGTAAGAGCTATTTACTAAATATTGTATTATAAATTTCGTAAACTATTGTACAAAAATTATTTTTTAGATACCAACATATGTAAATTAGCTCTTTTCTATAAAGCATTTTTGTATACGAATTATTTGATATTTAAATTTACGAATTCACTAAATTATTTGATATATGTATATAAATTTATTATGTGTATTTGCACATATTACTTTAAAACGAGTTTCGGCAATTTAAAAAGTGTTACGTTTGCGTAATTTAGTACTGCTGATAACCCAAGTTAAAGCTAAAGTTTCACAAATATAAATCATTTTCATTCTGTCTCATATATCCTTTAGTTAACGGAATCATTCATAACAATTTATTATCTAAATTTTAGAACTTTAATTTAGGAAAATTTAACCCAACACAACTTTTAGGACACAACTTCCTTTTATGGTTTCATATTAATTTCAATTTGAATATTGAATTAGAACTGAATGTAGTTTAAACAATCGACAAATATTTATTTGTTTCAATTTTAAATTGTGCTGATTCTGTTTTCATTTTGACAATGAATCAAAATACAATTTCACTCAATTTCAAACTCAAATTTAATAAAAATTTTCATTTTTTTGTCCTTTTAACTTTCTTCCATTATTTAATTATTTTTTTGAAATTTAAAACCAAATTAAATCAATTTTCTAATGGTAAAAGTGAAATTTTTTTAAATATTTTTGTAATTTTATAAAAATAGTAAAAAAAAAATAGAAAAATTTAATGCAATTTTAAAAATTTAATTTTGAATTTTTTTAACAAATTTAATTTTGAATCAAAGAATATTTTATTTATTTAAATTTTAAATACATTTGAAATAAAATATTAAATTAAATAATATGTAGGATAAATTGAAAGATACTATATGAAATTCTAATAAACCTTAATATAAAAAATAAGTAGGCGGCACAATCATAGGAATTCTTAGATGCGTTTGATGTTCATTTTGTTATTCGTCTTCGTATAGTTTTGCTTGCATAAATTTAGTGTCACATTTTAACGAACGGCAAAAACAAAAGCTATAACAATAAGAACAAAAACGTTAAGGCTAAAGTGTCGGATGATCTGGATATTTGATATTTGGCTTTCCTTCTTATTTTCGGTTAATAATGTATTCCTTGTTTTATTAGACAATCCATTTCAATTATCCATTTCTTTTTTGTATAAAAATCGAAATTATCTTTAATCATTCAAAGCGTATTAAAATTTTCTGTGTAAAAGGACTTTGACTTTCAAATAAATTTAATGCATTTTGCCTATAATCTTGATATTTAGTAAAATTTATAAAATTTTTTACAATTTAAATTTATTTTAAAGAAAATGTAGTATTTCTCTATTTTTCTATTTATGTAAACAAGTAAAATTTAAAATAAATTTGTGTTCAATACGAGTAATGCTAAAATTTCTTTCTTGAAGTCATAAGTGCTTGCATTATTTAAGTAAAGATTAAGAATACTTTCTTAGTTTAAGATTACTTTGTATATTAAAAATTGTTCTGTATATCAAAAACTGTCTAGAGTTCTATTTTGAAGAATTAATAACAAGTTCAATCCATGTAGCTATTATGTAAGTTTCTTTTCCTCGTCAAAACATATGCAATTTTCTCAAATATTATATAAATCTAAAAAGAATTGGGCTGTTTAAAAAGCTGTTTAATTCTACATTGTTGTTTTTTCAACTTGTTCAACAGTACAAAATATCGAAATTGTTTCACACACAACTTTAGTTTTAAAAAAATATTTAGTTAAAAAATTTAAGATTTCACAAAGGGCCAAGTATTCCCCTTGACGACTGTTTTTATATGAATATTCACGAAAAATTATAAATATCCAAACACTTAATAATAGTGGCCCAAAAATTACATAGCTATGCAGTTTTACTGATTTTTACTTGAAAAAGAATTAAAATAAAAGCAACACAGACATACAATGATCTTTACTTCAATAAAATTTTAGATTTAATAAGATTTTAAAGACCGCACTTGTACAATATAGAACCATAACATTTTCTGGAGTACAGAATTAAAACACGTTTTTATGAGTGTATGTACAAATATTTATACATATTATTATAATATATATATAGAAAAGTAAATAAAACTGAACGCAAATAAATGTTTGTTAAAATTAAAATTGGTTCACCACTAAAAAGACTAAATGGATTCTTGGGTACAACAAAATTCTTTTTATAATAACATTTTTCTGTTGCCAAAAAACAAAAAAAAACGAAATTGTTTTATTTTGTTGTTTTGCTTCCAAAAAAATTTTTTCTTGGAAAAATATTTTTTTGTCCTGTCTATCCTTTACTTTTCCTTCTTCAGACTTAATAAATTGCACATCTAATGTCCTTTATTGTACAATATCATAATATGAAAAAGGGCAATAAATTTCTTAGTAAAAAATATTTTTTATTTTAAAATTCGATTTCAAGAACTCTTTGTTGTGGTTAAGAGGACTTCTAATTTCTTTCTCATAAGTTCTGTTTTTTTTTTTTGTTCATTTGCATCGTTTGCATCATTTGGAAAAACAATTGACATTTTTTGTTGGTAATTTTAAAATTCCTTTCTTAAAACAATCTTTTATAGATTTTCAGGGATTGTTAAAATTCTTAAGCAATTTTTAATGTTGTAAAAAGCGAATTTTGGTTGCTTGACTTACCGTGCTAAGTACTTGCTGTGTTTTATAATTATCTAATTACTACTTTTGTGCTCAATGATGAATGTTCACAATAGATCTTTTTTAAGAATAACAAACGCTAGTGTCTTCCCTGACATAACAAAACTTAAAACTTTTGACAAGTTTTTCTGGAAACCGAAATTTTTTTAGTGAAATGTTCATTTTGAATAATGTTACACTGTAGTATACTTAGCTGGTTTTAAATTGGCTGAGCAAACTCAGCGCAAAAGCATTATTTTAGAGAGAGATCTTTGTCTTAATTGCTTTTATATTTCTTATTCTAGTAGGTTCTTAAGTTTGTTATTTTTAGCATTGCAAGAGCTACTGGGACTTGATAAACTTTTTGTATTTGATAAGTTCATTGATTTTTAATGGTTACAAATTTAAATTCGGGAAATAATAAAATTTTGAGATTTTATTTAATATTAGGCCATATGATATTCCTAATTTTTGTCGAGTGTATAATCATCCGAATTTTCATTTGGAAAATTCATAAATTATATTAAAATTTTGTTATATCTCTTAGAATCTTGCATGTGAACACTGAATTACACTTTTTTTATAGTTACGATCAATACGGAATATAAAAATAATTTTAAATCTTTTCCGTCAATTCGATTAGCGTAGCGAAATTTTATAAATTTATATTTTTAACCTCTTTTAGTTTTTATTAAATTTATTCCCCATATTTATTATTGAACGATATTATATAATATTATATTGTAGCGACATCTATTAAAGATTGTGATACAATTGCTTTTAATGCTTGTTTGTATAAGGAAGGAAAACATAATGTGTTTTTGGAGGATATAGAATGAGACGGTCAAATAAACAAGATAATCTTTAATTTTATAAGACAAGTAATTTTAAGAGAAGAAGAATGAAAAAAAAATATAGAAAAAGAAGAAAAGGAAAAGAAAACAACAAAATAGAGAGAAAGAAAAAAAGCAAAAAGAGAAGCAAAACATAATAAAAAAAATTCTAAATTTAAAAGCTTTTCAAAGTCCTTTGGGTCAGACTTAATAGTTTTTAACTATAATAAGAGTTTTTCTTTCTTTCTCTTTTACTCTTTACTATTTTAGCTATAACGTACATATACATACGTACATTTTGTTTTCATTATGTTTTTTATCTCAATTTTGTTATGTTAACTGTTATTCTATTCAACTATGTATAATTTGTACATATTTATACAAAATATAAGTTAAAATGTTTGTTCATAACTTTGCGTGTGTATTTGTACTTGAAACTTTTATAAAAGTCACTATTTTAATACACACGCACTCTCCGAGTTTCCTTGTCTGTTTTTCTTTTGCTTTATAAATTTTTAATAAAATTTGATTATCTTACAAAATTTGTTTGTGAGATGAATGAAGTGAAAATTTTAAATTTTAGAAACAACAATTTAAAGTGCTATTATTGTGGGATATTTATGTATGTATGTACGTATGTGTATCCAATTTCAAGATGGTTCAATTATAATGTATAAATACAAAATCTACTTAAAATTTTTTGTAAATAATTTAAATTATTGTACAAAATGGAAATTTCTTTAACATAGGAAACTAAATTTGTGGTAGGAAATTATTGAGGGTAATTTTTCTGGAGTTTTAAGAGTAATAGGCTTGCAATATAATATCCAATTGATGTTTTGACTATTTGATTATTGCCAAACGTATACTTAAACAAATTACAGTTTGCAGTGTTGGGAAACTTAAATAAACATTGCAAAGTTGTTGAATTTAAACCTCTTAAAATATACGAAGAAAATAAAGTTCTAAATTTACATGTTTTTTCACGCAGAGTTTCATGAGTAATTTAGCTTCTGCGTAGCAATGTGGATTTCTTTCAAATTATTTTAGGTTCTAGATATCGTCAAACATTTTATTTTAATTGAAAGAAATTTTTTTGTTTATTCTTTTTTTCCCAAATTATTAAACCACGAATGACTTTTAGACCATTGATTAGGGGGTCGAAAATGGGTAAACCTTTTATATAAGACAAGATGCTAAATCCCAAAGGTTTCCGAGTTACAAGGATTTTAACGAATTTTCATGAAATTTCTGCTTGTCCAGTTTTTTTGTTTATAACTTCCGTTTCGAAAGAGATAGGGGTCTTTAAGAAACAGGTTTTGAGAGGTCGAGTAAAGGACTTAAAATCAACATGTTACTTGATTTATCATTTCACGCTTTTTCAGAATACCAAGCATTCGAATTTTAGGAAAAATAAAATTCCTTTTTTTTTATTTATATTTTTTAGATTTCTCTAACCCCAAAACTTCCTCTGAAATTTTTAGAAACTTTAAATTCTTTTTCCACAGAGCTTTGGTTATTTTCTTAAGCCTTAATTTAAGTCATCGAACGTTAAAAATTCATTTATTGTAAAGGAGATATATCCCAAAAACCACTTCTATGTCAACATTTTATAAAAATTCTTTAAAATCAAGGTAAGGCGGATAACCTTAAGATTAAGTATCTAGTCCAGAACAAAAGTCTTAACCATTTTTGATCTTTTAAGCTATGGTATAAGTTGTTTTTATGTCTTTCTGTAGCAAGATACAATCGTGTAGCAAGATGATGTATTTGAGAAAGTTATATATAGGAAAGTCAGGTTTTCATTGACCACTGGGGGTCTAAATTGACCACTTTGGGGACCACTGTTCTAGGTTTGCTCTAAATGTATGGAAAATTACATAGTATAATGATAAGATTTCGTTAAACAGAGTAATTTTGTGATTTTGTCTTCGAAAGCTGTATAAAATAAGTGCAAGTTAAATTTAATTTTAAGATGGAAATGTGCTACTCTAAGGAATATGTCATTTTTAACTAAATTCGTCGTTATTATGTTAACAAAATTAATTTTTTGATTTAAAAATATAAGTTTTTTCCATGATTATTAAATCTTTTCTTCAGCAATTTTGTTTCATGTTAAAATTTAGCCTTAGTTCGATCAACTTGGAAAATTAAATTAAAAGCTCACTTTATTTTTTTAACCAATAATTTAAAATATTTTCCTTACTTATGTCAAATTTCATTAATATTTAATTTTTGTTTTTTAAATTTGTATAATTTCCATTCCGATACCAACAATAATAAATAAAATATAAAATAATTTAAATTTGAATTGCCACTATTTAAATCAAATTATTACTTAGAATAATAATGTGAAAATTTACAAGCAAAAAAATTTCAAATTCTTCATTCTTCTCTTATAATAGCTGTTTGAACATGTTTCGCCACTTTAAATGTAAAATTTCATTGATCGCACTTTAGAATTATGTCTTATTGTTAAGAATAAAGGAAGAAAATTTAAATGAACGATAAAAAGCCAAAAAAAAAAAGTGAAAAATAATTTCGCTAAATAAGTGAATAAAAATTTAAATAAGAGTTGGGAGAAAAAATTTTATCGAAACGTTTTTTTTTTTCAGTTTTTCACTTTTTTTTCTTCTTTTTTCCCAATAACAATCGTTTAATTAGATTTAGAAACCTTGAAACTTTTATAGAATAATAAAAATCTTTAATATATAAGTATTCTTAGATTTTCAAAGTACATGAAAAAACTCAAGGACATTCGAAAAAATTTGATTTTAATTCAATGTTTTAAACTTTTTTTAAAATTTAATATTTATTTTTGTTTTTAATTGTGTACAGTAATTAGCTGGTATAACGGAATAGTCATAACTTTCTCTTTAATGGTATATGTATAGACAACAATTAGTTTTCTTTGCCTAAGCTCTTTCGATTTTGAGCATTTATGCAATTTCATATCTTTAAATAAAATTAATTAGTAGGGTTAAATTTGCGAATACTACGAATTTTGAGCCGAAAAAAAATTAAGACCTAATGCAATAATCATAAATTTTACTCTAATTTTAATTTTCGTAAATTTAACTACCCATAATTTTAATTTCTCGGTTTTTATCAGAATTGGTTTTAATTGGTCCTTTGTATGCGTATTTAATTTTGTTAATAATATTAATAAAATGAAAACCATGTTCGAAAATGTGTCTCAATAACATTAACAATATCAATTATTTGAACACTCCATTTTGTTAAGTCTCTCAATATTTCAAAAATAACGAGATGTAAGAAAACATTTTTTTTTTCTTTTAGTTACAATCTAAATTTTATGAGTGTGTTTAATATGCTTTCCGATATTCTGATGTATTCTGATGAAGATGATTGAATAAAGATAAACACAAAATGACGCCTCAACGAAACTGATCGTTTTTGAAATAAAAGTATTCTGAATTTAATAGAAGATTAAAAATTATTGCGCAATTTGTACAACGTTGCTGTGCAGAGGTACAAAAAATTTTGGCAAGAATACCTTATTGAAAAAGAACACACTAAAAAGATCAAATTTATTCAACATACAAAATTTCTTAAATAACTTTCTGATTCAAAATTGCTGTTCCTCAAGTAAAACAAAAAAATAAACTTATTTTACGATTAAAAGTCCAATGAATTTCTTTGATAATTTCATTTTCTTTAAAAAATTTTACGATATTTTAATATTTGCTTCTTAATTAAATTAATCACTTTATTAAATTTCTAAGGTAAGAACATCCAGGAAAAAAATCAAGTTTCATATAAACTGGGTTTACTGTACTCGTGCGCAACTACCCATTTTCCAATAATTTAAAAATGAAGAAAAAAAGTTTTAAAACATTTTTACAATAAGTTTTACAAATCACATACCCACCAAAAAAAAAAAAAACCAAAAAAGAAAGAGAAAAACAACGCTAAAGCTCTCAACATTTTATTTTTTATTTCTCTTTTCTTATAATTACCGACCGTATTGTGTAAACAATAGGTAGGTTATGTGATGGCAACAAATTTTGCATATCGAGTTTTCGGTGGGAACGTACTTCTCCATAGTAGGGAAGTGTAAATAAACTATTTTTAGCAACCTGTCGGTCTGTCGGTCTGTCGGTCTGTCGGTCTGTCGGTCTGTCGGTCTGTCGGTCTGTCGGTCTGTCGGTCTGTCCGTCTGTCGGTCTGTGTGTGCACGCGTGTATCTCAAGTTCGGCTGAACCGATTTTGATGAAATTTTATATGTAAGTTTGTTTCCACCATGGCACGGATCGATCAACTTTTGGTATATATCAGGCCTCGGGAACTGCACTTTTTGGCGGGCCTGTTTTACATTTTTGAACATTTTGAAGAAAGTATTCAACCGATTTACTTGAAATTTTATATATAAGCTCAACTCGACCGTACGCAAAAATTCGTATGTTTTGAAAGAAATCAGGCATCGGCAACTAGACGTTTACTACGGGCCAAATATACATTTTTGTGTATATAAAGAGAAATAATCAACCGATTTCATTGAAATTTAATATATGAATTCCCCGTATTAAAACAATGAACATGTAAAATTTTTGGACAGATCAGGCATCGGCAACTAGACGTTTACTACGGGCCAAACATACACTTTTGTGTATATAAAGAGAAATAATCAACCGATTTCATTGAAATTTAATATATGAATTCCTCATATTAAAGCAATGAACATATAACTTTTTTGGAAAGATCAGGGCTCGAGAACTGATTTGCGGGCCGATTTTACATTTTTCACCATATCCACAGAACAAATTGATGGAATTTCTTGAAATTTGATATTTGAGTTCAGGTTGTTACCCAAACTAACTGGCGAGTATTTCAGGGAATTCGGGTAGCACAAAGCGAAACTCTACTAAGAGCCAAACTTACAGTTTTCTAAGTATGTTAGCTATAAGCTTACTAATGTCCTAAAAATTGGAAAGAAGTATTTAACAGACATTTTTATAATATTCTGTAACACTTTCATTTAACTAGACAATACACAATGCGGTCGGTTATGTGCTGACCACATCAGATTTTTTTTTATTGGTATAAAAATCACAAAATTTACGTTCCAATATTTTCCTCGTATATCTGAAGAGAGGGATGGCAATTGAGGGAATATTCTTAAATCATTCCGGTTTTATGATATACAACACAGTATTATTTGGTATGTATAACAGAAATTCATATATAAAATAAATATGTATGTATAACAATATTCTATATAGAAAAATTTTCTGTATTTATGAAACATTTATACAACTATAAACGCTTAGAATTAATAAAAAAAAAAAATCAATACTAGAAAATAAAAATTTTTGTATGTCAGAAAGAAGATGTGGGACAGGAAATTTTTGAATACAAGGACAAGGATTTTTTTGTTATATCCTTATTATTGTTATTATTATTACTCTTTTTTTGTTTGTTTGTTTTTATATTTAAACAAAAATTTAATAGAAAATTTTTTATTCTTTGTATTTTTAAGGATTAGAGGAAATTTTAGATGTATAGAGAAATATTTTTTTTTTGAAAAAATGAACTATTAAAACTGTAATAACGCTCATTTCCTTGTAAAATTCATAATATTTGTAAACTTAATATGTAATATTCTATAGAAATGTAGGCCTCCATTACAGTCCTCTATTAAGCCTTATATACACCATATAAAAACGAAAGTGAAAGAAAAATCCGGAATCTACAGAAGAATTCAAATTTTTAATTAGGTCCTTTAGAAATTTTTTTTGTATTTTGTATAGATTTTTATTTATTTATTTTTTATTATTATTAATATTCTCAGCTTATTTTTGATTAACATACGAAAAAAGAACAAAATAGAAATCCCAAATTTATTTGATGGCAAGGACGAAAATAATAAGCAAGAGTTAAAAAAAAGTTTTTTTCCTTTTCACTTTGCGATTAAAACCCAAAATTCACATTATCGTATTGGCTTATAGTATTAGAATGGGTTATTCTATGGGAAATGTTATGATGTAGGGAGAAATTATAAATAGCTCAACCTGGTTTGTGTTGTCTATTGAATTTTGAGTTTTTCCCTCTCTATCATAACAATAATAATTTTTTTTTCGAATAGATTTACTTGCAATGCGAAATTATAGTGGAATGATCATTCTATTTTCGAAAATTATACATACGATTTTTAATACTTTTTTGGAATTTTTGTTAGGAGATGTGTCTAATATAATTTGCTATGGAAATATAAGGTTTGAATTAATAATCTTTTTACTTTTTGGTCGGAAAACTTATTATTACCTTTACTGTTATGATTCAGGAATGAGAAATGAACGAAATATTGTGACCTGATTTAATGTTATGCAGTTCAAAATATTATTAAATATAATTCAAATTATTTTGCGTTCATTACTTGTAGCTAGCTTTCCTTATTTATATAAACTTACTCTATCATTTATATGAAGATTCATCTTAAACTGTGCTGCTCCAGGTTGGAGAACTATGGGTATATGGAACATTTTTGGTGATTAGTTTTGAACCATTTTAATTATTATCAGTAAGCGATCAATAATTTTTACTCGTAATTCAGTGGCCTCAAACACAAACGACTTAAGTCTGTTTTAGTGATTTCGAGATAAATGCATTTTAAACTTTAAATTTAATTTTGAAAAAAGTTATGAAGTTTTTTGAGCCAATTTTTTTTTTGATCGAAAGATAATTAAAAAAGGAAGCGATTAACTTATAATCTGAAGTAAAACAACTAATAGTATTCTCATAATTGTGAAATAAAGTTGGGTCAAACCAATGGTTTGTATTGTAGCACTTTTCCCTTCAACAAGTGAAAATTCTGCTTTTGAATACAGTCTAATGTATGCCTATCACACTATTAAAATTATTTTCATTCATATACAAAACTATTTCTAGGATTGCATATATTTAGGATGAACGATTTATGCAGTCTTTGAAATAAAGCAAAAATTAATGTAAAGTGGGGTTAACATAATGCTCGATTTTAAGGTTTAATTGTGTGAGTTAAGAAAAATAATTATATTTTTTAATTTTATGGAATTTACCGTTAACTTCTTGCGTTTATAGAAATTTGAAAAAGCTTGCGGTTTCGGAAATATAAGGTGTCAAAAATTCAAATTTTACAAATTTCAAAAGGCGATAACTTGAGAGGGGGTGGAGATGGAAAAAAATTTTCTTCTAATGAAATGAACTATTTGATAATGTCCTAAAAGCTCTTAAAATTTCAAGCTTCTACAGGCTGGAGTTTGGAAGAAAAACGACATAAAAAATTTGGAAAAAAAGGACTTTAGATAACGGTAAATTTGAACGGCCATTTTGTTTTTCTAAAGTTTAACTATAGTATACCGCGGTAGGAGAAGCAAGTCGCTGCCTTTCTGCGTTTGCAAAATTTCAAAAATGCTTATGGTTTCATTGCAACAAATAGTTAAAAAAGGCCATTTTTAGGGTTTTGGGGGGGTATAACTTCTATAGGGGGGGAGATAGGTAAAAATTTTGTTCTACACAAATAAGTTTCTAGTAAAGATCTATGTACGTATCAAATTTCAGCTTTCTATCTTCAAGGGTGTAGAAGTTTTGTAAACAAAAAAAGTGTCCACGGACGGACGGACGGACGGACGGACGGACGGACGGACGGACAGAGTGAAACTAATAAGCACTTTTTTTCAAAAAATTTTTGGAAAAGTGCTAAAAAGAGAGATAAGCGGTTATGCAAAATTTATAAAAAGCATTTTGCAAAGCATATCTCGAGTTAGGCGATTTGTGAAAAATTACTTTTGCATTTTCGTCAAACTTAAGTCGACTTAAGCTGTTGTTGCAAAACTGAAGATATGGTTTTAGGTGACTTAAGTTATACTAAAAAGGGAAGAAATATATATATTATTTTTACGTTATGTGATTTTTCACTCTTTTTTCAAATCATTGTCATAAGAAACATAAATTGAGGTAAAAAATGAATAAATTTCAAGTAAAAATTATTTCTAAAAGTTAAAAATATTTTTTTCATTAAATTTAAAAAAGGTGACAGTATGTTTTATTCTCTCTCGAATTCTTCGACTAAATGTGGAGGAGTATCTGCTAAGTCTCCAGTATTCATCGTTTTGTAAAATTTTTGAACCAAAGGATCAATAAATTGCATCAAGTACTCTAAGTTTTTCTTTTTTGGGACTAATTTTCTCTTCTTTTTCAATTCGGAGCATATCTTGAAAATCTAACTAGTTAACATCTCGTCTTAAAATATAAGAAAGCGTTGTTTGTATAAACTGTTTTTGTAAAATATTTTTTGGAAGTCAATTTTTTAAAATCTGTGGGGTGGCTCTTTCCACTTAAGAGAGTTTCAAAAAGTATTTCAATTACATAAAGGCTTCATTGTGCAACGGATCTGAGCAAATAAATAAAGTTGTAGCATAAACATATTTATATGTAGTATCTATTCGTTTTTGTTTAAAACCCTTTTTTGGAAACAAGTTTCATCAAGGCATTGTGTAAAGGAGACCATTGTGTTTGATATTTACGTACTCTGAAATTGCTGATATGTTGTATCTTACATATTGTTTTTGTTTCAGATATGCCCATTAATGAAACCACATATACAGTTATCTACAGATATGTTCTCGTGCCCGATAGGACTCGAAAATTTGCTTTTGAATGCTATTGAAAATCTTACATCTGTAGTTTTTACGACAAATGAAACTTACTTGTCTCGTCAATTTTCATATTCATTTCCCAAATTCCTATCGTTGAAAGCCCTTTCTCTTGAATATTTCTTTAATTTGTTTTGTTTTGAAACCGAATATCTGTATTTTTTTGAACATCTTTTTCTACTTTATTTTATTTCAATGAACCCGTCATTTACGTCGGATCCTGAAGAATTTTTGTTTAGAAATTTTAAAATCAGGATTATTAATACAATCACCACGACCAAAGTCAATTGCGGTTTTCAAAACTGTATTTACTTCGGTTTTCAAAGTTGGATCTGTTGATACTTGTTTATTTACTAAAGAACCAGTTTCGCTAATTTCTATGCTTAAAACCACTTTGAATCCGTTATATTAGTTTCAAATATAATGTAATACATCTAATATCCACCACAATCTTTCAGCTCTCCTAGCAAGTTCCAAAACTTTTAACGTACATTGATTAAACGTGGATAAAGTTTATAGTAGATAATTTTTACATTATTTAACAATTTCCATTTAATCAGCACATTTAAAAACAATAACAAATAACTGTCTTTGTAAAAAATACTTCCTTCGAAATAACAAAAATATAATAAATATTTGAAAATCGAAGAAATTTGATCTCACGGAAATGAGTAATAAAAAGTATAACAAAATATTGTTATTCCCAGATGTACCAATTTTATTTATTGAACACCCTTGCAAATTATAATAGTTTGAATATCCTAACAAAATGTGTTTTACTAGTGTATAATAAAAGTGTTGCTTTGTAATACAATAATTAGAATAAAAACTCTTGTTAAACACAAAAATTTGATCTTCCTAATAACATGTGTTTCACAAGGGCGTAATAAAACAACACTTTGTTTAATAATACAATTAGACCACAAAGGCAAAACAATCTACCATCAGGTGTCATTTTAACATGGGAACTCCGTCAATTGAAAAAAACATTTGTCGCAGGTAAATCACGAAATGACCTACAAGATTATTTGTTAAATAAAAAAATTCAAATCTTAAACATGGGATATTTGGGTAATTAGAGCATTAATAATTCAGGTAACTTGTATACGTGTTTTATATTTTGGGTCAAAAAATACAACTATCTTACTTGTCCCTGAATGTAAGATTTAATTTTAACTATAGTGAACAAGTTTTAAACCATTGACATAAAGTACCTACATTATATATCACATAAAATAATATGTTAAGCGTTATAAAATATTTTTTATTATAAAAAACTAAAAAATATTCTATACTAATCATGTATTATTTCGAACACTAAACGCTTAACTTTGGTTTTTGGTTCTTATTTGCACGCGTTATAAAAACCTAACTCAACATAAGAAGCCTTTTGGAATATAATTGTATTTGCAATAATCGCCTAACTCGAGATGAGTTTAAACAACCAACAATTATTATTTTACACAAACCACTTATGTCGAGTTAGTATTTAAAAAAACTCAAAATTAATTTTGCAACAAACGCTTAACTCGAGATAAGCGGTTATAAAAATTCATACATGAAAAAAAAAATGTCACAAATTTTGATTTGCAACAATAGCCTATCTCGAAATAAGTGGTTTGTCAAAAACATAAAAAAGATGTTTTCTGCTCTTAACTCGAAATAGGCGGTTAGTGCAAGTGCACATAGCTACCATTTCGAGTTAGGTCATGTGTGAATTCGACAACAACTCCGGCTACAACAGTCGTAGAACCACCAAATTTTGTGAGAATATGAAACTCAAAACGGAGAACTCGCTGGTAAACATATCTCATTTTTGTCTTAACTCGAGTTAGGCGGTTTGTGTTTGAGGCCACTGAATTATTTGAAACGTTTTGTTTTTCGATTTTCTAGGTTTATTTTAAAAAATGAAAATATGCTCCGTAGTGGGCTTCATTTTAGTTTCGCTCGAAACTGTTTTATTCATTATTGAAATTATAATATTATTTTGTAAAGAATATCGATGATTTACCCTTAACTCAAGTTACATTTATTTTAATGGTATTAGAGCATAACCAAGTTAATTTAGTGCATAAAGATTATTGTTTAAGTTTTAGACATGAGAATTATTTAGTAATGTTCACAATTATAAAAACGGGTCAGCTTTTGTCTTTCTGGGAATTTCTTCATGCCTCTGTAGCTCAGTTGGTAGAGCGTCCGCCTAGAAAGCGGTAGGTCATTGGTTCGAGTCCAGTTCGAGGAGAAAAATTTTTTAATGAATTTTTCTGCCTTTAACTCGTTCCTTTGATTACTTCATCCATCTGTTCTGCAGTTGCATGAAGAAATTTCCATTAAGTTAAATTATTAGTGTAATAAGCACATTCTTATGAATTTCGCAACTATGATGTTGTATTAGTAAAATTCATAATATAATTTTGTCTTGCACTTTTTCCAGTACAAATAAATGTTTTATGAGGATTACCTTCTTTCATTTTAGAGTGCTTTTAAGTAAGCAGATTTTTTCGTTCTAACTTAAATTTGCGCTAATATTTTGTTAATAGTTCCAATAACTTGTATCTTAGCTATAGAAATGCAGTAAATTAAGTAATTTTAAGTAAAATAATGAAAAAAATTGAATATCACATTTTTTTATAGTTTTATTATAGTATCTATAATATATGCTAAGAAAGATTCTATGCTAAATTCCTTCCTCACTTTTGAAATAATTAAAATTAACGGAATTCTATTAAGCCTTTAACTTGCTTGATATTTTGTATACGTTCGTTTAGGCATGTTATTAATGTTGTAGACACATAACTTTTAAAAAAATTTTAAATGAGCTCATTTTCAAATGAAGCAACTTTTTATAACAATATTCAAAAAAAAAATACGTAATATATTTTTTCTCGGAAAGTACACAAACTGTTCTATATTGCATCCTCCTAGTTTCTAATATTATCTTAATGTTTTATATTAAATGTCCTATATTTTGTATAAAATATAACAAAAAAATTGTTTGATTACTTTTTTAAACGAATTCAAATTACCTTAGGGAAGGCATTCTTAGTTTTTTTATCGTACTAACACTGATTTATATATGAGCATTTCGTGTAAAATTTTAAATTGTTGTATCTGAATAACGAGGAGCAAAAAATCAGAAAACAAACAAGTAAAATATAAAAAATAAAATAAAATGGCAAGTCTTTTCATAAAAAATAAATCAAAATACATCAAAGTCAAATAAATATATCATGAAAATTTGACAGAGCGATAGAAAAGGCAAAACAAAAAGTGTGTGTATTACGAAACAGAAAGGGTAGGTATTGAATGAAATTTTTTTTAGCTGCATAGAATTTTAAAATGAAAAAATGTAAAAAGATGAAAGGTGAAGGCGATAGCAGCCTCCCACACATATTTAAATCTACATATAAAATATTTTTTTTTTTGTATCCCCTTGTTACATTTTCTTGTTCTCCCCTTCATGAAAAAAAAAACGTTTGCTATTTTTAACGCACGTTTGAAAATCTTATAATCTTCTTATGCATATTTTTCAGCCAAGACACACAAATTTTCATTTTAGTTTCTTTTTTTATTATTCTTTCCCCCATATTTTTACATTATATATTAAGAGTGTATGTTATGTTTTTCATGACTCAGCAATTTCAAATATAGGTTAAAACATGTATAACTTATACAAAATAACTTTCATTAATGTACACGTGAAATTAAAATATTCGTCACGTCACAAATTTTTTGCATACTGCAAAAATGAAGTGAATTTCATTTCTCAACCATTTCAACCCGTTCTTACCCGCCTAAAAGAAAAAAGAAAAATATTAAAATTTTAATAACGTTGCATACTTATGGGGGCACTGCTTACCATACAAATTTTATTTTGTTTTCTTTAAAATTTGTACCAAGTTTGTAAATTAAGAAATTTTAGTTTATGATATTTGCAAATTATATTGTCAACACAATTACGAAATTAAATCTCAATGTGAACAACATAGCATTATCTGCGCTTTAATTTTAGGGCAAAGACATGAGAACCAATAAAATTTTAACTTGTTTAGTATTTTTAATAGCCAAGAAAATTTCCTGTTTTAAAACCACATTACTGAGGTTTATAATATTGTTTCCTCTCTTGAAAAATAAAATTATGCAACTCTAATACTCAGTCGTGAAACAAAAATTTCAGCAAATCGCACAATAATTGTTCAAGCTTGCATACAAAATCAATTGTTTGAACCTAAAACATTAGTTGATTGGTTCCTAAAACTATGAATTCAATGGCCAACTTTATTTATGTTCAATATGCATAAGAAATTTAGAATTTCCGAAGGAATTTTTATAATGTAATATCGAATTCAATACTTAATATTGAACTTGATTAAACATTAACATCGTGGTCACTGTTTTTAATTGGTTAGCAATGATCAATTCTAAATCACTTTTCACATACACCTGCTTAAATTTTTTCACTTTATTATTTTGTAGAAAATTCAGTGACTTACACATATGATGGCTTTTGTAAATAATATGGCTTTTATTTCTCAAAACTTATTAGTTCATTGTGTAGCCAGTGAGCAGTTACTGACAAAACTTGTGATCAACTATTTTGGTTACAAAATGCAAGTTTTTTTGTCGATTTTATTCTGATTTCTGTCACTATTTCTATAATACATTAATAATCTGCCAGAAGGTATTACTTATCATTTGGATTTAATTTTTGGCGATAATATTTTACAACTTTACAATTAATTCTTATTATAAGTTCATTAAGTTAAATAAGTCATTCTCTATATAATTTTCGGCAACTTCATGTGCTCTTGCAAAACCAAGAACTGTAGTACAATCTTTTACCGCATTGATCATCAATGTCATTTTAATTATTACGAATTTTTAGCATGCATCTCGAAAATTTTTGACAGGACTCTCTTCAAAAATGATTTATTTTACAAAGGCAAATAAAGCGAATTCAAGAGTCTATATTCAAGATTTTTCTCAGTGAGTATAATACAAAAAATCTTTTACTGGAGTACTCTTTTCCTCGAAAAAGGAAGAAGTAAATGAAATCGGTTTAAATTTTATTTTTTGTTCACAAAAAATTATTATTTTTTTTTGTATTTACCGTTGTTTCAAAAGAATTTACTTTTCCGCACAATGGTTGTGACAAGGCTTTACTGTATATATGATAATGTGCGAGGTGTTAAATATTATAGTGAGGATGGCGCGCAGTGGTGGTGTTAATATTAAGATTTTTATTTTCTGTAAAGTTGACGTTTCAGTTTCAGTAATAATATTGTGTTCATTATGACAACAATGGCGGTGAGAATATGGAATTTTTCTCGTTTCTTGTTTTTTTTTTTTTTTGGCATATGAAAAGTTAATGCGCTTTTATTATGTTATCTTTTTCGTTTTGTGTTTGATGTCATTTTTTTTTTGCTTTGTTATAATTTGGGCTTTTAAATGTTATCGTTTCGCTTTTCACTTCTTTTATTTGAATATTTTGATGTCTTTTTTGTATTTTTAAGTGTAAAACAGAATGTCTTTGCTTCAAAGTAAAATTCTTACTGCCTTGTTTTCTTTTTTTTTTGTTTTTATCAAGTATATGGTACTTTGATGGCTTAATTTTTAATGTATACGGTATAAAAAAAAATAAAGTGAATGCTTTGGAATTTCTTATCGTTTTTTCGTATGCCTTTTATTATATTATGCTCACACATTTGAGTTCATTGAATTAGTTAAAAAAAAAATAAAAGGGGTTTCTCCCTGCGGGAGTCTACAAGCAACATGCTTTAAAAACGAATTTATTTTTATAATCAAATTAAGAGGCTGTGATTTAAGGAAAATGTTTTACTTTTCTGGAAAAGCTCCTCCCTCCATTTTTCTCTGTCATTCTTTTATATTGCATAATATTCAAATATTTTTTAGTTTCTCTTTTTAATGTTATGCTCTTTATCTCCTTATTTCCACATTACGAAAAATTAAGTCAAGTATATTTTTTATACACACATATTATGTATATGTTTTTTCCCTGTTTAGGTGAAATAGAACAATAAAAATGTACTCTTTGTAAATATAAAAGTGATATACACGGAATAAAACGGATAGAGGACTTATGAGGAAAAAATGTTAATAAATTCGTATAATTTGAAGATTTTTAAAAATTCAAATTGATAGTTGGATTTTTGGTTTTTTTATTCTGACAGAACTAGTTGAATATACATTTCAAGAAATGTCTGAGACTGAAATTTAAAAAAAAAAAATAAAAAAAAATTTATGGAGTTCTGAATTCGAAGAAAATATTCTGTAGTACTGACAGAACTCATTTTACAGTCCATAGAAGTAGTTTTCTTAATTTATTTCACAAATTTTAAAATGATGTAGGTTATTCATCTTATTCCCATAAATTAATGAACTATAAAAAATTCTAAATATGAAAGTCAGAAGTTTTTCACTTCCTAAAAACGCTTTTAGTCATCACTGAACTTTTCTATGATTTCCTTTTGGTGGACTAAAGTAATTTTTTAGTGTAAAAGCAATTCATAGAAGAAAATACATTTTTGTTGCTACGCTTTTTTTAACTCCACATACATAGCTATTCACGCCTTAAAAAGCAACTAGTAATTATGCCATATGATGCAAGCAGTGATTTTTAATTTTAAAAGTTAGAATTTTTTATATAGGCAATTCTCTACTGCATTTGGATTTTATTTTAAAAATACGAATTTTTTTAGAACTTGTGGTTCTTTAAAAAATATACGAGAACACACAAAAATTGTTAGACAACAACTGTGAAAAATATTGTCAATGATTGTTCTCGACATAAGATTTATATCTCTCTTACAATAATAACGTATAATAGGAATTTTATAATATTAGTCATTTTATTAATAGTATTTGTAATGTTATAATAAATATTTTATAAGCTCATAACGTGGAAGACTCTTTTGTTATTATAATTTTATTGAAACGTTTTCCCAAAAAAAGATAACTAACAAAAAAATACTTTCTTGAAAATTTTTGTTTGATAATTGATTTTTTAGAGATGAACGTATTCAAACTTTTTAGATTTTTAGAAATTTTCCAAAAAATGTTTGAAAAAAAGTGCTTATTAGTTTCATTCTGTCCGTCCGTCCCTCCGTCTGTGTGTCTGTTTACAAAACGTCTACACCCTTGAAGATAGAAAGCTGAAATTTTGTATGTACATAGATCTTTGCTAGAAACTTATTTCTGCAGAACAAAATTTTCATCTATCTCCCCATCCCCTGTAATAGTTATACCCCCTAAAACCCTAAAAACGGTATTTTTTAACTATTTATTGCAATGAAAACATAAACATTTTTCAAATTTTGCAAAAGCAGAAAAATAGTAGCTGGCTTTTTCTATCGCGGCATACCATTTCTGAACTTTAAAAAAACAAAATGGCGTTTAAAATTTACCGTTATCTAAAATCCGTTTTTTCCAAATTTTTGATGCCGTTTTTCTTCCACACCGTACGTGACAGGATTCTGCAATTTTAGCAGCTCTTAGATATTCATAAATAGTAAGTTTATTTCGTTAGAAGAAAATTTTTTCCCATCTCAAGTTATAAACTCACGAATTTGAATATTTGGCACCTTGTATAAGCTTTTTCAAATTTCTAGAAACGCTAACGGTAAATTCCGTGTCATTAAAAAAGGGAAAAGTGCTACAATACAAACAATTGGTTTGACCCAACTTTATTGATTACTCAAAACTAGCAATTATTTTTTTCCTATGTAAAAGTTCTCATAAACAAATTTGAATCTAAAATTTCGTCTCACATATTAAGTTTTCCTCTCAACATTTAGAATTAATGTCAAAATAATTTAAAATGGTATAGATATGATCGAGTTGTTAAATATGTGGGTCTACATAGTAAATTTTTCTAAAGTATCAATTATTGTGTTTTACGTCGATCCGCCTAATCCCTTTCTTTATTTTTATTTAGAGTGAAAATTATGTTGAGCTTAAAAATCCAATAAAATATTTATTCAAAGATTTCTCATCTGAAGCAATGATAATCTGACATTTTTTTATATACTAAAATACATGCATGAGTACGAACACAAACCAAATTTTAACTTAACAATAGCTATAAACATTTACTTACGTCGTTTGTACGTACAGAAAAATGTAAACATAAAGCCTACCTGCAAAGCCGTCAATCATGTTGTAAATTTGAATTTTTTATTTAATTTTTCTTTTGTTTTCCACGCAATAACTGTTGTTACATACAATTAATCAACATACACGTGTAAAAAAGAAACCGCAATCAAAAAGCCGTTGTTGTGTTGTGAACAAAGAAAACATTGCAAGACAAATCCGAATGTACGTACTTTGTTGTTTATATTTTTTCCATATGTACATACACAAGTACATATACATGCAACTTATATTTATTTCAAATAAAAAAATATGAAAGTATAAAGTGGTGTAGGTGCTTTAGTGTGCCGATTTTGTAGTAACAACGTTAATATTTTTGTTTTAAAAACCGAACAGCTAAAATTTGGAAAAGATTAGTAGTACACCAAACTGAAGTGACCTTCGTGATGTTCCAAACACATTTTCTAAAGAAATGTTTGAAATTGCTTTCTTCTGAACTCCAACACAACTAGAAAATATTTGTTACTCGTGTTTATTTGTTAGTTTTACGTAATATATTTTGTAGAATAACAATATTTAATATTTTATGTGTTGTAGAAAAACTTTATAAAAACTATAGCTTTTTTACCGACAACACTTCATTAATGTCGTATTCCAGTGAACCCCATTGTATTTTGAAAATTTTATTTTCTATTGCTTTCATTGTTACTAGATTTTTTATTTTTTCAGTAACTTTCTTTCAAAGTTTTTTTTTAAGCATGAAGCACGTTGCCCGAATTTAAGGAGAAACAGTTTTGTTTTTATATTTGTTTTTGAATATGTGTGTAGTGAATACTCCACATCGTTTTATTATTTTTGGCATTGTTTTTTTTACTTTTAACATAAGCTAAAGGCAAGTACTTTTTCAAATTCAAATGTTTCAAGAGCCTTGAAATGGAATCAAGCAGGCAATTCATGAATGAGAGTTTTTATTATAAGAGAATACAACATTGTCTACGTGTTGAATTAAACACTTCTTTCAAAACTTCATAAAAATCAGTTTCCTCAAGCTGACCTGAAGTGGATAAATTACATTGAAATAGAACGAAAAGATGCTGCTTGGTACATCTTAAATGTTCTACACCAAACTCTCTTAAAGCGAACTAATATAACTTTACTTAAGACTATGTGAAATTTTGATTTTTGAGATTTTATTTAACTTTTTATAAGTTTTTATAAAATTTATTGTTGTGTGGACCAATGGCATTGTTTGAATAAATATTTGACGTCAATTAACTGTTCAAATACAAGAAGAATATTATAAAAATATTCCAAAAATAAGACACTTACGTCATTTCGACACTACGATAAAGTTGTAAAAAAGTATTCATTTTACACCATTCTGCTCTTGTTTAATCCAGTGTAACAAAAAATATTTCTGAATAGAGAAAATTACATTTTAAGAAGATACTGAGAATATCGAAATCATACAAAAAAAGACCAAAAACAATAAGATGTAAAACTTTTTACTTCAACAAGTGAAAATTACTGCTGTTCGAAACAATCTACCTACTGGTTTTGGAAACTTTTAAATTTTTAGTAGTGATCAAGTTCAGAAAATCTTTTGAAACATTTTGTTTAACTATAGGTTCAATTGCTGCCATTGGAACTTATTGTAGAATTGCTGTTTCTGTCACAAATCCTGCCGTAGTATAAGTAAAATACAACGAATCTATATTATTCAAAGTTTATAAATCCTTAAAATTGACAAAAAATCATCATGTATACTATCCAGAATGAATTTATTTCGCTTAATTTAAAATTAAATTTTAATTTAAATGAAAAATATTTAAAAACTTTAAATTTACAAGTTTTAAATTTTAAGTGTTATATAAATTTTCATTAAACAAAATTAAAACGGAAAAAATAACAATGTCACACCTACACATTTAAGTCACATGAATAACAAAACCTGCTATAATATTCACCATTTAATTCACAATTGATACAAAATAACAAAAATGAACAAACGGAAAACAAATATGTTTCAAAAAACAAAAGCAAGAGGAAACAAAAAATAGCAAATCTGCTTTAAAACAAAATTTAAAAACAAAATAATATTTACCCTTCATTTCATTTCCCCGGATATAAATAAATTTTCATTAATTGTCAAGGATATGTACATTTAAATATACATACACATTGTATACATTTGTCATGAATGTATATGACGTATACTATTATAATGGTAGTGTATAATGCATATGTATATAGAGCACATAATATATTTATATACAGCAAATGCTTTATTTTCTCCACATTTTTTCACATTTCTTACGGCGGTGACAGTGAGGTTGTGGTTTTAAAACTTAAAAAGCAATTTGAATATTTTATAATGCTTGCATATGAAATTGTGAACGAATCAACCGACTTTAACAGATGTTTAATTTTTATCCAGGACAAAATTTCGGAATTTGCCAATCTTAAATGGAATTAAAGTCACTCGCTCACGCTCATCGATTTGAACTAGATATATTTGCATCGATTTGAACTAGATACATAAAATATCGTAAATAATTCGTTTACTTGTTTTAATTTAATAACGACCTTTTAGTTCAGAAATAACAAAAATTGCTGAGATAAATTGTAATTCTGATGAAATTGTAAGCCGCGCAGTTAACAAAATTGACACTGACAAATTGTTTTGCCATTTCTTGCAAATATCAAGGGTTTAAAATCTGCACAAGTTCATGGAAAAACCCATTAGAACAGCTAAAATTTTCTGTTCGACACAAATATTTTGGTACCCAACAAAGACAGCTTTCAGCAAGTTTTTCTTATAAGTAAGCATTCTGACCGGGATCGCCGACCAGTGTAATATAAAAATAATAGATGTGATTACACATACTATGGCTTTTAATGTATAGGTACAGATATTTTGCAATCTTCAGACGTTTTCAAGATGAATGAGCGAAATACTGCAAAATGGTTTTTTAAATAAATTTACAAAAAAAAACAAAAATACAAAAAAAAACGTTTGTTGGAATCGGTCGTAAGTTCAACAAATAAATAACCATTTCATTTTTGCAAAATGCAATGTGTACAATTTTTATTACAACAAAAAGTCCTTGAACTCTCTTAGTATTGCTGCGTACATAGACATAAAAATATGCTTTGGTATTTATAAAATATTTTTTTTTAGGTTAAAAGTTCATATTTTTGCAGTTATTCCAATTCTGAGATGAATGGGATTTTTTTTTGCAAACTGAACTGAAAATAAAATTTATCTTATACGAATAAAATTTTCAGAATAAATAAAAATTCCGGCTAAAAATTATGTGTGGCACTTAATTTTTTAAATGTGGTTTGTGTGTCAAGTTTTGGTTTTTATCATGTTCGTCTTCAATTTAAAGATTAAAAAGTAGAAAAATTTAAACTGTATAGTATTTAACTTGAACGTTTTGCTACGAACAAATAGTCGAAAAGCATTTATTGAATAACTTACTCATATCTTAAAGATTGCAGACAAAAATTATTAAAATTTTTCTAATCGAGTTCGGCAACAAGGCTGTTGTTCTAATAATATTTGGTTATACTTGTATACAGCTGTCACACAACTTCATAAATTGTCTCAAATCAGAGAATAAAACATTTAGGAGGACTATTAAAGAAAAATATTAAAAGGAGTTGCATGAATCTTTGTATAAGCTATCCTATAATATTTTTTAAAGCCCATCGCCAACTTGATTCTGTTTCTCATTTTCTTGTAATTTTCAACTATAATTTATTGTATCTGTAGTGAATTCACTATATTAAAAAGTATCTAAATTAAGAAGAATTTTACGGAAGTGTTATTTATACTACAATGCAGAAATTTCAAGAATCCCTGTTTTGTTGACAGGATTGTCTTGACGTTCACAGGATTGTAAAAAATAACAAATACAACGGCCTCATATTCTTAAAACTTTAATTATAAGTTATTGACACAAATACCGAGTTCATGATATTTGCTGTATAAATCGATTTGGAAAGGAAATAAAGGAAAAAAATTAGTTCACACCTTCCATCTTAAGGCGAATGTCATTACCCCTTTGTTATTAAAAAAATGTTAATATTTTCATAAAATAAATTGACTAACTGGAAACATTACGTGCTAAAGTGGAGATTTATTTTAAAACTTCCAAATAAGAATAAAATATATGCTACAATTTCAAGAGTAACAATCATTACTTGTACAACACTGATTTACATCTTTTAAAGTATCACACATCATGTCTTGAAAACATAATTGCTTTTCAGGAATAATTGTTGCATTTCTTTTAACGTTAAGCTTTCCAAAGAATATCTTATTGTGCATGATAATAATGGTATACTAATTTGGAGCCTGTTATTAGACCCTTGAACAAATTCCAGTTATGCACAATATCTGTTTTAAATATATTTAAAAAAACAAAACTTTTCAACTTTTAATGTCTTAAATGGTTAGGTTTCTTTATAAAAAATCAAAAAAATTTTAATCTGCCTGCTTGTGTTCATAAACTTAAAAAAATTGATGTCAAACATTCATTGTGATCAGCAGATTTCTGTACGGATACCATCGATTTAGTTGAATTACTGGAATAACAAGTCTGTGGCACTAATTGACAATTTTAAATATATTTTTCTGGACTTTTTTCTCTTAAAATTTGGTACTTTAATATTCTGCGTATTTTTTAAAGCGAAAAACTTTGAACAAAAAGAAGAAAAAACATCCTTACAGTTAAAGTGTTAATATGATCTTACAAATTACGGCCAAATTAAATGGTATTCCAATAGTGTTTCCATTAAAAAACGATAATATTATAGAAGATTTCAATAGATTTCAAGATTATTGTGGCTATTTGGCAGTTAACGTAAAAACTTAAGCAATTTGAAATAAATTTCAACTGTGCGGTATTGTTAAACTTTTTTAAACAAAGTAATATTATTATTATTACCCCAAATTAAACGGGGTTCTGCAATCATAAAATATTTATGAAAATTAAAGGTATTATCGTGACAAATTTAAGACGTAAAATAATACTATTATCTGCAGTTCTTGAACAAGATACTACTTTGATGATTTTTCTAATATGACTAATGAAAATACCTCTCAATACGTCCTTTAGCCTAAGGGCAGCTCTAACATATAATTCCCGGGGCGTCTTTTAGCTATATACTGCGCTTATTGCTGCAGGATGTTCGTAACAAGGCAAGGATACTTACTCAGAGTTTACTCACTTTTTATCAACTTTTAAATCAGAATTTGCCGTTTTTCTATTGGATATTTCGTTTTCCAAATTAGATTACTCATTTTTTTAATTGGGTTTTTGCATTTTTTCACAAATTATCCACTGAACATCTCACTTTTAAGAACACAGTGAATAAATTTTTTATATATTTTAGAAAAAATGAGAAACGAGATACCGAATAATCTTCTCACTCGAAAATTACATTATACAAATTTATGATAGCCACTCACTTTCTTCTCACTTGCCGACTAAAATACCGAGATAGACGATGAGACCCGGACCCGGAATACCGAGATAGACGGAATATTTGAAGGTATAACCTTGAATTTAAAAAATAATTGTATAATAATAACAATTTCTTCTAAGAATACCCCGTAAAAAGTAAAATTTTCGTTCTTGCAATAGTAAATTAAATTGGTAAAACAAAAATTTCAAATTTTAAAAAACTGCTATTCCTAAAAGAATCTTAACATTAATCTAAAATGAAATTACTTTTAAGGACAAATGATAATTCAAAACACAATAGCTGCATAACAACCCATAATGATTTTACTTACTTCCATCTTTAAATGAACTTAATTTAGGAACATCTTTTAAATTTTCAAGTTTTCTTCAAAATCGTTAAGTATACTGTCTGTGAAATTCTACATAGTGTCAATTTCTTTCATTAATATTTTTGTTGCTTTTATTATTAACATCATTAAAATTTAGCAATTTCTTCTCATATAAATTTCAACATTCCTTAAAGTATAGATATTGAATTTCACTTAAAAGCACTTAAAAATATTCAACACTGGTGTATTTGATGACTAAAACTTGTTAATGAAATGACAGTGTAAAAAGAAATTTTTCTAAAAATTTAATAAAATAAGAATTTCCGGGAAAATAACAAACCATTGGTATGTTTATATACACGTTCAAAACATTGGTGCTTAAAGAAATTAAATTTTTTTTTTCCAATTGAAAGAAAATTCAATTTCATTAGAATTCACCTCAGATCACAACATTTTGTATTAGTATGTAATGTGAACAGTGCTATGGGGTCTATTCCAAAAGGAAGAACAAAAATTAAATTGGTTAGTTATTCTATTTGTTCTGATATTCTATGAGTATTATTGATTTTTGTCTGTAATACGTTTATACATAATATTATCTAGTTACTTAAAAATATTTTTTAAATCGTTCGCTTTTAAAAAAATATATTAAGGATATTATGGAATACCTTTATATTTACTGATCTATTTGATGTCCATTTGTTTTTATACAATAGTTTCCTATTAATCTCATTCTAGATTCATAGAATCGTAGCGTTTATAGGCTTAGGGGAAGTTATCCCTAACTTCAAAATTCCAGAAATACGAGTATTAATATACACAATTGAGTTTATGAATTCTAATGGCTGATCTGTGTTTAAATAACGCTATGACTGCATATAATAACTATTGAAGTAAAAATTTTGTATTACCAAATTTTTGTATTTTAGTAGGAATACATTCATTATTTAATTTAAATTTTATTATTTCTCATCTAAATAATTATTTTGCGTATTTTAACTTTCAAGCTGCTATAAATCATTGTAAAATATTATAGCTGTGATTATTTTTTTTTCGTCCTTTATATTTTTAAATTTTAATTTTTTTCTTTTCAAAGTAAAAAGGCAATATGTATACCTTTTCTTTAGGGATTAAGCACTTGAAAAGATAAAATGTTAGCATTTTATTATTTATGTTCTTTTTTCTGTTAAGCGCGTTATAATTCCACAAGGGCAATACGCACATAAAAGTGTTGGACAAAGAGATAAAACAAACATAACTTGAGAGAAGTCTATTAAGCAACTATATATTTCGAAAGTGTCATCACAGTAGCTTAATTTCATTCGAATTGTAGTTCTTGTCGAATTTATTATAGATGAAATACATGAGCTAAGATAGCAAGAATATTTCTGGCAAACCATGGTAGCTTTATTTCTATTTATGATTCTTAAATCAACTATAATCATCTACATTTTATTATTTTGAAGAATTATTCAAATAATTAAACGCTATAAATCTCAGCTATATTGTTATTCACTTGTTCCTATTATGCTCATTATAAAGCTACTGGTTTAATATTACGTGTGTATGTTGTTGACAAAATGTTGAATTCTAAAAACATTGAGTCATTAATAATAACTAAAATATGATCTCCCGCATCAAAGAAAATCCTGTTGCATTTTCAAATAATAAAAAATAATATTTATGAACTTTAAATCCTTAACATAATTATAAAGCAGTCGCAATGTAATAAATAATTTCTTTGATCTATATCTTAGAAAACTTACGTTTTTCTATTTAAATAAAATATTTTTTTTTTATTTCATTTTAAAATTTATTGTCAGTATTTTTTAAATGTACAAAAAATGAGTACTTAAAAACATTTGTAAGTCTGCCATTTGAAACATTTAAATTCACTAAGCGAAATAAAAGACTCCAATCTTTTTAAAGAGAAAATATTGAAGCTGATATTTGGCACAACTAAGGTACAAATGGTAAAATTTTTACTTTAAACTGTAGACAGTTTAATTTTTAATATCATAAATATTAAATTGGGTAGGTATACATATATCGAGATTGATATTTGAGAACTATGGAAAAATTTTTTGGCAAGATTTCCTTATTTTAAAAATATTCCAATAAATTCCCATTAAATTTAAAAATTATAAGGCGTAAATATTTTTTTAAAAAATTAATCATTTTAAATATCTAAACTTTAAAAAATTTTTCCTATAAAATAAGTATATTAACAATTTATCAAAATGCATTACTATTATTTCTATATTAACAATTCAATTAATTATGGTATTACACTGGATCTATGTACACTGACTGCTCATTATTTTCATTTCAATCAGCCTCATTATAGGTATTCTCAATAATATATTACATTCGATCATAAACTATGCAATTTTTGCACTCTTTCAGTATACAGGAATCAACATGTGTGAAGATATAATTCTTTTGAGTACTGACCTTTGGAAAAAGAAAGCTATAGGAAGATTAAAATATGTTCTCAAATAAAATTTAGTATCTAAGTGAAAAAGTTGTTTGGGCTTGTTAATTCAAAACTAACAATATTTTAAATTTTGAAAATTTGTAATAAATAATTTCAGGGCATATTTCATGAAAATTTCTTAACATATCTTCCTCTTTTAAATGACTTACTAGTAAAAACGATAATCCCATGAAGTGTGCAAAAAATTCTTCACACGCAGAAGTGTTTTAATCGGTAAAATATTATTCGCTAATGAACATTGCTGGAAATAAATTTTAGGATTAACTTTTATTCAGCTTGTACGTAGTCGTAAAATTGAAAATTTAATAGCAGCTAATTGTTATAAAAACAATAACGCAGTTGAAAAATAATTAAACTGCTTCTGAAAATTGAATTTCCACGTATTTACTGTTAAACCAGACATTTAGTTACTATGGCATTTTAATGCAAAACGGTTACACTGCTTCTATTCAGTTAAAAAATTCTGTCTATATAATATTAATTTTAAATTTATTTGCTTAGAAAATTTCACTTTACATACACACACAATTGCATACGTCATGTGTGTTCTAAATAATAGATAATATGTACAAAAAAAAAAACAAAAGAAAAAAATGCTGATTAAGAGGACTATAGGGATCAATTTTTGGGGTCACTGGAGAGAGATTTAGGATCACAAGTTAACATTTAAAAATAAAATGTACAATATTTTATTTTTTTTATTCTAAAAAATAAACAAAAGATATGAGAGAAAAGGAAAAAAAAATAAAGTAAAGAAAATAAAATATTAAAACGCGTCGTTACATAAAATTGTTAACGGCATATAATGAATAAAATTTTATATATTGCTCTCTATGCCACAGTCTCTACATACAACCTCATACTGTTCCCAGAAAAAAAAACCAACAAAGTAAAAACAAAAAAAAACATTTTTTTTTCATTTATCTCGCCCCGCTGTATGTGCAAATTTTCAAAAGTCTCTCACATTTTTTGATGCCTTCTTTATGTTTTTCTTCTCATAATTCTTGAACATTTTTTTTCTTTTTTTTTTCTTATTCTTTTTTTTAATTTTTCAACATTTGGATAAAAATTTACTGCAACCTTGCCTTATGCCATTTTAATAACAACCAACTTAAATACGATATACTCGTACAATTATGAAATATAAAAAATACATACATCTACATAATTATATGTGCAAATGTATGTATGCATCTATTAAAGTAGTTATGTATAAAAGTAAGTAACATTATTTTCTTTTTAAAATTAACAGGCACGTATTATATTTTATGCACTGTTAGTGGAATAAAAGGATACCAAATAAATATGAAAACAAAAAGGAAATAAAAAAGGACGTAGCTACAAAAAAAAAAATGAATCTTTGTTTTTTGTTTTTGTGCATGATACGGCACGAACACATATAGTAGTCGTAGTATATAACTAAACGGTCAAAGAAGTTCATATACAAAAAAAAAATTATACAGGGTTCATTGTCTTCACTCAAAATTGAAATTAAAGGCCAGATCGTCTATCTCTATATTATTTTACTCGGCCAGTGAGAAGAAAGTTAATAACTATTATGTAATTTTATATCTGACCATTGGTGCAGTGGTTATGGCACCGGTCCTTTAACCGAAGGGTCTCGGGTTTAAACCCTGGTCAGGTCACTATAAAAATTATATTCAATATTATTATAACTTAATATACAATACTAATAAATATTATACAAGTAATTTTCAAATATTCGTAATATTCGATATTAAAAAAAAAAAAACTAAGAAAAATAAACAGTAAATATTAATAACCTCAAATAATTAATATAAATAAAACTACGGCAGGCTAGTCACCTACCTAGTTAAACTCTATGACGCTATGAAACTAGTGCATGAGAAATCATGCACTAGCCCTATGCTCCTTTTAGGAGTGAATAAAGGAAATAAAAAAAAAAAATGTAATTTTATAATGTAATTTTCGAGTGAGAAGAATAATTTGTTATTGCGCATCTAAAATATATAAAAAATTTATTCACTTTGTTCTTGAAAGTGAGATGTTAAGTCGATAATTTGGGAAAAAACCCAAAAATTCAATTTTAAAACTGAGCAATCTTATTACAAAAGTAAAAAATCCATTAGAAAATACTGAAAATTCTGATTTGAAAGTGAACAAAGAGTGTGTAAAAAAGCGAGATACACGACCAGACTGCAAAAATTTTCAGAACGCAATATTCTGAAAACTCAGTAAAACTTTACTATGTGCATCCCAGAATTGAGGGAAAATCCCCTCAAAAGGACATAGTCATTAGCTAAAATTGTGATAAAATTTCTACATTTAGAGTATTTTTACATTTATCAGACAACATTCAGGTTAATTCAGCAAAAATCGTCTATGGAAATTTAATTCACTTTGTTGGTTAATATAGTCGCATTTCAATCATCCCGTTTTATACGAAAAAAGGATATGAAATTTTTTTATAAAAAATATCATACGAAGGAATTCATTTGCACCGTACTATTCCCAAAACAAAAATTTCCACATAAAAAATTAGCCTGTAAAGTTCAAATGATTATTCTCTAAAACATGCAAAACTTGAAGATTCTCGTTCCCTTTAAAATAGTTTGATCTGAAAGTTGAACCGGCTCAATTAAATTGACAGAAAAGCAATATACATTGAAAAATTCAGTGAACATTTTAAGCTACATGCTTAACAAGTATATGTTTCTTAGCATTTTCTAAGTTTGAAATCAGGAAACTTAAATTTATAATGGAATTTATAAGACTTTAAAAATATCAGAACGTCATATCATACCATCTGAATTATATTTAGAATTTAACAAAAAAAACCCTATACAAACACAAAAAAAAAAATTTTTTTTCCATTTTTTTCTTATTAAAAAGAAATACTTTGAAAATGGTTCTTTATTGAAAACTGGAATACAAATACAATAATATAATCCCATTTGCACTTTTCAATTTTTTAGAATTTTTTAATATATTCATTTCACGTAAAATTGCTATTTAACAAATGGTTTTTGTCATAAATGTCCTTTTAATAGTAATCTTCGTTTGGAGATGAATGCTAAATATTAAAAATGTTACAATACTTAGCTATGTACATATAAATGAACATATGTATGTAAAAATGAAATTTTTTCACTGTTAAAGAGAAAAAAAAATGTTAATTATAGAATAATATTTCGGATTTATTCTTTAATTTATATTTAAAGGTTTTTTTTTTCTTTTTAAGTTCTTAAAATGTTAGTTATCAATTTAGATTTTTTGATAGACAGTTTTTTTTTTCTGTAATATATTACAGCTACCATTTATATAACATTATTTTAGCATTAAGATTTGTTTAAGAATTTATTACGTTTTTAAGATTCGAAATCATTATCCAAAGTTTTTGGTACTTTTGGTAGTTTGTTTGCGACAATACACAATATAAAAGAAAAATATTAGAAATTTTCTAAATAATATTACGAAATAAACGAAAGTAAGTTTTAAAACCCCAATAAAACCCCAATAATATTAGGGTTTGTATAAAGCAAAGGAGTTATAATGGTGAGTAGCGGATCCCAAAAATAGTATACAAGACAAATTTGTAATTATTTGAATAATATTTGAATTTCAGATGTTTTACGGAGTCGAATTTTTCATTGCTCAGAACTATATAATTGAACTACATAATTGAAATCATAACACTTAAGTTTAATTCAGCAACTACGTTTACGATTATGTTATTCATAGCGCAATAATTAATTTGTATTAAGACAACATCATTACCCTTTTATTCATACGCATTCACTGCCAGCTACGAGATATCTCGTAATTAAAACCAGGAGTGTTACTCCTACTTAAAATGAATATGGCACAGCTAAATTAATTTATTTTTGTACCTTGGCACAGGAATAAGTTCATTTTACTTGAAAGAAAAGTTTTTTAGTTCGAGCATAAAGTGAAAGTCCCGAAAATTTATTTTGTTCTGGAATGGAATTTTATGCAACTTTGGAATGGAATTTTATAAGATTAACTAGTGCTCAGTTTTTCGAGATTATTGGTTGTTTGAGGCTCGAATTTTTATTTTTGTTTATTTTTAAAGAATTTCCTGTAAATTATGTGAACACTGAGGTATTATTCATGCAAATTAAATTTATTCGTGTTCAATTGATGGAGTTTTTGATAAAAAAAATGCGTAACCATCAAGATACAGAAGAAAAATATTTAGAAGATTTTTTTGATACTGTGAACACATCAAGTGACAACGATTTTTCAGATGATGATGATGATTACATTCTAGAATAAGTTCTACAGGTCTTTTGTAGTTCTTTTTAGAATTTTACTTCATTCATACCTGGGGACAAAATGAAAAGAGCCCTCGGCAGCGAATGCGTTAAATAAATTAGAATAGCTAGAATGTAATGGTTGAATTTAGTTTCATGAAATAATAAAAAATGTCTTTTAACTGTGGAATTACAATGTAAATTTTTTGATAATTTAAATGACTACCCCTAAAAATATGCAATAGGAAAAGGACATTCAGATTCCGATTAGTAGCTAATTTAAGCAAACGAAAGCTTTTGAATTCAAATATTTTATTCAAATATTTTATTTAATTTCATTTATTTTAATCTTAGTTTTGCTGTTGTTTTTCGCAAGTCCGCGTGACATGTAATTTCAGCTTTTTTTATTAAACGATTTTCCTCATTACTTTTTTCATGTTAATTTTTTAATCAAAATCATTTAAGCATTACTGAATATTTTGAATATTAATTAATTTTTTACTTATTTAAAATTTGATCTACAAATATTCCATGCTAATAATCTCATAAATCATAAATATGTAATACTGTATAATATAAATGGTATAGATTACAATTGCAACTCAATTTCATAAAAAATATCTAAACCATATTCTAAAGCAATTTCCAAAAAAAAAAAACTTGCAAACGTGCGGTTCTACATAATTAAATTACTTAATACTGAACTAAAATTCCAAATTTCAATTAAATGTATAATCTCTACCAACAACAACAAAAAAAAACTTTCTATACATACACACACATAATTTAATCATACATATAAAATTCCGTTTTAGAATATTTTCTCTCTTTTGCCAAAATCATTTTTTTTTTTCTAAAATTATTTTTGCTTTTTTCCAACTTTTTTTTTTTGTTGAACAGTAATGACCTCGCAACATTGTGTGAGTAAATTTAATAAAAGTATAAAACGAAGAAAAGTAAAAAATGAAACAAAAAGTCCCGAAAAATAGAATGTTAGATAGAAAAAGTAGAATGAAGTCTAAGCTAATAAATAACTTTATATATTAAATTTTCTATTTCGTGAACTCTAACATAAAATTAGTTTTGCAAATCGAACTCATTTATTGATAATGACAAGCACTTATTTGAATGTTTTCTTCTTCCATAAGCTGAATCAATTTAGAACACTAAATGTGTGAAAAATGTAACGATTTTTTTTTCGTTATTTTAACATGAAAACGTTGTTAAGAATGTAGCCAAACATGAAAACGCAATCTTTTATTTTTAATATAAACGAACAAAATTTAAGGAAATTAGTCATCATGAAGTTAAAATTTTTGGTCTGACAGTCATTTAATTATGCGCCTTTTTGATTTATTTGCTGTTAAAATATGTTAAAGGCGGTGTGTTATAATTAATTAAAGGTCTCTTTAAAAAGATCATTTAAGTATTATTTTGCCATTATTACGAAAAAGAAATAAAATTGAAGCTATTTAATAAAAATTAGATTGACGATTTCCCCTAAAAGTATGCAATTATGAACGCATAAACAATTGAGTGTTATGACCGAAGTATTCAGAAACTAGCTACTGATGAAAGCTGATTATTAGCTACTTTACTATTAAGATCATCAGTAATTAAAAAAATGAATGAAAAACTAATTTTCCCTGAAAGTATGCAATCGCGGTAAAAAATTTATGCATAGTTATTCTATTAAATCTTGCGCAGAAAACGTTATTATAGTATAGATTAGATTATAATATTATAGTACAAGTATAACCTCACATACTATGCTATTATAAACTTTATGCATATATTCTGAGTGTTATAGTTAATTTGCATTATAATAATTAAGTACTTATCTTACATACAGTTACTCATTTAATAGTTTTCTAATGTAAAATATTGAAAATGCTGGATTATATCCTCATATGTAGTGCAGGTGCTTAACATACTATGTGCAACATAGGTAACTTTTATATTAAAGCACTAATAATATAAGCTAATAAGAATTTGATTAAAATTTTTCAATCACTGAAATAGCTAAAAAATTCAAAATTCGGAAATTCAAAATTGTTGTAGAAAATTTTCTCTAGTTGAACTCCAATATTTTTATACAAACTTGATTTTCCTCTTTTAAAACACGCAAATTTTCAATTTAGTATATTCGTGTTTCGAATATTATAATATACAGGTGAGAAAATTAATTATTAGTTTATTTTTACACAAAAAATCATAATATAATATTGAATATCATGAATAGAGAGATTAAAATACACGAATCTTTGAACAATAATTATGACGCATTGAAAACTGAACTAAAGCAAGAAGAAAGAAGAAATTAGTTTTGGAAAAATCAGTTGGAGAAGAATTTGAACGCAAATATTAAAGAGTTTACCTAAATAAAAGTAGTTTATTACTTTAAGTTTAGTAGAATTTAATGTATTAGTAATTTACAATTGTAATAATAATAAAAATCTAAGTACTAATAATATTATATTTGACTGTTGTGTTAGAGAACCTGTTCTGTAATCTTACTATTTTCTACAAATTATTTTGGTTAAAAAATTTGTATATACATTTTGTTAAGAACATATTACGGAAATATAGAAAAATTTAATAGTCCTGCTGAATAGCACTAGTAAAAAAAATTAACAGATAACAAACACTAACAGGATATTAGACCAGCGCAAAATAATAATTAAAACGCATTTTGGTTTTAAGAAGGTGTTTACCATTAAATCCTGTTACTGGTTGCGTTAATCAAACTTGTATTAAAAACTTCACAAACAGGGAAAGTTTAAAATAGTTTACTTTAACACTATTGTTATAATTTTTATTAGCTTGTCTTATTATTTTATCACTTCTTTCTATAGCCTCTCGCACTGTAAGAATTCGAGGTTAGAACAATTTTTTTTTTGTTTACGAAAGTCTAAAAAGCCAATACTTTAACATTATAAAGTTATAAATAAAAAACTTCATTCATCAAAAAATATAAAATAAATGTTTCTTCGCTATCACATAAAGCACCACCGATGTGAAATTTATGAGAATTTTTGTAATTTTGTAACCTCTGCTAAAGCTCATAAAAACAAAATTTAAATCACACCATTTTTCATTATTTGTTCTTTTTTATTTCCAGTTTTTAATTAAAAAAAATGACATGCTATAAATAAACGTCTCTTTAGAAAAAAAAATTTCTCCATTATTGCTTCATTTCGATTTTATTATGTTTCACAACTCAATATTTTGTTTCAAAAAATAATATTGTGCTTAAATTTTCAAAGTAGTTACAAAATGTGTTTGTAACTATTTTTGGCCATTAACCTAACTTTAAATTGCAATATTTTTGCTTTTTTTGTGAATCCACTCCAATATAAATCACGATATTTCACACTCTTACAGTATTATCGAACCAATAGAAAATAAATTTCAGATTTATGTGTAGCGTTAGTGGTTTTATATGGGATATTTAATTGATATTAAAGTTAAATCAACTTGACACAAGGCTATTTTCGATGACGACTAAAAGAAAAGTAATAATTTATTAAGAGGTTCTAAATAACTGGAACTATTTTAAATCGAATAAATTATGTAAATGGAAAACTAATGAAATCTCCTGACAAAATTATTTATGTATGTTGAGTTATAAAACATTTTTTCAGGCAATATTGTCCTTATAATTTTTTTTCAAAACAATATTCATTTATAAAACAAAATTTAAAATACATTAAGGAACAAGTTGTTCAGAAATCGTCGTGTGTAAAAGTGTGGAGTGTTTCTATAGAGACAACAAATTATATAAAATCAGAATATTTTTTAAATGGTCATTTTACGAAACAGAAGTGATGTTTACCAAAGCATTGTTCTTTTTTTGAATGAAGATTAGGTTAGGTTAAGTTATTGATAAAAACAAAGTTACCGTTACAGTATAATGCCTGAAAGTTTGTTTTTTGACAATGGCAAGTTTAAAATTTTTAATTATTCGTATTAAAAAAATGTAATGTACTAAAAATCAAAAGATTTGCAAAATACTAAGATAGCAATTTACTTAAAACTTGGGCACGGAATTTTGATGAAAAACATGCTAGCAGCAAACACTAATAATAAAAATATTTACACTAATAAAATCTACAAATCGTTAAGATTTAAAACTCACTTGAAATGCAATTCCCTGAATGGAATTTTTGAAAGCATTGTAAAACTTAATCAAAAGCTAGTTTTAATGATCGGAGTTAATTTAAAGCGGTCAATTGAAATCCTGGGAAGCATGGTTTTCGAATAACGAGGTTCTATCTAAAAAAGTCTAGAAGCCGATTTTGTTTTCTTTTTGAAATTTTTTCAGAATTTATACTGGATAACAACAGCTTCAGTTCTACACAACAACTATAGTTTCGCTATCAAAAATTTTTAGTACTTCAAAAAAAAAAAATTAATAAAACTTAACAAAAAATTATATCTACTCTTAAATACACGTGTTACAATAAAATCTAGAGAAAAAAAATTTCTCAATAAAAAACTTTTCTTATGATGTCAACGACTTACAAAATTTATCTTCATATAGAGTGCACATATTTTATTCATGACAAAAAGGCTAAGACAACTTTAAATTTAATAGAAAAAAAAAAATAATTAAATTGTGGTCGCATTAATCATTGAAATTTATTATCAAATTTTGTAACTTACATTCTCTAGACCCCAAAATTTCTAAACGAAAATTTTTTAAAATTTAAGTTTTTACTTCTTACATATTTTAAATTCAATATCCCACTTAAAAGTATTGAAAGACTTTTAAATTATTTAAAATTTGTTTCCTCCTCCCCGTTCTCTCCTAAAAATTTATAATTTTTACTTTATTACCAAAATGAACAACAATGTTTCCAAATGGATAAAAAACTTTATCTCTGTTTTTTTTTCATAATAGGTAAGATATACGTATGTAGATTAAGCTACAATTTATAAAACTCACATACATATCTACGTAGATAATTGCAAATAAAATAAAAAGCACAATTTCTGTAAAATATGGGTCTGTAGTATTAAGAAAACAGAAGACAAAAGAAAAAAAAAGAAAAATGAATAGAAACAATAGACGCAAAGAAAAGAGCAGCAAAAAAAAAAGTTATTCTCAAGTTCTAATTTTCCTCTCCTTTCATGTTTCAAAAAACTTTCTCTTTTTATTCCATGGTTTTTAATTCGTAAATGCACCATTTAATGAAATTGTATAACTGTTACAAAAATAGAAAAGAGAAACTAGATAGAAAGAAAAAAAAAACAGAAAAACAGAACCAAAAATAAAATGGAAAATTTTTATTTTTATCTTCTTCCTTTTCTTATACAAATGGCTCCTTTTTTATGCGTCATCTCTGTTATTCAAGTATTGAGCCAAAAACGTGCTGTTGTGTATATTGCTATAAGTGTATCTAATAAGCAACATAAAAAATATTTGTTATAACAAATGTGGACAGATGTTACTGGATAACTTTCTCCCTCTCTCTCTCTCTCTCTAAATCTAAATGATAATCAAGCTTTTAAAGAAGAAATAATCATAGTCAATTTATAATTATTATTTAAAATAAAAGACTTAAATTTATATTTGAATTTCTGAATGGGTGATCATACCAATATAAATTAAAGTAATATATATATGAGTAGAAATAACTTTGTGTTGTATTTATTAATGGCACAGCATAAAAACTTTACACAGTTTTTATTTGGCTCCCTTGAGGTAAAATATAACGAATGAAAATAAAATATCACAAGGCGAAGAGTAAACGTCAAATGAATATTCATAAATATTATTTTATAATATAACAATTATAAAAAATTTTATAACATGTAGCTTTCAAAGGTGACTATATTTCTCAAATATTAATGAATGCAAATTGTAGATGCTGATGAACTGTGACATTAAAGATATCCACGGAATTTTAATTCATCAATTGTAATTTTAACTGAACTTCTGGTTGCGGTAGCATATTTTACATCAAAATTTTTTTTAGTCAGGAAGCTTCCAATCTTTCGAACCTGAATAGTCTGGTAATAGTTGAAGCAGTTTATAAAGCAAAACTAATATTATAATGAGTAATCAATATAACATTATGTCCAAGTTGCGTTTATACGAAGCCAGATATATTAACAAAACAATATTTTAATTTTTACAACCAATTTGGTTTTAATAACTTCAACAATTATACTTTAATTTATGTACTAATTTTATACAATATTATTATATAAGATAATAACGATACCTTAACAAGTTGAGGAAGTTAGGTCAGTTAAAAATGAAGTTTATATGTATACTTCTTTCTTTTTGTTTGAAATTTACTATAGGGTTTATGATAATGATCAAATAATATAAAATGTAAGAGCTGCCATTTTCAGAAATGTGTTATGAAGGAAATTAAACTGTTAACCGACCGACCAATTCCTAATTTTGAAATAATACAAATTTAGTTCTGTAGTATATACGATAATAGCCATTAATGGTGATTTAAGAAAGGAACGAATTTTTTTCCCTTTTATGTTATTACCTGCCTCAAACGGCATTAATCCTTTGTTCACTTGTATAACATCTTTTGAAGTGACTATAAAATTATTAAATGACTATTATAGGTACTTTATGTATTCCAAAATTAATTAAGCAATATTTTTTGACAAATTAATTTTCGTTTGATATTTTAATAAAACGGGGAATTTCATTTTATTTTGTTTAGTTGAATTTGTTATACAATAAAATTTATTTATTAAGTATTTTTTCTTAATATGTAATTGACAGGTGTCAAATAAAGAAAATTAATTAAAAAAAAATAATAAAATCAAATCATCAATTTTCCCTGCTAAGAAACAAAAATGTCAAGTTCCTACTTAGTTTCCTATTTGAAGAAATTGTGCAAGCTGTATAATGAGAAAAAATAGCAAACATTTTTTTTGTTATACCTAATTAAATTTTGCTGCGTAAAGCAAAAATAAAATATTATAAATTCCGGTATTACAGTTTATTTCAAAGGGCAACCGATTTAATAAGAAAATTAAAAAATTTTAAGTTTATTAAGTATAAATGTTTATAGCTCCATGTAATTTAGGAATATCGGTAAAATTAACGAAAGTCTCTTGTGCATATTGTGTTATATTTTGTTATATTTCTATTTCTGTTCGTACTAATTGAAATATTGTAATACTGCTGGAAATGCATAAATGTTTATAGTTGTTTTGAATATTTCGACTTCATTAAACCTGAATTTAAACCTCAGGTTTAGTCAGGATTAGTTCTTTATCCCAAATACACCTCTAAATTTCTTAGCAAGAGTTGATATTATTTGTTTTACTTTCAAATACGGTAAGCGTATACTAAATACGCTATTACGGTAAGCGTATACTAAATTTGCCTTACCGTTTGTAACACTAAGAAATAATGGTCTAAGATATAGACTCAAGTGAATGTTTTTCATCAGCGTCGAATTCTGGAAACTCTGGAAAAAAAGGCTAAAATTTTATATATGTAGCTCTTTAACTTACACATGCATATACTTAGTTTCTCCAAATTGTAAGATTACCCATGTGATATAGGGACTTAAAGTAAATCACCACAAGTGAGCACGGACACTACGAAGTTTTTTAGAATTGTTTTTAAAAATTTGTTTTCAAAAATATTTGAAATTAGTGCGATTCATACTAGGGGCTTCTAGTTACATATATACTCGTATTAGATAACAAATTCGTACGGGTATCACAGAGTTGACACAGTCAACTCTATTTTTTCTTGTTTTTTCATAACATTTTATTCTACAATGAAGTAAAACTATTCTTCCTATTGTTGTTTATAATTTACTTACACGCTGGAAGGAAATAAAACGGACCGAAATATTTGTTCGATCGGAATTTGTTTAGAATGTATATTTAAAAACTTTTCATTTCTATTACTGTTTTCAAGTTAATATACCGTGAACATAATTTCTTTCATAAGGAAATTGTTTCAATTTAGGCGACATTTCTTTGTTTTATAATCTTGTTCTATTACATATAATTTAATTTGGTATTCCGAGTTTGTACGTTATGTTTACAGACAAAGGCTATAAATTGTCATCGTTCAGTTCACTTATTACTCAAATGTAACTCACATAACTAGTGCGTTACAAAGCTGTTGAAAAGCAATGCTCCCATAGGACGCCTCAGCGTTTTCAGGCAACTTACGTACTTTATATGATGAAATATAAAAGTTATAGCAGTTTTAGCAAATAGGCATAATAAGATTTAAACTCTTTTAGCTTTTATATCACCTTTAAAAGAACTTAGGCTTTATTAGCCTTTATAGCTGACTAATAAAATCACTATTCTTTATACTTTGTAGTCTTCTATTCGATTCATATGAGTTGTAAAAAAAATACATAAACAATAAATTAAAATGTGAAGTAATAATATTAACGACCTCTAACCATTTTGGAAAAGAGATGAAAACATTTTAAATTTTCTTAATATCTCTTTATAACGTAACAGTAACATACCTGTCTTATTTCATAATTCAATTCAATATTTTCCCTTTTTAATATGGGTTTCTACAATCAAATCTTTCAAGCTTATAAATTTATCAGTCGCGAGTGTTACACATTTAATTCTTTCTTCTTTTTTAACATACTGCAGGTTGTATTACGTACTCTTTAAATTTGTTGAGTTATTTTTACCTATATTTTCTAAAATTAAAAAAAATTGTTTAACGGCAGGCTTCCAACATTATTCAATATTATAAATCTCATTATGATTGCCTCCTATCATTAGATCAATGGAGAACTCATGCTGTTTTGTTTCCTTTCCCCGAAAAATTTTTACATGAATATTCTCACACAAGTAAAAATCCTGCTTGTGTCCTCTTCCATATTGCATTTCTTTTACTCTTAGAGACAAAAATTAAAAAAGATTATTGATTTCATTTTTTATTGTAATAAAATTCATACAACATTTTTTATACTAATAAACTTAATATTAAGGAAATTATTATACAGGATAAAATATTTAAGATAGTAACTGGGTTAGAATTATCACAAATCATGTTAGAACTACAATAATAACAAAAAGGAAAGGAAAATATAATAAAGAAAGAAATTATAGTATGAAAACACTGTTAACAAAATATAGGGGGAACTCAAAAAAAATTTTTTTGTTTTACCAAAATCTCTTGTTCTACTTTCACAATATTCTCCATAAAAATGTCTTAAATCGTTGAGAAACTTTCCATTTAAAATAACGCAATTACTATAGTTTTATATTTATTGGGCGTTCAATAATATCGCCTTCCAACATCCAATGTTTTCTTTTCCCTTTCTCTCTCTGTTATACTCGAAAAACTCATAAATTTCGATCGTAGCTTATATAGGAAACCAAATAATAAGTGGAACGATTTTTATTTCATTATTTCAATTGGAAAATGTTTATGAGTATTGAATAGAAATCGATATTAGCCGAATATTTTTATCTTTAAAATAGGAATACAAATTTAGTTCAGTAGTATATACGATAATAGCCATTAATATTAAATGTGGTTTTTTGTAGTTTCTATAAGTTATTATGCGGTTATTATTTTTAACATGGATAAAATATAATATAAATATGTTGCCGTTATATATATATAGCTTAGTATATAATTTATTTAGTAATTCTATAAGAGAAACGTTCTGATTTTGTATTCTTCTTCTATAATATCTTCCCTCCACTTATTCTTTTCTTTATGAATTTTTATATTATAATCTCTTTTTAACACTTGGACTATAATACAAAATAAGAAGATATTCACTTTAGTATTCGTTCGATTTCATCCAGATTTACTGGACCAAATAAATAAAAATAAAATATTGAATTATTACTTTCTTTCTTATTTATTTTGTCGTGTTTTTTTTTCATTCTGGAAAATTTGGAATTATTAAAAATATTTTTTGATTTATGTGTGCTCAAAGCGGCTTCAAAATTAATTCAAGCTGAAATTATAAATATACTTTTTTAAAATATATTAAGATAAAATAAGTAAAGGACAAAGAAAACATGAAAAAAATATTAAATAGCCAACTTTATAATGGGTAGGCAGTAGTCAGTTTGATAAAATATGTTCAATTTTTTATATAGTCAATTATTTTTTAGTTCAGATTACATTATGTTACATGCATTACTCAATAGGATGTTACAATGTCAAGACACAGTTTACAGAGTGTTTAAAATAAGTAAATCTAAATAAAAGTCACAATAAAAGTCTAAATAAAAGTACCTGTACAAATGCATTATCGAATTGTCGATTTAGCTACTTCAGTTCGTCCGTCTGTCCGCCCCAGCGAAAAATCAAATGCTCATGAAGCTGGTGGAAATGCCAACTCCATAAATAATTTGATAATATTTCGAAAACTGTAAGTCTACAATATTTAAACTTTGCGAAACAAGTGTTATGGTAGTGCTAGTCTTCCAACAAAATTTCGTAGTGGCTAAGATCTTATAAAAGCCACCATACAAATTCAGAAGTAATTTGTATTTAACTGAAAAAATTAAAATATATACGGAAATCAAATATGGAATAAGGTTAGTAATAAGAAAACTTTAACAATTTGTACCAGTGAATCTAAAAGAACAAAAGGTAGAAAATTAGGTCATGCATAATATTTTCCTCTTTTAATAAAAAATTCTCCAAAGCCCATATCTTTTTTTGACCGCAAAATGAGCGCCAATAAAACCACTTCCAAATTTTTTTGAAATAGATTCGGAACTCACAACTGAAAAAAAATTTTACGTATTTTTAATTCTCTAAAAAATGCAATTTTTACATACTTTTCCAAATCACCCTAAGTATTAATGTTAATATAAGAAATTCATGCTTAAAAACATCTATGTTAATAAATTATGAATTTTCAATAATAACAAATTTAAATTATGTTCTAATTTCCTCAATAATCTGGAATCTGGAATCCCCAATATCTGATAATCATTTTGTGCTTTTTAACATTATTTGAATATTTTGTTTTTATAAAAATGGTTTAAAAGATTCGTATAATTAAAGTTTTCCAAGCAGTCTAATATTGTATGTTTTTTCAGAAAATCGGGAATTAGGCCTTTGAGCGCAGGTGTTCTTGATGTCGTGTAACATAAAGTGACGGAATGTAACGTGATTTACGTGTCGTATATATTTTAGGTTTAACCCCAATTTTACTAACAAGAAATATTTATCAAAATTTGAATGAAATTTGAATTCATTTGATTGTCCACTAAACCGGATGCGATCAACAGGAGATACATTTATCTTAGTCATAATAGATTCTGATGATGTGGGAGGAATTTTGCCATCGCTCGACGGGACATATTGCTAAAATTTTTAAAATTTCCACCGTAATAATCCCTTTACATTTATCAATTACTTTAATAATTTTGCTCTTTTTAGCACATTTCCAAAAACTTTTTGAAAAAAAGTACTTATTAGTTTCACTCCGTCCGTACTTGAAGTTTACAAAACTTTTACATTCTTCAAGATAGAAACCTGAAATTTCATATATATGTAAAAATATCTTTGCTAGAAACTTATATCTGTATAGAAAATGTTTACTCATCTGCCTCAAGGAATTTAAATTTTTTTGTGGATAATTATTGTTCAAATTATGTTAACATTGTTTGTTATTATGTTCAAATCATGAAAACGCAGAAAAGTAGTGGCTTGTTTCTTGAACTCTACAGCGTACTTGAACTCTAGAAAACAAAATGGCCGTTAAACTAAATTTAAGACACTCTTTCCTCCTAGACGATAAGCTGTAGGAGCCTGAAATTTTAATAAATGTTTATCCTAAATATATACATATTCCTTTGTTGAATAGAAAAGTGCTACTATACAAATTATTCATTTGACTCAATTTTGTTATAATAGTTGTATTGGTACATTTTCAACAGAAAACATTGTATTATACATTATATTATATTCTTCATATACTATTATACAATTGACTTTTAAATATTTTATTTTATTTACATCATAACCTCTCTCTATAATATTATACTACACTGCGAGCTGTTAAATTTAAACGAGAGAAAAATTAACAGGGAAAAAGAATAAAATTAAAAGGGATACACTTTTATATGTACCATTGTTGTAATTACTGTTATATCTAATAATAGTTATCTTTTATATTATTGCGACGTTTATTTTTCTATTTGGTTTTTTTTCTGTTTCTCAATCGTTTCCGGAAATTGTGTTTGTGTGTATTCAATAATGTTTATGCGATAACAACTTTGTTTTCTTTTTCTTGCTTTTTTTTTGGTTATTACAATAATAATAAAGATAAAAGAAGGAGCAACAAAATAATAATCACATAACTGAAAAAGGATCTTAGTTATTTATAATGAATTGATACATGCATATATAGATATAAAATATACGTATACACAAACTTAAGCATACACATAAGTATAATTGGTGTAAAGTGAATGCATGTTTTTTTTAAGGTTTTTCGTACGGTGGGTCTCTGTAGTACCTGTTTTGTTTTGTAATGATGTTAAAAATAAGATAATTTCAAAGGAATTAGAATTAAATTGCTCACGGCTATAAAAGCTATTTTATACATTTTGCGTAACATATAGCTGCTATAAAAAGTACAAATAGCTCTTATAATCTTTATCATTTAATTGTAGATATTGTAGACAATTAATAAATTAATGCTTGTGTGTTTCCATAGAATTAATACAACGTGTTTTTTTTTCTAATTTTCGTTCGTTCTGGTGAAACTTTCATACCAGCACTGATGTGACCTTTTTTTTATGAAAAATTAATTTTAATGTAAAAGATAAACAAAACAAACAATTTGAAAATTGCAGTAATTTAATTTATTTTTTATTCAAGGTTATTCTCAATATATTTCTAACAAAATTGAAGAAGAAAGAGTTGATAATTTTAACCTGTCTGTTTGTTAGATTTACTGCCACAATGACAATAGATTGTAACGCTAGATCCATCTATTTTCAGAGTATTTACACTTTTTGATATAGAAAGCTGAAACTTTGTACACAAATGAATTCGCTTTAAAAATTGATTACTCTTTAATTTTAAAGTCCTCACTTTCAAAGTAATCACCTTTGAGCGTAATTTCTTATTATTATTCAGAAGCCACATGCAGCCAACAACAAACTTTAATATTTTGTATAAAATAAAAATAAATTTTTAGCCGTAAATAATATAAATTAAAAGGCAATCTAACGACTGGACCTTTTAATCAGTCTTTTCTCGTGCTTATGATTAGTACGCTCAAAAATTATTAGTTTTGTCAAACAAAGTAAATGGCGACCGACAGTCCAACTAATTTGGTTACAACTAATCAGTTTGCTTCTACATTTCAAGTTTTAAGTTCTCAAGTTGATCATTTAATTTTTCTTTTAACTACGTAATTTATAATTCAACACATTGTTGGATGGCATCATGATATATGAGCAATTTTACAATTACTTTGTGAATATATTCTTTTAATTTAAAATTAAATAACCTTTTTGGTTTTTCTTTTTTCAACAATTCCAAATGAAACTTTTAATATAATTTATATAATTCAAAAGTTGAAACCATTCCAATATCTAAAATGGTTTCGTTTTATATTTTTCTTTATTTTTTTATATTACAAAGTTGTACCTCTGTTTCCGGTAACTACTCAGTTATTTTTTGTTAGTTTTCCTCCTAATTTAAATAAATATTATTTTAATTTTGTGCTAACTTTCTACATGACTCTTGAAATAATAGAGTTTATTCAATATAAGTTAAGAAAATGTTGGTAACTTATACGGAAGTGCATAAACTTTTGTTTAAATTTAAATAAAAGTAATTTGAATTTTTTTTTTGTGTATAAACCATTTTTGATTATGTATTTTCCATTCCTTGATACTCAAGGAATGGAAAATGTTAAGGATTATCGTTGGAAAATATTAAAGAACTTCTTCAAAATGTTGAATGAAATTTATGTAACAATAAAGTTGTATTGTAATTTTTTAGCAACCAAAATTAAGGGAAAGTGTATTTTGTGTATAATTCCAAATTCGCAATTTAACAGTTTACTAAACAAAAGTTTGTGAGCAAATTACTTGCACCTCGCAAATATTTTTAGAATTTTAGAATCCTAACGCAATTCGAAATGGAAGTTCTTATTACTTCTCCTATAGCAGTCTATCCGTTCGATTGTTTACAAAACTTTTAGTACAAGCATTTTTTGCACCTCCTCAAATGTAGAAAAACTAAGGAATTGCTTATTCCTTTACAAAACAGCGTAGCCAAAGATTAAGCTCTTAAATTGAAATTAACCGCTATGTTGAACTCGTTTTTTACAAATTTTTAAAATCAATTTTTTTTTATGCAGTTAGCTATAGAAATACGAAATTTTAGTAGCTTTTAAATACTGAAAACAACGTGTTTCGTTAGAAAAAACTGCCACTAACCCTTTATCACCTCAAAAAATTGTCGAAATTTCATATTTCGACTCCTTATTTTTCCATAACTATAAATTTTTCCAAATTTCTCCATTACGCCAACGTTGCTGGTTTTTGTTTTCATCCTAAAGGTATGGAATATATTTATAATTTAAGTAACAGAATAATTTTTAAAAAAATCTATTTTCTTTTTCCCAGTAAAAGTGCTACTTCACAAATCGTTGGTTTCATACCAATTTATCGAAATTGGATCTAATATACAAATTATTGGTACAGTGATTTACAAAATCAATTTCAGATTGAAAATTTTTTATTTTTTATAAGTTAATGTTAAATGTAACTATAAATATTTCGTTAATGCCGCTATAAACCAAATTAACCGTCTATGAACTATATAATAATGAATTTTTTTAATAATAACGCTTCTTTAAAGTAAGGTTTCTGTGTTATTTAAAACTTAGATGTATTGGTATAGCTTTCACGTTTTAATTACGGTCAATAAAAGATTTTTCAAGACTAGAGAAGGTCAAGTTTTGAAAATCTGAAGATATACCTAAAACTTTGTTTGAGAGGAGCATTTTTAAAACGATCTTTGGAGAAATAAGGTTCTTATCAAATTTTAAAATTAAATTTGAAAAAAAAAATACGCATAGAAAAAAGAACAAATTATGAAAAGGGGAATCCTGAGTTTAAATTTTTTGTCCGAATGGCAGAAATGCTATAACAATAATATTATCGTGATACTCCAATTATCCGAAATTAATATCCGAATGTTATTCGAATAATTTTAAAGGTGTATTGTTTAAATACGTACGAAACGGTTCAAATTAATTCCAAAATTTGAATTATACACTACCTATTCTTATTCCAAAATTTTTTCTTATTAAAAAATTACAATATTATTATTTTTGTACTTCAATTCAAAGTTCATACTCTTCTAGAATATTTTTAATATCTACAATAAAATTCTTTAATTCCATTAAACCTTCCCTCAACAAAAAACATTATCATTTTTATATCCTTGTATTTAATATAATTAATTCTATACGTATCAAAATGACCACCTTCAACTTTTCTGTTGTCAAAATAAAGGATACTCGACATTTTACAAAATAAGTAGTAAGTATGATGATGACACTCTAGAAATTCCAAAAATAAAAAAATATCTAAAAGTTTTAAAATAATTGCTTCAAAATGTCTGTAATTTGAATAACAAATTATTGTAATTCTTAACATAACAAAAAACAACAAGAAACCAAAAAATGAAAAAAAACACAAGGCAACATAAGAGATGCTCAAAGATTAAATGCGAAATGTTTAAAAGTATTAGAAAAAGGAGATTCAAACAAAAAATGTCCTTAACAACAAAAATCCAATTAAAAAAAAAAAAAAAGTAGGTACTTAAAATAAAATATTATTTAAATGTAATAAATTTCTAGGGGTCTTGCCCCCTTAATAATTTGACGATTTATTAAAATTAAACTGTAAATATTGTAATCTTATGGAAAAATAGAGTGATAATAATAGGACAAATAAAAAATGAAACAAAAATGAAAAGGATATTTTTTTTGCTGCTACTACCATCATAGGACAAGTGAACGACAATAATATTATAATGTTTTTTTTCTCTTACTTTCAAAAGAAATCTAACTGTGAAGGATCTCTTGACTTTTATTGTAAATTTTTTTTTCCTTTTATTTTTTTAACTCAATGTATTCAAACTTCCATTTAAATCTTATTAAAGGACCCATAAAATTTTGTTTTCAAAGAGAAGAAAAAAAGGACAAAAAAAAACCAACCTCAGAAATCTAATTAACTACAATTTATAAAATAACAGTAATAACGATGCGCAGTTGTTGCTCACATAAATTTTACAATTTCGTTTAATTTCTATAGCCATAGTATTGCTCATTTCGAAGAATTATTTTGCTTGCCAAATATTATGTCCTTCGGGTTTTTAATGACTGTGACAACAAAACCAAGGAGAACTTGTAGAATTGTCGGCGATAATAATGATATTTCATGAACTTTAATGCATATTATAGATTTGATGCTACTAGATGGTAAATTTACTAGAAATTGTATCTTTTATCTTTACGGTTCGCCTATATAATCATGGTAACAATACGGTCGAGTACCTATTTTTCTCGGCCGAGTTAATAACTCAAACGAAATTGAATTGTGGAGGTGATGACTATTTGTACTATTAGTCATAATTAATCCTTTGGAAACAAACCTTCAACTAAGAAAATCAGCCTTCTTACAAAACAGGATTAGTTTGTATTGCTAGTGTCAAATTAACTGTGACATTATCTTCATAATTCCTTATATTTGACTGTTCATATTTGTGTACGTTTCAATGGACTGTAATGCAGTGCTCCACTTTTTATGAAGAAACCGATAAGAATCGAGTATCATTTGAATATTGTTTTCTACCATTTTATCAGCGTTCTCTTTTAGTTACTGATGCTTATAATATTTTTTAGGTTTTAAATTTCTTTTTTTAAATTTTTTCACTAAACTTTCTTTTTTTTTGTGTCGTTCCTTACCAAATTTAATGAGTTTATCGCAAAAGAACCTTATTTTTGTGATAAGGGATAAGAAAAATACAAATATTTTTATTATGCAAATTGGATTACAAGTTGAGTTTTCCTTTTTAATGTTAATACTATTTCATAGCAAATCTCTTAACATTATTTTGGATTATGATTAGATATGAAGAATAATTTAATGTAAATGTGGTGGCTGTTTAGTTAAAATTTAAACTTATAATTGAAAATCTGTTTCCGTTGATTTTCAGTTTTTTTGATTTCCGCTTTAGTGAATATCAGGTTGGCCGTTAATAGAATTTGATTTTCATTTCGAAATTTAGATAAACAATATAAGTTCAGGATAAGCACGTTGTTAGACATAATTTGTATATAAATTTGTTAATTTAATATATTATAATTTGTTCATTGAGCATGTTAAAAATATTTTGTGACCTAAAACGGATGTAATTAATTTGAGTAAAATTAATGGGGGCTGTACTTATTCCTCCAACCTCAGTTTTTTGCATTTCTATGAAGAGAAGTAATTAAAAAAAGCATGCGACTTTTTTCTGGAACTGTGTTAACTTTAATGTTTTATAATATTCATGTTAGTTGACCAAGTTCAACTTATTTTTCTAAAGATAGCGTACAGGAAGGTAACGAAGGGTTCAGCTAAAGTGGAAAGCCATAACATCTAAGTACACTTACAATAAAAGTTTTCCCTGCTTCTGTGTTTAATAACTATGCGCATGTACCCACAAATTTTTATAAACCTAGCTGTAGTAGAAATTCCAAATATAAAAATACTTTTGTTGTAAGTTGTTCAAGAGGCTTTCAAATATTATATTTGCACTTGCAGAAGGTAAGTTTCTGGGACATTATGCTAAAGTGATTTTCATTAATAAGATATCGTAAAACTTTTATTATTTGTTGACTTACATTTTATATTGCTAAAAAAGTTCTAGGAATATTTGAATGCAGTTAATTATAGGAGTAGGAGTAATAGAGCGTAAATTATGTAATATGCCATTGTCTATGAAATTGAACAACAAAGACATTTTAAATTGTGCATTATTATCAAAACATTCCATATCTATTATTATTTTACAATATAATTAATATTTTGATCCATTTAAATGCATATAATTTTAATGAAAACTGGGCATTTCACTCAAATGAGAGGAACAAAATATGAGCATATAAAATTAAGAAATGTGTTTCGAACAAAGTAATTTGCAAGCTGAGACCTTATTTTATAAACGGCCAAGACCTAAGCCAAAAAGAATTTTTGCACATTATTTTTCAAAAATTAAAAAAACAAGTTTAAAATCCATGAAAATATCTGGAAACTGTCTAAAATTCTACTTTTTTTTTTCACCGAAAACTTTTACGAAATTTTTTATTTTACGCTAAATAAAGTTTTTAAATAATATAAAAAAAGCTATGTATGAGAAATTCGAATTTGTAGTTTAACAAAAAACTTCTAAATTTGATGTTGATTTTAGTTTAGTTTGGACTACTAAATATGATGTTTTTTGCAACTTCGTAGTTGTTAGTGTTGCAAAAAGAAAGTCAAAATTCTTACTTCTGATTGATTGTTAAGTCCTTTACAATATTTAAAAATTTTAAACCTCACAACACACCCTGTGTATTGTATGTATACTTGCAAGAATTTACACTCCATTCTTTAATAGTACGTTTTACATGGTTAATTTTAATGATAAAACGAGTAGAGGAAAAACATAAGCTCATTATTCCTTCCCACTTCATGGTTTCGCCACATCAACTGTCTATATACTGAATTCTTTCCTCAATAACGAATAGTGCGAAAAAGTTCCTTTTTATTCTTCTTTTTTGTTGGAAGTTGAAATATATATTATTATAACGGTAAAAGCAAACAAAAATATTTAATTATTGCTGTGTTGACGATCTTATGTTTTTTTTATGAATTCTACTATCGAACGTTTTAAATACTAGAACGTAAGCTAATATTGACAATCTTTCGTAATAAAGTTCATAAAATGATTAAAAAACTAAACCAGAAACTAAACCTATTCTAAAACTAAACCAGAAACCAGTAGACGTACTTCTAGCAAGTGATTGACTTTTATTGTCTTAAAATTAATAATATAAATTATTAAGAGGGGATTTCCGAATACGATTTTAGATACATATTTTGAAATAGTGTTCTTAAAATTTTTGTAGCTTAAAGAATTTATGCAATAGTTTAAGAAACATGTGAATATTTGAGTGAACTTGTAGAAAGAATTAATTGGTTTTATATTCAATATTATTTTGCTTACTGACTGTCAGTGTCGCTATTAATTTTACTATGCCACGGACTGATCAACTTTTGGAACATACCTCGGGAACTGAACTTTTATGCAGGCCGAATTTACATTTTCGCAGAAATAAAGAGAAATAATTAACAATATTCTTAAAATTCAATTTGGAGTGTTAAAACAATAAATCTATGAATTTTTTAAAAAGATCAGGATTCAAAAACGAATTATGCCAATTTTAAATTTTTTACCATATCTACGGAAAAGCTGATGAAATTTTTTGTAATATAATATGAGGGTCCCAGAAGCAGAGTGGCGTATATATAATTTATATAATTTCTGGTTATTGCCGAAAATAACTGACGAACTTTTCAGTGAATTTGGATAACACAAAGCAAAACTCTATTAAGAGCCAAATTTACATTTCGAAGTTTCTAACTAAAAATTATATTTCGAAGTATGCTAACTAAAAGCTTACTAGCGCCTTTTAAATTGGAACAGAGTGTTTAAAAGGAATTTTTATAAGCTTCTACAGTACTTTCGGTTAACAAACGCTTCTAAACTAAATGTAAGAAAACGATTCTATTTGGAATCTAATAGAAATTTTAATTTGCTTTTTTGCTTCTCCTAAGATTTCTCCTAAGTGCATTTCATATGAGGATACAAAAGTCTCACAAAAACATTTAAGAGCGCAATCAAACGTTTAAGTACGAGTACAAACGACATTTCTAAATTTTGAATAAAATTTCGTTAAAAGTATTCCAACTCCTACTTGACTTAAACGACAACACACAAATCAGTTAACATTTTTTTCTCATAGTTTGTTGCTTTATCATCTCCCATTATTCATGTACTTTTTCACACATTATTTATACCTTATATTTTTTATTTATATACATACATTTTTTGTTGTCTCAACTTAATTAGATACGCGCAAAATGTTAATGACGTTTCATAGGATTCATTTCTCTTTAGTTTTCATATTTTAGTTTTTGAGTAGGTTTTTAAGAGAATGAAAATTATGTGAAGTACAGGAAATGCATAGTTTAAGGTAGACGGTGAATTATTATCTTCCATTATGTTTTTATAACAATAATGTGCTATAATGTTTTTTATTTTTTATAAGAATAAGTAATTGCATAATCTTATACGGAAAATTCAAAAACGAAAGGTAGATAAACTTTTTTCACGTAAAAAGTAGTCACTCATGTTTGCAAGAATACGGGGAATGACTTAAAAAGAAATTTAATTGCATGATATTTTTAGAAAAGAGAAATAGAATTTAACGAAATTTTTTTAAATAATTACCCACGTAAAAATACAATTACTTTATCGAACTTTCAAAAAATATTAATTAATAATCCCTGCACAATAACAACTTCTATATTAAGAACAGAGAAATTAATTGTTAAAGGACTTACAATATCCAGCATTGTTCATATAGTTTTGTATTGGAACAATTCTGTTCTTAAAAGTTACATAAAATTTATAAAAATTGTGTTACGTTTAAACCCTACCAAATCCTTATGGCCTCAAGTGTCAAATAAAGAATCTAAACACAGAATTTTAAAAGAATATTCGATTACAAACTCTTTATAAAAGCTGATATCATATTTCAGTACTTTGCCTTCCTTCACAATTTAAATTTGATTTTAACAAAATTAACATGTTGTTGACATATACAACTTTTTCAATACAGTTTTAAAAAAATTTTCAAAAAAAGTTCTTAGTTTAGTTTCACTCTGTCTGTCGGACCGCGAGCCCGTGTCTCCTGTTTACAAAACTTCTACACGCTTGAAGATAGAAAGCTGAAATTTAATATGTACGTAGATCTTTACTAGAAACTGATTTCCATATAAGAAAAATTTTACCTACCTCTCCTCTTCTAAAAGTTATAGCCCCTCGAAATCCTAAAAAGGCAATTTTTGACAATTTATTGTAACAAAATTGCAAATAAATATAATCTAACAAATGGCTTTTAGAAGCACCTAGTTTTTTCAGTTTTTGAAAGGAAAAGTGCTACATTGCAAACCATTGGTTTCACTCAACTTTTTCATTTTGGTTTCGGCAATTTTTTATAACTTTCTAACCAAATTTTTTTTTTATTTGTAATTTTTAATTTTTGTTTTTTTGGTTAAATTTTTAATTAATTTTTTTAGTTTCAGCTTTTTTTCAAATATGCTTAAATATAGAATATTTTTTGTGCTCCAATTGAAGACGTTAAATAAATTTTACTTTTAATATCGTTAAAATCATTAAAATTTACAGCTATGAGTTGGCAAAAACAAAAATAACTAAAATAAGAAAAAGTTAAAGAAAGGAAAGAAAACAAAAGTCGAATATTATGAAATTTTGAAAAGAGAATACCCTCTCTGTCATGACTCACCATAATAATGAATAGGAAGGAAGGAAGGAGGGAGAGGGAGCAAGAGAGATAAAAAGAAAGAAAGTTAATAGTGTTAAGTGAAAGTGAAAATTATTATTACGATTTTGTTTTTGTGTTGAACCATAAAACAAAACGAAATGAAACCTTTTACATCCTTTTTCCTGTCGTCGTCCTTTTTATTAAAAACAAGGAATCATCACTATTGTTTCGAGTGCAGCATTCAAAACAAAATGCCATTATCGTATACTCTCAATTTAAGAATTTAATTTTTGTTGAAAAACGGTAATTTTCATGAAAATTTTCAACTGTAGAATTTAATACTAAAAACTATGATTTTTATTTAAGGTTTTAATTATTAAATTTTCAATATAGATTTGAATTTCAACAATAAGAAATATTTTCAAATTTTCATAAAGTTAAAGTGATATACGCCATTATAAAAGATTTGCCAAATTGAAAATAAAACTTTCATTTTAAACCTACGTGCTTACATATTCTGGCATACTATCGAAGTTAATGAAAATTGTGAGATTAACTTTACAATTTCCCATATTTTCATAACAGTTATTTTAAATTTTTTTGAAACATTTAAATCTGTATATGTGCCAAAAATTTGAATTAAAATGTTTAAATTTGGGGCTTGCCCTGAAATGTTGTCTATTCTTATCATTACGCCTAAAATACGCCATTATTAATCAACAATTTTTCATACACAAACTAAAAATCTTTCTAAAATATTTGGCGATCCAACTCATTGCCTTTTGATTTATTTGTCATTCTAAAATCTTTCTATTTATGAATTCCAATTTAAATAAATTGCAAACAAAATATTTCCAAATTTTTGATTGTAGTTTCTTATGTTTGAATTTTAAACTTATTTGAAGATTTATTCCAAAGTAACAATTTTTATCTCATAAGACTCTTGTAGAGCTATATTAAGAATTCTTTAAGAATATTACTCTTATTATTTCAGTCTTGTAGAACACAAAAAGACCGTAATGAGATCTTTATAAGAACAAAAGAGCACAATTACTAGAGTTATAAAATTCTTGTAATGAGAAGCTCCCATTAAAAGAGTTTTCAAAGCACATGACTCTCATACTAGTTTTGATATACGAAAACTCTCACAAGCCATTTATAATAGTTCATTAGTTTTTATTTAATAATTTCTGTACAATAAATATTTTTCGGACTTCTTTCTCAAAAAAAGAATTCTCAGGTTAAAATTTAAATAAGGAAAAATGACAATACTAAAATGGCGGTGCCTAACGACTAGATTTATGAAGGAATTCTTTTAACAAAATTCAATAAGAGTTTACATCTTATAAAAAAGTACTTTATGAGAATTAAAATTTTTTATGACTTGCTGAAAGTAGTTTTGCTATGAGAGTAGCAGATTTTTTAACACTACAAGTGCTAAGTCTTATTATAAGAACCTTATAGGAGTTCCATAAAAACAAAAAAAAAGGAAAAAAAAATTGTGTGTGGTATGAGAGTTTTATGGGAGTTTTGTTTAATTTTTTAGGGTATTACTCTTGAAAATTGTTACTTGGGTTAAGAATAAAAAGAATAAAAAAATCAAGTTTACATACTCGAATTAAAAACAAAATACTGCAGTATTTTTTATTGTAATTAATTTTAAAAAATTAAGGAATAATGGCACAAATTTTTTAAAAATTAATTAAATTTTTGCAAAATTCTGCAAATTATGCGAAATTTATTTGTTTTTTCTTGTGTATTTTTTTTTTCTAATGCGGAAATTTAATTTAATTTACAATTACAAGTTATTTTTAGGTCAGAATTGAATTATCGTTAAGCTTATTATGGTTTATTTTTTATGGATTTGTAGAAACTTCACACTTAATTACATAAAAAATAGAAATGCCTTGGGAATAGTAACAAAATTAACTAGAATACTTGCACAATTACATTTTTCAAATTCTGATATTATTCCAGAACTCTAAATCATACGACGTAAAGTTTAAAGATTGTTTCTACATAAAGTAACTGAACCATTACTAATATTTTACCAATTTAATATAGGATGAATTTAAAATTGAAATTATTTTCCCATCAACTTCTGCAAAATAGCATATTTATTGCATTAAAAAAATATTAAAATTAAAACTATGTTTATTTCTTATTTTAAATATTAAATTTTTTATTAATTTAGTTTTAATAATAAGAAAAGAAAAAATAAACCCCACTTATAAAACCATTTTTATATTATAAATTTTTGTTGTCATTTCAAAAACACTTAAAGATTAAATTTATTTCATCTGGGGATTTCAAACTCGTCGTATACTTCTATTCTTAAATATTAGGAATTTAAACAATTTTTTATGAATGCTATTATAAGCAATATAAAATTGCAATATAAAATCTAAACTGCTTTATGTTAAATTTTAGATGCGTTTAGATAGGTAACGATATCCCTAACGTCTTTGTTATTCAAACGTTCAAATATACATTATATATAAATATACACATTATATGCATATTAAATGCATAATAAAAAAAAATTCATAAAAAATTCAATACAAACAAAAGGAAAAATATTATTATAAATATATGTATGTTTGTATGTATTTTATTAATATTGTATTATACAACTATAAGTATCAAAAAGGAAAAATATTAAATTATAGAGAAAAATATTTAGAGATAGCCTCGGCGCACAACGTGGGAAAGCACATAGGTTGTTTTACAATTATTACAACTTTATCAGAAAACAAATTGATAGGGTCTTTTTTCTAAACCCCTTGTTTTAGATGCAAATTAGGTACCAAATACTAAAATTATTTAAAAAATGCGATGTGTATTTTGCCCAATGAATTACTATTATTTTTCTAAGTAAATGAAAATTTAGATGCCATTACATACTAAAATTCAATAAATTTATTCGAATTTTACAAATGTAAACTGTATGTTAACAATGTCCTACCCGTGTATGATGTGCTGGTATATCGAACGAAAATATCAAAAACTAACATTAAGCCATAGTTTTAAAGTGTCATAGTTTTAAGATTTAAGTCCTAGTTTTTACAATTCAAAGTTGAATGAGTTTTATATTATATGGTTTTGACAAATTGACCGCAGAACTGTATATTCTGGAATATAGATAATATCTAGCTGAATTCGAAACATAAACGAGCCATTTTTGGACTGAAAAAGCAAAGTAAGTTCCGGAAATCGTTTCACTTTTTCTGTCTTATAGGCAAGTTGTTAAAAAAAATTAAAAATTGTTCTGTATTATGAACTTAAAATGAAAAAACTACTACATTTTAAATTTTCAAATAAAACGTAAAGAGTAATAAATAGCATCATAACCTAAAAAAAGGCTCCTTTACATTTTAGTATCATAATAATCATAAAAAAACGCAAAGGAAGTCAATCATTAAAAAAGCATTGCTAGAAAATGTTAAAGGAGGAGGAGATATTAAAAAGTACCTACTGTACAGTAGAAAAGTACGGTACAGTAAGAACGGATTTTTTTTTAAGCATAAAATGATGGGCTCATATGAGGTACGTACAATATGTATCATATATGTACGTATCTATACCCATATATGGAATATATGCGTTTTAGGTATAGAGACAACATAAAATATGTTAAGAGGAATAAATATTAAAATTTTATGATTGAATTTAAGCATAAAAACAAGTTTATCTATTGTGTTTTCTTCTTCTTTTTAATTTTTTTTTCTGTTCCTGTCAACATAATTATTCATTTAAAAATTGCCCATATAAAGAAGAATAAAAGTTCATTCATATCAGAGTCCTAGATTTTAGTAAAATTAGCTTAAAATTGAAAAAAAAAAGGATACTTCGGTATTTCTATGTGCAGTTTTAAATGTTGGTGTGTTCTAATGCAGTAATTCATTTTTAAAGTTTAAAAGATCGTGCAGCGTGTTTATTACAGAAATTAAATTTTAGATATATGGATTCTAAAAGTATTGAAAGACATTCACGATTTGTACTACATTTTTCTAAAGTCTTATAACAACCTTAGTAATATGAAAGACTTACTAATATTGAAGAGGTTTCTATTATTATAACTTTGAGGGTATAAATCTATGTCAACCCATATGAATAATATGTTTACATTTTAATGATAAAGAAAGTGACAGTTTTAATAGCCATTTTACACTTCCTTTTTCTGTTACTTTGACGACGAAAATGCATGAGTAAAGCCACTCCCATTCATTTCCTTGTTGTGCACAAAATGTGCTTTTTTTCACACCTGTTTTCTTAAGTTTGCTATTTCATACTACACTTTAGTGATATTTCCTGGATATTATTTTAGTATTTTTCAGGGTACTTTTCAGGACGAATTGTTAAATTACAACTTCTCTTTGTAAATCAGCTCTGATTTTTATATTACAATATTAATTTTACACACAATTTGAATAAGTGTTGAAATTTTTGTGGCAATAGAAATTTGTGCCGTTTTACAATTTTGTTTTTGCTAATATATTTCGTGTGCTGCATACGCTCTTTATCAAAGCTGATTTTCTTTAGCTTTAAGTTTTAATGCTTAAAGCAAGTCAAATAATTAATTTAAAGAGCTAAGTAGCCATGTTATCTTCGCACGTATTCAGCTATCAGTCCTTGTTTGATTTGTTCATCTGCGTGCTTTCATGAACTTACTTCTATCCTGTGTTTTATTTTCATCTCTTTTAATACATTTAAGTTGTCTTCCGTAATTGTTTAAACTGTTTCATAAATGTTAATTCCTAATCTCCTTGCCACGTTTTACCTCACTTAAATAATAGGCTTTGTTGTAACAGGTCTCTTAGTTTGGCCAATGTAAAATTTGTCGAAACTATTATTGCATTCGATTTTGTATATACACCGCATCTTTCATGTTTTTCGATTTGTTCTTAACTCCTCAGTTGGTATTTATTATTAGTTTCCGATGTTCGAATAGTTCATGTTTCTTCAGTCGTTTACTTAACAAATTCGTAGATCGATGATCGTAAGTTAAAGATAACCATGTTGTTTTTTCTTATTCCAATAACCTATTCTATTTTTACAAAATGCTCTTATTTTCCTGCTCAATTTTTTTTCCCCACACCTCAATAATATATCAGCACCTCTGTTTTTATCAACAATACTGCCATGCAAAACTCGGAAACATCCCCTATTTCCAAATATTTATTTTTTGTGAGGCAGTACTTTTCGTTTTGATTCTCTTCAACTTTTGTTTCATACATGTATGTATATTCTTATTACATGATTAAACCGACAACAGTTTTAAATTTTCTTGTTACGAAGCCATATTGTTTAATATTTTAATTCAAACTGGATCGATGGTAAAACTGGTATAATAATGAGTTGAAAGTATTTCTGCAGCAAAGTATGTAATTCTATTTTTGAATAGTGTATTCAATATACCAAATTGAATATACTATTATAAATGAGACCTCTGAAATAGTATGGAAAACCTCCCATACTATTTAACAAAACACAAAAAATATCAAAAATTATTCTACAAAATAAAATATTTTGGTCCTCACGTGTATATATTCCAAATGAGTAGAAAATTTATAATAGTGTGTAGCAGAGTATGTATTACTTTATATTGATGTCGTGTTCCCGCTCTAAAGTTTGACGTTGGCAACAACAATTTCAGGAATTAATTTAGAAATTATCAAAATAAGATAGGGCGAAATTGAACCAGTAATTTTCTTAATACTTTTTTTGTAAATTTTGTTCATCTATAGCAACAATAATTATTATTATTTAAAAAAATTTATAAAAAGAAATTATTATTATTGTCGGAGTCTATTACTGTTGTCACGAATGTTCTAGACATTACTTTCTCAATTAGTAAAAATTAGTCAATTTATTTTAAAATTGTAATCAAGTTTTTCAAAGCTTCGTTATTAAACTAATTCATTGATTTTACTCAATTCAAAAATTTAACAGGTTTTGGATTGTAATGCATTTAATCTTATTACCCTGTATACATTTTGGTCAGGTTCATTAAGTATTTGACTAAATAAATTTCTAAATCTTGTTGTACTCTTGTTATTTTGTTAAATTTCTTTATTGGTATTATTATTTCTATTATAATTTCCTTTCCCGTATTGTTATTATAACATAAACAGAATAAATAGATTACTAAAAAGTCTTTGAAGATTCGAAAGATTAAAAAAAAACTGAAAATTTCCAAAACATAAACTATTTGTCGACATACAAAGATGTCATAGTTCAAAAAATAAAAAATCCCTCCTTAAATTCCATAACAAAACTAAAGAATAAAAGTTGATTACCAGTGCTGCGTTCCAGTTAATAAAATTATAATCTTTGGATAAAAAAATGTACTAGAATTTCCATGTAAAAGAGAAAAATTTCATTTATTGTTTAGAAATTTTACAATTTTCCAAAAAATAAAATAATTTTTCTTATAAATTTATTGTGATGACAAATTATGCAAGTACTGCATTTAAAATTTTCTTTTTTCGCTGAAAAACACAAAAATATTTTCCTATTTTCCTTATATTCTTCGCATTTCAACAAAAATAATAGAGTAACAACCACAATAAATAATAGAATAATTTTAAATGTTGAAAATTTTTCTGGTTTTTTCCTCTTTTTTTTTACTTAAAAATTTTTTAAGAAAAAAATTCTTTAAAAACGAAATATTTATTAAGATATTTTCAATGTGCCCTTTACAAAATTCTCATGAATTCTTTATTATATGAATATTAAAATGAAAATAGTTTTTCCAGGATATAAGAGGATTAAAGGCACAATAATAATAACAGTAATAATAGAAAATCATAATAAAAAAAGAGAAAGAAGTAAACGAAAAAAAAACAATAATAAGAAAATGAAAATTTAAATTTGAACGTGTTGCTGATGCTCTCGAAAGGATTATAAAACAAAAACAAAGTTCAAATAAGAATAATAAAAATAAAAATAATAATTTCAACTCATTTTTACCCTATTATTTATTTCTTCTTCATTCCAGAGGTTCCTTGGTATATTTAAACTTTTAATAAATGTAGCAGAACCGTATAAAAAGCTATGACAATTTGTTTTCTTCTCTTTAAAAGTCTAGTTGTATGATTTTATACTGTTTTAGAATTTTCAAATGTGTGACTTTATTGAGCGAGAGGAAATGAAACATTTTTATTTCCAAAAATTTTATAGAATTTATTCGAAATTCAAAATTTTGTTACTAAATGAGAAATGTAGTAATTGATTTGAAATTTTATTTAAAGGATGCTCGATTTAAATTTGAAATTTGAAAAAAAAGTAGTAATTCCGAAAAAAGTAAAATACAGAATTATTTTGGCCTGAAGCAAGGTGGAAAAGAATAAGCATGTATTTTTAGCCCTTTTCCAAAAAAAATTTGAAAAAAATTCCTTATTAATTTTTATCATCCGTCTCTTCATGTTTCTGTTTGCAAAACGTCAACACCCTTTTAGATAGAAAGTTGAAATTTTATATGAATTGATCTTTACTAGAAACTTATTTCTGTAGAATAAAATTTTTGCCTTTACAAAAAGGAAATTTCTTACAAATGTTTGAAACCGTTTTTCTACAGACGGTAAACTGTAATAATCTGAAATTTTAACAGCTTTTAGAAATAAATAAATAATTCAATTTATTAAATGAACAGTTTTTCCACCCTCAATCACTTTTAAAGTTATCGTCTCTCAAAATTTGTAAAATATGAATTTGCGGCACAATATGTGTATCCGAAACTGCAAACTTTTCCAAATTTCGATAAATTAAGAGGGATGATGTTAAATACCATTACAACGAAAAATTAAATTATTCTTCTTAACTCACTTACATAACCGTCCAGTTCAACAATTATTATGTTAATGCTTTTTTAAATTTTCTTTTTGCTCATCCTAAATGTATGCAATAGTGATATATACATATTATATTTTGGCATAATAAAGCCAATTTAAATATTCTAGTAATTTGCTTTTAAAACAGTATTTTTACCTGTTGGAGGGAAAAGTGCTTCTTCACAAATCACTTGTTTTACCCAATTTTATTTCTGCTTATAAAGAATTGTCTAGCGAAAAAGAACTATAACAATATCCCACTTTTTTAGAAGTTTGAGTGAAAATGTACCAATTTCTTACTTATATAGATATAATTAACATTTTTACTTACCAAAATACTTTCTGATTGCTTTACCAGTTCGGTTGATATTAGGAATATAATTGAGTGGATTGAAAAAATTAGCCAAAATATAAAAAAAAGGAACCTAGTTTTTATGTAGGTACTAACCGAGATTCTCAATATAGAAGCATGAAAATGAGCCGCCTTGATTTAGCAATGTGGAATTTTGAAATATATAAAAAAATTCATATATTTTAAAAATAATACTCTAAAAGAGATATGGTAAAATACGATAAAATTTTTTAAAATACAGTTAAAGAAAATTTTCGGAAGCTCAAACTTTTTTTTAAATTTACTTAGCATTTAGAAGTATTTGTTCGTGCATCCAAATTTTTTAATTCGAAGCTCTCTCTACTTTGATCCTTTTCTCAGAATTTCGAGAGTTTCAGATGTCGAAGTTCCACTGTACTCATTTTCTTCTTTCTATTCCTTACACAGAGAACTAGGTCTTAATAATATAATATGAAATTATTTCAAATGAATATACGTAATATAAAACAAAATGTTCTTGAAAAATATTTTAAATAAGCATTTACACATTTTTTTTTTTATAATTTACTTAATTTTTTGAAATAAAATTTTTTGTATTACATTATATTTGTGTATATTATTAAATTTATTCATAAAGAATACACTTAACAGTTAAAAAGGAAAGAATGTGATAAACATAACCGAATTATGAAAAAATAGTGATTTATTTAGGTGTTATGTATACATTAATCATTCATAGGTGTTTGGATAAGGAAACTTTATACATACAAGGTCAAAAGTTTCATAACCTCACCTTCAATATGGTAACACGATTATTAAATGAAGAAAAATTAATTTGTATTATAAATAATACAAAAATCAGATCCAATTTGAATAATTTAAAATGATAATTTTAGAATATTGAAGGTGAGGTTGTAATAGAATAATTAAAAATAATAATTTCAAAATGATAAATTCCCAATAAAATGGTTAAAATGACTATTCACGTTCAATTGGCAGTTCGGTAAAAAACAAAAGAATTATTATTTTGAAATAATAAGTTTAAAAAATGTAATAAAAGACTACAAGATACGATTGAATACTCTGATTTTCTATGACTTCAGCCAAACAACACGAAGAAGTTCGTTTATAATGCGTTATTGAACTTTGTCCTTAATATTGCTTTAAGTTTAATATTTAATACTCCATACATTGAAAAATGGGCAGAATATTATACTGAATAATTCTATATTATTTCCGTTCGTACATCGTTTCATCCATTTGTATGTCATGGCACTTATTCACTGTATTTATTTTTTAATATTAGTCAAATAGCTCTGCGATCATTCAGTTTAATGAGACTCAAACGTGAACACCAGATTTTTGTACACAAATAGACCTTGACAAGAAATTTTTCTTATTAAAAGTTATTAATTTTTGTAATATGAGCTTAATAATTAAAATTTTAGTAACCCGATGAAGTTTTTTTTGGATTTTCTTAATAGTTCCACTTTTTGATGTTTAATATTGTTATTTCAAAAAAATTCAAAAGTGATCTGGAAAAAAATTTCTTTTACAAAATTCTTCCCTTAATTGAATTTCAACAATATTTTTTAATTCCTACTATCTACAAAATATACTAGATATTGAATATAGCATCAAACCAAAAATTTAATATAATTTCGTCCAGTTTGCTTAACTTAAAACATTCAAGTTAAATTATAATTCAACTTTAACTTTTGTGAAGAAAATATAAATTTATAATAGATATTAATGTATATAGCTATTTGTGTGTAAAAATATTTAGAATTTAATGTCTTTTTGAATTTACAATCTTTCATAATTTCAAATTTGTTTTCAAAATTACAATTTTATTTCCATACCATTGAAATCCTTAATGAATCCAAATATTCCTTTTACTAAAAAAAAATTTATTGATGCAATCATAATGATTATTTGTTTTTATATATATGACAATTTATTATATTATATTCATATACTTAAATTATATATATATTCTTATATACATAAATGTGTAATAAAGGATAATAAGGATAAAATAGAAGAAAAAGAAAAAGAAGAAAAATATTGACGATAATAAGTAAACGAATTTTATATTATTGACAAATTTAATAAAATATTTACTTTCATAATATTTATAAAAAATATTTATGCATATAAGAGAATAAATTTACAAATAGTATAAATGAATGTACCAACTTTAAAGAAACACAAACATTTGCTTAACACTGACAATATTTTCATCCAACAATATTTATTACTGTTGTAGTATTGTGTCAGTAGATATTATTATTGTCCTTGTTATATATATATACACAATATATTTTGTTATAATGTTAAATGTTACAATAGTAGCACTCACAATATATTATGGTATAGTTACAAAATAGAGAAAAAAAAATTTATATTCTCAATTTTCTGTGAATTTCTACTTTTATTATCAAGACAATAGTTTTCATAAATATTTTAAATATAATAATGTAAATACATACATTTACATAAATATGAAATTCATAAACATTATTATACATAACGTATATAGGAGCTCAATTTTAACTTATATTACAATATACATATTTTATATATACACATGCATATTATATTATCGTAAATTTTCTTGTAGATGGTACACTTAACATTATAAAAATATACAAATATCCTTATTCATATACATACTCTATACATTTAAATGTAATGGATCAGTAAATTTGAAAACAATGTGAGAAATTTTTTGTAGTGAATGAAACAAAAAAAGGATTCTTGATCACGCCATCATCTTATATACCCATATGTACCCAATCATTTCATGTTAGAGAATTTTATACTATATGTATATTGTGTGAATGCCATAGTGACTAAAAATATTTCATGAAATTTTTTTTATATTACATATGAATAAAAAAAATAAAGTTGAATACATTCAGGCAATGGAAATAGTGAACTTTTTAAATTTATTTTCAAATTTTTTTTGTGAAAAAAAATTATTCTGTTCGATTTTTTTTTCACTTTCAAATCTCATTTAAAAAACTCTTGTATTTCCGTTTTAAAAGAGATTAGAATGTTTTTTTTTTTCAACCGGAACTAAAAGAATGCAAATAAAAAATATGTTATTGATGTTCTGAATATTTTATTTGCAGAAAAAAAAAAAATAATTAAAGTTCAATAAATCAAGTAACATTTTGACAGAGGAATATTTTTATAAACTTTTTTTGTACAAATATTGCAGAAATTTTGTGATTAACTGCAACCGAATAAGAAAGTTCATATTTTATACGAATTTAATTTTTGAATTTTTCAATAAATTATTTTAGTGCAGACACACTAAATTTCCACAAATTCCTCGATTATTATAGAAATTGATTATAGTATATGGAAATTTGTTTAGTGCGCCTTAAATTAGCCATTATATAAATTAGAGTATTTAAAACTGTTATAATTTACTGTCGGAAAATAGATCGCCTTTCTCTTGGAAAGCAGCGGATTCAATAACTTCTCCTCTTGTAACCAACAATTATATTATAATCAACTATATAGATTAATAACGTCATTATAGATGGTTGTTTACTTTTTTGGAATGTAATCCTTTGGAGCATAATACAGATTTTATTGTAGTATTTTCGAAAATAGATGGAGATTTTAATATGCAATACGAACGGAATTATTTTTACGGAAAAAAGTATAGACGGAATCTGGACATTATGCTTTTGAGCAAAACTTTAGTTGAGCGGCAGTAAGTACTCAATAACTCCGGCAGTTCATTAAAAGTTTTTGACCCGAATTCCTTTTTCGTTTGATATTGACATTTAGAAATCACTGATTAACTAGTGATTTAGTTGCCCATCTATGTTTAACACTATTGAATAGAATATTGAACTACGTTTACAAAATTTTTAAAAATTATTAACAGGCTAACATTAATGAAAATATTTTGTGAAATGTTGTAATTGCATACGTCTTGGATGCATACTTTTACTTAAGAAACTGTTTTGTCGATTTACTGTATTTGAAACTAAATTAATATAAACTAAAACATCTCCTAAAAAATGAATATGCGTGCGGAAATTTCAATGCCAATATTTTTATGTAGGCACTTGAATATGGCATATGAAATGACGCGTGTTTGTTCTACAACAAAATATAAAGAAATCAATTTTTAGTAGGTAATTATTTTTCAAGTTAAGAGGGTTTTATGTTATTATAAGAACTATGTTCGTTTTATTATTAAATTTTACGTTAATTTCAGGCAATTTCTTTTCAAATCAAATAGCAAATTAATATTAAAACATAAATTGATTTAAAAGGAGAAAATCAAAGAAAGAATTAAAATAATTATTTATAATTACATTACATAGGAATAGAAAATTTAACAATGATAACCTAAAACTCCCGCATATATCCATGAGAAAAAAATCAATCGAATAAAGTTCAAATCTATATACAATTACCTACATATAAATTACATATAAAAGTTAATTATCTTGTTTTCTTTTGAACAATAGCCTGCGAGGTACTAACAATGTAAAAAAAAAATAGAAAATCTAATAAACCAAACAAATATTATAATGTCTAAAAATAAAATTCTTATCTTTTCAAATAAACCTAACACAATACAAAATAAATATACCCAGATTTTGTTAACAATAAGAGATGAAACTAAAATAAATCTAATTTGAAAAGAAATTTAAATATAGAAACGTAAATATATTTAGACAATCCTTGTTTTATTTTATATACCAAATCTAGCTGTCAATTAAAGTAACATCAATAAAATCTTATTTCGCTAACGTTCTATATATTATTGTTGAATTCTGTTACATGTTATGTAAACATTTATATTATATTACATGTAGGTACACATGTACACGTATGTAATTTCATATTGTAAATGTATAAATGTAGAAATACCAAAAAAATAAACCAACTCATACAATATATTAGATGCTGTGTACAAGAAATGCTCACCTTGAGGCTTGTATTTTGATATACAAAAACAAAATTTCTGGTTAACAAAATTTAGAAAATGTGTATAACCGCACTATGTTTTAAGTACCTAGACCAAATACAAGATAAAAAAAATCATTCCCAGCAGGTTACAATGCCAAACAAATGAGAACAAATTGATGTAATATATAAATAATAGAAATTGTACTACATGATATTAGTTGTAGGTATACGTGTGTTAATGGATAGCCTCTGGAAATTAAATATTATTCTATGGTTAATAATATTAAAATAGCAATATTAAGGATTGTTCGATATTTTTCAGTATGAATTGTATTGAAAATCATTATTTAAGTATTTAGTTAGAATACGTAAATTTTTATACGGTATTATATGGTGGCAATAGTTAACAATACCAGAGTGGATAACTTTATTGTAGGCAATTACATGATTTCATTTAATTGCATTAGTTCCAATGTTGTGTACAAAATACAGAGAGTTTTACTGTTATGAATAAAAAGAGACAAAATCGTATTGGTAGGTTTTTAACAGTAGCTAAAGATTCAAAGTGCAAGGGCATTGAGATTTAAAATTGTACATTAATTGATAATTTGTTACATTTAATTTAATATTTATAATTGATAATTTAAATTGATAAATTGTGCATATTATTAAAAACTTTCATAGTAACAAATTTTTTTAAATGTTCATAGTTTAGAAATAATATGCAATTTTTGCATTATGAAATATTATTAACATAAATTTAGTAAAGACTTTAACACTAAAAATTTTAAAATGCCGCCTAACACTAAAATTTTAAAAATCAAGCGTTTCAAAGTAAAAATTTTTGAATGAATAGTAATATAAATCCCTTCCAGAAGTGCAACTACATTACAGCAAAACTAATAGATAATGCACAAGCCTACATTAAATTCACATCAAATTTTGCAAGTATTAGAAAACTATATATGATAAGTTTTGGCATATTTTGAAAATATACTTTAGATATAACCTTGGGCAAGAATTTACACTCTGAAAAACAAGGGTTAATTGAAACTTATTTCATATAGAAAGTAAGTTGGCACAAAGCTGTTATCGTTGAAATAAGCGTTCAAACAATTCGTATTAAACAGAGATTTTCTGGAGGGTGCTTTATACTACGCTCTAATGACATAAGATATTACACTTGGTGCTATATACAATAGCTTTAACACAATATATTAATATATGTAGATGTTACAGTAAAAACTGTAAAATGTTTCTTGATTGGTGTAAGATAACATCCATTTCATTATTTGCACCTCAATTTTTTTTTAATTTTCACACGGAAAATAAAATATATTCCGTAATATTGTACGTTAAATAAATGTACAATATAATATATATACCTACATACAATATAATAAGATTGTAATCTAATATTTATATTTTACTTATGGATTTTTACTTTAATGTTTTGACAGGCCTCGTAATTCATGTCACTGTGTCAGTAAATATTAACATTATGTTAATATACACACAAACATAGGTAATATATAAATACATTGAATTTTATATATATTGTGTTATTGTGAAGATTTTTTATTATGAACTGTAAAAAGGTGAATAAATTTTACGATAATGATGGTGGTGAGTTCATAACGAACGATTAAAATAAAAATTGACAAAATAAAAAAGTAAATAAATGTCAAAAAGTTTAAACACCATTGTATAATATTTTGTATATGCACACATGCTTACACGTTAAATGTACATACATACACCTAACATTATGCTTTCCTGTGTATAAACGTTGAATAATAGATATTTAGGCATGCTTTGTATTATCTTCTATGTATAAATATAAAACACGTGTAAATAATTTTTTGGAGAAGTTGAAAAGTGAAAAAGTAAAGAATAAAATAAAAAAAATTAAATTGTTTACCTAGAATTTTTTTATTTTCCAATTTGAAATAAAATCAATGAAAGAAGATTTTACGGCCTCTACATTTTATTTTATTAAATTATGATTTCATTCTGCTCACTTAATATTGGTGTTGGGAAGTGAAAATTTTGAATAAGGGAGATCATATTTTATAACAACCACCACTTTTCGACATTTTGACCTATAAACCGAGTACTAGAAGTTTTAATACTACCTCTTCGGAATACAATCAGATTTTGTTTCTACCACGGATTTATACGAATACACTTGTAAAAAATTTTGGCGATAGTTTAAGTGAAAATACAATCTACCTGTTAACGTAAGAGTCTAGTTAAAAGCAATCTAGCTTTTACGTTATTTAAGTTAATTTTATTCATATACTGAAATATTTCAAATATTGCATACATTTAGGATGAAGGAAAAAAAAAAAATTAGAAAAAGCCGTTAACATAATACTCGAATTTAAAGCTTAATTGCTTTAATTAAGAAAAATAATTATATTTTGGACGACATTGCATTTACCGTTAGCATTCTGCATTTATAAAAATTTTGAAAAGGTAGCAGTTTTGGAAACATAAGGTTCTAAAAATTCAAATTTTCTGAATTTCAATATAGGACATACCTTAAGAAGGGGTGTAGGTGAAAAACAATTTTCTTTTAACAAAAGAAACCATTTACCAATATTTAAAAACTGCTAAAACTTCAGATTACTACAGCTTATGGTCTATAGAAGAGAAACGATATCAAAAATTTAGGTTTTATTTCTGCACCTTATAATTACGCATTTATTTATTCTACATCTTGATATTTTTTTACGCATACTACATTAATCTAAATCTACAATACTCAGATTTCTATTTTTTGCCTCCATGTAACAAATCGGAAATATTCCGGGGTAGTTGAAGTGTTATATTCCTTGGAAAGAACATAAAAATTATATAGTCATCTAACATTATTTTGTAATAAAATCTAATCTAAATATTAAGACAATACTTACAAGATCTATCTATAACATAATTATAATGCCTAGTTGTTGTGACGGAATGTCAACAAGTGCTTTTCTATATTCAGAATTTTTAATATTGTTAGATTATAAATCATTCACCCTTTTCTTAAATTACTATGTAAAATAAGGGAAAATAAACTAGAGCAATTCTATATAATAAGGTTTTCCTTTGCCTTCAGTTTCCTATATAGAAAATATCATGTATACTTAGTTGACAAATTTATCTGCCTCAGGTTTTATTATTCTGAGATTTCATTCAGAAGGAAAAGAAGAATTTCTCTCTTTTTTTCGCCTTTAATAATAAAATTTCATTCATTTTCTGTTTATTATTCTTATCCTTCGATTTTTTTATTCTGTTATTTCAAATGCAAATCATCTATTTCGTAATAGAATTTTTATCTCTCTAATGTACCTTTATTTTTTATTTAAATTCACGTATTTATAATGATGTTAACGACACGATCCATAAAAATTTTCTGTTTCTTATTGATTTTTAATCTTTTATTTTATAAAGAAATCTCTTTTCTTTTTTTCATTTAAAAGCTAGATTTTGAATATTAATGCGATGACAAAATATAAAAGCATATACACAAACATATACATAGATGAAGATTATTGAAGTATGAACTGGAGTGTTGCAATGTCCCTACTCGTATTCTACATGTACCTATAGGTTCCTGTACATTTGTTGTCTTACAATTATTATTATCAGAATATAAGTATGACACGATATGTCGTTATTATGAATTCAATAAAAATTCTTATATTATTATAACTTTTAGGTTATTACTCCGGTAGGTGTTTAAAATATTATGTATAATCTACGTAGTAACTAATACATAGACATATAAGTGTATTATAAAATTATTTGTCCGTTCCCAACTATTCTAATTAAAGCAGTAAAAAATTGCAATTCCAATCCTTCGTAAGTTTGAATAATATAAGCACTATGAGCCCAATTCAAACACCCCTGAGCAACCCTAAATAAGAACGCAATTTTACTCATCACAACCATGAATTTCCTAAATTAGAATTTCTCAATTCGCACTGGAACTTTCTTAACTTGAAAAATTTGCTTAATTTTAAAATAAATGTACTGGAATATTATTATGAAGAATATTTTAAGGACTTTTATAGCATGTTGTCTTAGAATGTACAAAATTATTTCGCGCAAAATTATCTCGCGCAATGGTTGCTGAATAGAGAAACATTTGCTTAAGTCTATCAAAATCGAAACTAGTCAATTTGCAGGAGAAATGTTAAATTCTGACAACTCGATAATCTCGAATAATGTAATTTTAAATCACCTACTATTAAATACCACAATGATGTTTGTTACAATTCTAAATTCGTAAAATGTCTAAAGTAAAAATTTTAGATTAAATTTAAAAAACGAATCTTTGCAATATGAAAATGAACGCATATTTTCTAAAACGTTTATATAAATAATCGAAATTTTTGCTCCTTTTAGTCAAGAAATATTTTATAGCTCGGTATTCCTAGTATAACAATATGATAACGTACCCCATTATAGATGTAGATACTCGTAATGGTGTCAAAATATGGAAAAATTTTCTAATTGTACCTCTTCTTTTTATTTTTATATTTTTAGCTTTCTTTTTCTGTATTGTGCAGAACGTGATTTAAAATCAATAAAGGAGGAAAAACAAATTTATTTAAAAAATTCTTAACAATTTAAGCATATTACTGTAACAGTATTAAACGGTATAATAAGAACAAGAACGAAAAATTTTTCTATTTCAAAATAATATTCATTATTCGAATGTGTTAAGGTGTATGGGTTTGTGTTTGTAGGTATATAAAAAGTTAAAATATTGAATCCTTCAAAATGATAATATTCTTAGCTACAATTTACACACACATACACGTTTTTTGTACACCCACTCGAAGTATTTCATCCGAATATTTTAAATTTTTTTAAAGACATATTGAGTAGGCTGTACAGTTTTTGATAATTAAGTTAAATTAAAAGTTTTAGAAAAAAATAATTTTTTTTTGCAAGTTTTTCGTGCGTTTATATGTATAAGTACCTATATAATATAAGTAAGAGGGTAATTAATATCTCACGTCGCCACAGTTCCGGTAGATATTCGCTTAGCTAAGTTAGAGTATTTTATACGAATTGTGGAAATTTGTTCTGTTATAATTCGGTGTTGTTAGAAAGTAAAGTAATAACAAGTAAAAACGTTTCAGTCGGTATAAACCGATTGAATTATACCCTGCACCTTTCATTGTTGTATAGCAATTACTCAAACCTGTGAAACCATTCTATAGAAACTTCACGGATATGTCAGACCTATAACTGAACACACAACTACCAAGTTTCATGAATCTGACTTAATTATTTTTCCAAATATTTAAAATTAGCTTTTGGAGTTGTATGGCAGGTACCCGAACCTGCCAAGCAATTCCACTAAAACTTCGCTAATATATCTGATCTATAATTGGACACACAACTGCCAAGTTTCATGAATCTAACTTTATTACTTTTCCAAATATTTAAAATAAGCTTTTGGACTTGTATGGGAGCCACTCGAACATGTCAAGCAATTCCACCAAAACTTCAGAAATATCTTTGACCTATAATTGGACACACAACTGCCAAGTTTCATGAATCTGTCTTTATTATTTTTCCAAATATTTAAAATTAGCTTTTGGAGTTGTATGGCAGGTACCCGAACCTGCCAAGCAATTTCACTAAAACTTCGCAAATATATCTGATCTATAATTGGACACACAACTGCCAAGTTTCGTGAATTTGGCTTTATTATTTTTTCAAATATTTAAAATTAGCTTTTGGAGTTGTATGGCAGGTACCCGAACCTGCCAAGCAATTTCACTAAAACTTCGCAAATATATCTGATCTATAATTGGACACACAACTGCCAAGTTTCATGAATTTGACTTTATTACTTTTTCAAATATTTAAAATTAGCTTTTGGAGTTGTATGGCAGGTACCCGAACCTGTCAAACAATTCCAATAAAACTTCGCAGGTATATCTGATCTATAATTGGACACACAACTGCCAAATTTCACGAATCTAACTTTTTTATTTTTTCAAATATTTAAAGTAAGCTTTTGGACTTGTATGGGAGCTACTCGAACCTGTCAAGCAATTCCACCAAAACTTCAGAAATATCTTTGACCTATAATTGGACACACAACTGCCAAGTTTCATGAATCTGACTTTATTATTTTTCCAAATACTTAAAATAAGCTTTTGGACTTGTATGGGAGCCACTCGAACCTGTCAAGCAATTCCACAAAAACTTCAGAAATATCTTTGGCCTATAATTGGACACACGACTGCCAAGTTTCGTGAATCTGACTTTATTATTTTGCCGAATATAAAAAATTTGCTTTTGGAGTTGTATGGCAGCCACCCGAACCGGTGCAGCTATCTCATTAAAATTTTTAGAGCATATGTAGAATATAATTGGACACATGTATACAAAATTTTATATTTGTACCTTTATTAGTTTTTGAAATAATTAAAATAAACTCTTTGAGTTGTATGGCAGCTACCCGAACCCGTTGTCCGAATTGGTCCAATAACAATAGGGTTCGTCCTTGGCAGAAAAGAAGCAACTTGTGAAAGTTTGGTGTCGATTGCATTATTCGTTTTTGAGTTATCGTGCGATCGGACGGACGGACGGACGGACGGACGGACGGACGGAAGGACGGACGGACGGACATGTCTAAATCAACGCAGAATTTTACGCTGAGCAAGAATATATATATATGTCCATACCGCAGATGACTCCTTCAAGTAGTTACAAACTCCATACCAAAGTTAATATACCCTTCACGAAGTGCAGGGTATAATGAGATTATCTGTCGTGATATTTTTCTAAAATATCACGACATATTTCTCTGCCGCATTTTTCTAAAATCTATAAGAAATCAATGTAAAAACACAAATTTATTAAAATAGCAGCACTTTTTCCATTTACTCATAGTCGCGTTACAATTATATTTATAACATTGATAGTCGAAATAGCCCACGCTTTATTATAATATTGAATCCAAAAAGCTACAAAACAACTTTGGGTTACCAAGAATCCACTTGTTCAACATCATTTTTGAATTATATATAACAGAATTTAAACATTGTTGACTAGGAAATTTTAAAATTTACATAATATATAGGTACATATATATAATTTATTCAACATATAATTTATTCGAATTTTACTTTCTTATTTTACAGGAAATTCCAATGAACTTGTAGGAATTCTAGTGAATTGCTTATCATTATTTAAGGTAAGAATAAAAACATTGCAGTAGATATATAAGGAAAAGCATTTGTTCATGACATAAAATAAAAATATTTTTAAAAAGGAATACAATAGTGCCTAAATTCTAAAGTTTTTATATAATATAATTTAAAATTGAAGGCAAAACATTAATTAATTAACAAAAATTATCATTGAAGATAAAAAGTTTCTGTACTATTTAAATGCGGTCCATCAATAGTTAGAAATGAAATTATTTAGATCACATTGAATTTAATTAGAATCGAATTCTGAATTGTTGCATGAGTGTGTTGGTTTTTCTGATGATTTTATGATGTTTTAAGCTGAAATTCGTTGGGGGCTTATTTTACATTTCCATCATATTTTGTATTCATGATGACACATCTTACGTTTTTAGCTTTAAGATGACAAATACTTAAAATCTAATATATTAATTTTATTCTTTATGAGAATTTCGAAGAATTTACGTCGTGGACACTGCAATTAAATAGTTTGCTTGAAACAAAATTTGTGCAAACATAAATTAGAATAACGAATAAAAATAGAAGGTTACGAAATGAGAGCTAATTGAAATCCTCAAAATTTTATGACTATCAAAAGAAGGACTTAAAATTGACAACAAAATGGCACGTTATCAATCTTAATCTGCACAATTTGGGCACATGAAAACAAATGAATTGAAATTGCCAATAAGCAGTGGAATGCAGAAGTTGCTTGGCCGTTATTTACTAAATTAAATAACTTTCAAGAGTAATAAGATGCTTAAAGAAAGCACATTTTTGTCAGCTTTATAATGACATTAGATTGGTTTGATCTTAACTTGTACATCGAATAGAAAATTTAGCATTTTAGTTAAACAAGGTTAATAAAAGAACAGCCTGAATATTTACTTACCAATTTGCTTCATTACTTACAATATTATGTATGTAGACAGTATTACGTCATTAGAATTAGTAGAAAAGAAAAGTTTTATTAAAAAGATCCTTTTTTTCACACAAAATTGTACCAGAAATTTGAAGCAAAAGTTTATTTTCTAAATTTTCATATTTTACTTAAAATTCATATTAATTTTTTTTTCCATACCAGAGAAGATCAAAGAGAATAAAAAATTTTTGAGTTTTTAGGAGAAATTTTTTTTTTCTCTTTTGATTCTCGTTCTTTGTTTTTCTTTTTTTCCAACTTTTCTTACTTTAGTAAGGGTCAATAATTTTCTTTTCCTTTTTTCCTTCTTTTTGTTTGTGGGTACTTCAATACCTACAAATTCACTGAATTTTACATAATTTGTTCAAAAGATTCTATATTATAAGACTTACTTTTAGGTTCGATTATTCATTTAGTTATACTGTAACAAATCTAACCGAGAGAATATGAAGAAAAGGTAAAATTACATGTCACTCTACTTGAAAATTTATCATCATTTCATCATCTTCATGTTTAAAATTTTTTTATACAGATTGTTATCTCTGTGATTAAAGGAAAATAATAATTCATTATTTTGTGAACTTGAAAAGTTTGTTAGGAAAATTTGTTGGTTGTGGTACTTTTCAAAATTTTAATTCAAATTTTAAGTAGTGTTTCTCTCACATTCTTATTGTAACAAAGTTGGAGGTTCATTTGGTGCTTTAAGCAAATATAGGAATAAGAGTCATTTGATCATCAGATTTTTGTGTGAAAATTCAAATTACAAGTATATAGATGTAGCAAATGAAAATATGTAATGAAATTCAAAACCTGATTTAATTCTTTTCGGCATTAGGGAATTTTTCTTACAGAAACGCCCTGATTTAACTATTCATTGGGAGGAAGAAATTCAATTTCTTCCTTATTTCAATTACTTCCTCCCCAAAAAGAAATAGATTTTAATATTTAATTACATGAAAATTAAATTTTTTAAGTGAAATTTTCCGATATATCTTCTTGAGATTGATTTTTTCGTCCAAAAACAAATGTTTTTAATACCATTACGATCCAAAAACAAGTAATGTTCTTATAATACTTTACGTTTGTACTGACAAAAATAATTTTTATAATAAGGATTTTTTTCCAGGAATCATGCAATTTTAAGCCTCGCATATTATTTCAAACCCACGTCCATTGTTATATCCGATGACATTCACAATATAATTTACGTGATTTGCTTGTCGTTCAATTAAATTCATTTTTTATTCTTTTTGGTTTTTTGTTAATTTTCATCCATCAATTTGGTTTTCAAGTACCTGGATTTTGGGTGGAACGATCTAATTATAGAGTTTGCATTAATTCTGTTACCGCGATTTTTTATTAATTTGAAGAGAATCTAAGAAGCAATTTTTTAGATCTAAGAATAAAATACAAGAAAAATCTTAAAACAAAATTTTTATTAATTTACGTTAAAAGGGAAATTTTATTTTATTTCAGTTAGACAGACTTAAAATAAAAGTTGATATTTCTTTTTTTCAAAATAAAAATGAAATTTTGAAAACCAAAAAAAAAAATATGAAGAACAAAAAGAAAGGTCAGTTGAGAAAACAAAATGGTCTGTCAAGAAAAGAGACAAAAATAAATCGTTCTCTTGACGTTTTGAAAATATTTTGAGGTTTTCTATTTGTTATTTTAAAAAGGTTAATTTTCAGTTTAGAATAATACCCTTGAAGGACATTAATCATTTTCGGATTTCAAAAAACAAAAAATGAGGAAGAAAAGGAAATTGTTTGTAGTTTTCATTTAATTTTCAGCTACAATAGTCGGTCAAGTTATAAATTTGAAATTGTATGTTATATGAAAATTGTGATAAAGATTTCGGTAAGAAAAAAATATCACTCCAAGTGTATAAAATTATTAAGCAAATGATTTTGAAAAAAATTAAGGCAATTTTTAAAAGGTGAATTTCTAAGATAGATTTCATGTTGTGTACGATAAAGCAAATCTGGCCTGCTTGGATTAGAAGTACCTTACGTCCTATTTTAGAAATTTTATAGGGGAATGATTTTAATTTTCTAAAACTTCATATTCTCTATGATTTTACAATTAAACAAAAGCAAATTAACAGAATTTTGTAAATTTTGAACTTAAACCCTAAACCTAAGAGTTGTTTTTTTTTTTTTTCAAATTGGGAGTTAAGATAATTTTGAACAAAAACTTTTAGGGCAGAACAATCTTAAATTTACTTTTATAGATAGACATTCGACATTTCATAGACAATATTTCGGAGTTATTTTAAATCAATTAATTTCACCGCAAAAATAGTTATTTCAAAGGAGCCTATATTTTTGGAGTATCAACAGTATATTAAAATCTAATAATCGAAAAATAGGAGATTTTGCAAAAAGTTGAGCAGTTTTATGCGCACAAATAAGCACAAATATTGGGGATCGAAGACTTAATTCCGGTATTATAGTACAACTTTTAATCATTTCTTCGATCTTCTAAGAGATCGAGATTTTACTTTCACTTATAGAGGCTGCTCACTTATATAATCAAAAACTCGAACTCTTGATTATTATAGAGTGCAACTTATAAAATTAGTGAGCTCACATTTTTAGAGAACGTCAAAAGCAATATTTGAATAATTAAAGGTTTCTGTTTTATCCTGATTCTACTGGATTAAGTTTAAGAAATTAACTTAACTATTGTTCAATATATTTCTACTAAAATTAGCAACTAGATACTGTTTTTCCAAATAAAGAGAAAGATTTCGATTTTTCATACTGTTTATTTGATAATAAATAAGTAGTTAAAAAAATGGTTTGTAATAAAAGAAACTCGAATTTATTGATATAAAAATCAAAACTTATTTGCGCTATTCTTACAAAGTTTTCAAATTCTTTCACTAAGAGCTATTTATATCATGAGAAATTTAATGAAAATGCACCATACTATCTAGAATAATTGACAAAGAGCAGGAATATTAAGAGTTGACTATTTCAACTTTGTTTCTTTCAAATTAATTGTTCAAGGTATGAGTATAAAAAGTGATCTTGACAATTAATATTATTCAAATTAAGTCTGCCCTTAATTTTAAAAATTTTTTGTACCAAATTTAACCACTTTTCTTTTAAAATTTTAATGTACGGTCAAATAATTAATAAGCAATAATAATTATAAAGTTAAATTATTATGATCTATTCGGAAATGGTTCATTGTCTGACCATATCCCAAATTACCTAGGATTGGGATATTATTACAACAATAATTGTGATAACTTTAAATGAAAGAGCTTGATGGCATTGCTTTTAGAATACTGTTCCTTAGACAGACCAAAACTGACCAATACGCTCAAAAGAACTCGTATGAGCGTATATTAAATGAAAGAGCTTCATGGCATAGCTTTTAGAATACTATTCCTTAGACAGACCAAAACTGACCAATACGCTCAAAAGAACTCTTATGCGCGCAGTAGTTGGATAAACAAATTAAAATCAGGGGAAAAAAATAAAACAAATGAAATTTTGTTAAATGTTTATGACTATGCATTTTAAAAAGTTGTCATTACAAAGAAATCGTATTAGATTTAATAGAGAAATTTGTTACAGTCACATTCCATCAGACCTTGTAAGAAGATTAATATTTGATTACATGAAATTTGCGTTTTAGACTCGATTTTTTTTTTTCATTTTTCTTTAATCAATAGAAAAATTAATTTTTATTTTAAAATTCATGGACTTTTAATCCGGAAATTAATTTTCTTTTTCTTTTCTATTACCAATTTTACACTAAATTACTTTATTCATTGCCATTCTACGAATTAATTATCATCATTTGGCTAATAATTAATAAGTACCTTGATTTAACAATAATATTTTTAATCTTAATTAAAATATTTAGATTACTCAAGCATATTAAGAGTTTAAAATATAAAACGTAAAATGTACGTCATTATTAAATTTATTGAACTTTCACAATTTAAAATTAACGAAACTTAATTATTGCTGTTGCTAATTTTGTAATTAATATTCTCATTATTAATTAACTTGTACTCGTCTGAGAAACAATTAGTAATTCAAATTAATAATAAAACTAAAATTGCTAGTGAAGATTACAGCAATGTCTATATAGATTGCACACCAGCAGAGAGAAATGTAATTTGCTATTATATCAGACTATTGTAATTTGCTATTATATCTAGAATAGTTGGCCTTCGCATCACATATTACCATTTCACATGTTCCCTTTTTTATATTATAAGCGATTTAAGGAAATATATCACAATGGTTTTGATATGAGGTACTTGATGGTTGGATGAGTATGATTGTATTTGACTTTCCTTAATTACCGACAAGGTTGTGATGGATTTCAGTGAAAAAATTTGCCGGAATAATTTCCAAGCAAGATATCTTTCAGTACTAATTAAATATTGATAAAAGTACTTTATGCATTGATTGGTGCCTGTGAGCAAATTTTTTGACCTTCTGAATAAATTTTATGTTTTGCTTATGTAATTAAAATTGCTAATAGATAGAAATTAGTAAAAGTCCGAATGAAGAAAATCTTCTAAATGATGAAGACTATGAAAATGGAATGCGGGTAGATATGGAAAATGAATAAAAAATTTATAATTTTCGTTTGGAAAATGAAGTGCTGATACACGGACAGAAGTTCTAAAACTAATAAACACTTTTTTTCAAATTATTTTTGGGAAAATTCTACAAAATAATCCAACAACTAAATTAAATGCGACAACTGCACCTTACGCCATGCTATTTATTATAAAAATGATAATTTTAGAATATTAGAATAGTTTTATCACCTGATGACGTGAAAATTTACAAATATTTAGTTTTTTCACTTTTAAACAGCTGCCGTTGATTCTTATAAAAACAAATGTTAATTTTAAGTGCATTAAAGAGTAATAAAATAAAAAAATGTACAATAATTTATGAAAAATGTTACGATAAACTGTAACTAAAAAATTATACGATAACTGTGAAGTTTTTTCATTTTGTATTATTAATGGTCAGGAACAATGTCTATCGTTTAGAAAATTGGTCATAACTATTATTAAATTACATTTTGTGTTAAATATAAAAATATTTTTACATCAAGATGTTGCTCATATACTTTATAGTTTATTATTCGATGTACATTAGTGTAATATAAAAATGGTAACACAGTGGCGAGCTAATTAGAATTGGAATTTTCGAAGCTGTTATAATTATAAGTTAGTTATTGTTATAATATTATGCTATATCATACTGAAATCATATGAAGGGCGCACCAGTCTTTTTGTTATTAATTTACAATAATTAAATAAAATCCGGCAGTGTCACATCGGACCCTACTGGCCTATATGTATCTTGCAGTAGCCAGTTTAACCTAAAACCTAAACCCAATTACATAAAATGAATTTTCAGGAAACCAGATTTATTTTAAAAGGCATATACTTATAAAAAATTAGTTATTTAAATTCGATCTTTTCGAATTTAACCTAGTCTAAAATTTAGCCTTGCAGCAGTCTCGTATACATACGGTAGAAAATACAAAGGTTAGAAAGCCAAAAATAATTATCATAATTTATTCATTACTTTTAGAAATATACGAATACAAACAGTGAAAATTTTTTCCGAAATTTAGTATGTATCTTTATCTTTGTACAAAACTATGAAAACTTCAGAAAAGAAGTTTCATTTTCCCTTTCCAAGAATTTTTAAAAATTTTTTTCTGTGATAGCTGAATAGAAGCTAGGAGTTTAAATTTAAAATTGTATGATAAATTTCTTTTCACTCGCTACTGTTTATACTATACTATGCATAAGGCTAACTTTTAAAAGCACTTCGTAATTATGTTATAACTTAAACTAAGTACAAATGTAAATAAAACTGAAAAAAATTAAAACAATGAAAATATTTTGTTTTTTTTCCATTTCGTTCTTATAATTTTCTAGAATATTTATTATAATTTTGCACGCCATCTGTTAATATAAAAATAGAACACGAAACGGGAAAGTATTCAAGTTAAAGAAATGAATAAAATCACGTTGGCATAATAAAAAAAAAATGTTTTTTCTTTTGTAGTCTGCAATCTTTTATTTCTGAATGTTTTGTTTTATTTTAAACTTTAATGAATTTATTTACTTCGTTCACACCTTACTTCCTTGTCGATATTTTTATATAGGTACCAACAAAATAAGAGCTATGACAACTCAACGAAGAAAAGAATAATAATATGATAAAAGACTTCTATTTCCGTCATTGTTGTAAAACTACAAAAATATTTTATCATAAATGTTTTATATTTTGAGAAGTTTGTTTTTCGTTTTTATATTAATAAAATAAGAGCACACTACTATTTACACTACACAAAAATGATACACCTACACGAAAATATTACACGAAAGTGATAATTTAATAAAGTGAAATTGTTTAATTATTACAAAAGCATTGAAAAGGCAAAAAAAAATTATTAAGAAAGTTGTAAGGAATAAAATTGCTAGTGTTATAGAAGCGGTCGAACAAAAAGTAATTTATGAATATGTTTGGTGACAATTTTTTCTTTAACAGATTTCATTCGGCTCCGTTTGAGAATAATATTGTGCATGACAATTATTATTGTTTGCCAAACAACACAATTATATCAATTTTGCTTAACAGATTCTACTAAGAGTATTGGGTAGCCTGAGGTAGTTATTCGAAATCTTTTTTCAGAGCTTTAAACTGTCTATGTACTAAATTCATAGTCTTGTCACAGTTTCTGTTATTATGAAAGTATTTAAAAATTTCTTTGAAATTAAATACTGGTACAATTCTAAAGCTGAGTAACTTGCTTTTACGAATTTTTTTCCTCTTTAAAACTTATTTAAAGCTGCTATGATAAGTCGCATCGTTAGTCACCTTCAACATGGATGCACTACATTTTATGATTGTTTATCTTTTTTTATTACATAGTAAGAGACCTTTATTTGCAGCCTAATACATGCATTTATTTGTTTCATATGAATAAATATTTTTTGTTGTTCTACAACGAAATTCAATATTCACAAGTTGAAGCTAAGATGGTTATGGACCAACATTACAGGAAAAGCACTCAAAAACCACAATATTTTAAAGTTTTCAAAGATGAACTTAAAACTAAAACATTAAAAGATCTCTGACTCAAATATCTCAAAAAGTTAAATGTTATTCTTTGATAGCATAGCTCAGGGTTTGAATAAAATTCCAGCTTCGACAACACAATTCCTTCGACAATAATTTAAATAAATTCTTTAAATTGCGTTGGCTTTATTTCCCCCTATAATCGTAGATTAAGATTTTCCGACTTTACATTAATTTTTTCCTATTGTAATCCTTAAAAAAAGAAATTTTTCGCCTTAAATTTTATATTGTCTTCATATAATGAGGTTTCTTTTTGTAGTTACATCCATATCTTGCATATTATACAATTACTTCATTTTAACAATTTTAATATAAGAACAACTTGATATCATCAAAGCAATTCAATAATGTAAAATATGTTTAACACAGAATTTAATTTAAATATATGTATATGAAAATTTTTCGTGTGATAAAGAAGGCACCACGCGGTTGTTTTATTATTTCCGTTTTTTTAATTATAAAGTGTTAGGTATAGTGATTCCGAAGAAAATTTGTTAGAATTTATTAGAATAGAAATTTATTCATTTTGTGTAAAGAAAAAAAGACAAAGAAAGAATGAGTTACAAAACGTCAGCTCATTCTCCCTTTCTCTTTTCCTCCTTAGACTTCGTGTAATTAAGCGCGTCTGCAATATTTTCTCTAGTTTAATTATACATACCGGTTATGACTCCTTATGATAAATTCACTTCTTAATAAAAATATGAGTAAAACTCAAGTTGGTTCTTGATGGAATATTAGTTTCGAGATTACGTCAGGGTTATTTAGGTTGTTTTCAGGTGCTTAAGCTTATGCGTTGATAGAATTGTCCAAATTTTGTTTTTTAAGTAAAATGTAACAGCATAATTGTTTTGTGTGGTAAACGTTTTTAAAATAAAGAACTCCAATGAAAAAATTTTAACTTGCGTTAATATTGAAAACAGTGAAAATTTTCAAAAATGTATCTTGTTAGCTGCTGTGGTAGAAATGGACAATTAGCAAAGGTGCTCAATCCAATTAGCTTTCCCACTTGCTTTTCCACTTGAGCGGATAAATCTAGGTTTTCTAAAAATTTAAATATATGTGTGATTTATTTCAATTTGTATAAAAATAATAATTATTAAATAATGTCATTCAAGTATATTTAATTGCCGTTATGTTCTAAGCTTACTTTAATCGTTTATGGTAATTCAATATTGCATAATATAAAATATCCAACTAAACTTATCCCCTATTTTTCTACAAGTTACAGTCTTGCATCGTAAATAAATAGTGTTTTATCCTTACCTCTTAATGATGCTACATTGCGTGACCTAAACAATCGTCTGATTCTAAAAATATAATAAATTTCTAGCATATGTCAAAAATATTATACACATTTTGTAACACATTGGAAGTAGATATTGCAACTAATACAAAAAACTGAATTTCTACATGATCCAGAATTTTTGCTTCTTCTGCACTAACTGTTTTCCATAGCAATCTGCTACCATGTGAATAATTTTCAAAATTTGTACCGAAAAGAATATTTTTCAAAATTTAACATCATCTTTGAAAGCACCATAATGTGCAAAAAAATTTTTATTACGTAATTAGGAATGAATTTTAGAGAAAAGACATTTAGAAAAAATCTATTTTATTATTTTAAGTAGAAATTAAAAATTTAAAATAACACATGCTGTAAATGAAAATTTATTCTAAATAGAGTAGGAAAACATAATTTTAAGCTATTATTGAGGTATATGCATGTAATATAGAGAATATGGCGTTAATGAAGAAACATAGAGTACCTAGATAGCAAATTTCAATAAAAGAATTATTTATAGAAAGAAAAGTCTATGCATCATCACAAATATATGGCCTTAACAAAAATCTTAGCTATGTGCTTTAAGAAAACTCAAGGAATTTTAAAATTTTGTAAAGCATCATATGCTTTACAAAATCATCCATTTTGCAGTTCATATTACAATAACTTCTACGCTAAGAAATCGCATTATTCCGTTCAATTTAGAATTTTTCTTAAATTAAAAAAGTCACAGAGCTATTCGTTCGGATGATTTATGTATGCCCATATGAATAAAATAATAGGATTCTTCTTCAGTTTTTTGTCATTTCCTAAGTCATTTTATCACTATGATATTGAAATTTGAAGCTTCCTTTATTTCATTCCTTCAAATTCTATTCCAACATTTAATCTAGAATAAAGGAAAATAGTATGTAAGGAAATTTTTCAAAATGAAATTAAAAATTTTCTACAAGTTTTACAAATAAATTGGTTTCCAACGAAATTAGAAATCTTCCTTAAAAACTAAAACTTTTAACGAACATGAAAATAATCGTACAACGTAACAAAATCATAAAAGTTTCTTTTTAATAAATAAAGAGAAAACTGATGTGGCTGATACATAACCGATCGCAAAATGTATTTTCTACTTTGAGAAAGGTGTTGCAGCACAACATCGTAAAAAGTATTTTAAATACTTAAGTTTTTATTTCAATCAGTTTATTTTGGAAAAAGAACTCAAATATTGAACGCTGAGAAATCTGGTTAATGGCTGGGGTAAATTAAGATTTGAATTCTTATCAAAATGATTGAACCTAAATTATGATATGCGAATGGCCTCACAGACAAAAAGGCCGACATTTCTCCGAAAGTCGTTTATTTACAATAGTAGTAGTTTATTATTCGACATGTAAAATTTGATGCTATCACAATACCTCTGTTATTGTATGCAATGTCTTCGGCAAAAATTATTTTATAAGAAATTTTTTTTCTGTGGTTTGGATGAAGTTCGTTTTTCTTGTTAACGAGAATTTCGTTAAAAACAAAAACATATCCTTTACTTCCCATTGTTTTATTTCGAGAAATAATAACAATAACAACTATAATAATAAAAATAATAATAAGAGTTGATAAATATTATTACAAAATTCTGATCAAAATTTTCTCAACTTTCAAAACTTTGCGAATACGTATAGTTTGGTTATAAAGCTAATAAACATGAAATAGTTAATATAAAGTAATTTTGATAATGTATAAAATTTTATTGGGAAAAAATTTAAAATGTGGTATAATCAATTGAAAACTCATATTTTTCATGTAATTAAAATCGAATTGAAAAATTAAGAACAAGAGACAAAGTTTCATTTGACTTTTTTAAATCAGAGTATGAAATGGTCACTCAGGTCGTAAACACTCAATAGACGTTACGTTAACAGCTAATAGTCACAGAAAAATATTTCACAGAATGAAGAGAGATTAGTCTTACACTCTACTTCCTCACTTTCAATAAATTTAAATGGCTTTATTACTTATTGGTAAGAAAATTGTGCAAACAAGAAAAAATGCGAAAATTTGATCCAAGCTATTAAAGTTTCCTCATAGCAGTTGATCTCCTTACTAAGATACATTCAGATCCAACACAGTTAAACAATTAGAGGTAACTGTATTGCCCTGTAAAGGAAAAGTTATTCTTAGGTTAAAATAAAATTGGCGGAACTGGTTTTACAGTCTTTGTAATGAGGTTGAAAAAATTAGGACACAAGCTGATCCAGTGTTTGCTGCATAAGAAACGACTAAAATACCTACAAGATATGGATGGATGTGCTTCGATTCTACGGTCAACATAATAAGTTTTCCGAAACTTTCCAAACAGTAATTGTACATTTCCAGAGCTTTATCTATAATTTTCTGTTTTCTATGTGAAATAAGCAAAAAAATTTTACAAGTATATGAATGAATAGCACTTGATTTAAAACAAGATTCAATTTCAAATGCATATTACGATTATATAAAAATATCGCTTGTCGTTATTCCTACTACACCTTTTTTAAAAATTAGTTGGGGATTTGTATGCTGCATAAAATTTTAAGAAGCTCATTCCATTAAACTTGATTACCACAACTCTTATCTTATTTAATTATAAATTATTCATTATTTTCCTATTGGTTACCTTTAAACAAAAGAAAGAACTTTATTCAGAGAGTAAAAATTTTGTTTTTTAAATAATTAAATTTTTTAAGTGCATTTTATAATTTCAGAATAATTTTCTTAATATTCGCAAGATAATTTCAAGCATAGTCATATTGTTGATTTCCTTTTAAAAATGCCTCTGATGCCGACTTTTTCTTTGGTATTCTCCTTGAAAAATAATCCTGACGGAGGGAAAATGCTTTTCCGAGTTTTAAAAATTAATTTAGAAACTTATTGAATTTTTATTAAACTTAAGTTTTTCTTTTCTTAACAAATGAGATTTTTTTTATTTTTAATTATTGTACCAAAGCAAATCGGTTATTAATAAAATTAAAACATAAAAATCGATTTTAAAAAAAAAAAAAAAAATGCAAATAAGAGGAAAAACTTTTTATTTTTTGTGGTGATTCAATCAAGTGAAAAAAAAAACATAAAAGAAAATTGCAATTTTCCACATAAAGAAAAGGAAATCTTATTCCTTGAAAATAAGGAAAGCAAACCACAAGTAATTTAAACTTGACGCAAAAGTTTTCAGATCAAAATTAACACTATTATTTTTCATGATGTGTGGGGATGAAATTTTAAACTCTTAAAATATTCACACAGAAACTTTACTTTAAATTATTTTAAATAAATTTTCTTCCACTTAATATAATCACTTAAAGGGCGAAAAAGTGTATGAATAGAAAATCTTTATAAAATATGAGATTTATGGCATACACCCTAAAACATAATAAACACGTTAATTATAAAGAATAATCTTTTACTTTAAATGATCATAAGAAAGATTAGCAACTGCACTAAATTCATCCTTTTCAAGAATCATATTCTTTTTAGGTTGGTCTAAATATTTATCGTTTTCAAAAAGTCTTTGTAAATGTTCTTCGAATAAAAACAAAATCTCTGCGCTTTTCAATTTTAATTTTTTGAATATTTATTTGAGGGCGTATTTTCAATCACAACTGCACGAATTATACAATGGTTGGTCCTGAAATGTTGAAAGTGTTTTCGAGATAAATTAAAATAGCAAAAAAATTACAACAAAACAATATGAGCAACGTAAATTTTGCTGAAAAATTTTTTCCAAAGTATAAGAACTATATGAAAAGTTTCTAATAGCTTGGTATGCAAAGGACTACTACTTTTGCCAGCCTATTAATACAGAGGCTATTTTCATGCACTTTTGACTGACTATTTCGTTGACGAAATAGAAACCGTTTGCTTTATTAAGTCAAGAATTTTATATATAAATTCTTTAGCTCTAACATATTTTGGGAGAGAGGCTCAAAAAATTTTGTGAGTAAATTTTTTAAAGCTTTTCTTTCACATGTTGTTTTTAACTCATAAAATCTCGCTTTTATTTTCAGAAAATGACAATATAACTGAAATTATTTTTTTATATAAATTTTTTTGATTTCTAAATAAATCTTTATATTATAAAATCTAATAATTGTTTTTCTTTATTAAAACAATTCTAAGGATATCATGAATTATTTTCCAAGCATTTAAATATTTGATGTTTTTTTTTTTGTTTTTGAATAAATAACAAATAAATAACAAAATTTTTATTAAATTAGCTCCAATATAATAAAATAAGTATAACATTTATTTTGATGTCTTTAGCCATTCAGACATTCATCCCTTGATACATGAGCTACATTCAAAAGAGTGTATATAATAAAATCAATTTTAATTAAATAGCAATTTTTCTCTTTAATTTCCCTAAGTAAATCTTCTCAAGCGTACCATGTAAGGAATCCCTTTTATCCTTATCAAATTTATGTACGAATCATTTATTTTTTGTTTTTTTATTTGGTACTTTTGCCTCCTGTTTTTCTTGTCTTTAATTTCCCAAATTGATTCCATCTATCCATCTAACATCACAAAAAAAAAATAAAAATAAAAAACAAATAAAAAAACATTTTGATCTTTTCTCTTTCATCGCTTCATGTTTTAGTTATTTTCATTATTTCAATTTTATTTCTAAATTTACATAATACCACACTCACACACACATACATATATATTACATGCATATGCGTATATATAATATATACATATGCGGAATTTTGTATGCCATTATTAATGCATTAGAACAAGTTTATTAACATAATATCGTATATGACATGAAAACCATACTACTAGTACATCCTCTAGTGTACGAATTTAAGGAAAACACTAAAAAATAAAGGCTGAAAGGTGATGCAAAATTAATTTATGTATTCACTTCAGGATTAATACATTAAAAAGAACGGAAAAAAATTTGGAATTTTAAAAATTAAATTATTCGAAAAGCATTTGGTGGGACTATACTGTAAATATAATTTTATGTAATGCTACTTATATAAAATTTAAAATTTATTAAATTGTGCATTTGTAATTTTTAATCCAAAAAAGAGAAAAGATGAAATAACCGGAATGTAGAATAATTTTTCTATCCAGAATCAGTGAACCCTTAAAAATTTTTTATAAATTAACAAATTTATAGCCCCCAAAAAAATATTTTTTTCAAGCTATTTTCTAATTATGAAAATAGTTTTGTTTTCAAATCACCATAACGGAAGAAAATATTTAATATATAAAATTAATTCTAAAACTAATTCTCAAATCTTGCCTTGCACCCCTTTTTGTGCCCAGTTATTTCATTTTATATTTAGTTTTTACTAAAAAATTTAATAAGACCTAATTATTATGAAAAAAAGAATGGAAAAATAAAAATTCTGCCAAAAAGGATACCACAGGATACAAATGCGTTAATCTTAAATATTTTGAACAAGTATTTGAGTTATCGGAAAAATTTTTTCGTTTAATAATAAAGCGTTCATGGATGTCTTATGGCATAAATTTTCTTCTCTTGCATCGTAATATTACAATCTGTAAATTCTTAAAATATTGTATTTGAAAACTTATTTAAAATTATGTAAACCTTTAGCAGAAGTGATGGTATGCCAATGGCAGCCATTAAATGAAATAAGTCAATAAATTTAGTAAAATTCTTACGAATAGTTTCGTTCTAGATTTTATTATCAATACAAAAGTAATGCAATTATGAAAAAAATCAGAAAATACTTAAGGGACTACACCAAATTTTTCACTCAATTTATATTTTCTATATTCATATTTCACCATTGAGTCACCTGAACAATTTTAACCAAATTGAGATTTTCTTTTAATCAAAATATTGAGTGGAAATTGCTAGTTAGATTACTCCAATAAATTATTTCTTTATACAGGAAATTCTCCTTTTTAACAATTTTCTCTGTTATCTATAAAAGAAAACAAAATGAATACTAAATTAAAGCTAGTCGCAAAAGAGAAATTTACAAGTGAAATGATGTTGCTACCCACATGTAAACGAAAATTTTTTGCAGTTTTATTTGCGAAGTGTTAAAAATTTACCCACGTACGTAAAGGTTAAGAAACAAATTTATTCAATATTTTAAAATTTTACATATTCTTTTAACAATTTGATTCAGATATTATAAAAATGTAGAGATCTTTAATAAAATGTTTCGGTTTTGGTTAAAATTCCTCTTCAAATCAAGCCATATTTTCTATGTAAAGTATCAAAAATATTCTTTTGAAATATTCTACTCATACATATGTACGAGTAGCTATTAAAGTAAAAAAATAAATAATTCTGCGAAAATAACAAAATTTATTTATAAAAATCCTTTTAATTAAGTAAAAAAATTAAATATAAAATTAAAAACGTCGCATAAAAGGATTTTATTTTTTATATTTTTTTGTTTGTTTTTTTTTAAATTCCAACTTTCTTGTCTTATGAATATTTCGTTTTCGTTTGATGTTTGCAAGGATAATAATAATGAAGAGTTAAGTCAAGACAATAAAATGTGAAGAAGCGCAACTCTTATAATCATTTTATATAGTCTTCATTTTATTGAAAATCATAACAGAAATTTTCAAGGCCATATTTTAATAAGAATGTTATTATATTATTATAAATAAGAAGTATTCGAGGCTGTAGCTTGAAATTCTATAAAAAGAAAAAAAGAAGAATCTTCTGTAGTTCCTCTTTTATTTTTATTTGCGCAAATGAACAAATGTTCTTTCTTTTATCTTTGTATCATGATTTTTATACTTTGAATTGCTATTAAACGGCATAAGTAACATAATCCTATTAAAGTCATAAGTAGATGACAAAATAATATTCAATATTTTTGACTTTTTTTTTATATTAAAACAATACATATGACTTCTACATTGATAATAATATGTGAGTGGGCAGAATATAAATGATAAAAGAATTTTATATGCTCTTACGGATAATCCAAATTTGAATTCATGATGTCAAAGCAAATATAAAATGGTTGTAGACGCAATTTATTCGGTATGGCAGTAATAAATATGTATAATTATAAAAAAAGCGTGGAGACTGCTGTTATATAAAAATGATATTAATTTAGGCGGACGACTTGAATATGAATTTTAAATCCAACTAAAAAAAAAAAACACAAATATTAATATAATGAAAATTTTATTTAAAGTTTAATAACAATTTCTTTAAAAATTATGAACTTTATATGAATAAATTAAAATATTTCCTTTTACAATCGAAAAGGGTGCTGAATTAAAGATGTTGGTGCTGAAATGGATGTTTTAAAGGAGCGTCCTAACGAGTGACATATTATGGAGAATTAACAATCTTGACAACGATTTCAAGAAAAGGCTGCTGTGACATGCGAATATGAAGGGTGTGATTAACTTTTGATGTACAGATGATGAAAGAATACTAGTACAGTCCTCTTTTAGAGGTTAAGCAAAATTTTATGCTAGATTCACTAAGAGCAAGACTTTATAATAAATTCACTAAGTAGACTGGCTTTTCTTTTACAGGATTAGAGAATTTATTGCTAACGGCCCCATAATCATTATGGATTTTAATTTGAAAAAAATTAAAATTTCTGTGAAAATATTTTACGTTTAAATTTATTCGAAATTCAAAATTCGAATATATTTTGGTTTTAAATCAGAACGTTTTCCAAGACCACAAAACCTTTTTAGTCCTTTTTAACGTATTAAATAAAAAAATGTACCCTATTTCTCATTTCATTGGTCCAAACAAAATATATTTCATGGGAATTTTACTTACACCTTACACAAATATTTTTGAATAACATTTTTGTTTCGAAATCAAAATAACATTTTTTTTCGAAAATATTATAAAAATATTTTATTAAAACCAAAGATAAAACAACTTAAACAAAATAATAAAAAAAAATCCATAGAATTAGTAGAGCTTGGAAGATTTACCTCAGAAAAACAAAAAAAAAAAAATATCAAAAGAAAAATTAAAGTATATATGATTTCCGTCTTATTTTATGTTTTTCTTCTTTCTCCCTCTTGTTCTTTTGCGCAATAAATTTTAAACAACGACATCCGGTAAAATTGAATGTGGACCGGAAGATATTAAATCTGATTTAAAAGACGAATATATAGGTAAATAGGTATATAGGTAGGTAGATCAAATTTGCATGAAATAATATAAAAAAAAAATATAATAATAATAAAAATTTTAAATTTCTGTTTATAACAAAAGAGTTAAGAGAACAGAGGTAGTAAGCAATATACAAGTACAAATAATAATATTGTGTCTGTCTTAAAGGATTATGTACAGAAATACATGTGCATTATAATGTATTATAGATTATAATATTATTATTATTATGTAATTCCAACTGTTATATTGCGAAATTGAATGAAATTAAGAGGTTTTATGTATGGTCTTAACCTAAATATTGTAAAAGTAAATAAATGTTTTTTTTTTTTAGATTAAAAAATTTATTAAAATATTATGAGGAGAGTTTACTAATACCTCAACATATTTTGTACATATTATACTTATATGTAATTATCGAAAATAAAATACCTAACGTACAGTTAGAGTATTTTTTCGTAAAAGATAGGTGGACCCTTATAAATTAATTCAAATGGTAAAAAAAAACAAATTTTTAAAGGTCATATTTTTTTTATATTTTAATATTTTTACCAAAAAAAACGTACTCAAGAATTTCATTAAAATATTATGCAAAAATAATAAAAATTAATTCGGATCAAGCCGATGGTATGTAAAGTAGCACATTTCCGTCGAATAACTGTAAACATAATAATATGTTTTAGGAATAATCGTCTCTTGAATTATTCTTACTATTTAATATAATATGTTATATTAAATTTTAAGTTATTTTAAGTATATACCAAAATTATAAAATTTAATATTTATTGCATACTTCTAGGCTAATGACAAAAATTAAATAATTATTGCATACTTCTGGATTGAGAACAAAAATTAAAAGTTCTAATTTAAAACTGAGTTCTTAAGACTTTAAGTTTTCATAACTTTCAGAAAAGCTACGAACGTAAAAATTTCCTTCGAAAGTTTTTTTATTTTGCATATAAAATTTAAGCTTTCTATTGTAAACATTAGACGTACGCACGGACGGACAGATGATTTTCATGAAATTAATACTGTGCTTAAAACGAATACAAAAAAAATAAAATGAATTTTTTTTTTGTTTTGTAACAGTGAATATCCACTTATGTAAACGTTCCACATCACTTTTAATGAAATGCCACACAAAAACAAACCTCAAAATGTTAATTTTCCATCGCAAAAAAAAAATTATGTATATATGTATACATAAGTAAGAAATTATACAATTTTACTTTTAATATATGACCGTATATTTTACATAATAAATTAATTTAAAACCTTGACCTAATTTATTATTACATACCATACATACAATCATACTTTATTTTGATGTAGGCTATAATTTTATTAAATTATTTTTTTTTATTTTTGTTTTTGGGTGGACAACAAGAGAATATTGTTAGAAAGAAATTTTAATATGTATATGTATGGTATTGTGTTTCTACATACATACATTTATGTAAAATGGTTCTGCCTCTAGTATAACTTTTTATTTTTAATAAATTTCATTCTTTAAATGCAATTTACAATGATTTATCATAGAAAAGCTGTTATACAACATAAAAACTTTCTTTGGAAATATTGCAGATGTATTCTTAGTATTTAAATATTTCGTAATGAATTAAATTAAATTTCTCTTACAAATGCGTTGGAATGTTCAAAAGATCTCAAAATTAAAATTATTATCAACATACTCGACCGGAAACTTCTGAATTTTACAAAGAATCAAATGAATTAAGAATGGTTTACTATGAGAAATGTCAGGGATTTATTAATGGTGCAGAAGAGTTATGGAAATGTTTAGAATATTTCAACAAGGCTGCAAAAATAGAATTTTGATGAACAGTGAATAGCGCTCTAATCTCACTGTCATTATTACAATGTTTTTTTTTTTAACTTTAAAGGTCAGTTTGTTGGAGCTTTACATAAAATTGTCAAGGAAGTAGGACTTCTTTACCGGTTTTAACTTCAGTTGAAATTTCTTTACTGTATTGCCAATTAATAATACAACATGATTGTAATTGTTTTGTTTTTACTATTAATCTCTTACGAAATACAACTAAAGTAAATCAAAGAATTAATCAAAGGTACCAGTCAAGGCAGAATAACTAAAATATTAATCGTCCACTTAAAAACCGGTAGGTCACTAGTTGGTGTCCAGTTCTAGACGAAAATTTTTGTAATTTTTTGCCTTCACTAGTTTTTGATTACGTCCCCCATCTCTTCTGCAGTTGTATGAAAGAATTTCCATTAATTATTCGTAGAATTTCCATTAGTCCAATCTTTACCGTAGGTTTGAAGGTTGGTATGATAGGTAAATAATAATTAATAGAAATTGTTGAAATTTTAAATTCTATTCCTGTTTATCATTGGAACGCATTCATATTTTTACACTATGAGACTATTATTTCTTTTAAAAATAAAATATTCTTACTATTTTATTCCAACACGTTTCAAATTTTTTAGAAGGGCCTAGCATACTTTTTAGAACTTAATGTAAATAACTGAAAACGTTGCAATTTTAAAATTTTATGAAAACAAATAAATGTCCCAAAAGAGTTTTTGCCGATATTAACAAAATCTACTTGTATTTTGTAGCCAATCTAGATTATCTACGATATTCAAACCATAATATTGTGATATCCAAAATAATTTTAAAAACAGTTAATGAGTATAATGACCACAAATACATGGGTATTTAAGTTTAAGAATATATTATTATTAAATAACATTCAAATTCTTGAAAATTACCTCAAATATAGAAAAATTATAATTTTTTATAATTCTTAAATATTAAAGTTAAATCTAGCTTGCTTTTCATATTTTCTCTTGTGCATTATGTTTTTTTTTTATTTTTGTCATTACTCTCACTTACATAAAATTTATTAAAATCATTAAAGTTCTTCTTTTATTATAAAAATGTTCTTACTCCCAATACTTGTACCATTTAATAATAATAGTTATAGATTTTCTAAGTGTATAGAGATTTATAGATTTGTAAACGAATGAAAATTTATTGATTTTAATTTGGAACGAAATACCATAGGCACATTATGTGCACACCTACATTGTCGTATATAAAAACCAGATGCATTTAAAATCTTTGAAAAGTTTATAATCAAAAATAATCGGGGATGGTATTAGTAAAATGAAAAATACGTTTATAATGCCTACTTTAATTAAAAATTTGTTTTTGAAACCGCAAAATCTTTCTTTATTCAAATTCAAACTCAGCATTATGAATATATTTGCTTAATAAGAAAATAGTGGTTACTTCTCATGTTAGTATTAGATTTTTTAAAAGTTGTACATTCCAGATATTTTAAAGAAAAGTTTCGATTTGATTAATCAACTTCGGAACAAAAATTTTGACTTCTGGATTCCAAATTCGAACATTAAGACTAAGTTTAATACATTGCTTTTACTCTTTCGGCTACAAATGTGTTTGGCGCTTAAAAATTAAAAAAAAAATCAATTTAGGCCTCTCCAAATTTCAATGCAAATTAATATTTAGTAAATTATAAGAAATTTCAACTGGTGTTGCAAAAAAACTTCAAAGTGCCTTCAAAAATCGTCTCTCATAAGCCATTCGGGTCATTCAAACCACATTTTATTCCTGAAATCAAATATGTGGTTAACTGAGTTATTAACAGAAGATTTATTTTGTGGTTTCAAACTGAAATCAAACATAATTAATATTGAATCAATTGAAATTTCTGAAGCGATCGTTCATGTATTGTACAAATTTGCGACATAATAAAAAAATGTTTCAAAGCATCCTTATGTTTGCAGTACTCATACCAAATTTTCTTAAAACATTTTCCTATACTTTCTAATTTTCTTCACAATTCTCTTAAGAGGTTTACACTTCTTTCCAATTTTAGTATTAGACAAACACATTATAAAGGCTTTTATAAAACTTTAAACAACAAAAAAACAAAATCGAAAGAAATATTATAGTTTCAGACTAGGTTAACTTACTTTTTATGAAACTAGGTCTCTTAACGAGATATTCTCGTACATAAATTTTTGGAATAAATTTTAAGGATTTTTATTTGTTCCTTGTTTTTTTGTTGTTTTTACAAATTATTTTATTATAAGAATGCAATATGTGGCCATACATGAAAATAAGGAAACAAAACTTTATATAAGTTTTAATGCTACTGAATGGTTCATTATGTGTGCATGTGTATGCCATGTTCAAAAATCTATAGTTAGTCTATAGTCATAGTTTGTATGTAGGTTGATAACGTTAGAGACGTGTTATTCCATTTATTTGGAAATTTAAAATTAGTAAAGACACTGTCAGAAAGAGCAAAAATAGATACAAGAAAGAGATTAGGTTCTTTTTCACACAAGTTTTTTTAGGGCACTTTAAATTTAAGATAAAAATTTTAGTAAATTTTTTTTTTTACATTTTGTTTCCGTATTGAAAAAGGTTCAGGTGAATTTTTTTCTTGCTTGAGAAAAATTTTATTTTTGCACTCTTTTGTATTTTCATTTTTAACTAACTATACTTGAATTTTTAAATGGAAACTTTTTAATTCAGATACAGATGTCGCACATAATAATTCAAAATATTTAGAAATTAGTTTGAAAGTTTGGAGTGGAAAAAAATAAAAAGAATCCAAAAACATCTTAAAAATGTGACGTCTTTGGGAACTAATTTTGTTTTTACACGTGTTTTGTATTATTTCGGAAAGAAATCATTCATGATACTCTTCTAATTTAAGGACTTAGAAAAAGAATAAAAGAAAAAAGGAGAAACGTGCGAGGAAAACATTTTCTATGTGACTATGATTTTTACTATGACCACCCTGCACAATATATCAAAAAGAGAGTATATCCAATTAATTGATAGAATGGACGGGCAGAAGGATGGACTGGTAAAATGAAATAGTGACCACATATTTATACACAGCTATAATATTCCATTTATCAAGCTAGAGATATGAGATATGGCGCAGGCACATATTTTTACTATACGGAAATCAATTTTGAGCAAGATTTGCCCACTAGGGCTGGTACTTCTTGTACCAGGTTTTTGTGAGGCCTTTAAAATTGTTCCCTAAATACGATTATGCGGCATATCGCCAAAAAGGTCTCCAAAACTTTTTTTCCAAAAGCTTGTTTAATATCGGTCTTCCAAAGTCATCAAGAATGCGACATATGAATGCGAAATAAGGACAAAAACAAATCTATAGTTATGATAGCATTAGCATTTTTAAACGTAAAATTCTCAACATTTTAGGTAATCACAATTTATTAGAATAATTATCTTGATATTGGAAGACCCAAGTAATACCCATGAATATTGACCAAATTTAGATTTGTAGTAGAAAATCAGTCATCCTAATTCTGGAAATGTAGCCTGTCGTTATATAGGCCAAATCATGAAATTTTTGTATTTCCAGTTCCACAGAATAATAAAATATATATTAAAAATAGGGAAAAAATAAAAAAAAAAAAACAATTTGTTTGCATGTGTAAGTAAAACATGTAGTTGTAACGTATCTGCTTCTTATATTTGTAGGAAATAAGTTTCATATTAAATTTATGACGTAATTGTGTATAACAGTTATAGTTGACTATTTTCTTAGTTTCGTGTTAGTTGACAAACGTTCCAATAATAAAATTATTTACCTTGTAACTTTAAAAAATTCTATTTTTAAAATCTTTTCAAAAGAATTTCTTTTAATATTGTAAAACGTAAAATTTTAATTACCTAAATTATACCCTCTTATATACACGAGGACATTCAACGATTCTAAGAAGTAACCATAATTTTTGTTATAATAGGTAACAATGTCACAAATAATAATAAAAATAGCTGACTACCTTACATACACATAAATAATAAATTAATTTCAAAGTGCCTAATCTTCATTTTGAAGAATTTTTTGGTTGTGATATGACATGCTGTTAATGTTCTAAAAAAATTTAATATAACATACTTTTAGGGGAAAATATTCTAAAAAAAAAATAAAAATAATCTATTTATCATAGCTTTGATATTCCGGAACATTTTCCTTTTTTATCATGGTGATTTGAAGTATGAGGTTTTCTGCTTTTTGAAAAGATTTTTCCATTTTCTTTTTTTTTGTAAATATAAAAGAACATTTTTTTGCTGTATACTTTTATTAGAATATCTAAATTTTTAATACGCTTATCACTGCCATTACGAAATTTATTAATGATCTTAATGTACTGGAGTAACATAATAAAAGCAGCATAATATGTAATTTCCTTTTCTTTTATAACAAAATTTTATTTGTTATTATTCTTGTAATAATTTTTTTTTGACAATGAGAATACCTAATAGTGATAAAAAAATAATTTAGGGATTCCATCTAATATGGTAAAAAAAAAAATTAAGAAAAAAATTGAGCGGATCAAAGATTTATTTTATTTTTATGAATACTTTCAAATGACAAAAGATGAATCCATTTTTTTCTGCTTCTTTGGTATTATGTTGAATAATTACTATTCTCAAAAAAAAGATTAATTATACTAAAAAGGCTGTTGAATAGAAATGTAATTTTATTTTTCTATACTTTGTATTATTCGAAGAAAATGTCAACAGGCGATTTTTATACTTAATTATGATGTTCCAAATTTTCATAATAATTTCATTTAAATGTTATTGTAAAATAACGAGAATATAGGGAAAGTTGACCGTGATGACTCTGTGATTCCCGAAACCAAATATAACTTGTGATGTTTTATGGCAGCTAGTGTCACGACTAAATAATTTCAACTTAAGCTTTATCATATTATAAGAACCCTTTAAAAAAATCCCTTGTGAAATTTCAATACTGTACTTTCTGTAACTTTTGAGATCTAGCCATATAATTTTTTAATACCAGCTATCCGAACCAGTGAAAATTTTGTGAGTTCAGCTTAACTAGTTTTTGAGTTATCGCTGGGACGGACGGACAGACGGATAAACATGGTTAAATGAAATCAAAATTCGACTCTAATAAAAATATATGCTGGAGTCTATTAACCAGACCATTATTTCTTAGCGTTATAAGCGGTAAGGCAAATTTATTATATCTACAATTCGAACACACGCTCGTACGTTCGTTCGGATAGAATGAGCAGTATTTTCTTTTTCAAGATCATTTTGTGCCTAAAACTATTTAATTTTTTAATTATGTATAATTAATAGCTGAAATTTAAGATATGTGTGAAATTTCTTTGGATAATTTAAAGAACACACAAATTTTTGTTTTTCTTTTAGAAACTAACTACATATTTTCAAAATTTATTTGATTCCTCAATTTTAATATAGTGAACGTAAAGATTTTTAAGATATTTAATTAATTTCGAAAGCACTGAGCAAAGTATTTAAAACAAAAGTTTCGAATGAATTCGATTCAAAACTTTTACTCAATTTTTTAGATTCGGCACGTAATTGAATACCTATTGGACAGCTATCGAAATATAATTTTATACATCTATTTAAGCTATAGGCGGTATAACTGTTGCCTATTCAGTATATTCTAAGCAGCTATCGAAGCTTAGAATGGCCAATAGCTATACTGGAACAAAAATACAATAACATAGTAGCAAAGGCAACAATCAAATAACCTATAAAACAGGAACACTTTGCGACAAGAATGGACCGCTAGTTATAAAGTCTTCAAAGATAAAATTAGATCGCATTTATAATTTAACTGCATTTTATTTGTTAGCAGAACAAACTCACAAACTTTTTGAAAAAATTTATACTTCCTAGAAACTTTAATTAATTTTAAATTTTTGAAACTAATAATTTACTAATTTGCTTAGAAATCCAGTTGGGTATGAATAGTGTAGCTTGAACAAACTCAACAAATTTTTCAAATTTTGATTAGATTTAGAAAATAATGGTTACTTAGTTACGTTTTATCTACATAATTTTTTGTATTTTTGTGATCATGTACTTATTTCTTCCCATTTTTGTTAATCGAACTGATAACTAGCCCAGTGGGCGAAGAACTCTCTCAAATTCATTTTTGTTTTACAATTCAGAAGATCACCCATGTAAGAAATTGTTTTGTAAGTAACAATATTCGTAATACAATAACTAATTATTTATAACTATTGTGAATATCTCAAGTTTCGAGTAAAACGAGACCAACATTAAAAATTTCTTTTCTTTTCGAAAATTCTTCTTGATAATATTTTATTACAACAATTTTTCTCTAAGTTTACGTTTATTGAACTCAAATTCAAGTACTTCAATAATTTTTATATCATTTATAGGTATTTGCGTGTATAGATATACGATTGTATGCGTAAATTGCTTTTATTATTGTTAAAATGTAAATTCCCAAGATAATAAAAAAAAGAGTAGGTACTTTTATTTTATATTATTACTGACATCGTCTAACGAAACTTATCACCACTAAAGTGTATAATATGAGAAATCGATTGTTTTTGTTTTGCACAAAGTGTCTAAGTACCTACTTTTCATACACATATATATGTGTTTACGTACATCTAAGTATGTGCCAATATTTGTCAACATCTGAGTTTGCATGAGAACTATGTTTCAGATGTATGTATATGAAACAGTTGTTTGTTATTGATATTTTGGTATTAAAAACTACTAAAATAACGTATACCAAATTCTTGGATAATATGGAAACGAAATTTAATTGTGGAGTTGATATATGAATAAACGCGAGTAATTCAGTTTTAAAATATGTGGTATCCACCAGGTACCCTTGTTATATAGTCACAAAATCATAACTGTCAATTTGACGCGGCCCGGCAAGTTGTATACTTAGGCTACTAGCAAGCTCTGATGTCACCGGATCTCTCCTTTCCTCCACTCATTCAAACCCTATTTAAATCTTAGGTAAATTACTATTCTTTTAATAAATTACCAATAACTTTGAGATAATAAGAAAAAATGTTTGTTTATTATTGGAAATTCCAACGCTTAAATAACATAATGATGGCAATACCACACACATATCAGAATAAAATGACATACTGCTGAAAAATTAAATACTTTTAGTTGAAACATGGAGGTTTATTGACTGGAATTTTGAATATTTAGTATTCCATTTTAAGAAAAAGCTATTTAAGAAAATTCATGCTTGAAACCTAACATAAAATCAAGTTAAATGCACAAAGAGCTCATGAAATACCTTGTACTACATTTTATCATCTTAAAATTGGAATCGAATTTCTTTTTTTTTTTTAACGTTTTAATGATTATTTTTGAAAGGTAGTAAATAAAATAACTATGTACGTACATATATAGAAAAATGAAATAAATAAAGGTAGTAATAACTGAAATATTCGTATATAAGTAAGTAAATGATGATAAATACACTTTAGAATGATACTCTAGAAATTGTAAACTTTCAAGGACTCTCATATATTTATAAAAATTTAATAAAGAAGAATTGTTTTGTCTGTCTCTAGTATCTTTAAATGATACTGTTAATATCGAAACCTTGATGTAAAGTTTGATGACATTGCGTAGTTAAATTAAAAATGGAATTGATGAATTACCTATAATCCAAAAATCTGGGGTTATAACGATTTAACACTTATAAAATTTGAAATCAGATCACTGCTAGGATTAAGAAATGAAGTAATAATTTTGTAGTTATAGTAAAAAATAAGATATTTAAAATAAAGAGAATAGAAAGCAAGTAAAAGAGAACAAAGAATTTAAAAAATTTACAATTTCATATTTTTTTTAATATATCTGTAGTTGCACACAATTCAAATAAAATAAATACAAATAAGAAATAAGTACAAGGAACGAAAGAAAAATCCTTTATGGTGACATCATAAAATTCGACCATTATATTTAGATTTTTATTTCAAGAGCACCTCTCCATTATCTAGATAACACTTGAATACTTATAAAACTCAAAAATTCAAATCGACTGTAAAATTCTTAACAAAAACTAAAATATCCTTAATAATATAAAATTTACTTAAATTTTTTATGCTTCTAAATACACAACTTGATTTGTCAAAAATGGTTTTTATTTTTTTCTTTCCTCATTTTTACGTTCTTCCTGTTATTCCTTATTGATTTTAACTATTTTATTTTTCCATTTTTTCTTTCATTTTGCTATTCTGTTCAAAAAGTCATAAAAAACAAAGTATTATGGGGACTCATAAATGGCACGTACAAATAACGAAATATCAAAAGAAAAAAAAAAGAGTGCTCTAGATCGAATTTTCATCTTTCGTAAATTGAATTCTCACTTCTATTTTATCGATTGTGCCAATGGAAATATAGGAATAATAAAAATAAATAAAAGATGGGAACTGAAGGATTATATTTTTATGAGAATGGTTGTGAAAGAGACAACAACAAAAAAAAAATTGATTCCACAAACCAAAATGGAATACATAAAAATTCACATACATTCTTTACTGTTTACGATTACTTTTTTAAACACATACACACGTAAAAAGTAATATTTTTTTTTATATTTGTATGACAAACACAATAGAATTTGGAATTGTATAATGGCATATTTTTTAAATACAAAAATAATGTTTCGTTTTGGGATTGAGTTACATGAAAATAATGTTGTTACCGTTATTACAAGAAATACGTAAAATATAAGTATTTTAATATTATATAGTTCTTAATTAGGTTTTATAATGTGAACGCCTTAAATTTTAACTTGGAATAAAAATTGCATTGGGATTCTCTTTCTTGCATTGGGATGATAAAAATATTGAATCAGAAATTGTCATTTTCTCAATTAGATTTTAAATAATTTTTCTATACTAAAGTTTTAAAATGGAAAAAATTTCATATTTAAAAAGAAAGTCCGAAATTTAAATTATTTCACCCACATTTTTTGTTTTTATCTTCTTTCATAATTACCGTATAGTGTCGTTAAAAAATCAAGAGTTTTTTATAGCTCTAGTAAGACCTAGCACCTAAACAAGATGGTTCTACGAAGAGGAGTAACTTTAATTCAAAAGAATTGTGGCCCTTGAGGAAATAATCTAGGGAAGACAGTGGAAAGTAGTTTGTCAATCTCAAATCTAATATATATCTGAATCCCTTATATATATTATAAACCTTATACAATATATATTTGTAATATAATATCCTTTATTATCTGATAAAGGCCTGAATTTTTACATTAACGTCCAACTGCAACTGTCATTACAAGATTATCAAATTAGAATGTAAGATAGAATTTATTGTGCATAAAATTGTGTATAAAATTTTGTTATTAACAATATTTCTCCTGTATAGTATATAAGCTGATGGGGAATTCATCGGGAATGAAAAATTTGAAATTCATATTCAGAAATTGAAAATTTCGAAGACAATTTTTGTATTCATCATTTGATTCTAAATTTTCTAAATAATTCTTCAACTTTCAAAATCATTAATGAAAATTTCTATAAATACCAAAGAAATGACAACGAATTCTTCTGAATTCTGTGAATTTATTAATACGTATAATAAATACTTTGAATAAATAATATTTCTCTTATAAAAACAACCAATACAACCACATAATTAAGATTTGCATTTGCACACTCCTTAGAAATTTCAAATGCACACAAATAAATTATTCTATACCAATTTTCACACTAATCATTATTAATTTATAATTTTTCATTGTTGGCATTAAAAAAAAAAAATTAATTTTTCACCTAGTTTTCAAAATTTTATTTTTACTCAAGAGTGAACAATAATATAATTATGTCCGGTATACTCTTTTATAAAAAGCACAAAATACCAATAAAATAATTTCCCAGAGCGATTAAAATAAAAACATAAAATTCCAGAAAAGTAAACTATTTTAAAGGGATAATATTTTTAAAGGGAAAATAAAAATATAACAATTATACATTATATAAGAATATTATTCATCCTCTTCCTTGTTTCTATTGTATAGCTATATATTAAATTTTCACCAATTCATAACTTGCGAAAGGACTAAATTTTTCATTCTTTAAAATGAAATACAGCTAAGGTGCCTAAACGATACAAAATATAAGGAGAATCTCTAGTGGTGCACATTTTATTTTCAACTATATTAAATTGCATTTTATATAGAATTTTTGTTTTCAGTTTGGTTTCTTTTTGTTTTTTTTTTTGGCATTGGAATAATGAATGTTAAAAGGTTTTCTGAAGAATTCTCATCTTAATTCTCAAGCTGATACACTTTTGAATTCACAATATGAACTGGTGGCATACTTCAAATTACCTTAACTTTGTGCTCTTCTTGATTTATTCTTTACTGCACTTTAGTCTTATTGCATATGTATGTAAGTATATCGTAAGAGTTGCTATTATAGCATAAGAATTGAAATCGTTTTAAGTTTTCATTTTTCCAAATATTTTTTTTTTGTTTTTATCTTGTGTTTAGAATTTCTTTTCTTTCAAGTTTAAAATTATTCGCTTCCGTTTTCTTATTTTCATTTTTGTTTTGCTGTAAAAAATGAGAAAAATAAGAAAAAAAAACCTTTTTCTTAACCTTAATCCTTTTTATATGAGTTTGTAACTAAGTAGTAATATTTTACTGATGAAGGATGATGATTGTGTATATAAGTACATAAATCTTAAGAAAACTAAAATATTTTTGTATAATGAAGTATAAAAGAAAAAGTGAATTTCTTTTGATGTTGGAAAGATTCAAATCCTTAAGAAAAAGGAAAAGTTTACTTTCTTATTCGACTTTTTTTTTTGATTAAATAAAACCAAGGCATATTTACGTTTGTGCATAAATATTTTTAGTTATATGAGAAAAACTGATTTTCTGAATTTTGGTTAAAACATTATTTTTATGCAATTATTTTATAAACTTCTCATAAAAGCGCATTAACATAAAATGTTTCCGTTGAAGAATATTTTGCCTCCTCTACAGCTAAAAACAAGAATATTATAATTTTTGAGCCATCGTACATATTTAGCCAGTTTTTTTTAAGGTACAAATAATTTGAGGGAAAAAATTAAAATTGCTCAATAGTAGCAGCCTCATATTCATCAACTTTTGAATATATAAGATTAGCAACATTTATAATAGTCCTCCCTTTTTCAAATTCAAACTTGAATGCACTGAATTAAAATATTTTAATTTTAAGTAGTAAAAAATTTGAGCCAAATAAATTTTGATTGCGTAATTTTAAGCAAGTGATATAGCGTCAGTTAAAAATATTTGAAGTGACCATAGCATGTTGCAATCAAAATACTATTACATAAAATAAAAATCATGGCGAATCTTTAACCAAATCATGGTATAAAAATAATATACGAAAAACACATGAAGTTTCTAAAAAATACAATTCAAATTCGAAGGTAACTATAAATTTTAACAACTCTATTTTGAGAGTTTCTGTAGGTATTTCCATTTTCGCCCATATGGGTGTGTTCTGTGCTTATTCACATTATTCAAAATTTCTATTATGACTTCCAATAAAAATAGTGGAAGATAAATGTTACCTGAAAATAGCTCGCTATCGACATTTCTTTAAATAATATGCTTAATGAGAGTAATTAAAATTTTTATTGAAAAAACTATTTTCAAAACAACTAACAAGTAAATGCTTGGAATTGAACGCAAAAACAATCGAAGAGGATATACAATTGCTCCATATCGTGTCACTCAAAGATTACAATGTTTCGGAGAAATGTGCTCTTTAGTTGATTGCAAAATTATAACTTGAGTCGATTTGGTTTAGTTTTGAACAACACGCATTATACAATATGTAATACTATCACTTGTTCACCTTTGAGAATCATTATTAAAGGAAGCATATCCTATAGTATTCATATAAGTTATGAGTTTAATTTCAGTTAAAATACAGGGAATTAATTTCAAGTAATCTAACAGGTTGAAAATTTTTCAATATTTCCGAGTACCTGTCTATATGAAATTTCATTAGCTATATATTTAAACTTAATTTAGATAATACCGATGTAAACACACTAACACGTGCATATTTCCCCACAATTTCGCTTCCTATTTTTAGAATTTCTTTACACTCAACAATATTGAAAATTATGTAATATCATCGAATCAAATCGAATTATCGTCAAATGTATAATTTAAAAAATTCGTAAATATATAATAATGGGCACTTGATTACTCTTTTGAATATAATACCGAAGAGTTTTAATTAAAACGAGTATTAAAGAGAATTTTCTCATCAACCAATGTAATGCTAGTATAAATTATGTAATGTGAATTTGGAGAAAAAAATTATGTAAATTGTTTTAGAATATTCCATTAGTGAATTGGTTTATACCTTGAAAAAAATTATGTATTTTTATTTTGCAGCTCTTTAATCATAATATCGTCTTCTTCCCTTCGTTTGGTGGATTATGTATTTCCCTGTAGGTAAAACTTTTACACATGCGGCAAATTTTATTTAACTCATACCGTATTACGGTAAAGGTAAAGAATGAAGGAAAACCATTGAATTTGGGTTTCCTCGTTTCAGCATAATAATTCTAATAAACTCAACAGAAAAAAAGCAAGTAAGAGTACACATAAAATAAATAAAATAAAAGTTTTGTTTTTTTTTTTTTAATATAATTTTAAAGGTCTGTGAAAATTTAAGATTTTTATACAAAAAAGAAATTTTTCTTCGAAGATTTTCTCATTTAATATAAGTATATATAGATATAATATTATGTACGTATTGATTTTTATAAAGGATTTAAGAAAGAAAAGTTACACATAATGTGAAACATAATTAAAAACTTTTATTTTTATTCGACTGTAAGAACAAAGTCTTTAATATTAAAGGAAAGTTATAAAATGAGCCTTGAATAATGCTTTTAAGGTTATTAATAGTAATCTTTATAATTATTTAAAAAATAAAAGAAAGCTCGTTGCTTCCAGTTATTATCAAATATCAGAAAATTATGTTGAGCAAAAATTATTCAACTACTTTAATGAAAAATAAATATTTTTAGTTTGTTATCGAGAATATCGTATATTTTTCATCAGCGGCTGAGATATTTTGTGACCCGGCTGGAAGTTTCCTGATTTGACGTGGTTGCTGTACTGTAGTTTGTAGGAGATGAGAATCACAAAAGATCTTCTAAGACGACCTGAAAAAGTTAAAAGGATCCCGGCCCTCTACGCGAAAAAAACTTAGATTTTAACGAAGATAGCTTTTTTCGTTAAAATCTTGATTTCGTTATAACGTAACAATTTGCATCCTCTTCATTTATTAAAAGATATTTCCGTTAAATATGATTGAGTTATTAACTTTATCGGACTACATATCGTATATCGTGGATCTATATATCGTATGTCGTGAATTAATATAACCAAATTTGTACGCTTATTTCACGAAACATTTGTAAATTGTTTATTATATTATTAATATAATATATGTATGTGTTATTGTTTGATAACCAAATCTTTAAACCTTTTAATCTAATCTTAAAATTAAAAGTAATTTCAAAATTTTCCTAAATTATAGAAGATATTCAAGAAAATATTGATAATAAGTTGAGTTATAACAAAAATTTTAGAAAATACACAAATTGTGTAATAATTTTTCTTTTGCTATAGCTGTTATTAATAAGAATTATCGAAAAATTATTTGAATTTATTTTATAATCTATAGACTCAAACGAATCGAATAATCACGAATTTATAAATTAAAGCGAACAATAACAACTCAATGTTAATAAAATTAACGTTTAAATAACTCAATAGCAAGATTATCAAACAAAGTCACTCCGAATAAGCAGTTTTAAGTATACTTTTACTAATATTCACCTCAAAAAGTGACGAATTAATATTTTAATTTCTTTGATAGAAATGGAAGATTTTTTTGAGTGGCGTCATTGACTCATTAGTTTTCAAAAAAACTTAGGGAAGAGGAAACAGTTTGTTTCAAAAAAAAAAATTATTTCAAGTAAGTTAAGCTTGTTACATGTTAATCCATAATATTTTCGAATAAATTAAAAGCCACAAATCAAGCAATTATTAAGGAATGAAATTTAGAAATTCGTAGTAAAATTAAGAGCTGCTCTCGAATTTGACTAAGAAACGATTATTTTTTATAATAACAAAATTAAAGTATTTGTAAACTAATTTTTTTTTTATCGTATATAAAAAAAGGACATTTATTGGTTTTTCTTTTCTGTTTCACTTAATTGCCATGTGTATGTTAACGTAGCAGAAAGTACAAAATAAGGAAAAAATTGTTTGTATATTGAAAGCAGTTTAAAAAATTATGACCCACTTTCATATTTATACTTTTAATTTTGTATTTATTTCCCTATTTTATTATTATTCTTATTCATTTATATTATTTTATTTTTTGTTCTTTCTTCCTTTTTAAATAATAAATTTCGTTATCCTTATTGTACAATTTAAAAAAAACAGAGTGCGACCAAAAACGGAAACTATGTAGTTAAAAAAAATAAACAAAAATTTTATGTATAAAATTTGTACAAAAAAAAAACAAAAAAAAAATGATTTTAAACCTGTTTACGACAGATTAAAATGAGTTCAAACAATAAAGGATAAAATGATCTCGTTATATTGCATTAAATGAAACTTTATATTCATTAAGAATGAAATTTTTACCATAAGGGAGAGAGGAATGAAGGGGAAAAAAAACCAGTGGAAAATGGGAGCATATATTTACATGTACGGAAGAGGAAAAGAGGTGAAGAGATGAAGAAAGAGGAAAAAGTAAAAAATGAGAGAAGTAAACGCAACAAATCGACCGTTTTATTTAATTTGAAACATTAAAAATGAGAATTTTTATTCTTTTGTTTTTTTTTTTTTTATTTTGTCCACTTTTAACCCAATTAGTACTTTTGCCTGCAGCTGAGACATTTGCTCTTTTTATCGTTTTTATAATATTATGTATACATTTACTTTATGGTGCCGGGGCTCGTTGGAGTATTTTTTAAAATAATGTTTTTTAACTACTCTTAAAAAAAGAATTCGATGACAAAAATTGCAAATATTAATTTTATTTGTACTTGTTTTAATTTTTTTCATTTTAATTTGCTTTGGCTCTTGTTTGAAAAGAAAAAGGATAAAGAAAATTATATTTGTTTTTTTTTTTTGTTTTAATTGTTTTCATTTTAATTTGTCAAAATTAAATAAAAAATTTTATCCTACATTGGATTTCATTGCATTTTTCTTTTTGTTTTCTTGTTTTGAATAAAAATTAAATTTTAAATACCATCTTTTAAAATTTTTGTGTTATTTTATGAAACATATTATTAAGAATTCCTGGGAATTTATTATGTAAACTCAGAAATTATTAAATTAGTTCAATATTACAAAAAAGAAGGGGCGTACATATCCTACGTTTCATTTGATTTCAAGTGAGCAATTTAATTGTGAATATTAATGATGTACTTAATATATGTAGCTATTCAAAACTTTGTAAGTCCCTCGACAAAATAAAAAAAATATTTGTTTGTAAAAAGAATTCTATATGATCGAAAATGTCATTCTTGAAGTATAGATTATAGAAGCATTTGATCTGAAACTGCTCATATTGCAATGATATTTTAAAATGCATATATAAAATTAATATTCAAATCTGACACCAACTAATCACAGAAAAAACTGAATTATTTTTGAAATTTAATTTGGAATAAATGAGGAACTGCAACCCTGTATATGGTAAAAAATCTAAAATCGATCCATAGTGAAAGAGAGTTTTCCGAGCCCGAGCCCTAATGTTTTTGAAAATTAAATATTAAATTTCAAAGAAATTGATTTATTATTTCATTTATTATAGCGATTGCTTTCAAATTTTTCACATTCGCTGATGGGGCGGCGGTCGACACTGCAGCTATGGACTGGTCTGTGCTTCTTTAGGGGAGTGAAAGAACATTATAGATGAGGAAACTAGAAGAAGAGTAAACTTGAACGAGTGAGCTGCAGGTATTGGGAAGGGGAGATCTCAGTATTGCAGCAGGTATTTCGACGAGAAACTGTTTATTGGGAAACATGGTTAAGAGACTGGTCGTTTCTTCATCAGGTATTTGCCGGTGGTGTCAAGACATCACGATGGTGGAGGATGTGTATCACGTGCTATGAGAGTACCCCGTTCTGATATGGAGGAGGGAACGCTTTTTGCTACTTTAACACCTTCCTTTCATTACGTCATCCATCCGTTCTGCAGTTATATGAAGAAATTTCTATTAGCTAACTCGAAAGTATTTTATTTACATAAAAGTTCAAATAAAAAAAAAATTTTTAGTATTTTTATGTGAGCAGTATAGGTACGAACTTTCTCCATTAACAGATCTTCTGCTTTATTTAAAAAAAAATAAAAGAAAATTATTTTACAGCAAAAGAAATTTTTATTATTGAGAGTGAGGCTAACATATTTAAGTTTTTCTTTCCTTGTAATCGTTCCAAAAATTAAAGAAGTAAAAACAAATTAATTAAATTCCAAAAATGTTTTTGAAATTACTTCTAAAATTTAATTTTAGCTGCCCCAACAGTTAATTTACTTCATTTGCATCAGAAATTTTGATAATCGCAAAACGTTTTTCTTCCCAGAATAAGGTACAGAAAACAGGAAAAAACAAGCAACTTTTTTAATAAATTAATTCTTAAAAATTATTTTAGAAATTTTATACAACCTCTATATACAAAGATTGTAATGTAATTTATATATAAATCGAAAAATAAATTTCTACGTGCCCAAGAAAAATGCACAAGACAAATTAAGTAGGTGTATGATTTGTTGGTTGATGGCAACGCCTCTTGTTATTATTAACTACTTTGCTAAATTTCATATGAAATTTGGAAATTCAATGCAGATTTAAATTGTTTCTGTTGTTTGTTGCACGTTATTGCTTCAAAAAAAATCAGTGTAAATATTTAAACTGTAGCAAAATATGAAGTTCTTTCAGCAACAAATTTAAATTATTATAAAATGTCACTTGGAACAGGTTACTTTAAAAAATAATTTACAGTGATCTGCGCTTACAATTTTCACCATATCTTTAAGAATTTAAAATTTCGTGTTAAACAGAAAGAAATTTACCTCTTGGCTTTAACCTCACAACAAATTTTGACAATTTTTTTTTCAGCAAAATTTTTTCATAATTACTCAAATCATTCAGGTATTTTGTGCACACCTTTTATAACTTTAATTTATTGTTAATCAAACCCAAACATTGTCCCAACATAAAACTGCATTAGAGAACAAAATGTAAAAAATTTTCAAGCACAAGGCTTGGTGATCAATTAATTTTACTTAAACAAGTACATGAACTTTTTATGTTAATAATCTCATGTGTTTTAAAAACAATTTATCGGGTTTCTGCATGATTGATATAATTAAAACAGAATTATTGGATAAATCTTAGAAAATTGAAAAAAAGTGAAGCTTTACTATTCTCATAAAGAATAAAAATTGTAATCATTATAAAGTAATTTTGGTTCTTATAAGAGTGTTCATTTGGCAATCACCTTTCCAATCTGAATAATTGGGCACAGCAATGAAAAAATTGCAGAAACAAAAAATAGAAAAATAAATGAAACTATAGTAATCTTTTTCCTCTAAAATGAGCAAAAATACAGAAAATTACAAAAAAAGCAATAAGAGAAACTCGTAGAGTTGAACGTGTCAACTGTACGATACCCATTAAAGAAATTTTAGAGCAACAATTTTTTTCAGAATAATAGTCCTGTTGCTAAACTTATTTGTATAAACATAATTTGTAGTGATTTTTAAAATACCGAAAAATTGTTTTCAAAAGTTGTACAGTAACTTTTACAGCAACCTTTACAACCATAACCAGATTTTATACATAAGAAGCAAATTCTATTGCTTCGTTTTTTACTATTAAAACATCGATTTTGTGCTTGAACACTGTGGTCTTCATAGTTTTCGAAATATAATTAAATTATTTTGAGAGTTGTGAGGCATTTAATTTGACATGGATACTACATTAACGAATTCAAAATAAACATGGTTTGGTAATAACTTTATTCATTAATAAATATCATCTTAATATTTTACAACATTAAGAATTTTATGAAAATGTGATTATCTTATCATAAATGCATTTTCGAAGTATGGCAGCGACGACGACAGACGGACCAATTGATGACCGGATGTGCGAAGAGGCACGACTCAATCAAATAAGTATATCTCAGTATTACAAACACAGTGTCAAATTTATAATACCCTTCGAGCATTCGTTGGTATACAGATGTAAAAATTTAAGTATATTACATTTATATTTGTATATGAATTGCATGCGAAAAATTCTCTATTTTAAGCCTTTTCAAAAAAAAAATTAAATATTTCTGTGTATATTCTGTGAAATAATAATTGCAAATGAAGTTTATCTTTATCTTACTTTAACAATTTTTCCATTATCCTTGTTGAATAGTATTAAAAAAAAACAATTTTTATACACAATACCAAAACAATCTAGAGGGGATAAAAAAATAATTTTTTTTTTGCTGTAATTTAAAGAGCATTTTTGTTTTTTGCTAAATTTAATTATTATTAAGGAGCACGATGAATAAATTATACAGCAAAATGTAAAATCTATAAATACAAAATATTATTTTATCCTTATTATCCTTATAGAAGTACCTATATATGTATACTAAAAGTTTAGTATTATCGCTTCAAACGAATTTTGCATTTTAATTTATTTTGTTTTTTTATGCTAGTATGTAAATGAAAGTATGCTCGTATTTTGTAAATGAAAGTTTTATTTTGTTACTAAGGCTACAACTTAAAATGCAATTTAAGTTTTTAATAATTTTATTAAATTTTTTTTTGAAAATGCAATAATTTTTTTCCAGAGAAGTAATTATGATGATAAATTTCAGGAGTTATATTAGACCTTGGCGAAATTTTATAAGTCACTTTTTTTTTAACAGAAGTTTTAATTGTAAAATTTAATTTGGAAGACCAAAAATAAGAACCATACAATATTTTTTAAATGGTGCTGCTGTGCTTCAACATTTGATGTGGTTGTCATTTGTAAGTATAGTCTGCTATAGCGAAAAAGATTTCCCAAATTATATTTTGGAAAATTTTCTAGGAAATAAATAAACCACTACGCTTTATTAGATTTTTATCAAAACCAATGGTGAACCTTTAAAACAATAACATTTCTACGAAAGAGTTTGACGAACTCCTTAATTTTAAGAAAATTATAAATAAAAAATGAAATAATGAGTGTGCTACTTTAAAACTATCGGGAAGAATAGGCTAGAAAAGTTGATAATTTTCATTTAAAATTTTAACTATGACTAAAAATTTAACCAAATTTTTAAATCGAATTCAACCATTGTCTTTTCTATAGCATTAAAATTACAAGAATTAAAGCTGGCAGCTAAGAAATTTATTTTACTCCTTCTAAAATCTTTTTTTGAGTTAAGTGAGGTGTTTCAGAGTTATTTTTAAAGCTCTATAACTGCTTTACGATATTTTTCAGTAATTAAATCAAAATTATACACAGTTCTTGCAGTAACAACTGTTATTAAGTTTTATTATTTCGATAACATAGCGCATGAGTTCTTTAGTTATCGCTGTTCATGACGGATGGACAAACAAAAGGAGGTACGATTATACCAAATATGGAATATCTCAGACGTACCTATACTAGACACGATTTTTATGTACGATTTTAATTATTGTTGAATAAACTCTTCAGCAATTTAATTTTAATTATTAGAGCATTGGAGATTTATAAAAAAATTTTAAAGGTCTTAGTTGCTGCTATGCTACATATAATAAACATTACTTGCTAACCATTCATTGTATACCTGATTTGGTCAAAATGAATTTTATTCTAAGAGTTGCATATAACGTTGTCGTGTAAACAACGTTTAAACTTTAACCAATTTCGAGATTATTAATCCAATTCCAAATTTAATTTCAATGTTTGTCAAAAGCTCTAAAACAAAAATTTTCGTTTTTCAAATTTTATTCAAAAAACACTACCTAAATTTAATCGTTCCAAACTTTAGGGAATTAAATTTAAAATTTCGTAATTTTTCAACATAATTGAATGGGCTTTTAATTTGGATAATTTTTTTTTTTTGTCCTTTCCTTTGTAAATTTGAATGGAATACGTTCTACGAATGGTAAAAAATAAAAATTCTATATAAGACTATCATTGTATTCTTAAAAATATCTTAAACTTTTTATCTATTTATACTAACTTTTATGTTCTTTTCTTATTTATTTGCAGAATGTTGACAAATCACAAAGGGGTGGCAGTGAAAAAATATGCCCATTCTTATAAAAACTTTATACTTCTAAAGTGCTTATATTACTAAGAAATAAAAACAAAACAAACAAACAAATAAAGAAAAAAAAAGTATAAAAACGCTTCAAAGTGAAAATATAAGGATAAAAGAAGCGAAAAGACTAACCAATTACATAAGAGTTTGCAATTTTTATTTTGAAATTTCTTAATACAAAAATACACACACATGGTAATGATAAAATAGTATGGGTAAACATGTGTGAATAAAAAGCTCTCTTCATTGTATATAATAAAACGTTGAATGTATTTGACGGATGAACTGTATAAAAAAATATTATATTTCGGTCTATAACAGGATAAATGAAGAAAAAAATGTAAAAAATTCACCATTTTATATACAATTTAAATTGCTCTTGTAGTAATGGTTAAAACGGATATTGTAAAAAGTCTTTTTGAGACATTTCTCATCCTTGTGATCCTTTTAAATGGTAAGTGCTTCTAATAAAATTTATTTTTTTTTTCTCTTTAAATAAAAATATTTTTTAAAACATTTTTAAAATAAAGTGCTTAGATATAAGTTGTTTTTGTTTTCTCTTTATTTTTTAAAATGTATAAAAAATTTGGTGTCATAAAATACAATAGAAATCATACATTGTTGTATATGAATCTATAGGAAGAAGGAATATTAATAGTTGGTTTCCACTTATCTTCATGGTTAGCTGGAAAATAGAACATTTTATTTGAATAATTTAAAATAAATATCACTAGTAGCTATTGTTGTACTCTGATATATGATTAAAATAATGTACAATTAAAAATATGCTTATATTGCATACTTTTAGGGGAAATGCTGAAGTAATTATTTTAAAATGAAATAGCTGTGCGAGAATTACAAAATTAAACTCAATTGCCAGTTTAAATAAGTGAAATATATTTTAAGTGTGAAAACGTTTCCTGTAACCACGGTTAAATGTATTTACTATCACGAAACGTATTAGTAGTTAAAAAGAAGTTGGGATTGAAAATTATTTCGAACATTATTGCCTACATTTTTCCTGATAGAAGAAATAACTCGCCATCTTCTTTTGGTGACTGAAGCAATATTTTATTTTTCTTCGATACGATAAAATTTCCAAACTTTGCGATTTTATGTATTTATAAGTTCAATACTAGAAGGATAAGTTAACATTCTGAAAAATCTTAAGGTTTATACTGGCTTTAGTTATAAAAGATATAAAATATATTCAGAATATATTCAGAAGACACTTGCTGAGAAGTGCGTTATTTATTAGAAAATTTCTAATGTAATTCACATTTTTTTGTACAAATAGTATGCAAGCAACTTTTATTACTGTTATTTCACAGATTAGATTAAGCAAAATTTGAATAGTTTAACTGCAATAAGTTTTAGAAAATTTTCATCAGTGTCGAATTTCTGCAAAATTATAAATAAAATTTTTTATGAATATTCTCCATTAATCTTCCTCTTAACTTTCCAATCCCTTAATTATCGAAATAATGAAAATTAAATTCACTAGAATTTCTTCTTTTAAAATTTAGTACAATTGTAATACTTTATTACACTGAAAATAATTGAGGTGAATTTCATGCATTTTGTGATTCTTAAAATAAAAATGCATTCAAGTCAAAATCTTCAAAGAGTTTAATATTATTTAACTCAACCACTCAACCTTCACCTCAATCCTTACATATACATATTTATGCTTGTAATATTATTTATATTATACATTTTTCACAATTCAATTATTAGAAATTTTACCATCGGCTTAAAATATTCAAGACCTTTATTTACCTTTAGTACCTTTGCTGTTACAGCAACTCTAAAACTTTCTCTTTATTGCATAGATTGCAAAGGTCTTATATGTATCAAAATATCAATAATGCATGAATTATGCTTAACATGCATATATGCAATCTTTTATAAGTTTATCTTTTGTCTTAGATATTTTGACCTTGAAAACATTATCGTGTACATAAAATAAAAATAAAATACAAAAGTTACTCATATAACGATAAAGTTACAATGACGCTTTTGTACTTACATAAAAAGGCTTAAATACGCGGGATGCGTTGAAGAAGACGAAAAAAAATTTCTTTTGCGAGTCCTTTTTAAAATTTATTTTTATATGCATTTTAAATTATTAGATTTTGCTTTGTTTAAAAAAACAAAAAAGATTCAAACCACAATGATTCGATAAGAAGGGAACTAAAAATTAAACAAAAAAGAAATTAAAATAAATAAAGCAACCATCCATTTTAGTTTCGTAAAAAAAAATATTTTTTTTTTGTTACAAGATTTTTAGGTCTCTTCAGGAACAAATTAAACTATAGCCTTGTCTTTAACATAAAAAATTAAACAATAAAAAAGACAGTCAGACATTCTAAGTTTTTGCAGTGCAGTGCAACTCAATTTAAAAAATTAAGTCACTTATGTTAATTTGAGTTGTCAATTCGAAGCACCGAGAACGACGTCTTAATAAAGTTATTATAGCTACTGCATACTTAAACTTTTTTTTAACTCTCAAACGTTTGTAAGTCAATTATCAACATCTTTTTGAAGAACTAAGTCATAAATTGCAAAATAAAATTGTAACTTCAGCTCGTAAGAAGTACAAAATAGACGTTCGGATGCTGTCATTCTAATAACATATTTTTTGTTCAAAAAATTTAAAAAATATTCTAAATAAACCAAATGCTAACAAAACAAGAATACAAATGAAAGTAACCGAAAAATTTTTATTATTTTATTATTTTATGTAATAATTATAACAAAACAAAGAAAATTAATGAAACAATGGAGGGCATAGCAGCAACAAACAGCAACAATATAACAATATTTATTTAATTTTGTTTTTCTTTTTACATACCTACATAAATACATAAAGCCTAGAGTATAAGAGATGCCGACATTCAGTAGGGATTTGAATTTTTATTTTAATTTTCCAAATTAAATATTTTTGTACTCATATTTTTAGTGTGTTCTCTCGATTTTTTTTGTATTGTTATTCAAATTTTGTAAAATTAAACAATAGAAGCAAAAAAAACAAGAGACCAAAATCGAAGTGTCCTTGTATATTATTTTTGTTTTTCTCTATTTTTTTTCTTACATTTACAATTGGATGTAAATTTTTTTTATTTTTTTATTAAATTCGCCTCTAACTCCCATCATTTGTCATTATGAATGTAAATTTTAATTAGAGGCTTTTAATAATTAAAAAATATAAAAAAAATTCTTTTTTGGATTTTTATTTTCTTTTATTATGAAATTAGTCCGAAAAAAGCAAAAAAAAAGGACGAATTTTCCTTTTAAGCTTTTTGTATTTTTTATTTTTTCCTATCATTTTATTGTCCTCTTTAATGAATGAAAAATAAGTGGCCTGTTTTTGTTTGTTTTTTGTAAACAGGACATATTTATAAATTAAAATATTTTTCATTTTACAAAAAAATAAATTTGAAGAAAGCAAAAAAGATGAATTTCTTTAATTTACCATTATTATTGGCTTTAAGCAAAATTTAGTTTCACAAACTCATAATTTTAAAGGAAATTTTGTTAGTACAATATTATTTATATTTTTAAAATATTTTTTGAAATTCAATAAAATAATAAAATCTTCTTAAACTTTTCAACCATAATTTCAACAAGCAAGATGTAAATTCAATAGAAAAGAAAATTTATTCTTACAAATTTTTTCAAAGGAATGCAACTCAATTTGTCAATCATTATTAAAATATTTTTATAAGAATATGAAATATTAACTTCAATTGCCAAGCGGCTACTTCGAACCACAAAAATAAAAACCTCACGGTAAATAACTGGTAAAACTCTTAGAAGCGCCGACGTCAGAAAACAATGTAATGCGCAATATATAATAAGTTTGGCGAGGCATCAAAGACGTGACTGGACGGAACATGTAGGAAGAATGAATGAAAATAGGCTTGTCAAAATCGCCTTTAGCAATATGACATCTTCCCCTGGAAGCCACCCAAAAAAGTGACGGAAGTGCTGGACAAGCCAATACCAGGAAAGTGCTATTTCGAACAGAGCGTAGTCTTATAAAAAGATGAAGAAGAAAGAGCGTAATAATAATTTTATGATGTACATAAATTCGACGTGCAAAAAAATTATATGAAAATAGATGAAGCAACTTATTTTCCTCCAAAATATCAATTAATATTTCTGTGGTGTTGTTAGTCGATACAGCTATTTACTTAATCAATCCTTCAAATAAAACTATTATAGTAAAGTTTAAATTTAAAAGTAAGTTTAAAAATGTTTTAAGGTATTGAAACAATTTTTATCTTAAACAGCCCAAATATGACTCTGATTAATCAAATTTAATAATTTACATAATCTTTTATATATAATTATTTTTCTTAACTCAAATCTTGCAATAATATTTTGATGCAGCTAGTAGAATATTTTTTAAACAACGGTATTTTCTGTTGTTCAAGGAAAAGTGACACTTTATAAATTTATTGGCTTGGTACGAATTTATTTACTGAAAGACTACTAACACAACAGCGGCTTATTATATTCGTAACTCCACCATATTATTTTATATGAATGAATATTCCCTTGTTGATTTAAGACAATTTGAAGACAAACAAATTCCATTACGAAATTTCGTTGTAGCTGCATATAAGACGCAAGAATTGAATTTATAAAAATAATTATTCATATACTTATTACGAAACTAATTTTTTGCCTTTTTTAAATCCTGTGCACCTCTTTTTCAAAGAATTTGCTTTTTTACTATTGACAAATTGGACCCATCTAATTAATTGTTGATGCTATAACATCTCAGTAATCGAAAAAGTTCTTTAACCCATTATCTATAAAGATTATTTTTTATTTCAATAAAGTTTATTTAGGAGAGGTCAATATTTCAAGTTTGACAAAGAGGAGAATTAACTTTTGGTTAATTAGACTTCATTATACTTAAAATTTGTTACCCCAAAATTTGATTAACGTGTCTAATTTCTGTACAAACTACCTGTTGAAAATAAACTAATTATACAGGGCTTGTTTCACAGACAGTTGATTGTTCTTTATTTTCGATCTTAAAATCAATATTTAGTTTAAGCCATAGTCTTCGGGAGGAATCTTGTCAAAGTCAGAAATTTTGTCTTTTTTTAATTTCTTTTTTCGTAAAACTCGAAAAATCTCGGAAATTTGTCTTATTATTTTTTTTTGTTTTTTTATTCCTGAAGCTGTTCCACCTTCAAAATTACTTGCCACAATACACGAACACCCTGTAGACTATGGGTTATTTTTAAATTATGTTAATTATAAATATTTTCTTAAAATATGAAATTTAATTGTAACAAAGTAAATAAAAGAATGAAAATCAGAACCTACTTTAATATATAAAATGCCTAAAAGTCCGTTTAAGAATTTTTAAATATTGTATAAGATCTAAACTAGTTCAGTTTTACTCGTATTAGAGATTAAAGCTAAATACATTTAGTTTAATGATTCTTTTAGGAACAATATCTTAAGGTACATATATACTACTGCTTGTTAATTTCAATGGACCATTTATTAAAGAGTAAAAAAGAAAAAAAAATAAGTAAAGAACGTACTAAATTGACCATGAAAATATCTAAAGAGATTAATAAACAAAATTCATTTTGATCTCCTGTTACTGCTTTCCAAAATAAATAGCAACATTAATAAGAATTCTTTATTATAAACTTCTAAAGTAAATAATGTACCTGTATATATGTTATGTTTACATTTATATTCCTATGTCCGCATTTATATCCATCAAATCTTAAATATCCTCTAAAAAAAAAGAAAGTCCTTTGAATTTTCTGCATTAAAGATTCTTATATACATGTAAAAAAAATAAAATTCCTTTCTCTCTCTCTCACTTAATATACAAGTTTCCTTCTTTTTGCTCTTTTTATAATTTTAACTTACATTATAGTAATATCTAATTTTAAAGATGGCTTTCTTATGACCCTGTCACCTGTATTCTCTAATCCAAAGTTTTCAATATTGTATAATATTATCGGAATACGTAATGGCTCATAATACCGATGGCTATTGTTATATTATTAATATTATAGTTTATATAACATGAATAATATTATGTAATTGGATATCAATGTATATGTGTGTAGGTATACAAAAATATTAAATAAGGATATGAAATCTTAAGTGATCTAATAAAATTCGACTCATCACTCGCAAATAAATAAAACAGAATGAACCAAAAAAAGAAACAAAAATATTAAAACACTCGATTATTTTGATATTCATGGAAGTAAACTTCCTTAACTTATATGAGATTGGGGAGCTTTTAAAAATCTTTGATTTTGCTATTATGTAACATTTTTAAGGATTGTATTATAAAATAATATAGATTTAGACATTGATTATACAAAGTTCATTTAGTGTGCTCTAATATTGTTCTACTATATAGTAATATTATATTGTAATTGTGTATGAACACATACATACGTACTCCAAAAGTTAACTTTTGTGTTTTACCTTTTATGGTTATGGTTTATAACTATACAACGGGTTTTTCAATAGAAGAACTATTTCTATATGTAGTGTTTGTTTTGTAATAATTTTAAATCAATGATGAATCATACGCGAATCTCTCATATTGACAACTTTGTGTATTTCATGATACAATTTGAAGATCTTTCTACTGGTCAACGAAGAACAAGAAATCTTTAAATTGCTATATCGAAATAGCCGTTCGTTTAATATCTCAATTTACATAGAACTTTTGGCAATTCATGCCGACTCTAAAGGCATTAATAAACAAAATAACATTATTGAAGGAAAGGAAATCTGCAAATTGTTCACGGACAAACTCAAAATTTATCAAGTATTATGAACATTTGTTACGTCTATAGCAGATTGCAATGATTCTTATTTTTTGGAAAATAATTTTGCGTTTTAGATCAATAATAACTGATTTTTTCTAAACAACTACTATTCACCCAGTGAAATATCCACTTGCTTGTACAATGTTTATGCTAAATTGTTATTTAGCGAAATTCACTATTTAATTCTTAGCGCATATTTAACTCATGTGATAAAACACTGACATTTAGATATGCAAAATCTGGTTAATTGAATTTGATTGTGTAAGCGCAAAAGATGGAACAGAGTGTTTGAATAATATTCTGTTTCACACATTATTTTCATCACTCATCCTCAATTTAGTCTACGTTTAACTTCAACAGCAACTTTGAACACTTTTATTGAAAAACCCTTTATATTATTTTCATATCTATATGCATAAATTAATGCTAGACATATTATTATGTCTAAGATAAAATAAGATGTGGTTCTATATTCTATGATACATTTTTGTACATAGAGTTTATTAATACATATAATATAACCTACGTATACGTAATACATATTTTTACGCTTACGTACTATTAAACTTTTCAAGTGGTTTCACTTCAAATGAGGTGAGGTGAATTTTATAGAGTAAATTACAGTAGTGCTCTGAAAATTTAATATTAGGACGGAATATTTATTTAGTATACAGTTTAAGTAATATTGTTATATTTTTATGCTTTTATACAAAATATAATAGTTGTATAAATTGCTAAAATAATTTAACGGGTGCTTTACTTACACTTTTATAAAATACTATAGTTAAACTTGATTTTAAAGAATTCTAATGGATCAAAAAAAAAATTATTTAGTTAAAGTAGAAGATTTCTCTTAGTCGCAATTATAAAAAAAACTAAGGACTCAACTTATCCGTCGGCAAAATGTGACCCATCCTTCTTGAAAAAAAAAAGATATGTTCGATTGCGACTATTAAAATTTTTCAAAAAATTTTAAGAACTCAATCATAGATAATATTAGTATGTGAAGATACATAAAATTCCATACAAATTTATTATTTTTGTCAAAACAAAACAATCAATTAGGTGATTTGAAAATGTCATTCGCAAACAGGTAATATAAAAAACCCGAGTGGTCTAAACTCATACTCACATAGTACATATTTAGCCATAACGCACAAAAGTTTGCGACGGTTGCTTTTTTTTACCATTGTTTCAAATTCAAATAGTAAGTTGAATATTGCTATTGAGTAATATAGTAATTAATTAAATTGCAAAATGCCTTTTATTGTAAGTAAATAAATAATATGAATTATGAACGTGTTAAACTAACTATGTGCGTCCAACTAATATTAAACAATGCGAACCTGTTAAAACTTTTATAATCACTATGATGTAATATGGTAAACTCAATAGTGGTAGTTAAAGTCTTTTGAGTATTACTTTTGATTTGATGTGGCCAGCATATAATCGACTGCAATGTTTATTGTCTAGTTTAGGGAAACTGTAACAGAAAATGATAAAAATACTTTTTTAACAGTTCTATACAATTTTAAGGACTCTAGTAAGTTTTTGGTTCACATTCCTCAAAAAACGTTAATTCTTAAAAAAAGCTCTTAGTATAGTTTCGCTTTGTGTCATTCGAAAATTTCTCCTGTTAATTCCGGTAAAAACCAGAGCTCAAATATCACATTTCAAGAAATTCCATCAATCCGTTGCGTAGATATAGTAAAAAAAGTCAAATTGGGACCCCGTTCGATTTCCGATCCCTGAGCTTTCCAAAAAATTTATATGTTCATTGTTTTGACACCTCAAACTTGAATATTAAATTTCAAGAAAATTGGTTGATTATTTCTCTTTATATGGGGAAATATGTGAAATTGGCCCTCAAACAGGTGTAATTCTCAAGGCCTGACATATCCCAAAAGCTGATTAATCCGTGACATAGTCGAATAAGTTCACATATTAAATTTCATCAAAATCGTTTCAGGCGAAATTGAGATACACGCAGGCACACGCATACCGGCAGATCGACAGATCAGAGATGTCAGACAGAAGACTGACATCTCTCTAAAAGTAGTAGCCTATTATGAAGAAGTGCTTCTTCGCCATCAACTGGCGTTCATAAAAGTTTATTGCGGAGTGCATACATAAAGGAAAATAATGCGAAAAAATACTAGAAGAATATTATTTTAACTTATTAGTTTTTGCTCTTTCGAAGTATTTAGTTTAGAGTGTATAAAAAAAAAAGTTTTCTAAAGGACTTTTCAAATCTTTCACTCTTAATTTAATGATATTCGACAAAAAATACAAAGAATAGAGCACCACTTAACAAAGTTCCTTACTTCAGTTTTCATTTTTGTTAGGAGGCTGTGTTTCTTTTGAATTTATCTTAAAATGTTATTATTATTGTACATGAGATTACAAAATTTGACGTTATAATACAGGATAAATTTAAAAGTAATACAGAAAATTTTATACTGAAATCAAGGGATATAAGTTCCAAGAAAAGATCAGATCTATTTATGAATAAATTTCGGCTTTTATTGTAAAAAGTGTGAAACTTTTCCAGACAAGAACACGGACGATCGGACAGAGTGACACAGTTTTTTAACATGGAAATTAAGGAGAAAACAAAAAACAAATTTTAATAATTTGTACAATGTGTGATGCCTCACTTGAGTTCGTTTTCAAGAAAATGGTAAAAGATTTTATAAACATAATTGCAGTTATTATGAAATTTACTGAATTTGCAACATAATTGTAGGTTTCAGTTTCGGAATCTCATAACATTGTTCACCTAGATATCGTTTAAGGTCCTTAGGCGGCTTCATCAAAGATATGATGATGACATGATATGACATGTCAGTAGACCTTTTGATCTATTGCATGTTATTTTCATGCTTTTTAAGTATTCGCATAAAAAAATTATTTTGAATAAATTAAACATTCTCAGTCAAAAAGGAATCTATTCAAAACATTCAGCTGAATCACAGAATCAACATCCAAAGAATTTAAATCAATTTAACAGAGTCTTTGCCTATTCTGCTTCAGTAACTAATCAGAAGGGCTAGAAATCTATCCTAATATCTTGACTAATAAGTGATATAATTAAAGTAGATTTAAATAATTTTTTTATCAAGATCGGTTCAAATGAAATGTACGAGAACAAACAGATATTCACCAACAGAACAATGGTGATTTATGCTTCCCTACCATAAAAAGCGTAAGAAGTTGATTTACGTTGAAAACTCGATATGTGAAATTTAATACCATGATCATATCTCCCTCGTTAATGTATGCAATGCTGTCGGTAACAATAAATTTTAATTAATGCTGATACAAATATTTACAAATATAAAATCCTTCAAAATATTAAAAATTTCAAAAGGACATAATAAATTTTCTAAAGTTTATTTCAAACGTCATTCCTATTGAAATATTTTTCAAACAACAATAATTATAATTATAAAATAATTATGAGAAAGTTTTACTAATAAACGAATTTAAATTATTTATCCTCTTAAAAGACTCATACTTAACGGAAAAACATTCATATCTGTACATGCTCATAAACAACCTTGAGGAAGTTTAAAACTTTATTAATGAATTGTTAGGAATTTATATAAAATCCAAGGTTTTAATTTATTTTGATTTTCTTTAAAAAAAAAAAAAGAACAAAAACACAAAAAGAAAGTATTAAGGAAAATTGCAAAGAAATCACAATGGTGGTTATGGTACAAAAGTATACAAAAATATTTTCATTTGTTGTCAACTAAAAATTGTTGTTCAGAAAAGTTTTCGCTGTTTTATTGTCATTATTTTTATACTATCTATATTTTATCCTTAAATATTATTATGTATACAATATGTATTTTTTGAAACAAAATGGCGGATACCGTACAACAATAGAATATTTTACATTTTAACAAAACTAAGGTAGAAACAAATCTAAAGATATTTACTATTTCGACTTTAAAATGAATGGTGAAATAAATAATAAATATTTATTTTTTTCATAGAAGTAGAACAAAACAAAAAAACTAGAACAAAAAATAAAACAAAAATTATTTTGTATTTTATTTTCCACTGCCTTTATCCTTAAAGTTCAGGTGAAAAACATGAGAAAAACAAAACGTTATAAAACGAAAATAAAATTTCTTTCAAGGTATACAATTAAAACTTTTTAATAGATGTCATTTTTAGATACTTCCTATATCAACTAGATAAGAATTTTAATGTTAAAGTAGATTGACTTTTTATACTGTTATATCTTATCGCGTTTTTCTAATTTGCTTCCTTAAAGGTAATCACAGTAATTTATTCTGTCCACTTATCCGTTTCTCTTTTTTTAAACATTTTGTACTCCAATAATAGAAGCACAGCTAGACAGGATATGGCAAAACAACTCTATAGATAACCAATAATTAGACTATATAACTTGTAATACCATGGATAGATCTATATCTATACTATTCCAAATAATCGAAGTTTTAAACTGTAGGTATACATTGGATTAGCATGAAAATACAAAAAGGAATAATTAAAAGACTATAAAAATATTTAGATAGACCAAAATGTTTTATGTCAATAAAAATTTTAATTAGATAATTAAATATGCTCCAAATCAAATACATTAAGTTTACATTAAGAAATTTCGAGTTATGGAAAAACAAGATAAGAAAGAAATTTAGTTGTAATATTCACCTACAGTTTAATTTTGACAGTCAACCTGTTCAAAAATTTCTAAATTTGTAGTTACAATATAATGAATGCAATTGAGTTTTAAAATGTTTTTGCATGTCAATTAATTAAAAATGAAATTATGGACGTCGAATGCATAATCCTTGTGTACACAAAATTTTCACGACGGAGTTATAAAACTTGAAATGTACTTTTATATGAAAACTCTGATCTTAGAAAAATCTAGAAAATTTTGAACCATTCTTTAATATTTTCAACTGTAACTCATCGCGAAACATTTCGATAATCTTGACGCATTTACATACAGTTAAGTTTATATCAACACTCGTTGCAAAGTAAATCCTCAGTATTAATTATCAAAATTATCATCCCGAAACGTCTTGATAATCTTGTTAATATTTGTGTGAATATCCGAAATATAAATGATAATACGTGCCATTGCTGTGTTTTTCATGTGTGCCATAATAATAACACAAATCACAATGCTTCACATTTTAAATTTTAAATTTTTTCCAGTGAAGCTTCAATTAAAATTTATGCTTTAATTTTGTTTTTACATCGTTAAAAAAAGAGTCGACATTAGCATGCTTTTCTTGTTCTCTTTCCAACTTTCCTCGAAAATATTTAAAAATTCCATAAGCATTACCTATTTTAAAGTCTCTTCTCCTCAGTAATAAAACAAAAGTACTGTGAATTAAAATCCAATTTTTTTTCCTTTAAACCAAACATACTTTTATTACCAACGTAAACAAGACCACAACAAAGAATTGAAAACCAATACCTAAATATATAAAAGTACCCATGTGTGGTGTTAAAAAAAAAATACTTGATGTAAGAAAGGAAAATGAATTTTAAGAAAATTATAAAAAAAAACTAAAATGTCCTGTTAAAGATAATAACATGTTTTCGATTTCAATGTGTTCCCTTTGTTGTATATAGAGATTTTAGGGAACAACAGAAAATATCCTAAACACTCTTATGTTTTATCCTATGGGAACTTATTGCATATGACAAATTTTTATTTTGGAATAGCTTAATATTTACATGTAAATTGAATAGCAATGCAGCGGGCGGCAACCCATTGAAGGTACATGTGTACATTATTACAAAAATAGTATACATATGTGAATGTTTATCTTCAAAGTCGTATAACGAACCCTTTCGAGACCCTTCAAAATATATACACAAAATAAATTTTATTTTATACATTTCTATACTTTTCCAAAATATTTTTTTTACCTTTAACAGTATATAGGTATACATTCTATTTTACCTTTCATAATATTTGAATTAGATTTATATTTTGTTATGTTCATTCAAAATTAAATGTAAACAGACGAACAGAAAAAAAAACGAATAACCTTAAAATGGATGTCCTTTTTTTCTATTGTTTATTTAGAATATGACACATGTAGTATTCCCTAAAGTAAAGCATACATAATATATATATTTTTTGACCTATGAACATTTTTTTACACAAAATATAATATGAAATAAAGTTAAATAATATCTTCATAATATTCTTAAACCTAAACCCCCCCTTCTTCAAAAAAAAATTGTAACAATATACAGATATGGAATACAAACAACAATAAAAGATTAGGTACACATGCATGTATTTTGTACATTATTATTAGGACAGGCTGGATATAAGAATATTATTGTACTATGATTATTTGAATGCTCATGAGAATATACGAGTAGAAGGATTAAAATTGTATAAGGTATAATTTTGTCCTTGCTTCTTTTTTTCTTTGATTCTTCTATTATTCATTCGTTTTCTACACTATTATATTGCTTGTATAAAAAACCTAGAATATATGTATACCACTAAACATACAATATTTTAGATAATCCTTACTGAATTCTATAGCATAATTTTAAATTAAAAATATGATAATAACAACGAATAGTTTATATTTTATAGAGAAAACTAACAAGATATTTCCAAATAATATACTAGCTATGTGTGTTAGAGTTGAAATTAAAATCCTTTTCCAAAATGACCAACTTCTTTTTTGTATGGCCAACAAGTTTTTTAAGTTTTTATATTCCACGACTTACAATAGAATTTTAAATTATATCTTGCAACATATGGAATGTTACTAGCATTAATATTTTAATTCAACTAAAAATTTAAAGTAAATAAATGACTGCATAGGTTTCAAGCAACAGAAGGTAATTGAAACGCAAGATAGGAAATGTCACAAAAATTGTTTGTTTTCATTATAGTTGGTTACTGGCGGCTCAATAAGTAATTAACTGAATTTGTTTTATGATTTTGGTATTAGTGTATGTACTAACGAACAGATTTCTATATATGACATTTAATTTTCTTAAAGGATAATTATTTTTGGCATGGAAATAATTAAGTATTGAATTCCAATGTTTAAGTCGAAATGTACTCATTTACTAATATATGAATTAATTTTTAATAATTTTCATATTATGGAAGATCAACATTGTTATAAAAGTTGTCTCAGTATTTGATAGAATTAAAGTAAATATCTCTCAATCGATATACCCAATACGTACAAGCCAATGTTGCTCACCTAATATATCCAGTATGCATAAGCTCATGAACAGTAGGGCTCAAAGAAAATTATATTTGTTAAAACTAATAAAGTTGTTCAGTAATAACGGACATTATGGTATAGAATTTGAATAGCTCATTAACTTATTAAGACCTCTAAAACTTTTGCGATTGTATCAGACAATATAATTTTAATTTTACTTCTATATTTAAGGACAATTAATATATTTTTTTTAACATTTTACCACAAATGACTCTATTTACGTAAAGTTAATTTAACAAACGAATATTAAATAATGCGACATATTATGTAAATAGTTTATGGTCTTTTAATATAGATTTAATGTCTGTGACCTTTGGATTACCAATAAGATTTTAATAATGTCCATTAAAAGTAATCTGTCTCTTGTGGTAACGTCTTTAATATTTCGTTCTTATTTACTATTATTATTAAAAACCGAATTTAGCCCAACAAATTATATAAAAATGTATAATATTCAATTCATTCGTATAAAATTATTGTGTTTAAAGCCAAGGCTATAATGAGAAAGGTATTTCAAAAGCCATTCTAATAATGCAAGAAAGAACCCATTTAATAATGCCCAGTTTATTTTATGTGGTTTTTTTTTCTTAATTAAAATATTAAACAAGGTATGAAAGGATAACATTAAAAAAGATTTTTGGTATAATATAATATGAGCCCAAAAGGATATTTTTGATTTATAAAGAATATTGATTATTTATATGAATGTAGAAGTAAAAATTTTTGAAAAAAAATATTGACATGGGACCTAATAATAAAATAAATTTGATATTTTGTAAATATATTTTATAACATTGTTTTTATTCAAAGAAAATTGTATTAGTTTACTGATCGGTTTAGTAGTTAATAAGCTAGTATACTAACAATTGTAGGCGTATTTGAACCGCATAATATAAAAACACAACACCCATTCAATCAGTTGGAATTTAAAGAAAACGCATTTTTTCGCGACGAAACTATCACACCAAAGGGTCCGTCTTTTGGTTTGATTTAATCTGATAACTTAAACTTCTGTTTGATTTAATAATTCTACTGAATGAAAGTGGTTCTGGACTCAGAACTGGTTTTACTATCGGCCCGCGGCCGCTTTTACGTTATTGATCATAGGGAGTTCATTTATGTTTACATTGACATTCCGTTAAATAGAGATATCCCAAAACCCATTTACGTTCAAAGACTATTTAAAGATAATCGCTTTCCGGAAAATGAATTCTTGTTAAAGGAACTAATAAAATTTCTGTAAGTGATTTGCTCATTCATAAAATTAGATAATTATGAGATTAATTTATAGCAATTACCCAATTCTTGCAATTTAATCAACCCAACCGGTACTGAAAATTAAGTAAACTTGCTGTCATTTAAATTTTTCTATGGCAATAAAGGTGAGTGATGTAATTTTCCTAAGTGTGAGTGTTGTAATAATCTGTATGACTGAAATCTACCTAGTATACTATTATTTTTACGCTTCTTATGGTTCTCGGTAGAAGCTTCAAAACTTAAAACATTTGTTTGAAATTTAAGTTATTTCAATTTTGACTACTTAATCAGAAACGAATTATTAAGTTGTGCCGAGAAATTTTCTCCCCTTCCATTATTTTCTTTCGTATATAATTTCCTCATTTATTCTCTTTTAAGTTGTAAAACTAACCACCGACAATGAATTAGCACGCATTCTAAATTATGTTTAATCTTACTCTTAATCTCTTGTAATAAAAATTAATAAATTCTGATTGATTTTTTATTGCTATGTTAAGAAATTTTCTTCGTTTCTCTTATTATTAAATTTCATTTTTTAATCTTGTTTTTTTTTTACCTAAACTTTATGCATATAGCTACCTAATAATTTTGTTTTATTCACAGGTATTTTTTAAATTACTATATTAAATTTTAACGATAAGAACTTTTTATTTTCCCTCTGCGCTCTAAATTATTAATATGGGTTTGGTATATAAATTATAACAGAAAATGAATATGCTTTGATGTGGTTTATTTAAAGTGAAAACCTTAAAGTATTAAAATTTGAAATCTATATGTTCATGTATATACATAAAGTACATACATATGTACATATTATTAGGTATGTGTTATGTATATAAATATGTAAAAATGTTAACTAGGAAATCTGGCTCATAAAATTTACTTAAATCATTATACAGAAACCATTATCGAAATGAAAAGGAAGATGGTATTAAGAAAAGAGCAAGAAAAAAAATAAGAATCAGGATGTAAAAAGTGACTATAACTAATATATTATTTTATATACAACTTTGTAATATAATATTTGGATATTTAATATGCACATATACATTTATATTAAATATTTATACATATTATATGTTATAATTTATGGCATTACCTACAAATTTTAACGTACATATGTATGTACATGTATCGATATTCACTTTAGAAACTTTTAAAACAGAACTAATGGTTTCTTTTTTTATGCTCGTATATTCTTTCGGATTTTGAAATTTATTGCTAAAATGGAATAACTGTTTTAAGGAACATAGACGTAAACCGCAGATTTCTCATTCTCTTTTCACCTTTTCCTTTTTTTTCTAACTACCTAACACTTTTATGCTTGTATTTCAACCAAAATAATTATAAAAGCACTTATGATAAAGCAATTTCATATATAATGCACTTAAACTTTGATATAGAGTCAGCAATGTGTTTGTTAAAGAGTAGAACAATGTGTTAATTAAATGTGCAGCAAATTTACGTTAAACAAGTCATAAATTCAATTTTATTGAGACTGATCACACTTCATATTACGAAACAATTTGTATTATAATCAGTAGTTCTGAATTGGAGAAGCGTTCATAAGGTTCTGAAGCATTCTAGAGAAAAAAATGTTTTGTTACTAGTTTACTAGTTTAAATAATTTTAAAGAGCAGACATAATTGAAACTTATTGTCCAATCACAGTAAAATTGAATAACAGTTCAAAGAGAAGAAAAGAATTTTCATTAATATTCATGGTTGCTTCTAATTGTCACCAATTATTTCCTCTTCAAGACAGGATAATTTTTCTTGTTTAAACTAAATATTAAAATATTTTTATCAAGAGTTCTCATAAATATTCCATATATCTCGTTGTGTAAACAAGCTAAAATTATTTTTGCAAAATAGCTTTTAATTAAAAGAATCTGTATTTAATAATAAATTATTAATTACTAGCTCCAAAAAAATATTTTGGTTCAAACTCTTAATGAAATTTAAATTAACTATATGTAGGATGTCAAATAACTTATCAACTTTTTCTTCAATTTTCCACAATTTTCCTTACCATTATAGCTATTCACGGAAAGTTTACTAGTACTAATTTTTTTCTTGCTTATAAAAATTGAAACTTAAAAATTAATACTAAGTAGCCATCACAAAATCTGACTAAATCTTGTTAAAATCTTTTGGATATTCATACCTCCTAGAAGAAAATCTCTCTTAAAGGATCTCAATATATCCAGTCATCAATACGTATAGTATTATAATAATTGATTAGATTTCCCATTTTCAATATTCTTTAATTTATAGGCTCTGATTGAATATTAAAAGGGAAATTATGTTTTTAATAGTTTTACTCTGTATTGTGTAAGATAAGAAAAAATTTTTGGCCTTTTCTTTACTTTTACTTGTATTTTTATTCTTGATCGATTATATAATTCAAATATATTATTTTCATGAACAACCAAACATGAACGTTCCTACATTCTTTCAAATATAAAATTAATTTACATATACATATAGCAACTGTAACCATTTACATACATATCTATTGCTTAGAACAGAACTTTGAATTATAAATATCAAAATCCTACCGTTATTTTTATTATTATCATTATAATCATTATCATCTATAATAATCATTATTGTCCTTATCAGCAGAAAAAAAAGTTAGCCTTAAAAATAAAAATAACCAAGAGATAGAGAGAACGCAAAAAAAAAAGATAAACCAAAAATAAATGAAAAAAAAAAAATTAAATAAGAAAATCAGGATAAAGGAAAGGAATAAATAAATAAGTAAAGGAAATTGAATAACACACAACACAGACACACATACAAAAAAAAAATAAAATAAAAATGTCTGTAATTTAAGTGAATAATTTATAGTGGAAAATTGGTTGATTCGAGGCGGCAAAATAAAAAATAGCAAAATGAACGTAAACGAGAAAACGTAAACGAAAAAAAAAAGTGACTAAACTGTTAATGCTATAAAATTAAAGATTTATGATATTGAAAATGATTATTTATCACACATACACGAACATACATATATACAAACTAAATATATGTAGTTAGATTTTTTCTGCTTTACCTTTATATTTTACCTTTATGTACATAATAATTATATACGTGATCGGAATATGAAAATAATATGAAACATATTATTAATTTTACGATATAAATTGGTATAAAACTCGTGCAGATCCTTTTTTGAGTGGATTTTCAGCAAACGAACTGATTACACTTTTTTTCTCTTTGGCTTTAACCAATACACGAAAACAATTGTGTATACTAGTTGCAAGTTTCGTAGCTGTATGTTTGTTTCATTCATTATTTTATATTGAAAATTTGGTTTAGTATTTCTGTTTAATTTGTCATATTTGATTTCATTGTTTTTAGTTATTCCGTAAAATTATTACTTGTACCTTTGGATAAACACATTTAACGAGTCATATTTTATTTTATTTAGCGATATTTTGCACAAAGAATCGTCATACCCACAAATTGAGCAAACAATCTGAACTATAAAGTTAACAAAATAATTTACATAATGAATGAAAGATAAAATAAAGAATAAAACTCATAAAGGAATTGAATAAAACTATTAGACCAAAATCATATTATGATTAAAATTATTACAAATTGTTTACGCAAAATGCGTAAATAATTAAGTTGGGTCAAACCAATGGTTTATAATATAGATTTTAGATCGAAATGTTAGATTTTTCTTTTCAACAAGTGCAGCACTGCTTATAAAAACAATCTGTGTACCACGTCATTATTAAAATTACTTTCATTCACAAACGAATATATTTCAAAGATTGCATCTAGGATATCTAGGATGCAATATTTATAATAAAATAAAAAAAATTTAAGGAGAGTTAAGAAATACAATTTTTTAATGGCATGGCATTTACCGTTAGATTTCTGCTTTTATAGAAATTTGAAAAAGTTTGCGTGAACTTGAAAGGGGGTCTAGAAGAAAAACAACAGCAAAAATTGTGGGACAACGGATTTTAGGTAACAATAAATTTTAATGGCCATTTTGTTTTTGTTTAGAGTTCAAATATGTGCCGTGGTACAGAAAGCAAGCCACTGCTTTTTGACGTATGCAAAATTAGCATTTTTAAAATTCTGCTTTTTAATGAATTTCTTTTTAATGAGTTGTTAAAAAATGGAATTTTTAGGTATAGGGAACTATAACTTTAAAACAGGGGAGATAGGTAAAAATTTTCTTCTAGGGAAATAAGTTTCAAGTATAGATCAATGTACATATGGAATTTTAGCTTTTTATTTTCAAGCGTGTGGAAGTTTTGTAAACATATGTACGAACGATCGGACAGACGGACAGAGTTAAACTAATAAGCAGAGTTAAACTTCGTGAAGTGTATATTCACTTTGGTATATTTTTGTAATCATTTGAAGGAGTCATCTCTGGTATGGACATGCATATATATTCTTGCTCAGCGTAAAACTCTGCGTTGATTTAGACATGTCCGTCCGTCCGATCGCACGATAACTCAAAAACAAATGTTGCAGTCGACACCAAACTTTTACAAGTTTTTTCCTTTGTGCCAACTGCTATTGTAATTGGAACAATTCGGACAACGGGTTCAGGTAGCTGCAATACAACTCAAAGAGTTTTTTTTAAGTATTTCAAAAACTAATAAAGTTATTAATATCAAATTTTGTAAAGGTATGTCCGATTATGTTCTACATATATTCTGAAAATTTTAATGGGACAGCTGTACTAGTTTGCGTAGCTGCCATACAACTCCAAAAGTTAATTTTAAATATTTGGAAAAATAACAAAGCTAGATTCATAAAACTCAGCAGTGTCCGATTTCAGGCCAGATATATTTCTGAAATTTTGGTAGAATTGTTTGACAGGTTCGAATAGCTGCCATACAACTCCTAAAGAAAATTTTAAATTTGGAAAAGTATTAAGCCTAGATTCATGAAACTCGGCCGTCGTGTGTCATTTTATAGGTCAGACATCGTTCTGTCAGATCAATTTCGTCGTGAAGTTTCTATCGACTGGTTTGACAGGTTCAAGTAATTGACATTTCGCAATCAAAGTTATTTCTAAATATTTCAAGGACGAATTTTTAAACTTAAATTGTCAAAGTGCAGGGTATTATAACTGAATACTGGCTTATACTGACTGAAATGTTTTTACTTATTTTCAATTTTTTTGGGGAAATGCTAAAAATGAACTCTTTAAGTGTTCTAAAGCAATTTCCAAATATCTTATACGAATTTTTAAAGACTCGTCAAAATACCACGTTCGGTATTAACTTATTAACTGCTTAAAAAAAATTCGCTTATATTGACAAATAAGTTTGTTATCTTTTGCACGAATATATGTCCAGTATTGCAATACTAAATATGACACCTCTTGCTTATTTTCAGAGACATTGGTTCAAAATTAATAATTTCATTTAAAACCAATTTGCTAGATATTAATCAATTCCACTCAATTCCAATATTATAAAAATAAAACAAATACAAATAATCCTTCAATGTCAATCTAATCAATGTTCATTATCAGTGATCTTATGTGGTGGAAACTAAACTATTAACCCAAATAAGAAATGTGGTAATCATAAATTCTAATTTAATGCTTAAAAATTAAATATAATAGTTCGCGTAGTTCCAATATTTTAATTATGTAGTTAACAAACCTTTATTTTTGCGAAAAATAAAAAGGGCCTAATTCTTCGAAAGAACTCAATAAGTTAAGACACTCGATCAATGTTTGATATTAAGCTATTTATGGAAGCTTTTGAAACTATAATATGAAAGCTTTTGTTGATTAAATTATAAAAATTATGAACCGCCAACAATATTTAATTGCTTTTCATTTTTGAAAGTCAGCTCAATAAATTTCCAAATTTGAATTTATATGAGAATGAAATGTTGATGACAAACAGGTAGACATCTGTGAAATGCGTAATACTTTAAATAAAATTTTGAAAGAAATCGAACGTGAACGTAATAAGATAATAATCGCGTATTTTAAATTTGGATTCCTTTGTATATAGACTAGACTATAAAAATATTGCCTTTGTGTATATTAAAATTTTCAAGGAAGAAAAATTTGTATTATAAAGAAAAGCAAAAAATTCTCTTTTCTATAGCGTATACTGTGATGACTTTAACAAGAACCTAATAATGTCTTTTTAGCACAATTCCAAAAAAAAATTTGAAGAAAAGTTCTTATTAGTTTCATTCTGTTCGGGTGCCTGCTTACAAAACTTTTGCATCCTTTAAGATAAAAAGCTGAAATTTTATACGCAAATAGATCTTTTTACTATATAAACTTAATCCTGTAGAAAAAACTTTTACCTAAATAATTCGCCCCTCCTTCCCGACTCTTTCGATTACTTACTACATCGGATTCACAAACATTTCTTAAAATCTGGAAAAGTAGCTATTAAATATGCAGCATATTTAAAGATTACAAAAACAAAATGGTTATTGAAATTAAATGTTGCCTAAAGTCCGTTTTTGTGAAATTTTTGATATAGTTTTCCTTTTGTCTTAAGTTATCTTCTCTCGAAATTAGCAAAATTTAAACTCTCAGCACCTTACATTTCCAAAACTGCAAACTTATCCTAATTTTTATAAAAACAAAAAATCATTTTATTTTATTTTAACTCTATCTTTTTTATCTTAATTTTATCTTAACTCAATTAACCGTCTAATTCAACGAAAATATTTAATTTTTTCATCCTAAATATATGCAATAATTTTATATATTTTGATTTATTTTGGATTTTAATTTAGTAGTAGCTAGTAGATTGTTTGAAAAAAAAAGTATTTTCAGTTGTTCAAAAGAAAAGTGCTGCTTTACAAACCATTGTTTTGTACAACTTTATTTACTTTCATCTTAAATTTATTTTGAAAGCAAGAACAACTGTTATGTTGCATTTTTGTAATAATTGAAATGCACTTAATATCATGATAATTTCCTCTTTTCCAACTATACTCTTTTAATCTATTCTATATAATCTGTAAAATTGTAAACTATTTACTAGAAATATTGCAGATATACAATAAGTACATCATATACATATAGAATATGTTTATATTCTCAAGGAATTGATGTTACATGCTATCATCATTCCTCGGTGAATTAAAAATAAAGAGGAAAAAAAATAAAATTCTTTATGCATGCTTAAGACGCTAAAACTTAAAATTGCTTTTAGTTTTATTAATAGGTTTATAGAATAAATAATAATAGAGATTATAATATAGATAAAAACAAAATGAAAATTTAAGAAGAGTTCAAGGAAATATTTTCAGATAGGAAAAACAACGAATTAATTTTAAGATTGAATTTTTTAGAGGCAATTTTTTAAAAAACAGTGTAATTTATTAAATGAAATTCCAATAAAGTATTTATTAAAGGTTTAATAAAATCTGTCTGGCTGTTGTTAATCACTACGTAATTTCAATTCCCAGGCCCTCTTAATGGTGTTTGAGAAATTAATTCTAAAATATTGAGACTTCCATTTATTTTTTAAAACCATTTTCCGCCCATCTATAAAGCATTATATTTTGATTCGACTCTCGAGATAACGTAGTTCACATTTTTAAATGGCTTTGGAAATGTTTCATGTAATCATGCTCATGTGTATGTATAAATAAAGATTGAAATAAATAACTACAGAATTCTTTTGCAATTTCGCTAATGTGCTTGAATAAACTCATCAGATTGTAAAATCAATTGAAATTTCATGAATTCCATACTTATATATTGCTTCTCATAATAAATATACTTTTGTTAAGAAAGAGGTTAACTTATAATCCTTCAAATTTCAATTATTAGTTTTGAAGTATTCTGGAATTTTATAAATTCAAGAAAACAGAATAACTTTTATAAATTCGATTTAACAATTTTGAATTTAAAAACTGTAAAAACTGCATTCCTGTGATATTTAATATAAAAACTACTATACAATGAACGTTAAAAAAATTATTCTCTTCAAAATAAAAAACTTATGAATTGTTAAATTAAATTGTCCTTTGCCTATTAAGTTGCAAAAAGTATTATTAAACATCAAAGTTATTTGATTATTATTACAAAACACTAAACGAACTCAAGTCAATTCTGTGACTGATTGATTTTACTACAATTTTCTTTATAGATCATATTAGTTAGTAGATTTTTATCCATTCAGAAACTACACTGTTTAACATTTTTAGCTAATGTTGAAAACGTTCGAGTGTCCTCAAAAAGTTATTCCATTTTTTTGTCCTTTGCTTTTTTCACTTTGTTTCTTTTTTTGATGTGATATAGTGAAGTAATCTTTTAGTTATTGATAACTTAGGAATAATATAACAAGTAATACTTAAAAAAAAATTTTCAATCATGAATAAAAGATTTTAGAAACAAAGGATTCCAATATTATGTGCTCCTTTGAAAAGGATATGAACTTAAAAATAATGATGAACGATTAGTTAATAAATAGAAAATCCTGTTAATCGTGTCGATATTGATTATTTCTTTGTTCATTGTGCTCTGATTTCTAGGTAAAGTATATATATTTTAGCTTTTAATACATATTCTTTAGTACCTAGCTCAAAAATTTTTTTTTTATTATATACTTAAGATGATACTGATTTAGAAATGAAATGTTAAAAAGTTATCCTCGTTAGTTATAAATATTTATGTATTAAAATGTAACTAGAATTTTGGGTTAAAATCAAAATGTAACTATAGAAGAAAATTTGCTCTGTATTCAAATTCCAAATTTCAATCCTTAGATATTAGCCGCGTATATGTCTAAGAATGAAGTACTCGAATGACGCGTAAATAATTTCACGCTCTTGGAGAAATTCATTTGCGTTTGAAAATTTTTATAATGTATGAATAATCTTGCAGGTGTTTCTATATAATGCATTAATTTCTGTCGGAATATTGTTTGATTTATAAATAGAAATAATGATCGAACTTCAAATTGTTGAAATACTTCGGAATTCACATCAATAATATTGAAATATATTGATATGTCAAATATCTACAAGCACATACATATATACATTTCTCTTATGTAATATATTTTTCTAACCATTCAATTAGGAAGAAAATTAACAACGATTATAATTTCCCGTATTCAAAATTGCCACATTATAAATAACAAAAATATGTAATAAAATAAGCATAGCAAAGGAAGCACAAATTCTAATAATAAATTGGGTTTGCATTTATTCAGAAAGACAAGAGTTTAAAATTTGTTAAACAAATAAAAGAATTGTACTGGAAACAAATGAAAAGCTGCTTGAAAAGCCGATATTTCCTAGATTATTCACTAAAGTAAGTATTTACTGAGACAAATAAAGTTATTCTTGATTACTACATACGAGTATAAGGTACCGAATGACTCTTTCAACCTCATCAGTCTTTATAATCTATATTATATTTTACAAGATTTTTCCAGTTCATGAACAGGTATACATATAATCTAATAAATAACAAAAACAAAGAAATGAAAATAGCAAAAGAGAATACTGGGTACATACATTACTCAATTGATTATACATACTGTAAAACAAAAACAAAAAATGAAAAGCGAAAAGCGAAAGAGAGTAAAAAAAGAGTAGTAATATTTTTTTTGTTTTTTTGCTTTACTACCATAAACAAAAATAAAAAGCAAAAGGAAGCGAAATATTTTTAATGAGTTAAGTAAGAGTAAAATAATTTTTTGTTGTTGTATTTAACATGGAATGGAATTAAAAAAAAATAAAACTAAAAATTGTGAGAGATATAAGAACACGAATAACGTTACGTTACGTACTTATCTAGATAACATTGTTTAGAAGGAAATTTTTCGTTCTTAATTGTTAACTAATTCTTAATTTGAATTTTAATCATATCTATGTAATTAACAGTGACACATATTACATCTTAAAATTTATTAAATTAAAAATATTTCCATTACTTTTATTTATCATTAGTATTCAAACCAATATGATATTTATGCATATACAAGTATATACCTGCATATGTATGCCATAATATGTACAAATTTTTCTACACTTATTTTAAAATTGATTGCCACAATCCTGTTTTTACAACAGATAATACTGCTTATAAGCAAACCACAGGGGCCCCTAGTAGTGTTGTTATTTCTGATATCCTTTATCGCTACACTAGAAAGGAGATCACTGGAAATAACCTTGTTTATACTGTACACCTTGCATTCAATAATATTAACGTTTGTGAATTGTCATGACGTGATTAGAGCTGAAAGTATACAGAAGCAGAGTGGCGTAAGCCACAAATAAAAAAAATTTTTTTTTCTGCTGCAATCGGTTATGTACATCTTCTGGAATCGGTGGTATTAATTTTCAGTTTCGAAATAGGTTTCTTCCTATTTATTTTTCATAAAAGTACTTTTGCTTTTAAAAAAATTTTCTGATTTTTCAAAAGCAAAGTGGCATAACCCACATTGTGGCTTAAGCCACTCTGCTTTTGCAAAATGTCAGAACTATTTTAGGAATTTTATACAATTTTTTTTGCTAATTGCTTTAAGTTAATTTATATTTCCGGAAAAAGAAAAGCTATTTCCGGAAGAAATTATACAGTTTTTAATTAAAATAGTTTATTTTTATATTTTATCATAAAAACATAAATATTTTCTATTAATCTTTAGCTTCTAATTTAGACATGACCATAAAAATGAGAGAAAAAATAATATTACCCTAATTTAATAATTGGCCTCATTAAACAAAATTTAACTTTCGCATTAAGTTTAGATAAATTTGACTTTATTAATTTGGACCCAGTGACCTAACATTTTCATGGTACTTGTACCATATTTTAGACTATTGTATCATAGAAAATTTTGATTTGGCATTGTACGCTAATTGTTAGCTAATACATTTATTAAATAAATTATTATTAGAATGCATGATTTCTTGATTAAGATTGAAAATTTTTAGACTTTGATATTTTTCTCAAAAGAAATTTTTTCTCTAAAGAAGTGATATAGTGAAAAAATTAAATAAATAGATATATAAATAATTCAAAATCACAAACACGATAAAGGTGACCGTGATAGCTATGGCTAATATTGATAGTACAATATTAAATAATCTATTTTAATATTATAATACCTTTGCGAATCGAAAGTGAGTTAAAAATTACTACAAACTTTACAAAAACAATGTGACAATTTCTGTTGTATGAAAAGTAGGATCTTTATATAAAATTCCTTAAAGGTTATGACTTACACAATTTCAGATTGGTCAACGTCATAAATTTATAAATTGGAAAGATTTAGTTTTTTTAGCATTTCATTTTTTTTGTACTAAAAATCTTTTTTTTTGTTTTTCACGCTTTGATTTAAGCTGATACTGAAAGCTTTTAAAAAGGTTTTATTTTGAAATTTCGTGGATTGTTCGTAAAACCTTTAAATCTCAGAAAGTATTGAGCTCTAACATCTATGTTATTTTTAAAAATATTTTTACGTATCTTCGATTTAATGTGGAAAAATACTAAAAAAATATTTAATTCAGTATTTTTAAAAGCAAAATTTTAAATTATTTATTAGTTGAATTGCTGCCCAAAATTAAAAAAAAAGTACGATTATTTTCTCTGTTGTACCATGATTTTAGGTTTCTTGTACCATTTTGTAAGAGTCCAATTTGGCAGCGCTGTTTGTCTTAAGTTAAGTTGTTTCTTAAGTTAACGTATTTACTATTTTTATTAGTTATTATTATATGTATTTTCTCTTTTTTTCCATTCTATTATATTAAGAGCTGTACATAATTCATAATTGCATTTTCTGCAAAATAATGTGAATGTGGCATATGTCACTCTGCTTCTGAGCCCCTCATATGTGGTACTAAACCAGACAGTTATAACTAATAAAATTACAAATATTTTTTTTACATATTATAAGCAAAGTTTTTTATTTAAATCTTTAACAAAATTGATACTAAAGTGTTATTGCGAAAAAACTAAACGATTATACAAGAATGCGTGTTACCTTTTCCTTTAACACTCCTCGTTATCACTCCATATTTTTGCGATTCTTCTGCCTTTTTAATTGTTGAATTATGTAAAAAATCTATCTTCTTGTTCGACTATTCAATTTCTCCTTCCTTCCTTGTTAGTGTTCTTAATTCAAAAACAAGAGTAATTAAAGTTGATCATGTCAACTTCGGGGTAGTCATGCGAACTTTTCAATTCTATGGGCGAACAAATATGCTATAGCTGGTTATATGACTGATCATAATCTTAATATTAGCAAATAACTATAGAAGTTTTATGACAACTATAATAAGCTCTCATGATATCTCGACTGCTTGTAGATGTGCAAAATAATAGCCATCTTGGTTTACACAAAATTTCAGTAATATACCTTAAGTACTTTCTAACTTGTGGCGAAATAACTATTGAAGTTGTATTGCAGCTACCACAGGGCGTCAAGAATATTCAACGATTTTGACCACACGTAACCCCGATAATAATTTATTTACTTGTGCCAAATTTCAATATTATAGCTTCAATCATTTCTGAGATTTAGCCATAAAACTTTTGAAGTTCTGACACTTACTATTAATAATTTTTGAAAATTTTATGAGGTTAACTCAAGTAGTACCGTTGGGCGAGCAGTCGGACAGGCATGGTGAAATCAACTCATAATTCAACTCTGATAAAAAATCTACATCTCAGACCATTATTTCTTAGCGTTACAAACGGTAAGGAATTAAATAAAATTCGAACACAAAAGCTAGAACAATTATTAATTTTTGCCCCTCCACTTTTAAATGTTTTAATTTTAATATATACTTTAAAAATTTCAAAAAAGTTGTCCTTATTCAAATCGTAATGTTGTTCGTCTTCTTCTTATTGTAAGAACTACAATCAAATTTAAATAATTTTCCTTAGAAATTTAAAAAATTTTATTAAAATTTTCTTTTCTAAAATTAGAAATAAAAATTCATGAATTTTTTTCATTTTCTCGTTTCCCCACTAATCATCCATCTACCGAACTACTACTACAGATGCAAAAGAAAATGGTTTTTCGTAATTTGCAATTTAAACATCCTTGAAAGTTTGAAAATATTTAAAGCAATGAAGGACTATATGATAAAAAGGATAAATTATTTCAACTTGATTTAATTAACGTCAAAAATATGTTTTTTTTTGCTTTTTATTTTTAGGTGAGCAAACGTGACCCAACCGGAAATATAAGAGTTCCGGCAAAAAATAAAAATAAAAACAAGAAGAAAAAGTTAGAAAAAAAATTAAAATTTTTCAATTTCAATTTGAATTTCAAATTGTTTTCTCGTGGCCTCCATCAATTCAATCCAGGTGTAAAAAAATTTTTTGAAATAATAGGGGAGTAAAACTTTTTTATTTGAATTTTTTTTGGAATAACTCAATTTTCTATTAAAATATAATTTAATTTCAAGGATATTACAAGAATTCTAAGAATTTACTTAATTTTTTTTTTAAAGAAGAAGACACTTAAAAATAAATCAGTTTTATAATTTATTGTAATTGAAATATTTGACTAAGACGTGTTTCTATTCACTTTAACTTTATTTTCAATATGAAAAAAAAAATAATTTTGAAAACATTGGATGAATAAAATTTGGAATTTATTTGGAATTTTTATTTCTTTGCAGACAAAGAAATATGCTGACAATTTATAATTGAATGTTGTGCAATATGGCGTGGGATTCAGAAATTTTAAAATGGTTATTCGTTTTTCTTATCAAAATAATTTATTATATAAAGCCTCCTTATACTTACATTAAATTTATTCTGAAGAAATCCATTAAGTTATCGGTTGAAAAAGTTACAAACAATTACATTCGCACACTCTGTAATAATGTCAGTCATCAACAATTTAGACAAAATAATGTTAAATTAAATGTTGACTTTTAATAACATTCGTTATTTAACTACGAGAGGAACGCATTCAATTCAAAGATATATTTTATTGAAATTGTGGAAAAAGTGGATAAGAGACCCACTTTTTTCATATTGATAGAATATTTTCATTAGTGCGTACAACCATTCGAATGTGTTCAATTTCTTACCTATATTTTTAATACAATTTGGAAGGACTCTACCTGTTTAGAATGATAATATTATTATAGAACACGGCCTTAATTAATTATGTTTTATTCGGTAATTTAATGAAATATTTTATTTTACTAATTCTATTTACTTTTCCATTAATGAGTTCTGAAAATTTCAGACCAACTCTTCACGTGATTTTAGTATCTCAATATTTTTATGTGTGTATATAATATTAAATAAAATTCTGTAGAACCCTTAATAACATGATATTATATCGCGATATAATGTTGGCAATCACACTCTGTAAGAATTTCAGTTCAAATCTGAACAGACCCTTATTTTACTCAATTACATATTTCATGTAAGGGGAACAAAAAGAACTGAGAATGATTGTGTTTAGCCATAAAGTTAATTAATTGTTTATTAAAATAATTTTTATTATAATATTTCTTGTGTAAATTATTATCAATCGGCATGACAACAGCCGAACAATATGATAAGATATAATTACAATCACAACACTTATATTTTACAAAATCCAAGTTTTCTAACTTAAATGAACATTGTGTTTAATTAATTTGTCACTTTGTAAATTACTTTAAAAACACAATCTTTATTTTCTACAATTACACTGAAACCGAATAAGATTAAAAACAAACAAACACCTACAAAAATTATATTGTATTTTACAATAATTTTCTTCTAGTTTTATTAACCTATATAGCGTTTCAAATACGAAGGATTTAATTTTTTTTTTTATAATTATAAAAATATATACGCATCTCTCATTATCATTAATTTACGTAATGCAGACTTTAAGTTTATCTTGATGTTATTCTTTATGGAATTGGGAAATGGAGTAAAAAATTCATTTGTATAAGTGTTTATAATTATAGTGCACATACCATATGCATTTCATTTCATATATGCATTCTAAAGAGAAAAACTTTTAAAATGGAATGATTAATTTTGAAATGCGGTTGGTACTTAAAACTTCATTAATTTTCTAAATATTCTCAAATAAAAACTAAACCTAGTTTCTATTGTTTTATGCAATTTGATGAAAAATATTAAACAAAGTGATAACACTTTAGTTATACGCGTAATAAACATTTTCTGATTTTAAATGTTTTTTTATTGTTAAAGAAATAATTAAAATTTTCAAAAGATCCATGTATGCATGTGTTCATTCAATAACTTCTGTTGAATCAAAATGTTAATTATTTTTACAGTACTCAGAACATTATAGGCGGGAGCATGGGGAGACTAGAATAAATCAGGAATGTCTACGGTGGCCCGGGGGATATGTCCACTTGATCTCCTCGATTCCCTTTGAATGTACGAATCTACAGCACTCTTCATTATTATTTTACATTATTTTTTAACCTATTAACATTTTTGAAAATTTTTGAACGCAAATCACATGCATAACGTACGGCTTCAGAAAACGAAATACCTTATTTAAGAGTTATGTTTTATTTAGTCTGAAACTGGATAGATAACTTAAGAGAAAAACACGACTTGAATCGGTTTTATTCTAAATATCTCTAGAATGAAATTTTTTTAGCTCATATTCCAACAAAGAACGGCGAGGCTAGGAAGAAAGTGGAAGAATGTACGACCGCCGATTTTGTTTAAGAGCTGATTTGTAGAGGCATGTTTTCGTTATAATACTTACAACATATTGTAGAAATTTATACAAGACTACAATCTGTTAGGCAGTTCTTATTAGGTTAATGAAAAGGATGCACAAAAAATTTTGAAAATGCTTTTGAAATACTTCTCTCAGATTATTAAAAACTAGTTACCTTTTATCTTAATGGAAATTTCTTCATGCAACTGCAGAACAGATGGATGACGTAATCAAAGGAACGAGTTAAAGGCAGAAAAATTCATTAAAAAAATTTTTCTCCTCGAACTGGACTCGAACCAGTGACCTACCGCTTTCTAGGCGGACGCTCTACCAACTGAGCTACAGAGGCATGAAGAAATTGCCGACGAAATGTTCTCTACATTGCTTATACTGTAATTCACATGATTACTAAGTATTTGTTTTGTTTACATTGATTGCTATATACAATCTACTATTGAAACATACAATAACAAGAACATATATATTTATAGGATTGTGCCTGTTGCACTAATTAAATTATGAATTTTACTAATACAACATCATAGTTGCGGAATTAATAAGAATGTTACCTTTTAGTTATTGTGCCTACAAAAAAAAAGAATTTAAATTTTTATTCCTTAAATATATTAAAAAATTAAATATCAGCCCCTAATGCAAATCCGGTTTCTTAGTCCTGACATTCCCAAAAACATCGCTGGTTTTGCCAACTACAATAAAAATATTATATTAAAAAAAAAAAAAAATTATTTTATTAAAGATTTAGTTGCCAGGGCCTGTCATACCCCAGAAGTGCATCAATCCGTCAAAGCAGTTTCAGATATAAATTTCCATTAAAATTGTTTCAGTCGAAATCGAGATGCACGAATACGCAAACAGACAGATATACATATTTCTAAAAATAGTTTATGGAAGAAACGCATTGGCGCCGAAAACTGAATAAAGAAGTCCTCTGAACTAACTGAATAAAGTCTTCTTATTGTAGGCAATACAATTGATAAAAAGTAACAAGTAAAAACGTTTCAGTCGGTATAAACCGATTGAATTATACTTTGCACTTTTCGTTGTTGTATAGCAACTACTCGAACCATTCTATAGAAACTTCAGAAATGTCAGACCTATAATTGGACACACGACTGCCAAGTCTCATGAATGTGACTTTATTATTTTTTCAAATATTTAAATTTAGCTTCTGGAGTTGTATGGGAAGTACCCGAACCTGTCAAGCAATTCCCCCAAAAATTAAGAAAAGTATCTGACCTATAATTGGACACGAAACTGCCAAGTTTCATGAATCTGACTTTATTATTTTTCCAAATATTTAAAATAAGCTTTTGGACTTGTATGGGAGCCACTCGAACCTGTCAAGCAATTCCACCAAAACTTCAAAAATATCTTTGACCTATAATTTTACACATGATTGTCAAGTTTAATGAATCTGACTTTATTATTTTTCCAAATATTTAAAATTAGCTTCTGGAGTTGTATGGCAGGTACCCGAACCTGTCAAGCAATTCCACCAAAACTTCAGAAATATCTTTGACCTATAATTGGACACGTAACTGACAAGTTTCATTAATCTGACCTTTTTATTTTTCCGAATATAAAAAATTTGCTTTTGGAGTTGTATGGCAGCCACCCGAATCAGTGCAGCTATCCCATTAAAATTTTTAGAGAATGTGTAGAATATAATTGGACACATGTATACAAAATTTTATATTGATACTTTTATTAGTTTTTGAAATATTAAAAATAAATTCTTTGAGTTGTATGGCAGCTACCCGAACTCGTTGTCCGAATTAGTCCAATTACAATAGGGTTCATCCTTGGCGCAAAAGAAAAAACTTGTGAAAGTTTGGTGTCGATTGCATTATTCGTTTTTGAGTTATCTTGCGATCAGAATTTGACGCTGAGCAAGAATATACGAGTATATATGTATATGTCCATACCGCAGATGACACCTTCAAGTAGTTACAAACTCCATACCAAAGTTAATATTACGAAGTGCAGGGTATAAAAAACTCAAGAAAGAAGAACGTACATGACAGAAAGTGGAATCTATAACAATTATTACCAGAAGCATTTAGTATGGGCATAAGAGGCAAAATGCCGCTCTATGCCCTATAGACTATTATCGCTTCATTCCAATTTTGTATTATTTACAGCATTTGCAATCTAAATAAAATTTTATCCAGTTCAGTCCTATTTAATATTTTGGTTAAATTTGACCTTAAGAAATTTTTAAAGCAAAATTTTTATTCTTGTATCAATGCACATGAATAGAATCTAATCTAAAAAAAAACTCCCAAATAATTTAATAGAATATTTTTCTCAGCTGACATCAAATTTATCATTCAATAATTTCGATTCATCGCTTAAATACTTTGTATTTTATTCGACTAAACGAGCAAAAAACTGAAATATCGCATCAAAAATTGTTATAATTTTAAGGAGTGTTTTCTTTTCAAAGTTTTATATCTTTCGCCAGACATATACAAAAACAAATAAATAAGAAAAATTCTAAATCAAATTTAAGAAAATATTTTCTTTAAGCAAAAATCTCTGTACAAGTACCCAACTACCCAGTTTATAATATAATATTTATGCAGATAAACACAAATACAGCCAAGCAACTAAGAATAATACTGTACATTTAACATCATGCTACGTCATATTATATATAAATATATACTTTGTACATAATGTTTATGAAAATTGTGTTCAAAGAATCTACTGAGGATTTGCTTTCACCATTGATGGTACGTACATGTTTTTTAGAATATCAATTTATTTAATAAAATAAAACCGAGTAAAAGAATAACACTTTAAATATATCGAAACAAATGAAGTAAAAATTATTTATATCTTTGTTCTTGACAAATATTGGATGAATAAATAATAATACCCAGAGATTTGTTATAATAAAGCTTAGGAGTTAACTTTTCAATTGTTATTTATGATTATTCAAAGGAGAAGAAATTTATGCTGGGACTAGATTTAAATTTGAAGAACATTGTTTTTTTTTTTGGTTTTATGATATATATTAAATAAGGAAGGACAATAAGATGTGTTTGAAGTGTTTTCCTTTACTAATAAATGATATGAACTTCAAAATAATCAGTCCATTTACCGAAATTACTTGACAAGAGATAGTCAAACAAGTTTATTTATTTAAATTTTAACTTATACCCTAGCTCAATTAGTTCATTATATCAAAATTAGTTCATTATAGACAAAACATTTTCTGTTCAAGATCTGGTATTATTGATAAATTTTTATAGTGCTCACATGACAAAGATTAATCGAAGAGGTTATATGGTCTAAACTCCGATTCACTTAATTTCGCTTGAAGAATATAATTTGCAACGTGTTCAGTATTTCAATTGACACGTTTAGAGATTGTCAAAGGACTGGGATTAGTAATTGTGAGTTCGAAAAAGGTCCCAACATGGTACGAAAAGAAACCTTGCAACAATACTTATTTTATCGCAACCTAATAAATCTTTTAATTAAACATTTCAGAAAGTGGCTGATGCATCAGCAAAAATCTTACCAGCAAATGATATGCTGTGTACCTTATGAAATTAATTACTGAAATTCATGTTGAGGAAATTTCAATAATATTGAAGAAACTGTTGCATATCAAGTGAATTTAAAAATTATTAATGAAATTTCGTTCAGTTAAATTGTGGCCACAATTTTAAATCAACGGTTGACAATAAAATTCCAAGACCTTTTGGTTTCTCATACCAAGACCTTTACTTAGAAGCCAGGTATTATAAACGGTGAAACATTTTCTTTATGTTTGTTTTAATTTATATTTCGAAAAATAAATTCAAGGACTCAGTTAAACCAAAAAACAGAAAAAAAAAAATTTAAAAAATTCTCATATGAACATGAATTGAATAAAAATGATACCAACAAAACAATATTCGTTGTTTTAGCTTTTTTTATAATAAACGTTCTCTCAGTGTGTATGTGTGTTGTTTCTAAAGTGCGCGACGATTAACATTCAATGCGTTTATTGATGTTTTCCACTTCAGTGTTTCTTGATACCTAGAATACTTTAACTAAAATCCTGATGCTTTTTTTTTTAGTATTGACTGTATTTCAAAATTACTTTTTACATTTCATTTGAGCGTCTACTTACTTTATGTTTTTAAACTATTGATTTTAGTAACTATGGCAAAATTTAGAATTTTAATGAAATTTTCTGAAATGATTCCTTCTCAATTTAATAAGGGTTAACACTGAGTAAGGTAACATAATAGTAGTAATTTTTATCTGACTGTGACACATTCAATATGGGGAAAAATTTATTGCGAGAAATACAGTATTCAATGGAGGAATTGTATGGTAATGTTTACCTAAAATCTTCGTTTTAATACGAAAACGATTTTTCGAATTAATTCGAAATTAAAAATTAGAAAATTTTTAATACGTTCCTTTCTCAATTGAAAGTGGCTGCACTGGAAATGAAGTCTTCAACAGATTGAGGAATTTAGTAAAAAATTTCTATTTTTGGTAGAAAAGATTTTGAAAAAATTCATTGACTTTTGGGTCTTCGTAAATTTTCTCAGCCCATATTCAATCTTGTTAAAATTCTTTGACATGATCCACACATTGTGACATATTATATATTGTACGATGTATAAGTTTCTAAACTAATATCAAGTAAATATTCAACAATTCTCAATTTAATATAGTTTACCTAGCAATTAAAAAACTTCGAAGAAGAAAAATAGGTTTAAAAAAATCAGGAAATAACATGCGTTTTAATTGTCATGAAATCTAGTAAATTTTATCAAAAATGCTTAAGGCAATAAGTTAAGCGTAAAATAAAGGAAAAAAGATGAAGAAATATTTTTTCATTAAGTAAAAGCAAAGTATAAGTATTTTATAAGTATTCCGGGATTCTTTCAAAAAACAGTCCATGTCTAACGTTCTTTTATTTTTAATTTTTATTGTAATTCGCATAAACAATTTAAAATTTTTATAAAATTAACATAAGAACTAAAAGTTGAACATTTTAGAATTAAAAACCAAATGGAACACATTTCTGGATAATTTTTTTTTCATTGAAAATAGCAAACATCTATTTTTTGGCGCACTGCAGATGTAGAAAGAATTTTTTTTTCCAATATCATTTAACAAGATTACTATAGGGACGTAGTTTTTTTCCTATTTCCTTCGACAGAAATGTGTAAATACGTGCCAATATAATAAAATTGCACTCACAACAATATTAAGGTATTAAGAAGAAATAAAAACATTTTCATGTAAGGATATTAAATAAGTGGAAGATTGACGTACTTAAACAATATCATAGAATTATTCATACAATACATAGAATACGATATCATAGAATATGTATTGTTTCGGCTTTTATATTACTCAACAAATCTGTAAGGTAACACAATTTTATGAACATCGAATCCGTCCATAACCAATAATTAATTTAATTTTTTCTTATTCCATCTGACCATGGCAAACATGGTCGACAAACATATACATACACTGAAAAACAAAATATTTTTATAAGTCAACTCTAAAACAGCCGCTTTGTAAGACACTGTTAATAATAGAAAACAAAAATAATTTGGAAGAGCTATATCGGCCCAGTTCTTACATCATAGTTAACAAGAATTAAAGTGGAAAACGGTAGAAAGCAAAAACCACTCCCTATACAAGAGTTATATCTAGATCTTCCAGTTTAAACAGAGCTATAAGCAGACAGAAGCTTACTGAAACATTTTGTTTTGTTTTTTAAATTTTTATATTTCACAATTCAAGTTCAGCACTCATATAGCTTTTTAGACTTTCCAAAGACATCAATTCAAATAAAAACGATAGTTGCATCAATAATAATATGGTTTGGACCCATGGAGTTTTAATAAAATTTACGAAATTTTGTTGAACGCGAAAACAAAACTTGTTACAAAATTAAGCTAATGTAGTTTTCATTCGGAAATTTAAAGATGCTTGGTTAAAAAATTAGCATTTTTCGCATGTTTTTTAAACATATTTAAAACAGCAAAACTATGAGAGATAGAGGAAAAAGTTGTATGGTTTTACTTTCAAACAAAGAAAAAAATAATAGTAACACAAATTTTCGATAAATTTCGAGCTTTTTAAAAAATTTGAAAAGAAGAAATAATAAAAAATTCTGGCTTTGATTAGCATTATCTCAAAAACTATGAATCAAATCGAATTGTAAGACCGAAAATAAAAATCAATCAAACCCCTGTGAAAGCGGCCTTCGACATATGCAGGAAAAATGGTGGTACATTTTTTTTTAATAGGTTGTAGTTCCAAAACAAGTACATCTGCATTTCACTCCCCCACCCCTGCAATTTCTTGCTGGAAATTTATCGAAGAATTACCCCTGAAATTATTTGCCACTTTATGCGAAACATTCTGTATAAAGTACAACATTTTAATAGTTGTAATTCTATTTCAAATTTTAAAGGTCTTGAAGCTTTTTATTTCAACAGTTTTTACTTTCCAGAAAACATGCTTAATTTAAAATTTTTTTAGAGTCTTTGGAGTTAACTAACTTAAAGTACTACCGTTCTGGGATTTGTGTCAAATATCGCATTACATTTAAATTTAAAGTAATTCAATAGCACGCATGATAATTTTGTTTATAATTTATGTACATACATAAATACTGTTAGTGTATACAAAATTTATTCTAATTTTCAATTAGTAAGTTTAATATTTTCCCTATATAAATATGTTATGTACCTATATCTTCTATGCAATTAGAATTATAATCAATTGTAAAATTTCAATTAACATTATTAAATTTCTATCAAATACATCTAACTACAATTTCCTCTTGACGTTGATTTATATTTCTATATTAATTATATTTGTAGTACAATTATTTTTACTACAAATTAAAATTATTTTAGTGTTTAACTAGAGTTCGATTGTTCAATTATTGAAAATTTAACATAATACATATATATTATTATGTTATGTATCCATATTTAATATGAAATTTGCTTAATGAATACTCACTCGTTTGAATAAATCATGCGGTAAGAACCACCAATGTATTTCTGTTATTGTACGTAAATTATAAACGATGCGTACGAGCAATTTAACGCTACTGCTTTACGAGTACATGCTCTACACTGAAACCCAAATAATATGCAAAGTCAGAGTAGAAATTTAGAAATATTTAGAGATTATTTTGTAAATGCTATGAAATAATTAGCACACTTTGTAGGGAGTATATCAATAATTACAATATGTTGTTTACAACTTTCCTATAAAACCCGTATTGACTTTCTAGATCAATGAAAGTAAAAAATAAGGAAATCTATAAGAATCAGGAAAAATTTTATTTAAGCTGGGAACTTTGGTGTTGATTATAACATTTGAGGTGATCATACAAATTCTAATTACTTAATCGTATAGCAGCACAGTATTACTGAAATTTTTATGTTAGCAAAAATGTTTTAATTTTAATATTAACAGTGTTCATTTTAATGCGATTAAATGAAATGATTTTTATGTATAGCTAGGATTCCTCATATAACTCTTTGGTCACTTGAACAAAATTTATTAAATGAGGTTTTACTATTAATATTATTATAACTCAAAAATGTGTGCACAATATACTTAGCAAAAAAAAAAAAAATTTCCTAAATGTTATTGGAACCAAATCAATTCAATATTCAGTAATTAGGGTGAATACAAATTTGTTAGAAATTCCCAATTGAATTGAATTTTTTTTTATTCAATAATTATGTACTTAGACATACGAGTGAAAATATTAGCGAAAATCAGTTAAAAACAACGAATTCAGTAATAAGTTTTAATTCAATTTACCATTGGATTCAATGGAAATTTCCATTAAATATTTAACATGTAAATTTATATAATAATATATTTAGATATATGTACATTTACATTACATACATTCAAAAATTGGGTTTTAACATAGTATAACCAAAACAGTTCACATCGCTTGTTAATTGATAAATTAATGACGTTATAAATAAAGTATATATAGGAGCCTTAAAATAATATAATATAAAACATACTACGGAATGTGTAGGTGGTCTTTATTTTATTACAATTTAATATCAATTGAATCGCTAATGAGCTTCTGCCAAAAAAGAATCAATTGAAATTTGAAAATGTTTTACAACGCAATAGGTATATAAACTAAATATTATAAGTACCTAAGCATTATATTGTAAGAGTTTGTAAATTGTTCTATAATGTTATTGTTTGCTATTTACAGTTAAGTAGAATTTGTTAAAAGAGATTTTTGGCTTTGCAAATTAATATAATTTTTGATAAGGTGTAAGTATGTACATATATGTAAATACTAATTATTATATTATTGTATTTTTGCGAATATTGTAATTATTATTCGTTTCTTTTTGCAAATTTGAACCATGTCACTACAATATAACAATTTAAATCGTGTTTAAATTCAATGAGGAAATTTAACTGAGAAGAAAATTGTGTAATAGATATTAGCATTTAACTACTCAGTCATTTAACCGTTTTAGTCATAGTCACTTGCACGTATGATATACATTTCGTCAAATTTTGCACTTTAATGCTTTTATTTTTTATTTACTTTAAATAACAATTTACGGTAAATCTTTATTTTAAACTTTTAAAAATTATTACCACTTTTCTAAAAAACTTAAATGCCGCTCCGTCTGCGGACATGTTTACAAAACTTTTACATACTTGAAGATAAAAAGCTGAAATTTTATATGTACAGATTTTAACGAGAAAATTATTTCCATAGAAGAATTACCCACCTACCCCTCTAAAAGTTATTACACCTAAAAATCTTAAAAAGCCATTTTTTTTTATTATTTATTGTAGTGAAACTATTTAAGCATTTTTCAAATTTTGCAAACTCAGAATTGTAATGGCTGCTTTATTCCGCTGCTAAATTAAAAAAAAAAACAAAATGGCCGCTAAAGTTAACCGTTATTTAAAATCTGTTTTTGTTTCTTAAATTTTATATAGGGACTGTTTTTCTCCTAGGCGATAAGGTGTAGAGGGCTGAAATTTTAACAAGTTTTGGATATTTGTAAATAGTTTGTTTTGTTAGACGAACATTTTTTTCCACCTCCACCCCCTGTCAAGTTAGCACGTCTCGAAATTTATAAAATTCGATTTTTTGTCGCCTTGTACATCCAAAAATATAAGCTGTTCCAAATTTCTATAAACGCACAAAGCTAACGCCGTATTATCAAAAAATGTATGTAATTCTTCTTGACTCTGGAATTGAGCTTTATGTTAACGTTCGTCGTGTTAAATTTTTTTTTTGCCTCATCCTAAATGTATGCAATCTATGAAATATTTTACTTATATTATTATGATATGAATAAAAGCAATTTAAATAATGTAAAAGGTTTACAAATTGTTTCCAACATCACCATTTTCACTTGTTGAAGGGAAAAGTGCTACTTTAGAAGCTATTGGTTTGTATACAGGCTTTAAAACCCCAAGGAGATGAGTATCCATAAAGTTTTTTTAAAATTAAGAGGCAAAATGTAGCAACAATTTATTTTTTTCTCGTTTATCATAAGTCACGTTACAATGCTGTTATTTCAAATAACAACGGCAACTTTAATTATTTTCGTAACTGCATGTGTTTTAAACGCTGTTTTGTTTACGCCAAGATAATGGATGCCAATGACAACATTGGTATGCATGCTTAAACATTACTGAAATTGACACAATTTTAATTATATTTTTATTTTAACTTTTCACAGCTTGAAACTCAAATACGGTTTTTTTTTCAATGAATGGAATTTAACATCATCCGCTTATGTATATAACTATTACAGTTATGTAGTTTTTATGAAAATTTTAGACGAGTATAAAAATTCTATTCTACTTCATGTTTTTAATGTTCTTAAATACTTAAACTTTTAAAAAGAAAAGCAAAACCCTTTTTAAGTACATACATACTATACGTATTTTCTGATAAATAAACAAGTTGGTCTACTTCTACACCAACTTCGTTACAAGTAACTTTGAATTTTTTTATTACGATACATAAAATGTTGAATTTACCTCGAAGAGATATTTAAGAAGAAAAATATGGTAAATAATAAAAAAAACCAGAAATTTAAAAAATTTTCTATGGAGATGTCATCTTTTTTGGCATTTTTAAAGATGAGTGCATTTGATGTCAACAGAAATATCTATAGTCTATGGTATGAACAACATTTATATAAAAATCGCATATTCTTTGGAAATTCTAACATAGTTTATGCTATTCAAATTTAATACATTTAATTTTATTTAAATACATTTTTCCTGCAGTACATTGGAATTAAAAATTTTGAGATTGCTCATACATACAAATATATCTCATGCGAGAATTCGTAGGATATGCAGAAATTCAGGAAAAATCTTGTATATAAGGTAACAGAAACTCAAAGTTACAGAAATATCGGTACCGGTATTATACTAGATTAACTTAAAGAATTTAAAGCGCAATTCTATTGCTGATGTTCTAGTTAATGGTCTCGTTTAAATGTGATCAGCGTATAATTAGACAGAAGCATTAAATTACTTTTTATTATTTTATTTTCGTGCCCACATGGACATTTTTTATTACTTTTTTTTTTACGTTTATAGAACATCGTAGAACTACGTCACTCAGCTTAAGGGAAAAGCGTGATATTCCAATATTTTTGCGAATCTCTAATGGAAAAATTTGGTTTTTTTCAAGCATTGCTTTAAGGGCTCAGACATACATGTAATTTTTAGTGTTGCAATTGCTGCTTGACTGTAGAGTCCTTGTGTGCATCATCTAACCAACTAAACTGTTGCGACAAAATTACAAAATGTTTAATTGGATCCGAGCATACAGTTGAATTAGAGTGTCGTTTAATATAAACCTATGGAATGCAAATTAGCAATCATCAAACAATTGAAAAATTGAAAAATACCATGCCTATCTGAGCGCTAAGAAGGTCGAATTGAGCTAAGAAATGTGACTCTGAAAAATCTAAATTATGATATGGTTAGAGCTAAATTATTTTTAAATTCGATTAAGTTACAAAAAATTAGAAAAAAAAAACTAACAACAGACTTTTTATGTTAAGCTAAAAATAAAAAATTAAACAAGAAGCAAAAAACAAAGTAAATTTTTAGAATCTTCCCAAAATTTTTAAAAATTGACTCAAAACTTAATTAATATTAGACGATGTTTATTGCCATTGAAATTTTGTATTGAGCACAAAATTTAAAAAAAAAACATTTAAAACACCTTAAATATAACAATTTTTATAAAATGATCAATTATGCCTAGGATATGAGTAATATTATTAATAAAACAAAGTTCTCTTAAATAAGATTAAAAATATTTGAGCCGCGAGCTTGTTCCTTGAATTGTCAGCGGAAGCTTATACTCAATAAATTTTAAATGTGAATCAAATAATTTTCAACTTATTGGTTAAGGCATGTTTAAATTTTGTCAGTGACTCTTCACTTAATATAATCTAAGAACTGTAAAGTACAAATTTATTTTGAAATCTTTCTGACTGAAATTCTTTTATTTGGTAAAAATCTTTATCGTGAATTATTTGAAAAATGCATTCTTGTACACTGTATTTCGTGTTATCAAATGCATATGCAAACAACACAATTTTTAGTAAACAGAAAATTACAAAGATATTTAAAAAAAAAAAATTTTCTTTTTCAAAATCTTAAATTCAAATATTTGTAAACTGCTTCATCTTAATCCAAAACGCAACCATCCAATATCTTTAGAAATTTTAACAATTTTTGTGACTGTTTTTTGTTTTTGAATAATTTTTTTATGTAAAATTTATTTTTTCAACCAAAAATATTTTTCCTCAAAAGCAAATATGAATATTTTAGTAAACGAACGCAGTGAAATGTCATTGCACATTTTGTTGAACGAATCAGTGTCTTTGATATAGGTTTTAATCCCAAATTGGGGCAGTAGCTTTTGCAATATAGTTATGCAGTTGATTTTCTGAAGTTTCTAAATTTTGATATTCAGCTTATTTCCACTACTCCTTACCATTTTTCTCTTATAAGGAAATATTTGCAAAACTAAAATGAAATACATATGTAGATATAACAAAAATATTGAAGATGAAATTTGAATTAAAAAACTAATATTTGGAATAAAACATATTTTAGTTTACCAAATTCATGAAATCTTATTTAACCAAAATATATTATAGGAATCTAACACAATGACCATTATCTTTGGTATACATATTTACCTCAAACATAAGAATGATGCCATATTTGTTGCGGTATGCAAAAACCAGTAGTGCATGATGTGTTATTAATCCATCATTCAACCACACACTCTAAATTCCTTTGAGAAATTATAATATAAGTTTTATTGCAAGTCATGATGAAATAATTCGTCCAACATAAAAATCATTTTTAGATTTTATTCCCCTACCGTTCTTCTCTTCATCTTTTATGAATTTTGTTACGATAAGTGTTCCTTTCTTTACAAAACTCCTAAACTAAAAGTTTTGAAACTTAAAAATTTTTTTTGGCAAAGAAAAAATGCTCTTTAACACTTACATCAGAATGTGATGAACTCAAATTTAGAAACACACTTGCATGGACTTTGAATATACACCTATCTATACAACTAGATATAGGAATGCACATATTAAAATAATTTCTTACAAGATCAAATTTCAACATAAAAATGTAATGCATCAAAAATTAAAAGCATTTTTTAAAAGTGATAAGTTGGAAAACCTTTCAAAAAAGTTCAAATAGAAGAAAAAATAATTTTTGTTTTGATTTTTTTTTTTTGGGAAAACTTTTCCGTTCCTTAATGTTATGTAAAGTCTTGTAAGCAAACACTGGTATGCAAGAATGGTTTCACTTTTTTAAATTGAATTTTTAAAAGATTGGACGAAATTCTTTTATTTTTTTATTTAACATGCATCTTTATAATTTAGGAAAAAAAAATGTCAAACGAAGGACTTAAGACAATTTACACTTTATTTCCAAATTCTTTGCTTTTTTTTCTTAATTTCGCCTTAGAATAAAGTTTTAAAATAGTTCTTGAATAAAATAAAAAGAACATTAAATTTGAAAAAAACTTCAAAAAGACTTTTTTTTCATTGAAATTTCAAAAATATAATTTTGGTTAAATAAAAAGGATTCAAAAGGAATAGTTTTGTTCTAACATTAAATATAAACCAAATCACGAAAATGAAATTGAAAATTAAGTTTAGTCAAATTTCTCAAAATTGTTAATTTTAAATAGAAATTAAAAAAATATAAAAAATTTTACTAATATTTAATAGATTAAATTTTAACCCACAAGTTCGCGTTATTGCGCGACTGCAGTATTTACGATAGTAGTTTTTTCAAAAGGAACATTAACACTATACGAGTACTATGAAAATATAGAAACTATAGAAAATTTCGCGGTGTATTCCCAGAAGATTCGCCTACATATTTTTTTATGCTAAAAGATTTTTATTTGGAAATTAATAATTGTTCCTATAATCATAAGTAAACAATAAAAAAACAATGAATAACAACTGTGCGTTCTGGAACTGAACATTCCATCAATTAGTTCCTTAAAAAATGTAAAATCGGCCCCTATTTTGTGGCCTATTTTCTGGGCCCTGATGTTTCCAAAAATTTTGTATGTTCTTTTATTTAACATAATGAATGCACATATTAAGTTTAAATGCAATCGATTAATTATTTATTTTTCAACGCACACAAATAAACATTTGACAAGTATTAAACGTTCACCTGACTTCAAGTAAACGTTCAAATTGACACTTGACTTCTTCAGCAAAGTAAATTGGTTTCTCGTACTGTTAAAGAAAACTTCTATATAAAGTTTCAAGTTTATTTGTTGAATATTTTCTTAAAAGTATTCATAAAAGTTAAATGATTTGTATGATTAATTCTTGCCATAAGCTTACATATAAAATTTTATCAGGTTTACTTGAGATACACGCTTGCGCAGACAGACCTTTAGACAGACCAGCAGACCGACATCTTGTTAAAAATTGTTTATTTACGCTTTCTTAGTATGGAGAAGTGCGGAACTAGATACGCAAAACTTAGAACTATTACGTAACCTCTCTTATTATAAGCAATACGGGCGGCAAAAAAAAATTTGGAGATTACGTATTAAACTTTCCCATAATTAAGACTTTCCCATAATACTTCAAATGTGGTAAAATATTAAAGTAAATTTTTATTTGTATTCTTATTTCCGAATACTTTGATTTTTATCTTACGCGGGGAAAATGAACTTATAATAGAAATTTTAACTACTCATTAGAAAGCATCGTCATTACTTTTACATTATACTTTTGAACTTTTCTAATTTTGATCGATGATACAATTTGAATTTTTTTCTTTCTTATTTAATAACAACAGATTTTCTTAATCCTCGGAATGGTGTACCTCACGGCAATATTCAAAACAACAACGAAATAAAAAAAAAATTATAAAAGTTAAAACAATTTGGCCTTATAACCTATTTACCATATGCGGGTGCTATGAAAAGTTCATAAATGACAAAATTATTTTAAATTTTTTCCATTATATTTTTTTTTCGTTTTTGAAAATCCTTTTTTTTCCAGGATATTACTTTTAAAATTTCTCTTCATTTAGAAAATTTTTAGATTTTTTTGTTTTCTGTTTTTGCTTGTCATAGTTTTTTTTTGTATCCTTTATTCGATAAATACAAAAAAAAAATTATTCTGCTCCAAAATGATGTAAACTTCTTAAGGCAAGACAAATCCCCCATATTTTTCTTGTAAGCGAATAGAAAAATTTCCATTTTTTGACAGAAATTACTTTCAAAAAAGTGTTTTAAAGTTCAACTAAATACCAGCAAAATAAAAATAAATGGGATAGTTAAAAGAAAGACAGAAAAAAAATGTCAAAAAAAATTAACTTGGGTTGAAAAGTTTTTAAATCTAAAAGGTTAACTAAAAAAGGAAAACGTATAGGTATTTGAGGTTTCAATGATCTTTTAAAATAAATTGTTCCTATCCTACAATTTAACCTCCATTGAGCGATTTAATTTTTATAAATAAATTAACGATAGTAGGCAACTCATATAGTGACAAGTTTCAATTTCTTTGAATTTGACTTTGAGTAATCAGGGTGGCAAACTAAAAAAATTTCATCGCCACCTAATACAAAGTACTAAATTTAATAATTTTTAATGACTAATTTTCTAATTCTATTCCTTACTTTTGTTCGAAATGGGAAATCTATAATTGTTGAAACAGTGAAACAATTTTTGATTAATATTAGGGTTTTGTTAGCACGAGATTGTTAAATACGCTCAATTACATAGATTTAACATAAAAATTGTAGAAAAAATTAAAAAAAAGTTCAGAAAAATAACTTTTTCAAAGAGAATTTTCTCACCTTGAGCAATGTTTCGTTCTTTATAATAATATTTGCTATCCAATACCATTCAATTTCAATTTCCAGCTAGATTGTGTACAGAATATTTGTATGTGTATGTTTTTTAGCCTTCGATATTTTTTCGATTTAGTAAAACAAAATATTAATGAAATTTATCCTACACGTTATGTAATTATATACCTACATTTCATTTTAATAATTTCAAAAGAAAATTTTTAAATAAAATTGTAAAAAATATCGATTTTTATAATTTCCATTTCATTTTTTAAAAATAAATATTATTCTATTATTTTTCATTTGAATTTCTTACATTTCCTATTGTTAGAAAACCTTTAAGTTTAAGCGTTTTATTATATAAAAAATCTGATGTAGTCCGCACATAACCGACAACAATGTGCATTGTCTAGATAAGTGAAAGTGTTACGGAATATTACAAAAATGTCTGTTAAATACTTCTTTCCAATTTTTTGGACATTAGTAAGCTTATAGTTAACATACCTAGAAAAATGTAAATTTGGCTCTTAGTAGAATTTCGCTTTGTGCTACCCGAATTCCCTGAAATGTTTGCCAGTTAGTTTCGTTAACAACCAGAACTGTCATATCAAATTTTCCATCAATTCGTAATTCCATCAATACGTTCCGTAGGTATGGTGAAAAATGTAAAATCGGCCCGCAAATCAGTTTTCGAGCCCTGATCTTTCCAAAAAATTTATATGTTCAGTGTTTTAATACAAAGAATTTAGATATTAAATTTCAATGAAATCGGTTGATTATTTCTCTTTATATACGCAAAAATGTATATTTGGCCGGTAGTAAACGTCTAGTTGCTGACATCTGATTTCTTCCAAAAGTTAGGAGATTTCGCGGACGGTCAAGCGGAGCTTATATATGAAATTTCGGTTGAATATTTTATTCAAAATGGATTTTTATCCGTGCCATGGTCGAAGTAAACTTACATATAAAATTTCATCAAAATCGGGTCAGTCGAACATGAGATACACGCGTTCACACACAGAGCGACAGACCGACAGTTTGCTAAAAATAATTGACTTACACTTATTTACTGTGGAGAAGTGCATTCCCACCGAAAACTCGATATGCAAAATTACATAACCTACCTATTGTATACACAGTACGGTCGGTAAAAATTATGTCTTTAATTTTTTTCTACAAATAAACAACTTCGTATACCACAAATATTGTGTGACTTGCAACAAATTTTCAAAGTTAAGAAATTTTTGTTATATCTCGGAATATATGTCTGAGACCTAATGAAATCGGAATAATTCAGCCTTTTTACCATAAATTAAAATTTAGCTCTTTTATTAAGTTTTCTGCTTGTCAACCATGTCAACTGAGCTTTAATTTGGTATATAAGTTGTCATTTTACTTGATCTTGTTTAAGTGTTATGAAGAAAAATAGAGTACTGCAAATGTTATTTTACACCAAGTTTTTTCCTTCCTTGACTCAGAAAAAATTAGAACAACCATTCGAATGGTGTCTTCTGTTATTCAAATAATCTGTATATCTAAGCATATTGTACTCATTTCTTTCAAGTTGTTTAATTCTATGTATTTTGATGGTGCAACAAAATTCTTATTTTGTAGTTTTCCAAAAACTTGTGAAAACAATCCCTCTGGCCTTCTTGCCGTCTGTCTGTTAACAAAATAGAAAATCTCTTAAGTTCAAAAACTGATATTTTGTATACAAATAGAGTTTTACTGGAAACTTATTTTTTATAGAAGAGAATTTTAACTTACGTCTCCCCCTACAGTAGTTACATTCTATACTATCCAAAATTCTAAAAATATCATTTTGGCTGTGACTTTTTAAATTCTCTAAATTCTGAAAAAAGGTTGTGTCTTCTTATAGGCGGTGGACACTTATAACTAATTATTTCCGATGAAACAAATTTTTTTTCTTTTTCCTTTCAGAAAAGCATTTTTATTTCTTTAAAGAAAAGGTACTATTTTACAACGAGTTGGTTTGATTCAACTTTATTTTTTTAACTTTAAAGAAGGTATTATAAATCATTTTTTCACTCGAATTTTGTTTATATTTAGTTATCTTGTTCCAAATTCACATACCGTGTCTGTCGATAACTGAATTGAATAGCTGTTGCAATTAAAATATTGAATAAATTGCAAGTTTTCGAATAAATTGTAAAATTCCAGGATTTCCTTTCAATATAGTAGTAAAATTTTAAAATTTAATTAAATTTACTTACGAGGAATAATTCATTTTTTACACCGTATGTGGTATAATTTGTCCTTAAAAACATACGTGTACACATTATATGAAGATATGTATAATGTTACACTAAAGTTTTCTGAACAAAAATTTCTTCATTAAATTTTCAAATTCATTTAACTTTTTCCCAATATTTTCTAAATGTAATTCTAATAATATTTTCTTTAATTTTATTCTAATAGAAAATGGAAAATAGAAAAGATTTTATGTATTTGAATTTATCGATTTCAATTTATGTATGTGAAAAAATTAGGTCACAAACAATATATTCAAAGAGAAAGAATAAAGAAGAATGAACTAGATTTTGCTCAAGGACCAAAAATTATAATATCTAATAATTATTACTTCTAGTTTAAATTAATTTGGATAAATGTAAATGGTGAACAAAAATAATAAAATTTTGTTGTTATAAGAATTACGATGAAAATGTGGAAATTCTACAGAATTTATGTGAATTTAGAATTTAAAACACTAGCAAAAGTTGATGATTTAATATTAAAATTTAATTCAGACAAAATTTCTTAAAAAATGCCATAATTGTAGTATGAATAAAGTAAAATGTTTTAGATATCTACAAATTGTTAGAAATTCGAATTCTCTTAAATTATCCCGTAGAAGAAAAATATTATTCCAAAAATTGAAGGAAAACAAAATATTTTAAGCTAAGAGGAAATTTGGATGGCTCTTCCAATATCAAATATTCTATACTTGCATATTATGATTTTTTGAGGTAGAATGAATAATATTCTTCACTCTTCTTCGTTTGTAAAATTTACAAAATGCCTAATATGGTTTTAGGTCTCAAGAAAAACGTTTGACTTAGTTAATTTTTTGCATCAGCTTTACGCATATTGTGTGCTTAATAGACCAATTAATTCTGGTTCAATCATGAATTTGTTCGAAATACATAAAATTTTTTTCACCGTGAGTTTTCATTAAAAACTTCAATAATTTTAGATATACGAGTATAATGGCAAACCAAGCTGAATTAGCTCATTTCGTGAAAACTATTGTAACAAATATTGTGAGTGCTAAAAATTTGAAGGAATAATGATTGTTATTATTCTCTAATCTCCAATTCCAAAACAAAAATCTGAGAAAATGATCTTTTAATTTTAACAGGAGACATATAAAAAGACAATTTTGAAAAAAACCGGCTTATCTAGTAGCAAATAAAAAAAATTTTCAAACAAAAAATGAATTGAACACCCTGTGTTTCCCAATGTGAACACGTCATATTGTACGAATCCATATCATTAATTTAAAATTCAAATTAATTTTTACCTTTTCCACCATTTTATACATTTAGATCGACTTTTGATATTTTTGATTGTGTCTTTTACATTACTTAATTGTACATCTGACATTTTAATTTTATGTATTTTCACAAAAAATTACTTCATCCTGCACGTTATTATAATACATGTTACATACATCCATATGTACATATATGCATATTTCTGAATTTATATATATTTTTTTTAAAGATTTCAATTTTTATATAGAAAAATGTAAATAAAATACTAGCTATGTAGCTGTATGAGTAGATTCAATTTAAAATGTAGGTTTTGCAAACAAACCCTTACTTAGCATCTACGGGTGTGTGTGTGTGTGTATAGATGATGTAAAGTTACAACGTTATGAGGAATAAATTTTTTGTTAATGAAAAAAAAAGATATTTTCAATTTTTATATTATTAAAAAATTTTTACATTATAAATTATTCCGTGTAAACACGGTGAAAGAAGATCCGCCGTACTTTATGTTTTATCGATGGCATAGGTTATGATATGACATTTATTTTCTTTTTTTTTTATGATTTATTGGTTTTTAATTGATAAAATTTTAAATTGATTTCTCGATAAATTTATTCAATATTTTTTTAAATTCAATTATAATATTTTATTGTTTACTGGAAAAAAAATAAATTGATTATCTTAGTTGATGCGTACAAGCTTAAATTAATTTAATTTTCATAATAAAATTATATATAAAAGTTAAGTGTTATATTGTTATAAAAGTATAAAAGTAAACCAATACACAGTTATGAAGAATGTTCTGAAATAGTGTTATTATAAAGCGCAATGTTCTTAGTAACGAAAATATTATGAAGCTGCAACGACTGAAGATGTGAGCATTTGTAATTGAAGATAAAGTCAAAAAAAGAGATTACGATTAACAACGATTTAAAAAATCTGTAATACTCGTATCTTTTGTAATACAATGATTTTCTTATAAAAATTAGGACTGAAAATCATACGTTAGTCCCTTGAGTTTGCGAGTTCTATTACAATTTTTTGAATACGAGGGTCACTATTTATATTTCGGGTCTAGCAATAAAAAACAAACATTTATCATTGGAAATGGTTTTATTGTTTTTCAAAATATTCTCCATGAAGATCAATACACTTTTGCATGCGCTGAATCCAATTTTCGTAGGACTTTTTCCACTCCGATGATTCTTCAGGTGTTGAAAATCGTTGTCCACGCATTTTTTTTTTGATGTGAGGGAATAAGAAGAAGTCATTGGGTGCTAAATCAGGACTGTACGGCGGATGACCCATCAATTCGACATTTTGAGTGCTCAAATAGTCCATTGTTTCAGCTGATTTGTGAGAGCTTGCATTGTCATGATGAAGAATGATTCGCCGGCGCTTGTTTGTTTTCCTTATTTCTTCGAAAACTTTCGGCAAACAGATGGTGGTGTACCATTCAGAATTGACCGTCCTACGTTCCACTAAAGGTACTGTGGCCACATGACCGGTTATACCAAAAAAAAACGCGATCATTTGCTTCGATGTGCTTCTTCCACGAACAACTTTTGTTGGATTTGGCTCGTTTTGGAACACCCATACGGTCGATTGCTGTTTCGTTTCGGGCTCATATGCATAGATCCATGATTCATCACCTGTGACTATCTTGTAAACGTCTTTTGACGCACCGCGATTGAATTTTTTCAACATTTCTTTGCTCCAATTGACACGAGCCTTCTTTTGTGCAATCGTCAAATTTTTTGGGATCCATCGACAACACACCTTTTTCACGGCAAGATGTTCATGCAATATCTTATGTACGCTGGTGGAACTAATGCCCAAGGATGCCTCAATCTCACAGTATGTCACATGCCGGTCCATCATTATCATTTCGCGCACAGCATCGATGGTTTCCGGCAAAACGACCGAAATTGGCCGACCTTCACGAAATTCATACTGGAGCGAACGGCGTCCGAAACCAAACTCTTGGTACCAGCGATTTACAGTGGTTTTTGATGGTGCTTCATCACCAAAAGTCGAAACAAGTTGATCGAGACACTCTTGTCTCGATAATCCGCGCCGAAAATCGTAAAAAATCATCGCACGAAAATTTTCACGGGACAATTCCATTTTTTGACCGAGATGAATTTTTCAAGTCACTGTAAACAAAACAATTCGCGCTCGAATGACAAAACGTTCTGAGTGAAGTTGTCCTAAAAAATGTCGTATATTTGAAAATTTATCATCTGGTACCTTAGATTCCCAAATCTCATTGCAAATATCAAAATATAACAATACCAAACGCTATAAAAGAATATCTGAATTACCCGCAATATTCCTTGAAATAATTTAAAAAATTTATAAATTTAGATGTATTTAAGTTTGAGATTTCTTTCGAATTACACGGGCTATTCTTTACTATACATAATTAAAATCGTAATCAAATTGCTTTAGAAAGACAATCTATTATTTAGAAATCAAGCTCATATAATTTTCAAAGTTTTTATAGACTTGATTATAACTTGAAAACCTAATACAAAATATCAGATTAAATTATAGTTGTAAATGCATAATATGACAGGCTATTTAATCGTGTATATTTCCAAGCATTTAAGGGTTTATCGACCTAATAAAAAAGTACAGTAGTTTTAGTAACAAAACTTTTCAAAATCTATTAGATACCTTACAAAAATTGAATAGAATTAAATGAATAAATTAATCTCTCATCACCTCTCTTTTCTCGGTTTTATAATTTTTCCTCATTCTTACAAATTTAGTGCAAAATACTATGAAAAAGTCTTTTTTCACAATGTGCTATACACCAACTTTTGTTTGCCATTGAAGATTTCCAATTTGTTAATTTATTCAATTTAATTCTTTATCCTAATTAAATTTTGTATATATTGCATTAAAAAATTTTAGATTAGATTTCATTTTCTCTATACAATGCTCATAATAATCTGATAACACCATCTATTAAAATCATTGCAAAAGTTCATTTTATTTTATCTAACTAAAATCAACATTAAACAGAAAAAAAAATTATTTTGCTTTTATTTCAATACTAAACTAGTTGTGCATGACGCATAAAATCCACAAAACTAACATTAAACTACACTCATCATTTACAGCCTACAAAATAGCATTTAATTAAAATTTTTAATCCTTCAGAGCCGACCCTTCGTTTTCATTCTAAAAATTTATATACTATGGAAATGTTATACATATATTATTTGCTTTTCATACAACAAAAATTTTAATAAAAAATTTAAAAAGATTGTCGAACCATTAAGGTATATGTATACGTAATAGATTGTACGCCTCCTACTTATCATTTTTTATTTAATTTTTTAATAATAGTATATGCATGATATAATTTAAATGTGTGTAACATGATATAATTTTATATCATGCTACACACATAAACGTGATGATGAAAATTCTTCTTATTTTTACATTATAATTTTATTATTATTATTTTTTTTTATAGGGAAAGTTTTTCTAAAAAAAAAAAATATTTTTTTCGTGTATCATCATCATCAGCTCTACAAAACTTCTTTATTTAAAATTCATCATGAATTGTAATTCAGTCATATGACTTTTGGTATATCTAGTAGCTAAAAAAACAAGAACAAAATTATGTAAACTTTTGTTGTTCATTTTAAGGGAAGCAAGCAAAGTCGGTTGAATGATCAGTATATATGATACTGAAATGCACAGGGAGAAAATCTGTTATGCTCTTGGTACAGGGTTTTTCAATATACAAAGAATAAAATTGTTTATAATTGAACTTATTGAACTTAATCTTTATTCATTATTAGACGATAAAACGCTAATGGTTTTGAAAACTTGAAAGTTTTGGTAAATGAATGTTATCCTATGATTCAAATTTCATACTAAAATTCAAATTTCATATTAACTATAACAGTCTATTTCCTCAGTTATTTTTTTTGCTGTTATATCATATCCAGGTACAGGTATTCTTGCATACGTTTTCTTATTAAAAAATGATTTTTTTTTTATTAAGTTTATAATAATAATTGGCCATATGAAAAAATGGCAAATTCTTCTTCAGAAATCTAATTTTTTAAAATATAGAAACAGTTTTAAAACAAATTTGGAGATCCAAACCAAGGATTAATTTTAAACTGAGGAATTTAATTTACGAAAATTTGATCCATGCGCCGATGATATTGGATATGGATCAAAATGCGTCCCAAGTCGATTTAAAAATCAAGGTGAATCAAAATAACATCTGAATATCTCTAAAATTAAATAACGAAAAATTGATTACATAATCTGAAAGGTCATTCATGCAAACCTGCAAAAGTTTTCTTAAGCCAGAAATCGCTAAACTGGCGTATAGATTAAAATAAAACTCAGGTGACGACATATTGTGCAATAGAGATATTGAGATCACCACGAAAATTTTGAACAACCAAACAATTTTTAAGATTTATAGAAAACGATGCGTCATTTTTTTTATGTTAAACCCCCTTATCTAATATTAAGATTAAATATTTTAAATTAACGTATATCAAATATTTCAAAGAGGCTCCTTTACTTCACCATTAATAATCCTAGTAATTGGAATACCTTTTTCAAAATAAATTTCTGCAACTAAATAGGGGCCTTATTTTTTTTTTAATTTTTACTCGATAGAAAGAAATAATATAAAAATATCATTAATTCTATTTAGTTATCATGTTGTCTTCTAACCGCACTAATGACATAATTTGCCTGTGAAACTGAATTTACAATTTGGTTTATAATATCGAAAAAAAATTAATTTATTAAATGTACTTTCGCTCAAGTAATTTAACAGATAACAAAATTAATAAAAATGCTACTTATAAGAAAATTTTCAAAATAAAATCTTTCGAACAGTAGTTTGACAATAATTGTATATTAAAACATACGAGACATAAGTAATGCAGTTGATCAAATAATAAAAAACTGCATGTGCGGCAAAGTAAAATACACTTTGTGAATACAACCTTTAAAATGTGTGTATGGAATTAAAATTACATTGTAACCAACTATTGTCAAGAACGGTCAAATTTTTTATTGTTGAAATCTGTAGATTATTATGAACTCTTATTATGTATGGGAAAGGATGCACGAATATATTTGCACAGTTCGTTAGGTTTTTCATGTGTACTCTGTTTGCATTTTACAGTAAGCACAGGCATATTTTTTTTATTATTATTTTCTTCATCCTTTTTTTTTGTAAATAGATCCTTTTCATGATGACGAAACTTTACACAAAAGAATAGTGTGAGATAAATTTAAAAAGTTTTTCTATAAAATTAAAAAAATTACGCTTATTTGAATAATAAAGTAAACGTTACGATTGTTAATCATATGAAATTATGCTAAAGTAGATAATAAAGGTGGTACTTTAGAATAGAATGAACAACATTATTGTGAAAGTTGGTTAATTTTTGCCAAGAACAAATTAAATACTTATGTATAAAGAAAAGTAGAAAAAAAAAAAATTGGATAATTTTTTTACTGCCACAACGAAATTTGTTACTGTAGGTTTTTGTGGTTTGTTAAATCAAATATATTTTTAATTTAAAAATATAGTAGAATTATTGATTGCAATGCAAATAAATCTTGTGTCTTTAATTTTGTTGAAAAAGAGATTTGAAGAAGTTGTTATTAATAATTAACCTTAGGCACAAACAAAATCTACTGAAACGATCTCAATAAATCAAAAATTTGAGTTATTCTAAAATTGCTATGGATATGCTCTAAGTGACTGAAAATGATTTTGTTTACAGCCCGTAGTTTCCGACTATCGAAAAGATCCTCATCAAATAACTCTGTTCATAAATTCATACCAGAGCTTTTGGCGTTTTATTGTTTACTTAGGAAAAAAGCAGAGAAAAGCGCAGACTGATTCAATAAGTTAGAGAAAGTTTTGATTTCCCTCTGGAAATTACCGTAAAAAATTTGACTCGAATACAAAATCGAATATATTACTCTAGTTAACATTAAAGAATTATAATATTAGACAAGCTGAAAGGTATTTGTATTGAAATGATAAATTGAATTGGTTATTGCTCAGTTTGAATTTAATCTATACAATACGTCTGTTTTTCCGTTCATAATCCTGAAATACAGCGTTACTAAATTTCGTCATCAATTTTAAAACTACGAGCAGTTTTACACAATATTATTTTTCAAGGTCGTTTAGTATAAAAAATTCTTTATTTCTAATTCAAATTTCAATAATGCGGCATCTTGCACCAAAATTTCTAAATATCGAAATTTAGCTTCTTGAAAGTACCCTAAAGCAAAGTGTAAGAAATATGTGGTTCTTGTGAAATATGTGTGAATTTTAATTGTTAGGCTTGCAGAAATTGCAGATTTAAGAAGTCATGAAATTAAGTTCATTGCGAAGAAGTTTAAAAATGCGTATTTTGTCTTAAAATACTCTGACGTTACTTTTCAAGTTTCTTCAGGGTCCGTTTAGCAAACATTCAAAACTTGAAAATACTTCGATTCACATAAAAAAGGAAATTCTGTTTTGAGCACTTTTTTGAAGTATTTTTAATGTTTGTAAAACAATAATTCAATATCACATAAGCACAGACGATTTCTTACCAAAAAATATTCACAAATAAGCGAACATACTCGCTTATATAAAATACACTCTATAACTGCACACAGATAACGAATTGGAATAATGTTTTTAGATCAAGGACACAATTTCTGGTTATCTGAAGTTCTGAAATGAAATATTAAAAAATAGTAATAAAATTCTCAATAAAAAAAAATTACCAAATAAAATTATGTATGTGAAATAGTGTGAAAATCACATAAGAGTTTCTCAAAACAATTCTAATAAAATATTGGAGGAAGAAATTTTTGCAAAAACTTCAAATAAATTAAAAATAATTACGCCAAAAACCTATAAATAAAGTTCGAAAACAACCCAATAAATCAAGAAATAAAAAAAAAAGTCGAAAATTTTAAAAGACACTTAAAATTTTAGAGTTGAATTTCATGAAATACTCGATACTATTATTAATCAATAATAAAATTCAAAGAACTCTTTGAAATCCAGAATGGCGTGCTTTAATATAAAAATCTTAATGATAGAATAACTAAAGTTTTTTACTACACAAATTAATAAAAATAAATTAAAGTAAATAAAATCCATTGATTCATAATAATTGTAATGTTCGAGCTGAGAGTTTTGCATTTAATGTCACAAGACATTTGTTAGATAATTTTGAATTATAGTAGCTATTTGAAAGATCATCTTTTATAGCTCTGATATAATATGTCGATTATTTCATTAAATTAGAAGATAAGCTCCAACGTTTATTTAGATCGGTGGGATCAGTTTCCATTGCAGAATCAATTTTATAAATATACGTAAAGATACTTCAGGTGTTTATTAAGGATAGACTTAATAACATGCCATTCAACTTTAGAATTACCTTTATTATATGTAATTTTCTGTAACGACTGTAATTTTATGTCGAATATCTTTGCACAGTTGACGGTAGAATATTACCCTAATGGATATTTTGAATTCTTTGTTAGATAAATTTTTCAGCGAAAAAAAGTATTTAGTAGAAAACCGAAAAAAAAAGAAGACTTCACTGCATTGAATTTAAAGAAATTCAGCTTTGGACCCAAATAATAGAGTAAAGAAAAAGCAAACCTGAATGGAAAGTTACGCAAAATTAATTACGAAAAATTAAATATGAGAAAGTAGTAACAAAAGTGTACAATTTATCATGTATGTTTTAAATATTTTTAATTTGTGGGTAAAAAATGGTACTTTTAGGTGTTTCACTTCGTATCTTCATGATTAAATCACTATGTGTTCTTCGGTACAATTTTATTGTACTATAGCGATAGCGGTAGAGCTTTCCATGGTACTTAAAATATTTGAACTCTATAATCTATATTTCAGAAAGCGCGTAGAATGTTTGAACAAAAAATAAATTATTTAAACTAAAAAATAAATATAAATATGTATAACATGCACACAGTATTCTACTGAATTTAAAAAAAACAAAAATATCAATGCATACTACTGTTTTTTATTAAAAATATTCAAATTTTACAAATGCACTTGAACAAAATATTATTTTTGCTCGGCTTACATTTTGAAATCTAAATTTTCATTTTGTATTTACAGTTTGTTATCATATTATTTTCGTATACAATATTTGTAAACAAAATTGGTATAAAAATGTAAAAAAATGTAAATTTCCCAAAAAAAAAATAAAGTAAAAAAATAATAGTGAATTAATTAATGTAAACATTCTGGAACAGAAAATGTTATTTAAAATAAAACCAAAAAATAAATTTCCAAAATTAATTTTAAAAAATTTTTTTTTTATTGAAAAGTTTTATCTTTTGAAAATACGAATATGCAAATAAATTTCATTTCTGATTTCGTTTTTTATTTCAATAATAAAAATCAAAAACAAAAATTATGATTTCAATTTACTACCCAATTTTCAGCATTTCATCCTAATCAGTTTATTCGAATATTTTGAAAAGGATTTTCAAAAACAAAAATATTCTATGCAGATTTGTTGATTACCAGTTATAAGCTTTTTTTTTTGGTTTTGTAGAATAATATTAATTTAGAGATTTTAATAATAAAGCTGCTCTTCTATAAAATTTATTAAAAATAAAGTTGGGTCAAACCAATGGTTTGTATTGTAACACTTTTCCCTTCAAAAATTCTGCTTTTCAATACAGTCTATGTATACCAGCTATCACACTATTAAAATTATTTTCATTCATATACAAAGCTATTTGCAGGATTGCATATATTTAGGATGATGCATACATGCAGTCTTTGAAATAAAGCAAAAATTAATAGAAAGAGGGGTTAACATAATTCTCGATTTTCAGGGTTAATTGTGTGAGTTAAGAAAAATAATTATATTTTTTTAATTCATGGAATTTACCGTTAGCTTTTTGCGTTTATAAAAATTTGGAAAAGCTTGCGGTTTCGGAAATATAAGGTGTCAAAAATTCAAATTTTACGAATTTCAAGAGGCGATAACTTGAGAGGGGGTGGAGATGGAAAAAAAATTTCTTCTAACGAAATGAAGTATTTGTTAATGTCTAAAAGCCCCTGAAATTTCAAAATTCTACATTATGGGGTCTAGAAGAAAAAAGAGATCAAAAATTTAGAAAAAAAGAACTTTAGATAACGGTAAATTTGAACGGCCATTTTGTTTTTCTAAAGTCTAACTATAGTATACAGCGCTAGGAGAAGCAAGCCATTGCCTTTCTGCGTTGGCAAAATTTCAAAAATGCTTATGGTTTCATTGCCACAAATAGTTAAAAAAGGCCATTTTTAGGGTTTTGGAGGGGTATAACTTCTAGGGGGGGGAGATAGGTAAAAATTTTTTTTTACGGAAATAAGTTTCTAGTGAAGATCTTTGTACGTATAAAATTACAGCTTTCTATATCCAAATGTGTAAAAGTTTTGTAAACAAAAAAAGTGTCCACGTAGACACAGTGAAACTAATAAGCACTTTTTTCAAAAAATTTTTTGGAAAAGTGCTAAAAAGGAAATAAAATTACATTTAGAGTTTACGATGAAAACCATGGGAACATTACGACAGAATTTAGATCTGAAAATGTGATGGGAATCTGTAATATAGAGGCTATTTTCCATCAGTTTAACAGAACACACTAAAAACATGGTAGGACCATTTTAAAAAAACTTTTCAATAGGCTTTTAAAAAACTACTGAAAATAGCTTGGAACTGCAGAGAAATGGTCAAATTTAAGTACGTAAGCAAAAAACTACTGCCTTTTCTAAATTCTTAAACAATGTACTGAAGTTTTACGTTTTTATAATAATAAGAGTTTATATGAAATAATGGTTAAATTGAATGCTATTCGTTCAATAACTTTAAACAAGCTTAGAAAAGACTTTTGCGAAAATAAAGGTAATATTATCGTTTTTGTTTATGCGAAATATCAGTAATATAATTTCAATAATTCCCATAAGATACTAGCAATTGACTTTTAAATTTGTATAGCAGCTAGCACAAGAAATCAAGAAATTTTCACGATTTTTATCACCCATAAAAGCCTGAATGGTATTATATAAGTAGATGCGAAATTTGGATATTATCGTTTTAATAATTTTCTAAATATAAACTTTTGAAATAACTTTTGAAGTTGTAAGCTACACCAATCACTACCTTTTAGCGTTACAAACGGTAAGGCAAATCTTTCTTAATATGTTTTGAACATACATTCGTACTGGTGTATTGAATAAAATCTAAGCTTTAGAGTATTAATTCGATTTTTAAATATTTAAATTCCTATTAGTAGAAAATTTGTTAAAATAAGTAGTTGTTAAGTTTCGAACACACATTTCAAAGTAAGTTATGTTAATACCACTTCTTCACTTACAAGGTAGAAAATGAAAATAATCTTATAAGACCTTAATAGTAATTTTAATTCCTTATAAAATCTCGACAATAATAACAATCCCAGAATATTATGTCTCTCAATCTCAGAAAGCACTCTTCAAATAGTTGAATAAAAAAGTTATGAATGAATTTCAAGTTAGTGAAATTCATTCATAAATTCAAAATCTACTAAATTAGAGTAGTGGAATCCCGACCTGGCGATTACAAAATCTATGGGATTTAACCGGTTTATGAAAAGCTTGGGCTAATTCTTGTGAAGGCGGTGAATTTTTTTAATCCAGTGGCGTCACAAATGGCCTATCGGGCCTTTATACGGTGTACCTTATGGTAGCTGCCTCAACTTAGCCTAATACCTAACCCAAATAAGAGCAGTTAAAGTGTATCGAGTAAAATTTCTAATTTTCATTTTTATGGTTTTATCGTTTGTATACTCGTATATAGCATTATTTTAAGGTTTTTTCGATATTTAATTAAATTTCTTTTTGTATATGAATCTAAATTACGAAATATTGTTGTTGTTGCTTCTAAAATCGATCTAATTTTTCCTAAACATATTTTATTTTTTCTTTTGCACATTTAATTTTATTTTCTCATAAGGACATTTTATTTCCTTTTTATAAAATATCGGTCATAAAATGGTAAAAACAAAGGAAAATTAAATAAGCTAGGTCCAGAACAGAACATCAGAAAAGAAAACAACTGCTAGCCTAGTCCAGTTGATTTATTTTAATAAATTTCTCTATCATTTATTATTTTCTTTTTTCGTATAGAACAAAAATTTGCTTCCATCCCATTCCCCATTTAAGAAAAATTTTCAATTATCCTTGTACATAGTACAATATTTTGTTATACATAATTTTCTGATTTATAAATTCTTAGATTTATAAAAAGTTTATTTATTTATACAGTTAGAGTATGCAAGGGAAATGTGCACTATAATTTATAAATAGATTTATTGTGTACAATATGGTTATTTCACTTTTTTAGTCAGAGTTTTAAGAGTTCTCAGAGTATTCTGCAGCAGCACATTCAACTTTTATTTAAAAGCGCACATTTAGCTTTAATTTGAAATTACTTAAAACTTAAAGATTGTAGCGGGAAGCACAATGGAGAAGCAGCACTATGGGGAATTAATCTAGTCAAACTAATCATGTTTTATTTCTGATTTTTAATACAGAAAATTTTGATTAAGATTTCATCCAAACTTCAATTTCTTTTATTAATTTTTGCATTAGAAATATGGATTTATCATTTCGTAAGTTTCTGTGATTTAAAAATTTTAATTTAAAACCACACGCAATCAATGCTTGAATTCTTAGAGCACAATTATCTTAATACTACAATAGAATATTCAATCATAAATCAAGATACTCCCAAATTCAAATCGAATATCTTGTATATAAAAAAATAACAATTTATTAAATACGTGACACACTGCACATCTAAGTATGTGAATGTACACTACAATAAAATAAAACAAATCACAAATTCCTGTTTAGTGATGCGAGAAAGAAACAATTTTTCACACACCAATAAATAAAACGAGAAAAAAATAGAGTTGACCTTGTCAACTCTGTGATACCCGTACGAATTTGTTATCCTATGTGCGAATAAGGATGCCATAACTGACTATGGAGTTGCCGTATATTAATTTATGCAAAATTTCAGTACAATGTGTTTTTCAAAATACTGTCTGTGCCAAAATACTGTTGAAGTTGTATGGCAGCTACCAGAAAGAGCCAAGAAATTTCAACGACTTTTATCAGACATATTGGCCCTACTAATATATTCGCTTGTGTGAAATTTCAATACCGTAGCTTTTATAGTTTCTGAGATATAGCCAAATAACTTTTGCAGTTGTATGGCAGGTACCAGAAGGAGCCAAGTAATTTCAACGACTTTTACCATACATATTGGCCCTACTAATATCTTCGCTTGTGTGAAATTTCAATATCATAGCTTTTATAGTTTCTGAGATATAGTTAAATAACTTTTGAAGTTGTATGGCAGGTACCAGAAGGAGCCAAGTAATTTCAACGACTTTTATGAGACACATTGGCCCTACTAATATATTCGTTTTTGTGAAAGTTCAATACCATAACTTTTATAGTCCCTGAGATATAGACAAATAACTTTTGAAGTTGTATGGCAGGTACCAGAAGGAGCCAAGTAATTTCAACGACTTTTATCAGACACATTGGCCCTATTAATGTATTCATTTGTGTGAAATTTCAATACCATAGCTTTTATAGTTTCTGAGATATAGCCAAATAAATTTTGAAGTTGTATGGCAGCTACCCGAACCGGTACCCCGATCATGTCCAATTTAAATAGGGTTCTGGCACTTACTACAATAAATCATTTGTGAAAATTTGGTGAACTTAGCTCAATTAGTTTTTGAGTTATCGTTCGGACGGACGGACGGACGGACGGACGGACGGACGGACGGACGGACAGACAAAGCTAAATCAACTCAGAATTTGACGCTGATCAAAAACATACACTTGAGTCTATATCTAACACCGTTATTTCTTAGCGTTACAAACGGTAAGGCAAATTTAGTATACCCTTCGAACATACGTTCGTACGGGTATAATAAAGCTATTATTCCCACATCTCCACCTTTCTCCCTCCGGGTTTAGTTTCAATAATGGTTCTTAAACTATGTACGAGTACAAACATTTATATTGTTATCAATGTAATTTTCATGTTTTAGGATTTATTGAGAAGAAAAATAGAAAGAAGAAATTGCATGATTGCCTTTTACTGTGATTTTTATTTTAACTAAAAATTATATATTTTTTCTTTTATTATTTGAATAAAAATTTTAATATTTTTATTATTAGCTAAAACAGATTTTTATTAGTACTCATTAAAAATTTAATTAAAATTATTTTTTTATATTATTATAAGAGTAATTATACGTTTAGAACAATTTTTTGCTGCTGTTATGGCATTTGATTTTGAAGAGAATTGAAACTATAATTGTAGATATTATTCTAAGAAATGGGAACAACAAAGTGGAAACGTGAAATTGGGATCAGTTCATGGTCTGCATTAAAATTGGGTTAATTAAATAAACTTATGTTATTAAAATTGTTTACTTACTTGAGATCGCCTTATAAAGCTAACATGTAAAGAAATCAAGGTGCTTAAAATGCCACTTCAATCCGAACAGATAATGAAAAACATCAACGGTAATAAATTATTATAAGTTGTGATTGATTTATACGTTAAATACAATTTGTCATAAGTTTTTCAATCATTAACCTTCCGAATAAATTTGTAATTTAGTGATTTTGTTACTCTTATCTTTACTACTAGAAACAAATTTACTTTTCTTGAATGTGACAATGACAAAGTTTATGATTTATTTCTAACAAAAAAGTTTCACAAAAAAAAAATCAAAATATAAAAGTTTTCTGTTCACAATTAATTAATGAATCTAGGTACTTAAGGCAAAAAAATAGTATAGAAATTAAATATAAAACTTAAAATAAAGATTTTTTATATAGTTTTGCTATGAAAATTAAATTATTCTTTAAATGTACTCTATAATTCATCATAAACTTTACAAGTAAGTCATTAATTACAACCATTAAGGTATCACCATGAAATTAAGAAAAATATTGTAACTTATTGTTATTCAACGATTCAATAGGGTATTTTGTACTTCGTGTACAATATTGGTTTGTTAATTTCTTTATTGGAATTAGTGTATATGATAAACATTAGAACATAGATAAACATTAGATAAACCTGTTTTAGTGTTACAAATTTCTTCAAGAAATTAAATTGATCATAGTGCGTCGAAATTTGAAGGAATACTCTATGCTTGAAAGAAATTGAAATGCAACATGAAACCAAAAATTCTTGCAACTACTTAACAATAAATTCCGGAATAAATGGAATATTTAGGGATCAACTAAAATCGAAGGCACAGTTTTGTTTTTCAAAATAATTTTTGTTTTTGAATTAAATATTTTATGCAATTATTATGGAATTTAATTTTCAAAAGAAGAAACAATTTTTCTTATTAATTTTCGCAAACATAACAAGTTCTAAAAATAATATTATAATTTCAGGAAATACTGACAATATAATATTGAACACGAAGTCTATGCTACAATTTAAGAAATTGCATTAAAAATATTTCTTTATAAAATCAGTTTCTACTATTTATAATAAGTATATACATAATCTATAGATACAATCTAAGATGTTGCAAAATCTATATTATCACCGAAGAAGAAATAGCATTTCGTAAACCGAACAAGAAAAATATACTGGTATATTCTCCCTTCTTTTGTATCCTTCTTCAGGAACTTCACAAATTTTTCACCTTATAGAAAAATTTTCTGCTGCGTATATAGTATATATTGTTTTCCTTACACAATCATAATCGCATATATCCTGTCAACATAATCAATTATGAAATATGTAGGTCATAAAATCCAGGTTCCAAAATTTCAAGTTCAGAGGAGTACTTCAAACAGAAAATGTAGAATTAAAGAAGTTTGCCGTTTTTCGATTTCAACGAGATATTCCCGTTCTAAACATAGTGCTCAGTTTAATGATTTCATTTTTTTTTTTGAATGTCTGTTAATTAAAGCTTTCCATTCACTAAAAAGCAAATTTCGAGCTCAATCTGAAAACCAAAATAGTTGTTAATAAAAAAGAAGTCTTTCAAATCTCAAATGCGGTTTAAATGACGTTGTACAGCGTTCCTACAAAACTATTAATAAAAGTAAGTATAACTAGAAATCTAGAACAATATTTTCTATTCCACAACTGAGTTATTTCTTAATTTATATTTAAAGAATTTTATAACTATCATTCATTTTATAACTATCATTAAAACAAAAACAACAAGAAAAATCTTTAAAGACGCGTAAATAATCCTTTTCATAAACAATGTCACGTATACGTAAAAACTTTTTGTAAATAAAAATCACTGAATCTTAAAAGATAAATGATTGGAACTAAAAGGATTTCTTAAACGAAAATTTATGTGTGTATTTGAAAATCAAGAAAATTTTCTCTTCCAACAATATTTTCTTAGAAACCAAACCACTTTTTTTTTATTTTTGAATTAAAATAAAGAAAATATTATTAAGTTTTCAAAAAAAAAAAAACGAATAAAAAAAATGAACGTTTTTCTTTTTTTTTCCTGTATTTTTTAAATCAAGGAAATTTCACTATATTTTTTTTTTCCTTCAACTTTTATGAAATTAAAGAATATTGCAAAAATGTCTATGCAATCAGGAACGGAAATAAAAATGATGATAAAAGTCAAAATGCAAGTCAAGCTCATCACTCTTTTACTTCATATTCTATATTTTATTGTTGCTGTTTTCTTCTGCTTTTGCTTGTTTTTATTACCCTACAAATACCAGCGAGAAATAAAACTGAACTCGTATAAAGTTATAATCAAAAAAATGAGTAAACAAAACTGAAAGCTCTATAAAATGAGATGAAGATGAAGTGAAAAATAAGAACAAAAATTAAAGAAAAACATAAAATGTAAAATGAGGACAGAAAATCCTTGAATGATTACAAAAAATTTCAGAGTATTTGAAATATAATCGAAATTTTAACCACTTTACAGCCAACAATTAAATGTTTTTGAATACTTTTAAAAGAACATGAAAATTATATTAATTAACTTTACTAAAAGTAAAGAAATCCAAGGAATATAACGAAGAGTTTGAATATAGCGTGCATTTCGATTCATAAAGATTTTCAGTTCAAAATTTCAGGTTTTCCTTTTATTTTTGGTTTATCTTTGTAATTAATCTAGTACACTCATCCCTTGTTTAACGAAAGCTCGTTATACCGAATTTTGGTTTCACGGCATTCAAAAATTAGACCCAAGCCTCTTATTACGGAAAAAAATATTCGATTTACGGAAAATTTTTAAAATGCAAAAAAAAAGTAGTCTAAAAAATTAAAAAATTACAATTTTTATAAAAAAAGCTTATTTCTAGGAATTTTTTTGTTTAAATGTACATGTACGTTAAATATTATGTAGATAAATAAAAACCATTGTGATTATGTATGTATATGTACTTTAATTTCTTATATGAAACAGAGATCAAAGCAAAATAATGCAAAGAATTTATGTATGTATGTATTTAATTAAATTTAAGAAATTAACGAGAAATATACGAGCCTTTATAAGTTTAGATAAAATATTACGTGATTGTAACGTAATGTAAGTGAAAAGATTCGATTTACGGACAACATTTCCGGAACATATTAGTTCCGTAAAGCGAAGGATGAGTGTATTCTAAATGAGATATACATATTCTTACATTTAAGCACAAGTCATTAAACAATTAAATCCAAATTTTCATGTCCTAGCTCTTCCGGAAAAAAAGTAGAATCAGCTAAAAATATGTAGCTCTTTAAGGTTTGTACCAAATTTCTGTTCTATAATTCTTGTTTTCATATTATATGAATTATTTTTATTCATATACCAAAATAAGTCGATTTATTGCATACATTTAGGATGAGCAAAAGAAAAAATTTAAAGCTTTAATGGTTCAATTGAACAGTATGCTAGTAAGTTCAGAAAATACTTCTTGATGGCATGGCATTTACATTTACCTTTCGGTTTTTATAGAGATTTTGGAAAGCTTGTGGTTTCGCAAACATAACGCGCCGAAAATTCAAATTTAACGAGTTTCGAGAGGAGATAATTTGGAAGGGAGTCAAGGTGGGAAAAAATTTTCTTTTAAAGAAATCAATTACTCCCTTGTGTCAAAAAGTTTCTAAAATTCCAAACTCATACAAGTTGAGCTCTAGAAGAAAAACGATACGAAAAATTTGAAAAAAAACATGCTCTAGGTAACAGTTAATTTCAATGGCCATCAATTTTCTTTCAATAATCAATTATGCTGTACCGCGGTAGAGAAGTATTTCGCTATCTTTCAGCTTTTGTGGAATTTAAAAATCGTTATAACAATTAACCAAAAATTTTTAAGACTTTTTGTGGCTATACCTTCTAGAGGGAAGACTTAAGTAAAAATTTTCTTCTACAGAAATAAGCTTTTATCAAAGGCCTATTTTTGTATAAAATTACAGATTTTTATCTCAAAATGTGTAGTATAGACACACAAACAGACGGGTGGATGGAAGGATGGACAAGCGAAAGGAGTATGTAAAATGAAAAAACTGAAATATTTTCCGAATTTAACTTTAAAAATTTATAAGGTCTTAAATGGGTTTATTTCCGTTAAAGGAATTCGCGTCATCAAATTGTACACAAGGTGATAGCCGTCTTGCCTTTGAATTTGAATTTAAAGAACCTAAATAAAATACACTCAGTTTTCCTTTTCAATAAATATTTTCTATTGATTGTTTTATAAGAAAACTTTGAATGAAAGTGAAAATTTCAAGTTTGCAATAAATTAAGTGTCTTGAAATTAACTTAAAATTGTAATAAACATTAACATCGCTGGCAAGAAATGGGTTAATGTAATTTAAATAAAATAATAGTTTTATATACTTACAACTAAAAATTTAAGTATATATAAGTATATATAATATTATTTTTCAAAAACGAAAACAAATAATTCTATGTCATAGAGCAGTTTTCAATATTCTTATGCACACCTACATACATACATACTATTATATTATTCAGGATATTTTTGTTTTCTTTCACACATAAAACAAAAGATGAATGATGACTTTACGAGAACGATGTCAAATCAATTTTGTGAAAGCATTTTCTAAAAGGTGTTATTTTTCCCTTTGCTCGTTTTGTTTTCTTTTTTTTTTTTTTTTTGATAAACTACAATATTCTGTGACTCATTTTAATATTCATATAATAAATTTAGAGTAGATTATAATATAAAAAAATATAAAAGAATTCAAGCTAACAGCAGAGAGTACATAAGGAAACGTTCAGAAACAATTATGTAAATTAATACAAGTTTATTTCTCTCTGAACTAAGGAAAAACAAAACAAAAAAAAAATAAAGTTAAAGAGAAAATTTTTATATTTAAATTCCATTTTAGCAAAAAAAAAAAAGAGAAATAAATATTTTTATGGATATTTAATGAGCGATTTTTATTCAAATTTTAAAGTACACGTTCGTTTCGGGCGATTTGCTTTTGAAAGAAGCTTTAAAAATTTTAATCTAAATATTTTTTTCTGTTTTTAATTTTAAAATCATTTTATCAGGTTTAAGTTATTAAATCATTTAAATTAAATTTGGAATTTATTTTATAGTTATAGGAATATATTAAACTCTTTTGCTAATCAGTATGAAAATAAAGAATTTCGGATTATGAGAAAATATCGCAGTTAAATTTTATAAATTGAAGTTAGTTGTTTCAATAATATTTTCTGTTTTCTATTCTTCAAAATGATTTTTCTATTAAATTTTAACAATCTTCCCTCGTTGTAGTATTCCAAGAAATTGTATTCCTACTCGTTTTATGTCAGGATTTTTCAACAGTTTCGAAGATAAATTAGTAAGTGGATAAATAAGTAAAAAAGTAGAAGATAAGTAGAAAAATTTTTCTAGAATATGTTCAAGTGTACCGTTTTAGAATATTTCAGTACTACTAATGCGTACGCATAAATAAAGAAGCTTTCATCAAAGACTGACAACTTTCACATAATGTAAGCGTTTATTTTCAGCTAGAATTTTCATTAAATTCTGACACGCTTAAAAAACGTGGCCGCACATAATAAATTTAAAAACACCGCAAAAGGAAAGTTTTAAAACTTTTCAAATCTTTCTGAACTGAAATCAAGTTAAATTTTGAAAAAAGCCAAGCTCCTCAAAAACAAATAAAATGCAAAATCCTAATGAATCGTCTGTCTAATTTGAAATTCTGACCTGCCTAAAAAAAATGAGAAAGGAAAAATTTTGCTTTTTTTTCTAGGATGGTAAAACAATTTTTTTTCGTTAAAGAATAAATGCGAAAAGAAATTTTTCAGACGAAAAAAGAATAGTTTTTGTAAAGAGATGCTGAGAAATATATTGGAGTATTGCAAAGCAACTAATTATAGTACGAAAATGGTTCCGAAAACGTTACATTAATATTTTGAAGGTTAAATGGGAGTAAATGATAATTTTTTATATGAGATTTAGATGAAAATTGTGTACTCAATGAAGACAGTTTTCAATAAAGAGTCGCTTTGTTACATAACCTGTAGGTAAAATGAGTTCATTCTTAACACTGTAAAATTTCATTGTTATAAGCTTATTCTTCATAATTATATTATTTTTGCATTTTAATAATCCTCCGTAGCTAATTATATAACCGACTTTAGTAAAGGTTTACTAATAAATTAAAAGTAATCAAATGTAATTAAATAAAATTAAGAATTCAAATCTTTTCTTGCAACTTTTTCACTAAAAAGAAAAAAAATTTTTTTTTGAGGGAGATTTCTATACTATAAAATGAACAGTTTTTTAAAATTAATTAAAACTTGTTTGAAATTGTGAAATGCAGTAAAAACGATAAAAATTACATTTTTCTAAGCTAATTTTTATAACGCAATAAAAAATAGAAAATTTTTCAATTGTTTTCCGCACTCTGTTCATTTTAACATAAAAGATGACACTCTCTAATAATGTAAAAAAAATGTAAAAGAAATGTTTTTATTTTGTAAAAACTTTCAATGCCTTGGGGATTTTTTATTCTAAAATGATTTTTTTTTCTTCTATTTTGAACAAATAAAAAACATAATGCTTTTCTTTGATCACGTTCATTTTCTTCATCTTTCCACATTTTTAATACAATGGGAGTACAGACTTTATTTGAGTACAGCTAGTTGTTCTTGGGTACCTATCTACCTTCATTTTAAATTTTAATAAAAGTTTTCCGTATAATCCAAGTAAAATTAAAATTTATTAAAAAATTTAAAAAAAAAACAATAAAAATTTAATTAAATTATTTTAAAACTTTCGTAATAGCAGTGCAATCGAAATCAAACTAAAAATTCATAGATGAAGAAAAATCATAAAAAAATACAATTTTTTTTTTTCGTTTTCTTTTTTTTTGTTGTTAAAATATTGCAATTCCATGCAATTGGTATTCAAAGTTTTACTTTTTCTTTTGTCTTTGTAACACTTTTACCCCCCACCGACTTTATTTAGTTTTGAATTGAACTGCTTAATTTGAATTTGGTTTTAGGGCTGTTTAGCTGTAAGTGAAAAAAATATTGTTTCTCTTGTTTTATATTTGGACCTTATATTTTAGCCTCATGCAAGGAATCGTAATCAATCTACAACAATTATAAAAATTTTAGAATTGTGTTTCAAAAAGTTTTTAATTCATAAATTTGACGAAACCTTGGAACTTATGGCTTTGCAATTGAAGTACGTAATGTATGCAAATTCGATGACACGACAGGAATTCTTGAGTGGTTTTGTGTCAATTTAAGAAAATTTTTATTTTGCCCTGTGGTGACCAAATATTTTTTGGCATTCTTTGATTCTAAATCACTTCTATTCTGAATAATTTCTTTCTCACGCAATAATTTCGAATAGAAAGTAGAACGGCCAATTTCTATTCTTTTCTATTTTTTGACTTACAAATATAACAGTTTTTATAAGAAAATAGCTACTCTCTTGAAAACTTAACAAAAAAAAATTTTTTCCAATAAGAAATTTAAAATTGTTTTTTTATTCCTAACCACGTCTTTTTTTTCTTTTTCTCAGAAAATTTTCTTTTTATTTAAAAACTTCCGAAATTTAATTTTAACTTTTCCAACATTAACATTAAATATTGATAAGTTTTTGAGGTTATTTAAAAAAAAAAAAACTATTTTATTCTTTTTTTAGTTTTCTAGTACCGGTACCAAGGTATGGTTATAGTATTGAATTAAGTCAATACATTGGTAATTGATTCTATATTTTTTAAGGTTTTGGAAAAAAAATATTAGAAAATGTGTAAAATAAATTCGTGAAATTGAAAGTGAAATAAGAGAAATTACAAAAAATTGTATTAATTTTAAATAAATTTTCATTTTCACTTTTTTTTTCAGTCGTTAAATTTAATGCAGTAAATGCAGTAGAATATTAAAGAAAATTTGGTATAAGTTCAAAAAAACTATTTTACTTTACTCATAATTCCATTTGAAAAGGTTAATGCAGCACTATTAACATACTTAAGTTTTGTATTTTAAATTTTAATTAAGCCAATCAAAAGTAAATAACAGTTGCTAAAATATTACCACTAGACGGCAACTATAAATGTAGGATTTTATAAATTAGCTTTTAAGAAAATGAGAATTTCCTTTTCTATCGAAAAACGCCTTTTCGCCATCTTGTGAGATTTGCGATTTCGTACGATTTAAAATAGTTGCGTTACAACATAAATTTGGTGATAACAACTTTAATGGTTGATGATAAGACGTCGTTTTTAAGGTATGATGCCAAGTTTTACAATAAAACTTTTAATTAACGATTGAGTTTTTAGTAGCACAATTGCTTATAAAATAATTTTCGATTTTCAATAATAATTTTCAACTTACAGCTTAACATAATGCAGATTATAAAATTAATACGTATATAGAATTATATAAACATTAAGCCGATTGCTGGTCATTTAAAACAAATTATTCCAATACAGTTATCAGAAGTTTGGGTAGTTTATGACAGATCGCTTTCACTTATAAAATTCAATACATCCACATATAAAATTTAATCATCAACTGAATTGTCATATACCAAGAAGCACTTTCTTCAAGTTTTTTATTTATAAAATTGTCAAACTTATAGGGTGTGACTTTCGAACTTTATTCTACTTTTCTCAAACACTTTCCTTTTGAGTACTTACCTTGATATATGTCTGCAAATTAAGTTCATTTAAGTTGTTGAAAATACGAAAATTCTTGTTGGTAGAAACAAAAAAATGATCTAAAACAATTTCTAAAAATTTGTACAAGTTTATTAGACCGCTTACATTATTTAAAAATAAGAATTTTCTATCTAAATGTAATTAGGCCAACAATATTCTTAATTTCTTGTAAGACTTACATTTTACCTCAAAAGTTAAAAAGAATAGGAAACACTTTAACGCCTAAAAGTATGTAAGAATAATTTTGAATTTTTCAAATTATTAATGATGTTTTTGTTTTCTTGTTATAATCTCGTTCTTGTAAATTTATTTACTCGTTGATTATAATATCAGACTCACCTTTTATACGCAATTTTACGAAAATGAACCCTTACATATATAATCCATAAGGATGTAAAAGGATATTCTATTATAATTTTTAATTTTTCAGTATAATTAAGGTTAATTTCATTTTTAATTTATGTATATGTATATATTTTTGCAAACTCTTTTGACCGTCCATTTATTTAATTTATGTTTTATGAAAAAAAAAATATTTATTTTTATTTTATTACCATTAAATGACGACATTTAACTTCTTTGCTGCTTTAAGGGAGGTTTTTTTTTATAATTTTTTTGCTAATTAAAAATTTCAAAATAATTTTTTTTTTATTATGTTTTACATTTTTCCTCTCTTTTTTTTTGCAATATGATAGCTATATACGTCTTTCTCTCATCTACAATGATGAAAATGATGAGTTTTCTCTTTTTTTTTGTAATATGGTGAATATTTAATGATGATTATTAAGTCGTGTTATTGTAAATGAGTGCAATTTGTTTTTTACTTTTATTAACTTTAATAATTTGAAAATGAGTTTTTAAATTATAAAAATTTTATTAAAGTTCCCTTTTATAATTTTTTATTTACTTTATTGTATAGATATGACGAATGGTGGTGTTCAGGGTCCATTAAAAGGATATAATGCCTTATTAGAAGATTCTGAGGAATTAACAACACCAACGACAACAACGCAAGCTAGTTATATGCATCCAAAATGGGCTGAACCATATTTTGATTCTATGACACCAAAAAATGTTACAGCTTTAGTTGGAAAAGCAGCTTATTTAAATTGTAGAGTTAGACAATTAGGAAATAAAACCGTAAGTATAAATAATAATTAAATAAAGTCAACAATATTCACGGATTTGTTATTTTCTGAAGTTGCAACACTTAAGGACTGGACATTTTTGTTTTCAGTTTATCTAGTTACAAGGTTAACAAAGTAATAGATAGAGGTTTCGGAACGCAATCTTTATATTAAAAGGTTGTGTAAAATATTTATTACAATTTGGGGAAAATATTTATTTAAACTCGATTTAAGTCGTGCTGTATGATAAGCCGAATATTTGCCCTTAAAAATGATTTATTTTAGTCCTTGTTAGAACATCTGCTTTTAAATTTAATAAAGTTTTGTAGCTAGAGGTTTTGTTAATAAGATAAGATTCAACTCGTTTATACGGTAATCTGTAAAGTATAAATAATTCAGCTGTACATAGTTCCACTGAACAATACTCACTTATCTGCAATTTCAAAATATGAGTACACTTCAACATTTTTCTAATACGTATTTTAATAAAATTTCAAATCAATATCTTAAAGCAAGTTAAAAGTGAAAAACAAGACTATTACAGTTGGTTTAGTAAGGAATACGGAATACATAGCGTAAAAGCGCGACTATATAGAAAAATTTGGTGCGTTTGTAATCTCTAAAAATTCGATGCGGTTGTATAGCTATTTGTAAAAAATAGCACATAGAATTGAATGACTTCTGAAATAATCTCATCACCCTAGCCTGTGTTGGTTCAATTGTGGTCTGTGTAGAATTAAAAATTATAGACTTAAGTTGGTTTTACAAATATATAAAATGGATATGGAAAGACACCAGAGTCAGAGCAAAATATTCAGGAGTTCAAAAACGTCTTACAAGGCAAATATCTCAAAAATTGATTCAGAATCCTATATGCTCCTCTAGATATCAGCAATTTGCACCACTGACAAATATTCGAAATAAATATTCTTGCATAACAAAATATTTGACAAAAACCAAGCGTTCCATAAAAGGAACTTCAAAGAAAGCGGTAAAAATTTGGTACAAAAAAATTATGTAGACAAAAAAAAATTTATTGTTATTGTTAAAACCTATCGTTAGATTAAAATTTAATCTTAATCTGAATGCGGTTGCAATTGGAAAAACTAGATCTTACTTCTTTCAGTTCGCAATAATAGTACATTTCAACATATCTATAGTAAACATAAACTATAAAATAAAGAAACTTTTTCGCGCTAATTTCAAATGTCATTGTTTTAATGCATTATCTAAATTCAAAAACATTCGCATAATAAATATTTTCAAATAACAACGAGATTTTATAAATAATTTCATTGAATCAGCTTTTGTGTTTAATAAAAGGGACGAACATTTCCAATAGATTAAAGCAAGTAATAACTATGTCTTATTTAATATAGGTATACCTACAAAGCATACAAGACATGTACACACATTATTATTTAAGTTAAAAAAAAATAGCTTAGTCGAAAGAATTTTAAAATTTCAATTTTTACATTTGATCTTAGTATTTAAAAATAGGTGGCTACTTTTTCTTATAGACAGCGAGAGAGAGAGATTTATAAAAATTTACTAAGTTTTATGTTTAAATAACATTTCATTTGCACATTCAAGGTGTATCATGGAAAAATCGGTTTGCGACCTGCTTATTTTTTATGAAAATATACATAAACCCGAAGGGAAGTTCTTATAAAAGTTATATTTTCATTGCTTACAGTGTTCGACTTGCAAGATACTGCAGCTACTACCACATAAATCTTGCTTTCATGATTAAGCATCAATTAATTCGCATAACTATAAATTAGATTTGATATTTATTACCATATAAACTTACACTATATTCAGTGCCTTATTTTACAACATTTTATTTTTCTAGTAATTAGAATTATATAATTTTTTATAACCTAAAAAATCGTCTAAAATTAATCATTTTCTAAACATTATTCATTGGTTAATAAAATTTTAATTACTTACCTTATTCATCTTGTAGATTCCCATAGACAAACATTCTATCTCACCCTTTCCAAATATTTTCATTTTATATAATATGTATGTCATGTATAAATACCTCTAATTTCATCAAGGTATTTTCCTCGAACAAAAGTACTTCCACAATAATAAATTTAAAAGAAATAAACAAAACTCCGAAAATTAAAAATTCATAAATAAAAACTTTTATATTATCGTTTTTAAATCCCTAATTATGTTATACTAGCAACTAAAATTTATTTATTTCTTTAAATTATAGTTAAAAAGATAGAAACATTTTGTAATAAAAGAGCGGTAATTATGTAACTAGAATACCTTTTAGAAAATATAGGATTTAATTTTATAAAAAATAAATTTTATATTTATAGTTAAACATTAATTCTTTATAGGCACGTGGATTTGAATGTGGTAAAGAAGCTCTTAATAAACAAGATATAGGATGTCAATAATTTGTAAAGTTTTACAAAGTTGTTATTACATTCTCAAACACAGTAGATTTATCGTGCTTATGATAGTAAAGATATCAGTGTTTCAAGTAACTCGTAATGAAGGTACCTTTACGAGATAATTACTTTGACACGTAAATAATTACTCATATAAGCTACTGATTTGTAGAGGTTTTCATTGGCTCTATGTCTAATTTTCAATTTATTCTCAATTTAGTACATTGTACTACAAAGCTATAAGTTTCAATTTACAAAAAAAAGCTATAGATGGTGTATATATTTAATGAAATTCGTCATTTTGTAGTTTACAAGTGCAAGAGTCTCATGCAACAGCCTATATTTGATTATTATTTATAATTTTCATAATTAACTTTTATTTTGGATAAATAAATAACCACCAGCATTAGAAACGTTATGTGAAATATCCTGGGTGCCTCTTAATATCTTTTAATTTAAGCTCTATACAGTTATTTTGTAAATTTCAGAAAAAACTTCGGGCGAAATCAGCGGAGTGGTTAATTAAATCTTAAAATTATTTTAGTCAATATAATATGATAAATACAATCACAACCTAATTATAGACAAGAAAAGAATTATATTTTTTAATATACTCGTAGATTTAGGTATTAGAAGAATAAATAAAATCAGGATATAATGAAAATTTACCATTTTATAAATTTAAATAACAAAATTTTATTACAGGTTTTATTCATTAAAAACCCCATATATTAAAATTAATTCAGTTTATTAATTTTACTACATATTTTGATTTTTATATTCCGAATTTAAATTATCCTAAATTAAAATTTCAAAAAAAAAAAATTATCTTCAAAAGATTTTTTATAAAATATAAATTAATTTGAATAAATTTCGTCCGTCTATTTAAAATAGACAATTTAAAAATTATTGAAACATAAAATACTCAAGATGAAGATTTTTAAATTCAAGCAACAATACAATTCCATTTTAAAAGTGCGGAATTCCAAAACAAGTGATACCCAGAGAAGAAATTGAGAAAAACAGAGACTTCAACTTTAGCAGGGAATGGCAATATTACATTACAGTGAGTAACGTAGTGTAGCATTACCTTGCATAAATAAAAGTCTGATTAATAGTTACCGTTTCAATTTTTAATCGGTTCATTTTTACTCATCAATATTATGAGAATTTTAATACCTACATATATTTAATCCATAAACTGAAAAAAGGGGGTAATAGTGAGTGAAAATATTAACCTCATTATCGCATTTAAATAAGAAATTTGATTGCTTTTGTTGTTTCGTTTATGGAAATAAAACTTAAGATCTGGGAGATGGTTAATGACACTGTTGCACGAACACAATCTAAATTCAATTGGTTATTTTTCATTCAATAATTTTAATTCGTTGCCTTTTTCAGAGACAATTTTTTTCCGCAAATTTAAAATTATAGACTTCATCCACAATACTATTTTGAAAAAAAGCTTAGGAGTCAAAAATAAAGGATACTTATGAGTACCAATGTTAACAAACTTATACAACGCTTATACCAATAAAAACTGATTAATTATTTAACTTCTGATTTATTATTTTATTTACTTGTCATGCACTCGAACATTCTAATAGCTATACGTATCAAAAAGAATTACTCACTTCATATTATGTAAATATGACTAAATATATAGCTACAAAGAAAGCACATTATGTAGATCTTATTAACAATTCCATAGAATGGAATATTTTAACAAGAAAAAATAACAATCCTACAAACAAATACATATAATTGTTACTGTATTATAATTAAATGAATCGCAGTTTCGTTTCCGTTTCGCTTTTCGAAAAATGTCTTGAAGGATACAAAAAAAAACTTGTTTTTTGAAACGTTGTTGTGTTAATGCGCTTTATTTACGGTACGAGAACTTTAAATATGGTATAATTTAATTTCTCAATTAAGAAAACTTAATAATCTCTTTTACTTATTTAAGGCAATTAAAATGTTAAAGAGAAAGAGAACAATAAACCCAAAAAAATTTTCCTCTTCTCTTATGTTTTTAAATTTTTTGTTTTTTGTAAAAAACAAAAGTTTTCAACCTTAAAAAAAGAATAAACATTTTATGCATACCATATAAAAAATTTTTGGGAAACTATGAAAGCTGGAATAACAATAAAGAATTTTCAATAGAACAAAAAGCATTTAAAAAATTTACGTGTTTCAGTTTGACTGAAATATTAGTAAAGGCACTATATTTAGAGAAAAACGTATTGTAATTATTGCATAAAACATTTTAAGAAACATTTTGCAAATTGACGAAAAATTCTTATTTAGAAAACAATAAAAAATCAGAAATCTAATTCCTCGAAAGCACAACACAAATTAAATTATTTAAATTGAATTACAGATATTTCTGTAAATAGTACTGCATTTTATAACATTATGACTAGACACTTAAAAAGTATAATATCAAATATTTTCTCCAGCCAATTGCAAGGTTGAATTTCGAGGAAATACTCTTGAGAAAACCTTAACTTATGATTAATTTAAAATCTTCAGAGAAAATAAATAAATGCACAATAATACCTCAATACTAAATAATCTCAAAATATTTAGATTAATTGTAACTAAAACTTTTTCATATATAAAATTTCAAGGTATCTTGGATACGGCATAGAGACATACATATTTTAACTGTAGGAAGTTATACATATACATCAGATCAACGATTTCAAGCAACCTATCATAAGGAAACAGAAGACTGGACTCTTCAAATAAAATGGGCCCAAAAACGTGATGCTGGAATGTATGAGTGCCAAATATCAACGCAACCAGTTCGAAGTTATTTTGTTAGATTAAATGTAGTTGGTAAGTTTATATTAATTTTTTTCATTTGTATATCGAAAACAATTGTACTAATTCAATTTTACTTTCTTGTATTTCATAGTTCCCACTGCAACAATACTCGGAAGTCCTGATATACATGTTGATAAAGGTAGCACAATTAATCTTACCTGTACAGTTAAATATAGTCCAGAACCACCAGCTTATATATTTTGGTATCATCATGAAGAAGTAAGTATAATTTTAAGAAATTAAGAAGCACAATAATTCGTACAAAAACGTTACTGATACTTACCTTAAGTGAAGGAAGTTTCTTATTTGAAAGATAATTTTGGTCTCAAAATGATAATTTTACTGATCAGTATTAATGAATATCAGTGGTCAAATACTAATATTGTATACTGTGAGATCAAATGTAATAGTTAGCAAAATCAACGTGTTATTTACAAAAAGTAAAGTGTACTATTTATATTCGCCAATTTTTTTGTGAAAATATCGAGTTGTTCAACACCTATGTACGTCTATTCTACTGCATTTAAATTAATGAATGAATTTCTATAGTTCAAAAAATAAAAAGGAAAGAACGGTTATTGTAGCTCTTTACCTCAATAACTTTCTTTACCTCAATAACTTTCTAGAAACCTTTATCAATTTGTAATTGAATTCAACAAAACTCTATAGAACAATGAAAATAAAATTCTACTAGGCTCAATTCATGAAGAATTTTGAAGAACAAACAAGATCGTAATATCGCGTTAGAAAATTATTTAGTATACATTCATTTTCGTTTGATGGAAAACTATATTTAGAATTAATTAAAGTATTCGAAACTATTAATGAATTGGCAAAAAAAAATAATGAAACTTGAACAAGTTGATCAAACACAGAGTATAAAATAAATTACAATTTTGACTGTTCTATACCCGCTTGTCATTAAATTCACCAATCATTTGAATCCTTTTCAATGATTTAATTTAAAAATTAAACGAAAAAAAAATCCCCTATATGCTATTATTTTCAAATCTTGAATTTCATTGAAATTTTCAATTATATTGTCTTTTTATTTGATTTTCATTTAAATAACAAGAGTTAAAAATCGCCTAAAAACAATTTAAATTAAAGTTTTAATTGGAAATTAATAGTAAAATAAAATTAAAAATGTTATAACAAACAAATGGAAAAAAAATAATGTTTAAAGCAATTATTTTCCCTCATAATTTGCAAAAGCAAGGACACAAAAAAGTAAAACAACAATACATTAATTAAATTTTTTTTTTGCAAATTACACACATCCATAGATTATCATGTACGTATATATTAAATAAATGGACAAATGATATTTTTGTATTAAAAATGTCATGGAGCACCATTTTAATTAAACAAATGCTTTGAGCAAACGAAATTTATTGGTAATTTTTGTCTAACGAATGAAATAAAGTATGCTTAATATTTTTGCCTGTAGGTGACTTTTCCTTCCCACCTTAAACTAAAAAAAAATAAAATTGAAGTAAACTGAAAATAACTCAACCTGCCACAAAGATGCTTTTTTCCTACGTTAATTGAGAGAAGTTTCAAGTAGAATTAGATTCATCACAAATCTAATTTGAAATTTTCGACAGTATATAGCAAAGTTATAAATGCGATGACTTTCACATATACCTGAAATGAAAATTTTAGGCAGATTATGACATATTTTGCACTACATAGAACGACTCGTGAAGAAACTTAAATAATTAAATGAACCGCATAAGATTTGAGTATTGTAAGCATTATTGTGCTTTAAATTTATTTAAAAAGCATTTAATGCTCTAGCTCAAAACATTTATTGTTTCAGCTTAAAACTCTAACGGATATGTGGCTCACTTGAATGTAGCCTAATTAACGACACTGAAAAAGGGATTGAAAAAAAAAAAGCTATCAAAATTTTTACGTTTTCTTATAAATTTTTATAATAACTCATATTATTCTCTCAGTAATAATTTTAAATTAAATTTTTAAGAGCGTACAAGAGTTTTTTTTTTAAATTAACAGAGAATTGAAAGAGTAGCTATTTTTGAAAATTTAGTTTTTAGTTTTAATCTTAAGAACTGCATTATCGAAAATATTCATACTCTCAATGTTCATGACTTTACTAATAACTTTTACTCTAATAAATATTGCTCTAATGCCTTATTAACCAAAATAAGTATTTTAAATAACATTAAAGAGAAAAATTACTTAGTACCTTCAGAATTACGTAAATATTCTGTTCATTTACTCAATAATATTTAACGGCTTCGTTACAACATGTCATGATATGTTGTGATCAGTTTAAGGGCACAAACATTTGTGGCTTGCTTTAATTTGTACATATTTAAATGAGGTCCTTTTTATACCCGTACGAACGTATGTTCGAAGGGTATACTAAATTTGCCTTACCGTTTGTAACGCTAAGAAATAACGGTGTTAGATATAGACTCAAGTGTATGTTTTTGATCAGCGTCAAATTCTGAGTTGATTTAGCTTTGTCTGTCCGTCCGTCCGTCCGTCCGTCCGTCCGTCCGTCCGTCCGTCCGAACGATAACTCAAAAACTAATTGAGCTAAGTTCACCAAATTTTCACAAATGATTTATTGTAGTAAGTGCCAGAACCCTATTTAAATTGGACATGATCGGGGTACCGGTTCGGATAGCTACCATACAACTTCAAAATTTATTTGGCTATATTTCAGAAACTATAAAAGTTATGGTATTGAAATTTCTCACAAACGAATATATTAGTAGGGCCAATATGCCCCATAAAAGTAGTTGAAATTACTTGGCTCCTTCTGGTACCTGCCATACAACTTCAAAAGTTATTTGGCTATATCTCAGAAACTATAAAAGCTGTGATATTGAGATTTCACACATGTGAATATATTAGTAGGGCCAATATGCCCCATAAAAGTCGTTGAAATTACTTGGCTCCTTCTGGTACCTGCCATACAACTTCAAAAGTTATTTGGCTATATCTCAGAAACTATAAAAGCTGTGATATTGAGATTTCACACAAGTGAGTATATTAGTAGGGCCGATGTGCTTGATAAAATTCGCTAAAATTTCTTGGCTCTTTCTGGTAGCTGCCATACAACATCAATAGTAGTTTAGCACAACCAGTATTTTGAATAACACATAGTACTGAAATTTTGCATAAATTAATATGGTAATACGGCAACTTAAAGTCGTAGTCTGCCCCATAGTTAGTTATGGCACATTAGTTATTCGCACATAGGATAACAAATTCGTACGGGTATCACAGAGTTGACAAGGTCAACTCTATTTTTTTCTCGTTTTCAAATTAATTTATAACACCAAAAAAAAAATGTTCGTTCGTAAAATAATTTAAAACAAAAATTGAATTTTTTTTTTACTATCTGGAACAAAATTTTAATTTAAAATTACCGAATATCATTATACATAATATCGTATAATAATTATGTACATAAATGTAGGAGTAAAATCACTGACATAATGTTTTTATGCACATACAATTTATACAATGCAAAATAACATTACTACTTTAACATTTTTTTTATCGAAATAATTCGACTTTATAATTTATGTAATAAAATTATACTATATATACATATGTATGTATTTTTGTTTATAGGTCATTAATTATGATTCATCAAGAGGTGGTGTATCTGTAATTACAGAGAAAGGAGATGTTACAACATCATTTTTATTAATACAAAATGCAGATTTAGCTGATTCTGGCAAATATTCATGTGCACCATCAAATGCAGATGTTGCAAGTGTTAGAGTTCACGTACTAACTGGTATGTAATATTAGCATATTATTCTATTATATTAATATTAACATAGGTTTAGATATAAGTGTTTAGTAAGTATACACATGGCACAAAGAATTTATCATTTGTTTTTTAATGTATGTATGTATGTTTTTTTTTGTTAGGTTTGTTTTTTTTTTCGAGCATACGTACATATTTTTTTTTGTCTCTTGCTTTTGTTTTCCAATTTTACTTTCAAATTTTGTATATATACGTACGTACATACATGTGCATGACGTAACTAGAGGATTTTTGTGTTTTTAAAAATTTTACAAAGAATTTTTTAATACACAATTTAATAGGATATTCAAATGAACTTGGACATGTAAAATTAATGAGTGAAAAATGTATTTCAAGTATTTTTTAAAGTAAACTGATCGCAAAGTATAATTTGTTTAATTTCATATGAAGTCGTAAGTTTTCTATTCAAATTAAATTTATTTAAAATCTCTCTATTTCTTTTAGTAGATAAACTTGTCTTTTTAAATTTAATTTACCCGAGCCTAATGTAGTAGCAAACGCATAAATTTAATTTACCCGAGCCTAACAACGAAGATAGTATTAACTCTAGTTTTGCAAATTTCCCGGCATGAGAACAGTGCTCTTTTAAAGAATTTTACCGGAGTTATAAGATCTTGTGATTTATGATTCCTCACTCAAGTTTCTTAAAATTGTAATTCCTCTTCCGAAGGACACAAGTTTAAAGCAGACCTGATTAAGTTTCTTAAAATTATAATTCCTCGTTCGAAGGACACAAGCTTAAAGCAGACCTGATTTTGCGTTTACATAAAAGATTTGACACCATTTATAGTTTCTCGCTAATCATAATGTCAATTCGAAAGAGGTGCTTGTCAAAAAGTATCTCGAGCGAAACTCAAAACAGAAACCTGATGGTTACAGATGGCCCACTATTGTCGATGCTTACAATGTAAACAAAAAATGATATCCATCTGGCAAAAGCCAAAAGTATGTTTAAAAATACTTGCACAATGGTAACCCTAAATTAACATTTTTTAGTTACTATCATAATGTAATCTATTTGGTTTAAAAGAATTAGGACATTAGCAAGGCTACAATATTTTTCTAACCTATTTTTTTGTTATCTAAATGAATTTTTTTCGCATAAGGCATAAGAGGCAGAGGCATAAAAAAAGAAAACAAGATGTTAAAATTAGCATAGGAAAACATTTAAAATTCAATTTTGTGCAACAAAACAACAACAAAAAAAAACGAAAAAGGAAAGACCTATTAAAAGGATTACAATAAATTGCAAAATGTTATAATGGTTACATTTTTTGCTTTATGTTCTTTTTTCTTTATTTTATTGTTAATTCTGTTTTATATTAAAATGTCATGGAATAATATTAGTTTAGAAAAAAGAAAATAATAGAAAAATTATAAAATAATTTAATGTTCTCCACTTTTTTATAAATGAAACAAGAAGTGTTAGACCAAAAAGTGTTAGGCACGCATGAAAGTTGTCCTACAAAGTCATTGCATTATTCATGAAAAATATAATTAAAAAATATACGCAATACCAGTTTTTAGGGCAAAATTTTAAATAGTAAAAAAAAATTCTTGGAACCCTAAGCTGCTGTGGTTATTTATAATGAGAAAGCACTAAATCTTATCTTATCAACAAAATTGCTCTGCTCAATTACTCATGCTCTGCCTATTTTACACTCCAATTAAATCTTCTGAAATTTAATGAATAGTTTTCTTATTTTAGTTTAGCAACCAACTTGCATTCACTATTTAAGATCATAAAGCGGCCACGTAAAGTAGGAAACTTATGAAAACACTAACAATTTAATTATTGTTATTCAAAAAGTGCTATCAGTTGCAATAATTGTACATTACCAACTTTGTCACATAAGTCAAATTTAAGAATAAAACCTGGTTTACAAATGATCTACTACACCATTTGGCATTTATTCAAATGAAAATAAATTAAATACCTAGATAAAAAATAACACTAAAATAATTATGTTTTAACAAATTTTGCAATTTTACATATATTATGTAGCTATATCTTGTAGTTATAACCAAAAAACTTGTTTCATAATTCAACTAATTGACAAAAAACATCAAGTTTTACAATATAATTCTAAAAATTTATTCATATAAAATAGAAAAACACCAATAAAACAATGTTTTTAAATTAATTTTATCTACAGGAAACACTATAGAAATTAAAATTGAAAAATTTTTATGGACCTAAAATATTTTATTTAAAATTCTCTTATTATTCTAATATTGAATTAGATAGAAAAAAACAATACCGAAAAAAAAAAATATTTTATGAGCATTTCATAAAAAAAAATTTACAAATGTAACAAACTTTTGTTACATTTTTTGTGTAATTATATTTTATATAGGAAAAACAAAAATTTAAACAAAAAATTTAGGAAAATTTAATAAAAAAAATCTGCCAATGACACTTTCATTCGAAATGAAATTTTTAATAAAGAATTACATTGTTCCCTGACAACAAAAAGAACTTGAATAATTATTTGGAAAAATGGTAGCTAAATTAAGATTAAAATACAAGGAGGTGAAGACTTAAAGATGAAACTGGAAACGTTGGTAGGTGAAATTGGAATCCTTGACTTGAAAATGAAGCTAGGAATAAGAAATCTCACGTTTATTGCTCTCGTTTAATTTAATAAAAAACATGTGCTAAAAACGTAAAACAATATAAGTCATAATTTTATTAGCAGGTTCGAAAAATTTAAGAACTTTCTTACCCACTTCTAAATGTATTTGGCAGGTTGTAATTAAAATCAAGTTTGTGACATTTAAATCAACATTTTTACTTAACTACTTCATATTCTGCTTAATTTAGGCTGTCTCCTGCTATCCTACCTAAATCTATCTAAATCTACAATCTATTTAAAAATGACTAATAATCTATCTAAATCTATCTATTCTAGATCTAATAAATCTATCTAAATCTAAATCTATCTAAAAATGACAATTGAAGAAAAAATTTGAACGAAAGTTTTTACTGGAGAAGGAGGGGGTGCGTTTAATTTAAATTATTTCGACAATTTTATCAACTTAAAATGTTGCAAATTGAAATCTTAATTCCCCAAAATGCATAAAGGAACGCAATATTTTCTTTTTACTTATATTATAATCGCTCTTTATTTGAGTAAACTATTCGCCTGTGAATTTATTCCCTCCATGTCCTTTAAACATTATGAGCATTTATGGAATTGTCCTGATCCTGTTCGATACTTCAAAACATTTTTTAAAATTTTTTTGTTTATTTTACTTGCAGGTTAATTTCTGTTGAATTCGTTAAACTCTTTTGCTTCTAGGAATGTATGCCCTGTTTAGATTTTAAATTGAATTTTCATTTACCAAATTTTTTATTATTTTATTACTATTATTAGATATTTTATATATTATTAGTTATTTATTACGGAAAAAAAATTCCTAAATGACACAAAAACATTTGGTCTAAGTATACAAAAAAAAAAATGTCAACAAGGTCATAAAATAATGTGAATTTAAAATTTTGAATAAATTTTTACAAATTTTTGTAAAATTAATACAAGTAAAATTTATTGAATTTTTATAAGCACCATAATGACACAAACTGCAATTTGATTTATTCTTTGAATTATTTTTTTTGAAAAATTTTAATTTTATCTATGCATCTGTGGGTCAATAAACAATATGGTTATAAAGAGATTTAAAAAAAAAATTAGAATTTAATAGAAATTTAAAATATTTATGGAAATCTGATAATATTCAATTTAATATTTGCAGCAGCGTTAAAATTTTCTAATCTTTTCACTAGAAGGTTTTTCTCTAAGAATACGATGTGAATATTGTGGATTTTTGTATTTTGTATTTAGATTTAGGTTAGTTCTAATTACTTAAACTAGAGATATATAATCTTTGTACTTGAAGCAAATTATAAACAAACTTTAAAGGTTTCATTATGGTTTCTTAGATAGTGTAACTTTTGAATATTAGTCAAACATTTGTATTATGTAAAAATTAAGTTTTGTTAAGTGAAACATTCGGCTTTTCAGCGATTTTTATAGGAGGCGTCATAGTATTTTACATTCTTTAAATAAAAGCAAACGGATTTTACGACCCAAAATGAACGACGGACGTGATAAAACTCTCTACCATTCTTTGCCTTTCATCATTACGACTCCATTTGTAATAATGATAAATAACACTTAAATTCAATTTGATTTATTCATTTATGCTATATTCTCTCAAAGAACTGTCTGTCTGTCTTTCCTTTCGTTTACCCGTTCCAGCGATTTCTGTAATAATAATAAGTTTAGTACAACATTTTATAGCTAATGGTTTGCAGATGCTAATTTCAGAACAATATTAGATTTATAAAATTAAAGTTCAACCTTATCATCCGGAATTCACTTTTTTCTATATAAGTACAAACGTATGTTCGAAGGGTATACTAAACCGTTTGTAACGCTAAGAAATAATGGTCTGAGTCAAGTGTATGTTTATATGAATAGAGTCAAGTGTATGTTTTTGATCAGCGTCTAATTCTGAGTCGATTAAGCTTTGTCTGTCCGTCCGTCCGTCCCAATTCCAAAACTAATTGAGCTAAGTTCCCCAAATTTTCACAAACGATTTATTATAGTAAGTACCAGAATAAAATTAAAATTGAATGTGATCGGGGTACTGGTTCGGGTAGCTACCATAATTTTTCAAAATTTATTTGACTTTATCCAGAAACTATAAAAGCTGTTATATTGAAATTTCATACTAGCGAATATATTAGTTGGGCCAATGTGTTTGATAAAAATCGCTGAAATTGTTTGGTTCCTTCTGGCAGCTGCCATACAACTTCAATAGTAGTTTGGCCATATTTTCGAAAAGCCAGTACTGAAATTTTCCATTAATTAATATGGTAAATTAAAATTATAGTCTGTCCCAAATTCAGCTATAGTATATTAATCGCACATAAGATAACAAATTCGTAAAAATAGATAGAATATTGCAAATTCTTATAGTAGTGGTCACACAATTTCTGAAATAAATACAATAAAGAAATCTGTACAAGAAATTATATTAATATCATATTATAAAACAAAAATCTTTGTCGAAATTGTTTGAGTTCATGTAATTTTCTTATTTTCATCACTGTCTTTTCAATAAAAAACTCTCACTCAGAAATAAATACTCGCACAATTAGAAATCGAGAAGAATATGATTAAATGAAAAAAACATGCTCCATAGCAAATGCTGGTTGATAGTCAAGCAAGAAGCCAGGTGTTTTCGTTGGCAGCACTTGAATAAAAATTGTCTCGATAGCTGCATTTGAAGTTAAAAATATGTGGTTATGAAGTGCACATACCAGAAACTTTTATAAATATGGAAATAATATTTTTTTATTATGGAAAACTTTTACTGTTATGAGACATCAAATTTAAAAATTCAGATCTCCAAGCATAGATATTTTTCATTTTTGATTAAAGTAAAAAATAAGACCAAAAAATTAAAAATAATTAATGTTTTGTATCTCTCTAGATTGATATTAAAATTTATATCAGCAATTCTAAGCATATAAGTTATGCCATTTTTCATTATAAAGGATAAAGAGTGAAAATTTCATATAGGATGCAAAGTATAAATTTATGAAATAATGTTAAAAACATTTTTATTATCTTTATCTTTATTGTCGATGTCATAGATGCTATATGTATATGCAAATAGAGCTGTGCATACATATATCTGACATATTCTTGTACTGACTAGACACTTTTAAATAAATATTTGACCCTCAATTAATCAACGTATGTTCTGTTCAGGTTGACAACCTAAATTCATCATAATTTTTCAATGATTAAAATCTTTAGACAAATAACTTTCAAAAGTTTTGAAGGCTAACAGAATTTTTATACTATTCGTTTATGAGAATGCTTGATATCTCAGAAGATAATTAATGGCAAAACGAATAGATGTATGGACATAAAATATTTTATAACTTTTCACATAACATGAAAATTTATTGAGTTTTTTATATTCTATAATAATAATTTTACATCAAAATTCCAACACATGTTTAAATGTTAATTCAAATTAATGCTTGAAAAATAAAGACTGTCCTTGCTTGTATTTGTAGCTATATGTATATGTTTATTTTTGCATATTTAATTGAAACTCATTGAATGTCAGGTGTATAATATAGGTTTCTATGAGATTTCGCCAGAACACAATTTCACTCATGAAAATTAATTTGAGAATAATCGTCTTGTATACATTCATACGTGCATCGAGTACATTTTTTTTTACAAAACTAAATTTTTGAAAAAATTATAAAATTTTGCTGAAAAAGTAAAAACAAACTGTTCAGAGTTATGCTTAGAACGTAATATTATTGGTTTTAAGTAAATGAATTAAATTTTAATTTTTTCATGAATCAAAAGATTTATTAGGATAGCAGCAAACAGTTTAGCCTCGAGGAGTCAAAACATCTTTGAAAATTCAATTAAGCTCAATTTAACGAACATGAACTTTTTTTTACTTCAAGTACCTAATAACAAAATATTAAAATTTCCCATTGAGAAGCTTGAAATTTCAGATGTTTCAGCATCAAATGATATTACACTGTGTCATACACTTACACAAATTCCTGTCTTGTTTCAGCGAAAATAAGTTTAAAAATAATTAAAGTGTAACATTTAACTAACTTTGCTGAAAAAATGCTCAAACTCTCATGAAATCTGCCTTGTATAACACAACATCGAATTAATATCTATAACTCTTGTACAGTAACATCTGCCATTTTCCTTGATAATTAAATAATGAAAAATCAGGTAAACATACAAATTTGAAATTTTATGTTTAGTTGGCACAAATATTTTTAACGTTATGACAAATTTTTTTTTAATTTTTGATTTTAATTAGGTTTGCATTATAGAAACTTGAAATTATTCAAACAATTTTGATTAAAGAAAAATAATATCTGGTCAGGACCATATTTTACCAACACATTACAGTTTTTCTAGAAAAAAATTTTTTAAACACCAACAAAACTACCAATATGCTTAGTTTTCTATTCAAGTCATCCTTATAAAAAGATTAATTTAATAATTTTTCTTAAAGGTTTGTCGATTTCAATCGTTATCAGATTTCATTGAAGGTTTTTACAGCAAAATTAAATCAATTCCTATAGAAAATCCATTTCTTACTTACTTAGATTTCAAAAATAAAATTGTTTTCTTTAGTAGCTATTTGGATGCTGCGGATCGATAAACTCCGTTCAACCGATTTATCACACCAACAAAGTCAACTCAGACACAAATATTTATTCAAAACAAAATCAGCTGCTTCTGTTGAAGTTGACACTTATGTTTCTTTTGAAACAGAAAAGCCTCTTCAACTTCCCTTGTCAGGAGAAACTACAAATTAAAGAAAGTCTGCCAAATTAATCGCGTCTAACGGTGAAATATCGCTAATATTCATTAAAAATTCTGGGCCGTACACCAAATTGAATGAGTAACTTTTAAAATAATAAAGTTTGATGAAAGCAATTGCTTGTAAAGTAACTAGATCTACTAGATCTACTAGTAACTAGATTATTAAAATTACTTTCATTAATATACCAAAAAATTTAAAATATTGCATATATTTAGGATGAAATAAAATTTATGGGTTAATTGCGTGAGTTAAGAAAAATAATTATATTTTTTAATGGCATTGCATTTACCGTTAGCCTTTATACATTTATAGAAATTTAAAAAAGCTTGCAATATCGGAAATATAAGGTGCCAAAAAATCAAATTTTTCAAATTTTGAGAGCCGGAAAACTTGAGATGGAAAAAATTTTTTTTCTAATGAAATGAATTGTTATATCAGTGTTTACAAGCTGCTAAAATTTTTGAATCCTACAGACTGAGATATAGAAGAAAACCGTATAAAAAATTTGGAAAAAATGCATTTTAGGCAACGGTAAATTTTAACGTCCACTTTATTATGTTTAGTTGAATTTGAGAATTTAGTTCAAGTTCAAATTGAATACATTAGTAAAATTTGAAAAATGCTTATGGTTTCTTTGTGATAAATAGTTAAAAAATTGCATTTTTTGGGTGTTGGGGTAGTATACCTCTTAGGAAAGGGGAGGGAAGGGGGGAGATAAGTAAAAATTTTATTTTACGTAAGTATTTTAAAAAATTTTGTAAACAGACACACGGGCAGATGAACGAACGGACAGAGTGAAGTAATAAACAATTTTTTTCAATTTTTTTTTGAAAATTGTTAGAAAGGGCACTTGCTTAAAAATGGCATTTATTAAAATATTTTGCGCAGTATTTCTTATAAAATATAGAATTTTAAAAAAGGCTCTCATCAAAGGGCAAATAATTACGTTTTTACTTTAAATTAAGCACCAATTTCATAACATTGAAGCAATTTTAGTAAAATTTTCATAAACCTACGCGTAAACCTACTGATAGATTATTTATGTTACATTTGACTGCTTATTTATAGAAAATTATTTCATGTGAATTAATTTCAAATAAATCGTATGTATGTTCATATAAGCACAATACGCTTATTAAGACCTCCTTTTATTTTCCATTAATTTAAATTACGTATAATATACAAAAAAAAAAACACAGCTTTATCTACACTACCAACTAACTTAAAAAGCGCATCCCATTTTTGTTTTTTTTTTTTGAAAAAACTTCAAATTGTTTTTTAACTAATTAAAAGTTTTATATTTCATCTAATTATAAAATTTTTATGAAAAGTGTTAAAATGAAATTAATAAACACTTTTTATATTGATATTAACGCACTATTATCCTTGATTCACAATGACCTTTTTAAATAAAATATCGAATAAATTAATTTCAAAACAAAAAACAAAGAAAATCATTTATTAGCTCATTACATACATAGACAAATGCGTGGTGGGCGTAAAAAGAGCCATGTGTAAGACTTTTTTTTCACATTAATTAGGTAGATTAATTTATTAAAATGGAAAAAATTATGTTAAGTTTAACGCTTATTGTCAACACTTATGCTAATTAAGATTTTAATAATAATTTAATTGCGATAAATTTTGAAAGAATCACTTGAATTTGTACACCCAATACTATTATTAATGTTAAGGAGTATTGTACAAAACAACATCGTTAAGACAAAAACTCAATTGATTTTTACAAATATATGACGAATTTTTTCAACAATTCGATTTCCTTCAATGAAAGTATTCATGCACATTTGATTGACAATTTTCAATAGTTCTTTATGTTATTCAACTGAACCATTATTTTGCCCTATTTCTCTTCTATCCTTTGGTTGAAATAGTACGAGTATGAATAAAAATATATTATAAATTTCATAAAATTAAAAAGGGAAGTTAATATGACTGTGTAAAAATGGCAATAATTCAAATTGAATTGGAATTTATAAAGCTGATTAAGGTAAAAAACAAAGTGATGTGAGACCCCATGCAAACAGTTTTTCTATATGAAAAGAAAATATGTGTATATGAATTTGCTAATATTATAATTTTCAGATTACTTGTTCGACGGTGCGATAATTTAAAATCAATTTCCTTTCTTATATGGCTACTACAATAAGAATAAATTGCTGCAAATTTACTTAGTTTCCGCTGGAGATTTTGCGCTTAATTTTGTGCTCATGTTTCGTGAGTTTATCCGACTTTAAATTGAAATACCACTTAACTCCTTTATTTGGTACTGAAATTATAACTTTTCTGCTCAAACATAGAACAAAATAATTAACATGAGTAATCGTCTCACACAAAGCATTATTACTACAATATAATAAAAATAAATTTATATATTTGGGAATGGACCAAACGCATATGGTAACCAACTTTGCCACAAATAATATTATTTTAATTAAGAAATATCCCCCTTTAAGAATTCAGAATTTAGTCTTCTTTAGTATCCATTTATTATTTCCATTTTATGGAGGTTTTAATGAATAACAAACATTTTTGTTAATAGTATACAACAAAGAGTAATGTAAATTAAAAAAAATAAAAAGGTATAATGTACCTAAATAATGGAAACCAAGTTTCCGATAATAACCGAAATTGCTACAACTGCACCCTAAAAGTATTGAAATTCCTAGCATTATTGAGTTCCGATGGTAAGCGGTTAAATTAATTAGAGCCTATTACAGACAATCTTCTTAAAGAGATTAAATTAGAAGCAGCTTCCACCATTATGTTATATCTAAACCTTGTGTTAAAGGCATGATTATGTCTGCTAATAGAAATATTACTGAAACCAAAATTCTTTAAAATTTTAAATATAAAAATGGTTTGCTGGAAGTTGAAAATTCCCGTAACATAACAGGTAATTTCATTGTTGAAATACAAATCATGAGTGTTATACAACAATGGCAAGCCAAAAATATTTTTTAAAATTTTTTTCTGAGACATTTGCAATTTGCGAATATTTTCAGATCCTCAAACAGAAGTACTATAAAATAAAATAGAATCCTTACTGTACGTATTCAAATTTATTCTAATTGGCAAATAATTCTTAAATTTAAACATCATCCCATTAAAAAAACATAAATTACTAAATAATAAATAATAATATGAGCACATCATGATAAGTTTTAGTCAAAGATTATACCCTAAAAATTTACTTCCCCTATTTGTTTTAAAATAGAACCATTAAAGTTACAAATCTTTGACAAGAAATCATCTGTAAATAAATATAGTTCTCCAATTAAGGGTAACTTACAAATATCATTGATAAAAACCAGAAATAGAAGTGGACTAAGAACAGAACCCTGAGCAGCTCCCACCGATATATATATTACAAATGACTATCAGAATTCCTAAATTTAATATATTGCTTACTTCTCGCTAAATAACTACCCATCAGTTCAAGAGAAGAGGACAAATCTTGTGATTTCATGGTGTCAAATCTGTGGTCTTACCATATTAATAGAGGCCAAATTGGTACATATCATGTCCTCATTATCCACTAAAGCAATAACTTAAAAGATAAGAGTAGCTGTTGAATTGTTGCCCTATAATGTTGCACATAGATTTTGTTTCTTAATATTTTTTACTCGTAATATCTGTCGTGCCCATAATTTAAAGGAATTTTCTAAAAATAATTAATTATTTGAGTATAATTTATTTATTTTCAAAACATTTAGGTTTTTTTCTATTTTTAATAACTATGATCATCAATAAATTTTCTTTTTTAATTCAAAAATTTCAATTTATGATTTAATGACTTTTTTTTTAATATCATCAAAAATTTTAATAACCATAAGATTTATGACATAATTAATAAAAAAAAAATCATAAAAGCATACTTCATTTTAATAATTTAATCTTTAGGTTATGAATGCAACATTCTATATAAATATTATAAATTATTTATTTTAATATAAAAATATCATTATTAAATCATAATTATATAGTAGATAAAATCAAAAATAGTAAAAAATTAAAAGTATTTTAAATCGCCATTATTATCCATTTTGTTTTTTAAATTCATAAATATTTTTATAAAAAAACATAAAACAAAAAAATATTATTTTTAATAAAACTATTGATATTTAGTACGGGCGGTTATTTCAGGTGAACATCCTGAGGCGATGCAAACAGGATCATCAGGTTGCCGTTACAGTTGGTTCAATATAATATTATTACTTATTGGTTTAATATATTTTAATTATTGTCATTCAATAAATAATTCAACAAATTTTATTTCATATACAAACAATTATAAATATAGATGATAAATAAATAAAAACAAAAATAAAAATAATATTTATTTAATATAAAAAAAAAATATAAAATTAAATAAGAGAACAAAAAAAAATATTCCTAAAATTATAAAAAAAGAAAAAAAAAGAGATTATAATAAATAATAATTATTATATAAATATAATAACATTAAAGTACATTTAATAAATTATACATTGTAATTTATGATTTATTAACAAAAATACAGGCATCACTCGAATAGCATGCGATAATCTAATAGCACGAATTCAGTCTAAAAATTAAATTTTGCTCAAAATTTATTTCAGTACTTCAATACTAGAAAACTAAAAATATATTAAATCAGGAAAACCGTTTTTTAATTTAACGCATTGATTTGGGAAAAAGGGAAAATATTTTATAAAAAAAAGATATAAAATTTCAGTATGAGAAACATGATACACAACCGTTTCTAAAATTAGCGTTATACTATAAACATTTTAAATGCTTATCGCAGTAAACCTAATCGCAGTCTGCATGAATCATAATATGTACACATTGGTTTGTGTTTATGATAATAATTTTTAACTCCAAGCCTTCATTTACCTAATAACAATAAAATAGGTACCTATTCTTCAACATGTTAAGTCCTATTTTTCAAAAGTTGCAGCCGTAATGCATAATATTATTCTTTTTTCAGTCACCACTTTTAATCTTTACAAATCAAATTTCTTATATTTTTGAATTGAATTGAAATTTCTCAATGAAAAATCTTCGTACAAGATTTATAATTTAATCTTCGTACAAGGCTGATAATTAAATTTAATATTCTTCTTTTTTGGCATCATTTATTCAAAAAAAAAAATACAATACGAAAAATTCTTCCCACTTCAATATTTCATTGCCTATTTGAACAGTAAATTTTGTTATACATATAATCACACGATATATTAGAAATTTCCGATTTTAAATTAATTAATTCTCATAAATTTAGAAAATCTATCGGTTAGGGGTGATCGCAGTATTCTAATTCGTCAGTAGAATAAATACAGTTCTAATGCGGGGGACTGAAATCACTAAAGATCTAATATATGGAGCTTCAAAATGGCCGAAATTGTCTGAGCGGAGTCAGTGTCCTACGCGAAGAAAAAAAATTCTTACCATACTTAAATTCTTTAATCCAATATTTTTTTGTTTAATTATAAGAAATTTTAACCATTTAAAGGAAATTTTATTTCTAATGTTAATCTTGTAAACTCTAAATCAGCACAGTTCTCAATTATCTGCAATTCAAATTAAATGATGAATACCTACTAATATTATTGAATAAATGAACTGGTGTTATTCGAGATAAAACTATATTCATTCACTAATTATGCAAATATTTTAATCATGCATATCGTACTGTTATCTTTAGAATATCGCTTGGAATAAAACACTGTCACATTTACAAGAATTATGTTTCGAGACTAGAATACGAGTATTTTGTATTCAAATTTTTTATACACTTTACAAGCTATAAAATAATCTCCATAGCCTCTATTAATTGTTAAAATTTCTCTATTAAAATTTAAAAGTCAGAACAGTATATTTTTATTGGATTCCGGTACAAGTTTGTTAAAACGAAAGTCTCAAGCAATTCAAAATAAATCAAAGAGTGAATTTTGTATTACACATAATTATACCTTGATCCTCCAAAATAAATCAAGTTGTGATAATGTTTTTCTAGGGATGCGATATTCAAATGACATGGTTAGAAATTTATTTATATAAATAATTATTATTATTGTATACGCTCATTCAGCCCCGGATTTATCATACATGCAAAGTATGCATTTGCAATGGGCGATAAAAAATAGGGGCGCCATTGAAAACTTAAAAAACCCCTAAATTTAAAAAAAAAAAATTTCACCCAAAAAAAGGATTCCAAGTTTTTTTTTATACATCAATTTATAGCGAAATTAACTTAATAAAATCTACCTACATGCAAACATAATATTTTGTTCCTACACATATTTTCTATTTGCACCATATAACAAAAAATGTTCATAGAATTAAAATTACTCATACATTTCTTTACTCTACACTACTCTTTCATTCTTATTTTTTATGTATTGTATATGCCTATAAACACAGAATATTATTTCACACAGTTGTATACATTCAATCGTTCATATATATAAGTGAAATCGTCTCATATAATATACATACATATATAGAAGCAATGTACGCAAAAAATAAAAATATTCAAAAATACACATGTACACATAATTTATATTGTCTAATATGAATAAGATCAACACTCATGCGTACACATATAATTATCTCATAAAGCAAAATTTTTATTTTGCTGAGATTGCTCCCTATCAACACTCGCTCGTACACATATAATTATATCACAAAGCAATGTTTTTATTATGCTTAGTGGCTACACTCGTTCGTACACATTATATTTAAATTGTTTCATACATGCAAAATTTTATTTTTGCTTAGTTGGCGCCCACTCACCAAACAAACAAACACATTATTATAATGTATTACGTTTTCTGTATACTATTGCATTAGTAAACAACAAGAACAAAAAAAAAAAAAAACAAAAATTAAGAATGAGAATAGAAAGAAATTAGAAAAAGAGAATGAGAGCAATATTCTTAAATGATGGAAAGCATAGCTTGATATTGAGATTGTGTATACCAATATTTTGTTTTTGTTTAATAACAAAAAATTTTGAATGAATTTTAAAATTACATGATCGTTATGAATTTCTACTACTATGTTCTGCTTTCGTTTTTGAAAAAACTGTTATCAATCACAGAATTAAATATTAATTGGTAATATCTACTACTTATATTGAATTGAAAAAATGTTGTTTAATAATCAAGCGAATGTTAAGAATTTTTATGCTGAATTGATGTAGTGTAAGTCATCCAAAAAATAAGAGTAAAATGAAATGGCGCATAATTTGCTTCACACATTTATCTCCATTTAGACATTCTGAAATTTCAAAAAAACAAGCCTATAAATACCAGTAAATGCATTTATTTTAATAAAGTTTAAAAAATTTAATGTACAGTATAAAAGCTTGTACCAATGTTCATAAAAAGCTTAGTTTTCAAGTCATAAATTTTAGAACGAAACTTTGATTTTCCTTAAATTTTTGAATGCAAGTTGAAACTTTTTTTATACGCTGCTTCATTTCTCAGGCGATTTGTGAAACAAAAAGCTAAATTTTAATAGTAAATTTAAAATTACGAATAAAAATAAAAATAAATTTTTACTTTTTTTCATATTCAAATAAGCTTTGAAAAAGTTCATTTGATATAATTTTCATAGAACCTTTTACAATAAGTTTCACTTGTACGTCAAAAAGTAAATTTTTTGGTTGTTAAAATCAAAAAATCAAGTTTAAATGATTGATATAAATCTGACCATAACTTCATAAAAAAACGTACAGTTAAATAAATTACCTTGTTTTTGAATTTATAAAACAAAAAATTGAAAGTTTAGTTCCAGACTTTAATTCTATAATTCAGCATAATAAGGTTACAAGAAAGTGCTTTATGATGCACAATGTGCAATGCCCATTAAATTTTGTTCACAGTAATAAAATAGGTGAAACGGTTGAAGGGGGGGGGGGGCGCACTTTTTAGGAACCGCTTAGGGCGACGAATACACCAGGACCGCGCCTGCGCTCATTTATTTTTACCGACCGTATTGTGTAAACAATAGGTAGGTTATGTGATGGCAACAAATTTTGCATATCGAGTTTTCGGTGGGAACGTACTTCTCCATAGTAGGGAAGTGTAAATAAACTATTTTTAGCAACCTGTCGGTCTGTCGGTCTGTCGGTCTGTCGGTCTGTCGGTCTGTCGGTCTGTCGGTCTGTCGGTCTGTCGGTCTGTCGGTCTGTCCGTCTGTCGGTCTGTGTGTGCACGCGTGTATCTCAAGTTCGGCTGAACCGATTTTGATGAAATTTTATATGTAAGTTTGTTTCCACCATGGCACGGATCGATCAACTTTTGGTATATATCAGGCCTCGGGAACTGCACTTTTTAGCGGGCCTGTTTTACATTTTTGAACATTTTGAAGAAAGTATTCAACCGATTTACTTGAAATTTTATATATAAGCTCAGCTCGACCGTCCGCAAAAATTCCTGTGTTTTGGAAGAAATCAGGCATCGGCAACTAGACGTTCACTACGGGCCAAATATACATTTTTGTGTATATAAAGAGAAATAATCAACCGATTTCATTGAAATTTAATATATGAACTCCTCGTATTAAAACAATGAACATATAACTTTTTTGGAAAGATCAGGGCTCGAAAACTGATTTGCGGGCCGATTTTACATTTTTCACCATTTTGAAGAAAGTATTCAACCGTTTTACTTGAAATTTCATATATAAGCTTTGCTCGATCATACGCAAAAATACCTAACTTTTGGAAGAAATCAGGCATCAGAAACTGGGTGTTTACTACGGGCCAAATATACATTTTTGTGTATATAAAGAGAAATAATCAACCGATTTCATTGAAATTTAATATATGAATCCCCCGTATTAGAACAATGAACATGTAAATTTTTTGGAAAGATCAGGCATCGGCAACTAGACGTTTACTACGGGCCAAACATACACTTTTGTGTATATAAAGAGAAATAATCAACCGATTTAATTGAAATTTAATATATGAATTCCTCATATTAAAGCAATGAACATGTAACTTTTTTGGAAAGATCAGGGCTCGAGAACTGATTTGCGGGCCGATTTTACATTTTTCACCATATCCACAGAACAAATTGATGGAATTTCTTGAAATTTGATATTTGAGTTCTGGTTGTTACCCAAACTAACTGGCGAGCATTTCAGGGAATTCGGGTAGCACAAAGCGAAACTCTACTAAGAGCCAAATTTACATTTTTCTAAGTATGTTAACTATAAGCTTACTAATGTCCTAAAAATTGGAAAGAAGTATTTTATAATATTCTGTAACACTTTTATTTAACTAGACAATACACAATGCGGTCGGTTATGTGCTGACCACATCAGATTTTTTTAATTATTTTACAAAATTCAAAAATAAAAAAAAAGGCTTGGTCTATAAATACAAATTAATTATTTAAATCCAGATTTCTATAATGTGTAATAATTTGATTAAATTTATGTAACACATTTATTTACTTTTGTTTTTTGCGTTTTAATTTTGTTAATTAAGTAATTAATTAATTTCAGAGCGAAATGTTGAAAGTTGAAAGGATTTATATAATATCAAAAATTGCTATTAAAATTATTTTATTTAAAAAGGTAATTGTTCAAGTCAAGTCAAAGTAAATGATTTGAAAATAATGATATTTCTCAGAAATTAAATAATTTTCTGAAAATTTTCTATTCCTGGAATCTACTTAAAATTTTCTGATTGTAGATCTTATTTATAATATAAAAATGGCATCTTAATTCGAAATTGAGATAATAATGCGTAGATAACATATGTTTAATATGGAGAATATTTTATTAAAAGAAATTCTTTCATAAAATCCTTATATAGGAGCCCTTATTCCTATTTAATTCATTAAAATACCAAGAATTCAGTTAATCTTAAAATTTTTGAAAATTTTTCATTATCATATACAACAAACAAATTTATGTTATTGCAATGACGGGAATGTGGGACCTTTGTACTCCGATTTTTTGTATTTATATATTTTTCTTTAAATACCTTTATCAGGATCTGAAAGACCTGTGCTTTGTAGTAAATTTCAAGTTACTACATATTTGCATTCTCAAATGAGCGCTTCATTAATAAACAGTCCGAGAGAAATAACAGACAGGTAGAACAGCATCTTTTTAGAATTTGATCCGCACATAACGTCATTACAAAATGAGTGTATCCTTTATATAATATATAGGTGGCTATATAAAGCAGTTTTCATTTGAATATTATACTACTCCACGTGCATTTTCTTAAATTTAATATTATAGTTGTACTAGATTTTATAACCTATAGGAATGAAAGTCCACTGAAAATAAAATTTCAATAATATTCTCAGAAATATAGTTTAATTTACTATTTAACTTTGGTATGCCAATAAAATTATTCACTATTTCAATTAGTTTAAATTACTTGTATTTTCATTTCAATAAAACTAATATTATTTGTATTTAAATAGCCCGCAAGATCTTGAAAATTCTGCAGCCAAATCATTATTAACTATGATCTTCTTTTCAATATTGAATAATATAAACATAGACAAAAGTCTATCTCAAACCAAAGTTATACATAAAATTATAAAAATAAAAAGAGAACACTCGGTATTGACTTTAAAGCCTCGTACGAGTTGAGCTCTAAACATGATCTCCATATAAAAATTTTACTTGCTCCTTAGAATCTGTGCAATGTTATATATGTAGCAGTACATTAAGAAAACGACAGTTTTACATTCCAAAATATTTATACACAAAAGAATTATCAATATATTCGTAATTCACATATTATTGAAGATTAATTTGATATTATTGTTGTTAGAATTCGTTTTGAAAGTTTAACTGGTTAAAAAACTTTTTTTTTATTTTTGCATTAGAAGAAAACTCTATTTTATTCAGAATTCAATATTTATTTTCTGAAATATATTTCGTGTCCAATTTGTACTTTATGCACGCACTTTATTAAAGTTGATTTTCTTCTAATTTTATGTTGGATACTTCTGCCCCTAAATATATGCAATTTTTTTCAAAAATATATTCGTAACAATTACAAAATAAACTATATTTTCTAAGCCGAAAAACTACTAAAAACAAACTATTTGGCCTTATTTGCCGTCAAAAAATTTATTTCAAATTTAATCACCAATTGTTAAACGAAACGACTGCAGTTCAATAAACATTAATAGTTATTGAAAAATCCTTTTTTGCCGTTGCTCTATATTTTCTATAGGTTCGATATTTCCTTCAACTTTCAATATATTTAAAGTTCATAAAATCATTAAAATTAACAACCTTAATTCTTAAAACAATAACAAAAATTTAATTTTTATATCGCGTCGTTCATTTTTATTTAACATTTATTCACTTTAATCAATAAGTCCATTGTATACAAATGCTATCCTTTTTTCCCAATTATTTTCTTTCATTTTCTTTTTTTTTAACATTATGTCATTATTTAATTTATTAAATACATTAATTTATTAAATTACATAAATATTTTAAAAAAATGTATGATTGAAATTTCGTTCCCATTAGCAAAAATTTCGATACAAAAACAAAAAAAATGCAATTTATTAATAAATAAAAAAAAATTGTATTTTAATGAAAATTAATTTAAAAAAATATTAAAAACACATTAAAAATCCAAAATAATAATAAAAAATATTAAAAAAAAAAATGTATAAATCAACATTTTTCATACTGAAATGAATTTGAATAGTCACACAATAAAATGGCGAATAACAACAAAAAAAAAAATAGGGAAAAAAAAATAAAACAAATGAAATTTCAAAATTTAATCATAAATTATAAAAAAAAAAATTTAACAAAAAAAAAAAACATTTATAAAATCAAATTGGAAAGGAAATTATTTTATATTTGTATTAAAAATAATAAAAGGAGAAATTTAAAATATTAAAAGCAAAATTAAAATAAACAAAAAAGAAAAAAAAAAAATAATGAATTCTATTTGAATAAAAATTGTGTGAAATGTGAAAATTCTGAAAATTGTGAACAAAAAAGGAGAATTTTTAATAGTGCGAAAATGGTGGCTAATTTTTTTTTAGCAAAAGAATAAAAATTTTTGAATGAAAAATTTTTAAGGAAGGAAAATTTTCAGTTTAGATAGCAACGAATAATAATAATAACAAAAAAAAAATTAATTATTAAGAATTATGTAAATTTCATGCAATTTAAAAAATTCAATTTTTATTATACTTGGTGTTTTTGTACTCTTAAGAACATAAGATTCTGGCAATAGAAAAGAAAAACCATCACTACACGGAATCTTAATTACGTATTTTAATTACGTAATTACAAATTCATACCGCGCTAAACCTCTGTCATATTTTAGAAATTGAAATAATATTTTTATGAAACAATCGAACGTATCGCCCACAATAAAGGAAGCTATTTTAAATGGCGACGAATTTCACCCTTCTAGTCGGCGGTGGAAATGCATTTCGAGAATCGTAAATAAAGTGCCGTTTTTAGAGAGATGTCTGCCAATCTGTTTTTCGGTCACAGGAACCAAAACTTTACTTCGGGACAACTTTGCTGTGTTGATCCTTCGTAAGAAAATATTAGAGAGATTTTCTTGCAATTCTATATATAAATTCTGTATATGTACATGTTGAGGGTTAACGAAAAAATTATGATTTAATTTTAAATCAAGGATTTTATCAACATATGTGGACCTGTAAAAGCCTTGTATGTAAAAAAAATTTTAAATTTATTCTAGATTTTTGAAAGTAATAACTGTTGAGCCATTCGTAATACAATAGCCATAAAGAGTTTCGGGTGTTATTTGTTATTATTGGAAATTTTTACATTACCAAAAAGCACTTTCTTTTTTTCTTCCTGTAGTTTTAAAAAGCAAACATTTTTTGCTGAGGACTCAGTAGATGTCCTTATAGAACTATTTTATATAAATTTGATTTTAATCTATGTGCTAACTAAATAAAATTTATCTGACGACTAATAAAATTTCTGCGATACAATATTCCAATTTGTTGTTGGATGATAAAAATTGAAACAAGTATTTCAATTTCAAATTAATTTTTAATTTACTTTAGCACGAGGAAACAACCTTTTTCAAGTGTTAGCTTGCAAAATTAAAAATCTTCTAATTCACTTTAGCTAGGACACATAATATTGATTTAAAATAGTGTTTTACTTATAATTGAATTAGATTTTGTAATTAAGTTCTTATATAAAAAATTAGAAAAGCAGACAAGGTATTTAAAATTAGAAAATTTTGCTTTAATAGAATAATAGATTAATTGAGTTTTAACTAAATTATCGAATGAAATCGAATGTGTAGCCCAGAATTTAATTACGTTTCGTCCACCAATGGCTTGTCTAAATTTTCAGTCTGACTCTCACTCAATAGTGTAATATTGTATTATAGTAAAGAATTCAGTAATGCAAGTAAATACCAAATTTCAACCTCTTTTAAGTGTGGTTATACCGTTACATTTTGCTTTACATTCAATAAAATAATTGTACACTCAATGGATATGAAATTTTTTTAATTAAATTTAGCTAGAAAAACAATTTCAATTGTTACCAGTTTGTTTTGTATGCACAAACCATTAATAATTTTTATTATATTATTAAATTCTAAATCATTTATGCAATAGTACAAACAGAAATATCGGAATTAATAACATGACACGAACACAAATATTATATTATTTGATTTATTATTTATTATTCTAATTTGTTAGCATGTATGTATTTAAAAGGCATAACACTAATAAATATGGACCTAATTTTTTTTTTTGTAAAAAATAATTACAATTATAAAACATTATAATAATTATAATAATTTCAATGCCTATACATATGTATATCGCTGTATATTACTTTCCATTTATAATTTAAATTGTGTGAAATTTACATAATTAAAGGAATTTTTTGTTTTGTATAATATTAGATTAACATATTAATATAATACAGGATATGATATACCATGAAAATTGTTTTAAATTGCGAAAGTTGATTATAAAGTAATTACATAATCAAGCATTTCTTAAATTTATTGAATGAGTCAGAGCTCTAGAGCTCTTAATTTATATTATATTGTTTCTTCTAATTTTTTAGAAATATCTTTGTCTTGAAAGCTAATAGGTACAGGCCAATACAAACTTCAAGTAATTAAACTCTGTTTTAAATTATCTGTATTCAATTGAGGTTATGGAAGAAACTAAATTTCAATCTAACTGTACTGATATTAAAAATATAATATTATACTCGTATTAAAATTATTATAACCGCAAATATTAAAAATATTGATGAAAGTGTAGGAGTTTTTATTCGAATTCGAAATTTAATCAAAAGTTAGCTTTGCGGTTATAATTACAATTACAACTCGATCAAGTTCGAAGTCGGGGTAGAGAATGGGGTCATTGTTGAAGGGGTAAATCGAAGATAAAGCCGACTTTCAGTAGCAGTCAGAATCGAGGATGCTATCTGGACCAAATTCGGGGATAAGCTTACAGAATAGTTCGAAGTTTGAGATGTAGTTCGAACCAGTGTCAAAAATTTTTAAACCAACTCTGCAATCCTATACTTAAAAGAAAACGAAGTACATGAGGCTAGATTTATCATCTGAAGTATAATGTTTTCTAATTTCAGATACCTACTAAACATTTACTCTGCTTCTATTATTATCGTACTGTCTTGTATTTAACATTAATAGTATGAGATAATTTTAGAAATTTATAAGCATAATTTATCACCAAAATTTTTTTTGCTACCAAGAATAATTTCTTTTACTTCATTTTACCTACTTACCTATACTTACAGTATGTTATGTATGATTATTAATCAACTTCCAAAATATTTTAGATCATTTTTCATGGAACAACCGACACGTAATAATAATATGTAAAATACATTCAATGTATAATTTATAAATTATAATATTAAATTATTTTAGTATGTAAACTTAGTAATAGAGAATAGATGTATGTAGACAAGAATTTAGTTATTATATTTAATAATATGTATAGAAGTGAAATTATTATATTAAAATTATAATAATAAATTAATAAACAAAAAAAAAAAAGACAAAAAAAAAAATAAATATTTGTACATCTAATTATAAATAATTATATTATGTTTGTAGGTAAATAAAATTTATATATGCAACTTATTACATTATATATATATATATATAAATAGATCATAATATTAATAAATTATATAAGGTAAGTACATCATGTATATTGTAATAAAATGAGAAAAAAAAACACACAATTGAATTTGTAATTTATAAGGTAATTGTATAGTAATAAATTTTAATTTTATTGTAAATTGTAGATTATTTAATATTAAAATAAAAAGTTTAATTTTGTTAAATAGTTGGAAAAAAAAGGTTTTTGAATTTATTAATAACATTAAATTAATTTTATTTCATAACAAATTTTACTTCCTTTCATAGTGAGTAATAATTTTTCACCGGATGTTGATGCTTTTATTTTAATACTAAATTAAAAGTTCGCTCTACTTGCAATTAAAATTCGTTTAAATGAAAAATTATCTGAAACAAATACTTTAAATTATATTAGTTTGTAAATGTATAAATAGAATAAAGTTCTACATTAATACTAAACCCCAAAGGTATAACAAACTATTTTACACACATATAACAAAAAATTTGAAATGAGTTAGTTTGAAGTAGAGTTTGACATAAAGTTGTGTGGCTTTAACAGCATTTTAAAAAGATCAAAATCAAAACTATTAATTCTCAATTAATTTCTAATTATTTCTCTATTAATTCCTAGTTTTAGCTTTATTTTACTTTAAATGAATGAAAAAAATCGTTTGATAATAATTTTTGGATCAAGTCAATATGCTTCTTTTGTGAAAAAGCTATAGAATAAACAATAAGTGGTCAAAAACTCTTTCATTCAAATTTTCCTCAAATTTTTAATTTAAGCCTTGAGTTCTATTTTAAAATCATGGAAAATTCAATATAATAAGCAATGTTGATTTTAATAAAACCTTTGTTACTTTTGTAAATGAATACTAACAAATTTGCAAAAAATTAATGATTTTCTCTTATTAAATAAAGATTATTATTATAATAATTAAATAGAATTAATAGCTTTGGTCTTAAAATATTTCTAAACAAAAAATTCATAAAAATATCCAAAAAAAAATTTAATTTGCATTGCGTATGTTATTCGTAAATTAATTAAAAATTTATGAAACGAGATTTCTAATACCTACCCAAAATTTTCATTTACCCAAATTAAATTTTGCGTATACTGAATGCTCTGGTTTAATCCAAAATATTTCAATTTTAAACAATTATTCTTCACAATAACAACAGCTTTTTTCGGAAATCATCAATTTGCCAAAACTCTTAGGCAAACTAGTCAAAATAATAATGGATTTGAAAATTCTAAATCTATATAGAGGAAATTACGAATTCCGGCTTCACTATTAGGCCTACTTTTTTGATGATGTTCGAATACTTAAAATAAGATGTATAGAAATTCTCTTATGTTATTTGATAATGAATCGGAATCAACGTGAAAATTTGTATTAGTAAAGTTGAAATAATTAAAATTCGTTCAAATCTCAAAATTTCTGTTTTCATTGTTATTTTTCAATAATTTTCTGTCAAAATGAATATTTTTTTAAATTAATTTACACTTTTTTCTCACTCTTTTAAAGAGCACCTTATGTAATTAAAATATTATTAAAATTAAATATTTTAATTCAATATTGTGAATATTTTAATAAAATATTACTTATTATTTTTTCGATTTCAATTATTCGTGGATATTATTTTATTCATTTGTATTGCGATTTAAATTTTATAATATTTTTATGTACTTAGTAATTATCATATTTTATAAATTTAATATCAATTAATTAAGATCTAAGAGTGTAATGAGCGAATATTGAATTAATTATCATTTTATTTGATTAAATCTTTATTAATCACAGAAAATATCAACTAAAAATATTTTAATTTATAATATACTTTTAATATATTTTTTATAATACTCAGAACATAATATTTATAGAATAAAATATAATATTATGGTATTATCATTGATTTATAATTAAATTTTCTGTTAAAAATTACAGCTTAATTATTACATTTATATTAAATTTATTATTGTTTTATAAAATTTTGTATAATTTTTAAAATAAAGTAGCGAAATTACCTCAGAATATCGAAACAGAAAAAATGTGAAAATTTATTCTTTTATTATCCTTAATTTTTATATGATGTTTCTGTTAATAAAATTTAATTTTATTTATATTCAAAATAATATTATATTAAAAGGTAGATATATATTTACATAATATCATTAATTTATATATTTACTACAATGACATATCTCAAAAAAATTAGTTGCGAGTAAATCAAAGTTGAAAGTTTTAGATCTTGAAATTATTACTTCTTATGTAATTAAGAAGCAGATCAAGATGATAACTAAAAGGACGAATAAATTATTATTCTTATATTAGAAACGGTACTAATTGGGTTTCTAATACAAACCTTTTTTAGAATAAATCAATATTTCTGCCAAACACAAGAAAATTGTTTTTGTACAAATAATGGAGACGTAGTAACTAGAGAATCTAAATCCGAGTTTCGGAATTCTGGAATTCCGATATTCATTCGTTCTGAAAATATTCATTGAAATTTTGCAATACAAATAAATTGAATTCTAGATTATTCTGATTTCTATATCGTTCGTTTTCTCGTTTCTAATAAATTATACGGAATTCCAACAAGAGACTTAAACATAATTAAAAAAAAGCTATTAGCATTGTAACGATTTGTTCGATAATTTCTAACACTATGCCATGAAAATTTATGTGTTTCTTTATAATTTTGTTCAACACAAAAATTTTTTTTTTGTGCTAAATGAAATTTAGTCTTCATTATTTTTAATATGATAAATATATAATTACATTAATATTAATTTCGTAATATTTCTTATACAATTAGCCACTTGAAAATGAATTAGGTAAATTTTATCCAATTTAAAGTTTTGGAAAATGTGTACAGTATTCTGTTGTGTGCTCCTCCAACAACTGTTCCAGAAAGATAGATTTTTTTTTGCCGCTGATACATTTTGAAGAAAGTCAGGTCAATCCTTAATGACACCGATATTCGATAATTTTGAATATATTTAGAAGCTACTTTAAAAATCCGAATCAAAAAAAGAATTTTTATAAGTTATGACATTTCATTTTTCTAATTGAATTTGCGTTATTTTAATAGAATTCTAAAAATTAAATTTTTATTTAATTTCAAATATTTTAAACATTTATTCTTCCTATTGAATTTTTTTTTTGCAATTATTTCGGAATTATACTAGAATTTCGAATTTTATTTTATGTAATTCCGAAAATTTCGTAATTCATTTTTTGATAAAAATTGGATTCCCTGGTAGTGATCCAATTTATTCAGTCGTATATCAGGCGATTAAAACAGCTTTAGTCGCCTAATACCATTAAAGACACTCTTCTTATAGTTGTCGAATTGTTAATTTGAAAGCTATAGAAGGAGCGTTTTTTTGACAAAAAATAAATTTCTAAATTAGTTATGTCTGTACAAATAACTCAAAAATCATATTTTTTTGATTTATGTCAATGTTACGCCACATACTCGTATGAACAAATTGTATTGTATATTTTAATAACATGAAACATAATAACCGTAATATTTATTTTAAATTCATCAATTATAGAGAAGAAATTAAAAATATAAATTTTAATTGAATGTTTTTTTTTTATTTTAAAAGCATTAAAACTTATTACCTCTCCTATCCTATTTTTATTTTCATTTTAAATTATTAAATTTTAATTTATTTACAATTTAAGTAATTTTATAAAATTATTATTATTAATTAGTTATAATATAAAAAATATGTAAAAATGTATACATGTACAATTAAAAATTCTATATTAATAAATTAAGTTATTTAAGTTGAAATAAAAAAAAAGAACAAAAAAATATTGTAATTTTAAGTGGTGTAAAAGGATTACACAAAAAACAATTAACATTAAAAAAATATAAAAAATAAATAGAATTTAAATAAAAAATTGATTGAAAATAATACAAGAATTTGTTTGTTAAATAATACAAAAAAAAAAACAAAAAAAAAAACAAAAAAAAATATATTAAAAAATTATTGTATAAGAGAAAAAGTAAAAAATATATACAAACATATTGTATATAAATAAAAATTATAAGAAAAAAAGTAAAAAAAAAAGAGAGAAGAAAATGAATCCAATTTTAACGAAAAAACCAAAAAAAAAAAATATAAAAAAAACAAATAAAATGAATCCGAAAATAAATTTAAAAAAAATTTTCAAATAATTTTTGTTTTATTTCAAACCAGGCATAAAAAACTTACGTTTTTGTTTAAAAGAAAAATTTGTTGGGTTCAATTATTTTGGACCTTGACAAAGCAACAACCAAAGGTAACGAATAATTTTTTCTATATTTTTTATTTACTTTTTGTACAGGTTTTTTTTTGTGGAACAAATTTTCACCCTGTTATTAGTTTGTTTCAAACACAATTTACTTAATTTTGAAAACAACTACTTAAAAATTTGATACAATACAAACCAAGACTCTACATGAATCGAATAGTGACTATGTTACAAAATCGATATAGCTTTTCTAAAGAACAACACTGAAAAAAAACGCATATCTAAAGTGGAAATTTCGAAGATTAAATATTTCTGCTTTGTAAATAAAATATTTCACAACACGTAATAATGATATTTCAATGCTTCTTATAGTCAAACGCGCTATAATTATTTCAATTATATAGAAATAAAACTAAAAGGGCTATTTAAATTCATAGCAATTTCGTAAATAAGCTAATTTTGATATATGAATGTTACAATAAAGATGTAATAATAGCTCATAGGCAATAGCCCTTTAGTGCTTTTCGAAAAACACCAAGGTATAGCTGAATAAAAAATATTTTGATGGACACAAATTTATCGATATTTAATAAAAAAAAAAATCCAAATGAAAAATAATTTATTTGTAGTGTGCTATAAATATTTCTCAATTCCTCGAAAAATATTTTGAATTTGGCTGAAAAATTATTGTAACCCATTCAAAATTTTCTGTTTTTACAAATAAATATAATTTATTTTCAGAAATGACGCCAAAGTATAATTAATTTGAAAACTGCATTAAATTATATTCAAAATAAAAATAAAGGGGTACAATTATTTCACAATAAGCTTTAAAGTGTTGGTATAGTGATTTGTGTTTGGTTCTCTTTAAAAACAAATATCTAATTTAGATAAAATTTTTCATAGTGTAATGGGATTGATGAAAAATGGATATACGGGATTTTGAAAGTGAGCGTTTTGTCAGCAGAGGATCAATTTAAACGTCATAAAATGTAAAAATGACGTTTAGGTGAAACCAATATTGAAGTAATTAATAAAATAATTAGTAAAATAGATGAAACAATATTGAAGTAATTAATATTGGTTTTTACATTTTAGTAAAATTTGTAATTTGATTAAACACTTTTGAAAAACCTTCTATTTATATCGGTAATTTTATTTATTTTTGGTTAAACTTTTTTATTGTTTTCAATGAAATTTTATTTAGGAAACTTGACATTAAAGACAGCAAACAAAAAAAAAAGTTTCATTTCATATCTCAGGCACATTGTTTTATTTAATCCATTATTATGTTTCTTATTTCCTCATATTGCATATTTTTAGGGGATATTAATTTTCTCTCTATACAGACGAACACGTTTCATATCACATTGAAAAATATCCACAAATTTGTCATTTTAAGTGAGTTGTGTAATTAGGCGATGCTGGGATAAATTCACATTGCGTGAAATTTAATGAGCTTATGAGATTTGTAAAAAAAAGTTTTTATTCAATTATTTAATTGTAATTTTTTTTTGTCAAATTTTAATTTTGTGATTTTAAGTGAGCGAATAATTGAATAAAATTAGTCATTTGGATTTTAAAAATTACATGATTTTAAGTGAGTTTCTATTAAGCGAAATTGAACATGTTTAAAAGTATATAAAGATTTTTCTTGTCAAAAATTTTGTAAATATTACTGAGTTCTGATATTAAACAGGGTTAATACTAAGCATATTTGACTGTAATAAGCACTTAAATTTGAGAAGTAAAACTCAAGAATTATTAAAGTAATGATAAAATTATATACAGCTAATTTGACCAAATAAAATTAGGTTATTATATTTTATGATAAGAAGTTACCGTTATTTGTTTTCTTTGGATTTTATGAATTAGCTTTTCAGTATCACAAAGAAAGCTTTTCAGTATTTTACTGAAAAAAAACTCTTCATTAAATTTCTTCACTAAGCTACTAAGATATTTAAAACTTTTTCAACTTACCATCTAAAGCTATAAAATTATTAGTATTTGAAATTTTGGAATGGTTACAAAAGAGAACCTGGTTAATTTTCAATTAAATTGCCGATCATCTTTTAATTTCAAATTTGGCCTACATTTCGCTATGGCAGGAGCAAAATGGAAAAATATTTGTAGCTATGCTACAATTTTCAAAATCAAAATTGATTTTGTGAGATATTAAAATTATTTTTCCAGCAGAAAGTTCATATTTATTGTTAAAGTTTATGTTTCATGAATAATAACTGAGAACAATATGATTGTTGTTATTACGATAAGTAAATTACGATAATTCCCTTACAAATTTGACTTTTAAATTTAAAAAACGAAATTTTACTATCCATATCTGTAACCCAATAGGATAAAAGTTTTTACAACATATTAAAAATTTTATGTGATTTTTCTTTTGTTACTTTTTTTCCGAATTAAAACCACATTTCATGATTCATTCACAATGTACGTACATAACGCATCCTGGTAACATTTGACGATTTCTGATCCTTTTTTTTTAATTTATAATACAATTATGTTAATTATACCGAATTATGGATTATGCTCAAGTATATATAGGCATGTATGTATGTCAACATAATTGTAAATATTGATACAAGTAACTGTAATCATCAATATTTAATTATTAATTATTTCGTTATGGAAAGAGAAGAAGTTCTAGGCTAATTGCATGTACAGCACACATACACTTGTATGTATTAATAAAGTTTTTGTTGGAATTACATTGAAATGGATTTTTGTGTTTGTACGCAATTAGGTCCAATTTCTATGACTACTATTTCAACCGCAAGAAGAATGCACACTTATGGTTCCATATAATATGAATTTGATGTTTTATTTGTTTTATTTGTTTTAGCATAGTGCAGTTGGAGTTTGCAATTTTATTGACAGAAAATTGATAATTGAAAAGCATAATGCAAATTACAAATATTTTTTGTGTTTTTAAAACATTTTTGGTAAATTGTCAGAGGATAAGAACGAGTTTGGCAAAATTTAATATTTTTAGTATTTAGAATAAATTGTGAACATAATAACAGCAATCTCAAAACTCTTAAATAATTCAATATAATTAAAGTTAAATTGGAGGCTGCATGTCCTAATGCTAACTATATTATTATTAAGTATTTGAGAGTCATTAAACGGCTACTTAGGATAACAATAACTACCCAGGAAGAATAATTAAAATATTACAAGCTCACCTGATAAATACAATGTGTACTTAAAAGGCTTATATCTTAAATTACCCTAAGGTTTTAATAAAATCACCATTAGATTCGTAATATTTGTTACAACCTATCTACCTTTATCACATAATCTCTTACACATATAGCTAGTTTTGTTCTTCTAGTTTTTTCCTAAAAAGAACATTTTTGTATGCTCACTTCTTTTGTGTCAAAAATACTAATAATTTTTTATTACTCATCCTATATTATTAAGTTAAGCAGCATGAAGTAGACACAAGAAAAAAGAATAAAGGAAACTAAAATGAAACCATAATATCCTTACATTATCCTTTTATACCTAAATCAAATCAGTTTAGAAATGAATATAGCAAATTCATACATAAAAAAATCATCAACATTCAAGTTTTTGTTGTATAAGTATAGGACATTATATACATATACAAAAAAAAAAAGATCCTGTATCTGTCTGTTAAGTAAAATATAGAGGAAAGAGAGACTTAAAAAGAAAAATCTGTCAACTACTGTGTAACCAATTCTCGTTGTTCTTTTCGTTGTTATTTTTATTTTTATTCTTCATATACTTCCCATTGCAAATTATTTTATCAACATGCTATAATAATATCCAAAATCCAAAAAAAAAAAAAAATTAGGATATACGCTTGAGTATATTTTCGGAAATTATCCTAATGTAGGTCAATAATAATATGAACTGGAAAGAAAAAAAAAAAGAGCAGAAATCTAGGTCATTTAAATGGTCGTCTAACAATGTTTGATCCAATGTTTAAGCAACACAGAAAAGAAATGAAATTATTTTGTCATAAAAAACAATTAAGAAAAAGTAATGAAATAAAAGAAAACAAAAATAACAAGAAACGCATATAAAAATGTCAAATCCAATTTATAATAACTAACCGGCCATCAGGACTAAATCTTATAAATGTTTTTATATGATCTTGTATTATTCATCCATTAAAATAAAATGTTTTATAACTTTAATCTCTTTAAGCTTTTAAATTAAGATTTATTTTTTTTTTTTTCAAAAATTTCATATAGAGAATTAGAGTTTTGCGGTTTTTAAGATTAACAAACTCATGTTACAAGACAAGGGCAAAATTAAATTGTACTGAAGTGGTTTAATAAAATAATAAAAAGAAATTTGAATTGTTTTTATTCGTAAAATAGTCATTTTAAAATTCTTGGAAAAAACATTTGCGTATATACAAAGATTTAAATCTATTACTCGTATCCGACGCTATTTAGTTTAGTTAGTCCAGACTCAAATTACTTCCATTAAAATTAAAAATTTGAAAAGGCTTTCAGAACCAACATTTTATTAAAACCAATTATACTTTACCATTATTGAAATCAGTTGTGGTTTTAATAATGGTATAGACTATTGATTCCTCGTAGTATAAAAGTTTACTACGGGGAATCACAAAGTAAAATAATTTTTTAAGCTTAATATCATAATATTCTGAATCCAGTGGTAGCACTTTTATATATTTGTTCTGTTTCTCAATATATTCCAAGATGTGATCTCGTTTCCACATCAACGGTGACTTTGGACAGGGAGGAGTGAAAGAAGGAGTAATATTTAATCACATTAATGCTGATGACAGTCCGTCCCATAGTGAGGATGTTAGTTTTTTCCATTTTTACATTTGAGTATATTTTCCATTTTATTTTTTCAACAACCATCCCTATCATTACCACTGGTTAAAAATAATTTGTAATGCTATCGCGAGATTTAAATTTTAGCATCATAGTCCATAGAATTGTCCGGAAACAATAGGGAGAATATTTGGAGATGTAATTGGAAGTCTTCTGTTAACTCTGAGGACAAGAATAAAAAATAATCAACTCTTACATATTTGGATTGCAATTTTGTAAGACATTGCGTCCTAAATTTTCACGCAGTTTGAAAAACGAAACTAGCTTATTGCCGATCTTTTTCGATACTATTATAATATTAAGAAAGAAACCATAATATAAATCTTACAACGTCCTTAAATGTGATTTGAAGTATTACATATGTTTACACAATTCAACTTAAACGTAAAAGTGAAAAGGTGAAGTATAAATTATAAAGTTTGATTATAAATAAAGTTTGGTCAAACCTATGGTTTGTGTTGTAGCACTTTTCTCTTCAACAAGTGAAAATACTGCTTTTAAAAACAATCTAACGTACGTATACCTACTACACTGTTAGAATTATTTTCATTCATACACGAAACTATTTCTAGGATTGCATAATATTATTTAGGATGAACGATTTATGACGATAAAGAGGGGTTAACATTATGCTCGATTTTAAGGGTTAATTGCGCGAGTTAAGAAAAATAATTATATTTTTTAATGGCATGGAATTGATCATTTACTTTTTGCGTTTATAGAAATTTAAAAAAGCTTATGGTTCGGAAATATAAGGCATCAAAAATTCAAATTTTACAAATTTCAAGAGACGAAAACTTGAAAGGTGGTGGAGATGGAAAAAAGTTTTCTTCTAACGAAATGAGGTTTTTGATAGTGTATAGAAGAAAAACGACATCAAGAACTTGGAGGGGGTTATAAGTTGTAGAGGCGGGGAGATAAGTAAAATCTTTTCATCTACGAAAATAAGTTTCTAGTACTCGTAAAGATCTATGTACATACTAAATTTCAACTTTCTATCTTGAAGGGTGTAGACTGTAGAGGTTTTGTAAACATGTCCACGGACGGACGCACGGACAGAGTGAAACTAATAAGCAATTTTTTGAAAATTTTTTGGAAAAGTGCTAAAAGCGAGCTCGTTTGCGTGTCGGCAAATTTTGAACAATTTATTCGTCTTTCTCTCTTTATTTCAACATGCGATTAAAAGCTTAAGAAAATGTAACTTATTCAAAAAACATGAACAATTTTCGACGTTAATTTTTGTTAAAATAACTCTTTATTCCTCAAAATGAAAATCTTTGTAATACAATTTAATTCCTGGAAAATTATGATAATCTAAAAATAACTATTTTCCCAAGAATAAAACATTTTACAATATAAGTTGTACATAATATTCGTATTTACAAAAATCATTGGTAAACCATTTTGATAATCCAATAAACAAAATTTTATTGCAAATAACCGCATAGTTTTCGTTTGCACCAGTTAAACGAAATCCTTTTAAATATTTTATTATAGTAAATCACAAATCATTTCAAAGAAATTTTCTATTCTCACATAAACCACAATTATTTTATGTACAATAATAATTTCAGTTAAAGTTTTACAGAAAATTTCAAATTCTACACATATTTTCTCTAAATCTAATATTTTCAGAATCTAAAATCATAAAATGATTTTATCATCTTGTTTCTTTAATAAACCAAAATATACTTAGCTATTCAAGAATTTGTCAGAATTCTTAGAACAGAAATTCTCTTGTATATTTATGTGAAAAATCTTCTCTGTTTTTATTCAATATTTAGCTTATATAATAAGGATATTTTTCATTTTATCTAAGATTGTTTTTGTTTCGATTGCGAATAAATATTTTATAGCTTCAGATGCATTAGTTGTGCAATATTGGTATATTTTATGTAAAATATTTTGGAAAACAACATATTATATACACAATTTATTTTATGGGAAATTTTTGGGGGGGGGGGGGACACATGATATCATAAAATTTCCGTTCCTTTTGTTCATATAATATAATATTAACTACTTTTGTAATATTATTTACACCTAACTGAATAGAAGAATTATCTACATATTTATTTAATGTTGTTTGTCTGACAAAATAATAATTCATTGCCAATCTTGGTTTTAAGTTCGCTCGTTATAGGGAGAATGTCAAAATTCCCATTTTCTCGACAAGAATAATTAAAGCAAAGGATTTAATGAATTTGTTATTGCCTTTATTAGCAAAATATTTTAAACAGAGTCGCATTTTTCAAATTTCCCCTCAAATTTTGGAAATTGTAGAAACATTAATTTGTTCATATTGAAAGTAGCTACATAATTTTTTGTCCAATCTTATTTAAGGAGTATGCACTTATTTTATGGTTTAATTTATTAGATAGGGTAAAAAATATGAAATCGATGCCTAATAAACGTCCTGCTTATAAAATTTTGGTACTCACGAAAAATTTACTAATTCAGTTTTTTAATAATCAATTTTAAATCTTAAATTTCAAGGAAATTGATTGATTAGTTTACTGATATGAGCAAAGTTTAAAATCGCCGGTAGTAAATGTCCAATTCCGTAGTAAATATTTCATATTGAGATATATCCCAAAACCCTTCAAAATAAATTTAGATATAAATTTTCACTGAAAACTGAACATGGGAAATATTTTACGTCATCTCTGCCCTTTCATAGCCTCCCTTAATGTGTGCAATGCGGTAGAACAAAAAAATAGAATTTAAAACGAATGAATATTTAGAAGCTTAACCAACGCAAGCTTGATTTCTGCAATTGATCAAGATTACGTTAGGTTAGGTTGACGCGGCCATCCGAGGATACATTTAGGCCACTTAAGCACAATGTGATGCCGCTTGATCTCCATGTCCCCACCCCAAAATGTAAGAAAGAATAATAAAACACGTGTTTGTAAACCTTCAACTAATTTGTATGATTTGCATATGTATACACAATGACATCATTTTTGAAGTTGATAAACGTCTTAATTGTGTGACTTTTCCGATAGATCCGATACATTAGGTAATTAGATATAACCGTAGCTTATAATTAAATAATATTCAGTACATTATTGGGTACATAAAATAATATAGCGCTAAACTTGTTTAGAACAAAAATTTTTATTTGATAATAAAAATTTATAATTTAGCAATATTTCAAAACATATAGATCTGCAATTGAATTCGTTTCATACATTCATCCCAATAAACATATGGCATAGTGTTAGTTATTATTTAAACTAAGAAAAAAAAAATTAAAATAAATTTTTAAATGTCAAATAAGTTTTATGCTAGTAAAATTATTTTGTCAAACATGATTCTCTATTCTTAATATTTATCCGCCTTCCATGTACACTCCGATTGTAATTTTCTTGTATCCTTTTTTTTGTGACAATTCTTTTTCTTGTTAAGTATAATATTTTCAGAAGAAATCTTTTTAACAACTAAAGAACATACATAAGTACAAACATTGAATATAGATACAAAATACATGCATACATACCCAAATATTTTTCTAAAATGAGCTATTCCCAAAGTTCTTTTCTAAATTTTCAAATGAACAATACATACACACGTAAAGAGAAATAAAGTTGGGTCAAACCAATGGTTTGTATTGTAGCACTTTTCCCTTCAACAAGTGAAAATTCTGCTTTTAAATACAGTCTATGTATATCCACCACACTATTAAAATTATTTTCATTTATAAACAAAACTATTTCTAGGATTGCATATATTTAGGATGATGCATTCATGTAGTCTTTAAAATAAAGCAAAAATTAATATAAAGTGGGGTTAACATAATGCTCGATTTTAAGAGCTAATTGTTTGAGTTAAGAAAAATAATTGTATTTTTTAATGTCAAGAAATTTACCGTTAGCTTTTTGTGTTTATAGAAATTTGAAAAAGCTTGTGGTTCCTGAAATATAAGGTGTCAAATTTTCAAATTTTACAAATTTCAGGAGGCGATAACTTGAGAGGGGGTGGAGATGGAAAAAAATTTTCTTTTAACGAAATAAACTATTTGCTAGTGTCTAAAAGCTACTAAAATTTTAGGCTCCCACAGAAGTCTAGAAGAAAAAAGACACAAAAAATTTGAAAAAAAACGGATTTCATGTAACGGTAAACTTGAACGGCCATTTTGTTTTTTTAATGTTTAACTATAGTATACCGCGCTAGGGGAAGCAAGCCACTGCCTTTCTGCGTTTGTAAAATTTCAAAAATACTTATGGTTTAATTGCAACAAATAGTTAAAAAAGGCCATTTTTAGGGTTCTGGGAGGGTATAACTTCTAGAGGCGGCGAGATAGGTAAAAATTTTGTTCTACGGAAATAAGTTTCTAGTGAAGATCTATGTATATATGAAATTTCAGCCATCTATCTTCAAGGGTGTAGAAGTTTTGTAAACAAAAAAGTGTCCACGGACGAACGCACGGACGGACGGACAGAGTGAAACTACTAAGCGATTTTTTTCAAAAAATTTGTGGAAAAGTGCTAAAAAGGACATTTTTCTTTCGATTTTTCATTTTTTTTTTCTTTTTTTTATTATTATGTCCATTGATTTGATTTTTTAGTTTTCTGGTTTCTTGTTCGTATTTTATTTTAACTTCCTTTTTCTTGTTGCTTTTTTTTGTTTTATTTTTAGGTTTAACAAACAAAGAAAAAAAAATGTACAATTCTATTTTTCATGGCTTTAAAATTACTTCTTAATAAAAAGATAATATATTACATATAATATGGTTACTCCCACCAGTTTTAAGATACTTACAGAATACTTTTTTTTCAATTTTGTTTATAGTGTTTTTATTGTGTTTTTTCAAGAATTCGAGTTGGTACACAACATGTCTTCGTACAAATTTCATGCCGGCACACCGACACAAATTCGTTCAAATGTTCTCGAATCACAACTGCGACAAATTCCATTTTGGTTTCGAAAAACTTCAATAATACTTAACTAATTATTAGCCTTTTAGTTTCCATTTATACATGCATTTATTTACATGTGTTCATATGTTCAATATGTTAAAATAATTCAAATAAATCAGAATTCAAGTTGTCAAAAACTTGAGGTTTGAAAACTGTATTTTATTCTAACGAAAAGTTATGCAACATCATTGTAATTCGACAGTTTATTTTGCAAGAATTCTAGTAAGATAACCTCGTCTTTCGTAATTTAATGGAGATAATGTGTGTGTTTTCAAACGGGCGAATGTTCTTTCATATGGAGAATATTGTGTAGCTACACGAACAAGTAACTTGTTTTCATAAGATAAAATACGGACAAATTCCTATTCGTTCAATAAATTCAAAATTTTTTTTTTTAAATATTGTCATATGTTTTATTTATTTTATAATATAAAGCATTAAAACAATGATGTGGAATAACAATTATGCTATCACCTACGCCATTAATTAGTAGAAAAATAAAAATTGTGCTAGGCAGTGGTGGATCTATAATAACTTAAAACTATTATATTCATCAAAAACTCAGATAATGAATTTGTAAATGATTTTGTTTGCCCTAAATAAATTGCAGTTTTATAATGTTTTCTCAATTCTCAGTATCGTATTCAAATGGACTACTCTTCCTTCTTTATAATATATAGGAATTAAGTGAGTTCTATTGAGAATATTTTTACATAAGGCTGTATAAATCAATTTCGATGCCATATTTCATACAAAATTGCGGATATGAAACAGAATTTGTATATATAATTCGAAATTCTAAGAAGTTATTAGACTTTATGAAAATAATATCGTAAACGTGATAAATTTTAACGCATGAATGTATATTAAATGCATTCCGAGTATGTTACAAAGAAAAAACAATAAAAAAATTTTTCGTATCTAAGTATAAGGCATAAATTTTCTTGATATCATAAAAACAAAAAAAAAAGAAACAATGAAAATTCGAACATTATTGTCTTTTATTTGATCCGAATGAAAAGGTCACATTATTAAGGGTATTGTATATCCTTTCCAAGATTGGAAAAATATTATTGAAAAGAATAGATATGAGAGTATAAAATTTTTTTTGTTTTTGATTTTTAATACATTCTAGATGATAAATAGCAAATATTATTTTAGTTTTCCATCATGTTTTTCTTTTAAAACTGTATAAATTTCGGTTTAACATTTTCTATAACAAAAACAAAATAAAGATGAGAAAATAATAGAATTGTACACAGTTTGTTTAGGATTTAATGTAATTTTGATTTGTAGTACCTACATTATACCAAAACAAAAATGCTGGTTTATCTACTTTTATGAAAAAACTCTTGAAATATCTAAGTGTATATAGATTTGATTTTAATAACAATATTATTTTCAGATAGTAATGAATATTTGCTGTAGAAGGATATTGACTCAAAAATCTACAGTTCTCAATCGATTTGATCAGGTCTACAATTTGAAATCAAGTTTTAATTTCAAAATATCTGAAAAAATCGGTATGACTTTGTTCCAAATGTATAATTCTGTAATTGGCGATTGCAAAAAGAACATAATAGAGCACAAATCATTGTTTAGGCATGAAATTAGTGATATTTTTAACAATTAAGAAATTTGGTTGTGAAGATAAAGGTCTTGTTTTTAACAAGATCCCAAATATTAGCTCTCTATCGTATAAATGGAACTCTATTTTATTTCTTCAGATCTAATATATATAGGCAACTTTCAAAAAATTTTTCAAACGAAAGCAGTAATTTTATATCCTTACGAATGTATGCTCGATGGATATAATAAATTTTCCTTACTATTTGTAACTTTCCTTACCGTCCGTCCAAACTATTATTCAAAAGCTAGTTAAGCTAAGCACATCAAATTTTTACAAATACATTGCTGAAGTTAAATTAAAAGTATATTATGTGAAGTTAATTAAAAGTATTAAAATAATCGAATGTAATTCCAACTTATGGCGAGAAAATTGATAATATCGTAAATTATCCTGTTAATATAGTAGCAAGCAAGTAGCTTAGGTCAAGTATTGATTATTATGCAAAACAAGAAAAAAGTTATAATTTACAGGCATAAAATGCGGTTGTCAGATTTCAAAGAAATATTAAACAATTTAAACATGGATTGAAAAAGCTTTCTGGTAGAGAGATTGCTTATAGAAGAGATTTTGAATCACTGGATTAAAAAAATAATTTTGAAAAACCAAGTAGAATATGAGTGAAATCAAAAACTATATACAAATTATAAAAAAACAAGTAAAAACGTTTCAGTCGGTATAAACCGATTGAATTATACCCTGCACCTTTCGTTATTGAGTAGCAATTACTCGAACCTGTGAGATCATTCTATAGAAACTTCACGGACATGTCTGACCTAAAATTGGACATCCGACTGCCAAGTTTCATCAATCTGACCTTATAATTTTTCAAAATATTTAAAATTAGCTTTTGGAGTTGTATGGTAAGTACCTAAACCTGTCAAGCAATTCCATCAAAACTTCACAAATATATCTGATCTATAATCGGACATACAACTGCCAAGTTTCATGAATCTGACTTTATTATTTTTCCAAATATTAAGAATAAGCTTTTAGACTTGTATGGGATCTACTCGAACCTGTTAAGCAATTCCACCACAACTTCAGAAATATGTCTGACCCATAATTGGACACATGACTGCCAAGTTTCATGAATCTGACTTTATTATTTTTCCAAATATTAAGAATAAGCTTTTAGACTTGTATGGGAGCCACTCGAACCTGTCAAGCAATCGCACCAAAACTTTAGAAATATGTCTGACCCATAATTGGACACACGACTGCCAAGTCTCATGAATTTGACTTTATTATTTTTCCAAATATTTAAAATAAGCTTTTGGGGTTGTATGGCAAGTACCCGAACCTGTCAAGCAATTAAACTAAAACTTCACAAATATATCTGATCTATAATCGGACACACAACTGCCAAGTTTCATGAATCTGACTTTATTCTTTTTCCAAATATTTAAAATTAGCTTATGGAGTTGTGTGGCAGGTACCCGAACCTGTCAAGCAATTCCTCCAAAACTTCGGAAATATGTCTGACCCATAATTGGACACATGACTGCCAAGTTTCATGAATCTGACTTTATTATTTTTCCAAATATTAAGAATAAGCTTTTAGACTTGTATGGGAGCTACTCGAACCTGTCAAGCAATCGCACCAAAACTTTAGAAATATGTCTGACCCATAATTGGACACACGACTGCCAAGTCTCATGAATTTGACTTTATTATTTTTCCAAATATTTAAAATAAGCTTTTTGGGTTGTATGGCAAGTACCCGAACCTGTCAAGCAATTCCACTAAAACTTCACAAATATATCTGATCTATGATCGGACACACAACTGCCAAGTTTCATGAATCTGACTTTATTCTTTTTCCAAATATTTAAAATTAGCTTATGGAGTTGTATGGCAGGTACCCGAACCTGTCAAGCAATTCCTCCAAAACTTCGGAAATATATTTGACCTATAATTGGACACATGACTGCCAAGTTTCATGAATCTGACTTTATTATTTTGCCGAATATAAAAAATTTGCTGTTGGAGTTGTATGGCAGCCACCCGAACCGGTGCAGCTATCCAATTATAATTTTTAGAGCATGTGTAGAATATAATTGGACACATGTATACAAAATTTTATATTTATAGCTTTATTAGTTTTTGAAATATTTAAAATAAACTCTTGGAGTTGTATGGCAGCTACCCGAACCCGTTGTCCGACTTAGTCCAATAACAATAGGGTTCGTCCTTGGCACAAAAGAAAAAACTTGTGAAAGTTTGGTGTCGATTGCATTATTGGTTTTTGAGTTATCGTGCGATCGGACGGACGGACGGACGGACGGACGGACGGACGGACGGACGGACGGACGGACGGACGGACGGACGGACGGACGGACATGTCTAAATCGACACAGAATTTTACGCTGAGCAAGAATATATATATATGTCCATACCGCAGATGACTCCTTCAAGTAGTTACAAACTCCATACCAAAGTTAATATACCCTTCACGAAGTGCAGGGTATAAAAACATAATAGTTCACTAAGATCACAATATCCTGATCTTAAAATTTTTTTCCAATTCTCCAACAATTTACTCAGCGATAATCTTACGGGAAGGCAACACTTTTAAATTTACCTTCATCACATGGCATTCGGAGAAATTCAAATCAGCTTCCTAAACTAATAAGCGCATAGGTATTAGGTATTTATATGCAAAGGTACAAAAATTTTAAATAGTGTATGAATTATTGCTTTACTAATTTAACAAGAGGATTTTTCATATTCCATTTAAACCCACCAATTAAGGCAATAATTCATTTTAAATAATTTATTGGGGACCAGTTAATTAACGTGTAAAAAAATTAAATTATTAGTGCAATAAAATGTTGAATTTTTTTTTTATAATTGTATGTGTTGTTCAAATAAGAGTTTAAATTGAAATTCATTCAATAACGTCATCAAAAATAAAAGTTTATGGTATGTTCTTTTATGTATAATATAAAAAAATAAAAACGCGAAATTTATTGCGGTTATAGTCGTATAGTAATTTACAAAGTCGCAATAAAATTACATTAATGGATAATAGCTATGTGATAATTGGACAAGACCATTTTCCCAACAAAATGTTGAAAATTTAAAACATCTTAAATAAAATTTGCACAAAAAATTTGTTATTAAATTTAGTTGCACAAATTTCAATTCTATTAAATCAATCTTATACTTAAAAAAACCAAGATTTTATTCGGTTATAATCAAATTTTCTTGTTCAATAAATTTATTTTTTAAATTTGTTTTTTAATGCGTTAAATATAAATTTTGAAAACTTAATGCTTTTGAATAGATATTTTAGCCAATATTTTTAAATTCATAAATGATCAAAATCTAATATTTTCAGTACACACGAACGCAATGTACATATATTGTTTAGATTAGTAAAAATATTCCACAAAATTATGAAAATGCATTTTAAACACTTCTTTGCAATTTTAAAAACACTAATAAGATTTTATAGTTAACATACCTAGAAAGATGTGAATTTGGCACTTAGTACAGAGTTTCATTCTGTTCCGTCCGAATTATACGAAAAGTTCTTCAGTAACTTCTGGTAACAACCAGAACTCAAATATTAAATTTTAACAAATTCCGTCAATTCATTCCGTAGAAGATCAGTTTCCGAGCCCGGATCTTTGCAAAAAATTTATAGATTGATTGTTGTAACCCCTCGACTTTAAATATCAAATTTTAATAAAATCATAGGTTAGGAGGTTTCGCGTAGTATTGAATGAGCTTATACAGAAATTTCAAGTAAATCTGCTGAAGGAAATCTTCAAAATGATCAAAAATGTAAAACAGACCTGTTAAAAAGCCCAGTTCTCGAGGCATAATATATTCCAAAAGTTGATTAATCCGTGCCATAGTGGAAATAAACTTATATATAAAATTCCATCAAAATCAACTCATCTAACTTGAAATACACGCGTGCACAAACTGGCCGACAGACCTAAAAGTTGCTAAAAATAGTTTATTTACATTTCCTAACCATGGAAAAGTAAGTTTCCACCGAAAACTCGGCATCAAAAATTTGGTGATATCATATAACCTACCATATTGTATATACAATGCGGCAGGTAATGAATAGTTCGACAGGTTCAGGTGGCCCGCAAAAAATAAAAATAACTTTTGGGATTTAACAAAATGGTCCACGTAAGTTTTAGTCCACTATGAGTTTATGAGATTTTAACATATATGTATTAGCTTGTATTGAATTTTTGTGCAACACGACTTATAACAAAATTATATTTAATCTGTTATTAGCTCAACAGATCTTTAAGGTCACGCTGCATTATCACCACAATTATCAATCTATAATCTAATCTATGATTATACTAAGCAGATAGTTTTATAAATTTAAATTAAATTACTGATATTTTAATAAAAAATTAAATATTAATGCTTTATAATTATAACATACTCCATGATTAAACTTATGAATATATAAAACGTTACCTTAGGCGGCAATAAACTTTATAGCAATAATTATTAATATTGTTATTATCAAAATAAAATGCCCAAGCTAATTGAATATTTAATTCAAATTAATCATTTATTTCTTCTGCTTTCATTTTAAATATAAAGTAAAAACCCTGTTGGTTATTTGATATCCTCAAGTCCAATATATAATGAATATCATTAAGTTTTCAGTTATCATAAAGCATACAAGAAATAAATAAAACAAGTAAAAACGTTTCAGTCGATATAAACCGATTGAATATTATACAACCTTGCAACTATGGCAATTACTCGAACCTGTGAAATCATTCTATAGAAACTTCACGGATATATCTGACCTATAATTGGACACACGAACGCCGCGTTTCATTAATCTCACTTTTTCATTAATCTTATTTTTCCAAATATTTAAAATGAACTCTTTGAGTTGAATGGCAGCTACCCGAACCCGTTGTCCGAATTAGTCCAATTACAATAGGGTTGGTCCTTGGCACAAAAGAAACAACTTGTAAAAGTTTGGTGTCGATTGCATTATTCGTTTTTGAGTTATAGTCCGATCGAGCAAACGGACGGACATATATAAATCAACGCAGAATTTTACGCTGAGCAAGAATATATACATATGTCCATATCGCAGATGACTCCATTAAGAAGTTACAAACTCCACACCAAAGTTAATACACCCTTCACGAAGTGCAGGTTATAATAAAATGCAAAATTTTTCAAATATTTTTTTGTTTATATTGAAATCTTGTGTTTCCAAAACTTCTATCAAAATTTTTATTAATTGTTATTAAATTATGAATGTAGGTTTACCAAATATGTAAAGAATCAAAGTTATATCATGCTTCACGAGTACAGTAGTAGTAACCAATGTACAAGACATTCAACTTTCTGGTAACTGTCAAAAAAAATTTTATAGTTCTGTTTGTTAAAGAAATACATTCAGTCCAATAAACAAATGGTTTTTAACTTTTTTTAATATTTGTTACATATATTTATTAGATACATAATTATGTCAAATTAAATATTGTATTGAAAAAGCTAATATTTCAAAATAACACCTAAAAGATAAAAATTGTCTAAATTTGAAACATAACCCTTAAGAAAAGTCTAAAAATATTAATAAAAAGCAAAACTAAATTACAATTCTCTCCAGAGATTTGCGTAATTTCAAAATTTCTTATGATTTCAAAATGCTTTAAAACAATATTACCAGTCAAAAAAAATTTTTTTGGGAGTTTATCGCCAATAAAGTATTGGGGATAAAATAATTTGATTATTAGGATGAAATTTCAATTTTTATCTACTACTTTTAAAAGCAGATCGACGAACAAAGTGAATTTAATGGGCTCATAATGAAAACAATGTTTGATAGATATACCGCGCAAGTAGGCTCTACAAAACTGTAATGACATGAACTGTAGCAATAATGACATTTTCGATTCTGAGACTTTGCACTCCAGCAGAACCTACAAAAAAAAAAGAGAGTCCGTTTTGCCTGTTTGGGCAAGTGATAAGAAGCCTCAGTTCTAAGTAGTTCTACTTCCAGGCTGCCCCTAATGGCAGACATTGACATTGTACCAGTTGTGTCCCGCACAAAAATGAGCTTCACACCGCCCTGCTGTCTGGGAGTACATGGTGCCCTATATCCCCTTTCTAAGTTCGGGCATATCTCTTTTGCACGCATTTCAACTTGAAACACTGAACAATAAAAAGAAATGTTGTTATCACCTGATTTGTTACAAAAGTTAGGTGGTTCCTCGTACTATCGAATGAAGCTTGTATATAAAATTTCAAAATATTTTGTTGAATATTTTCTTCCAAATGATCTCAAATGTAAAACCAGCGCGTAAAAAAGTCCAGCTCTCGAATCTCAAAAGTTCGCACCTCAATTCGTGCCATAGCCAAAATAAATTCACATGTAAAATTTCATTAAAATCAAATAGGCCGAACTTGAGATACACGTGTCTATGTAATCTATATCTTGCTAAAAAAAGTTTATTTGCGCTTTTCTAACATGTTCCCAACGAAAACTAGCTATGCGAAACTTGGTGTGATCATATAACCTCCAGTCAGTGAAAAGAACATTGGTTCTAAACAGGAAAAGGTTCTTAACAGTACAATATTTACGACAATAAAATTGAAAGAATTTATTTAAGAACTCTATATAAGTATCTATTTTCCTGAATATTTATTTTTAAACTATTATGCTTTAGGAAACGATGAATAAATAGGTTATCCATGTGTTTTTTTGTGTGGCTGTAGTTGATTCCGTAATATTTTTATTTAATATGTTTTGAGCATGGACATTTAAACATGTCGTTTGTCATAAGGGAATAGTCATAATTGTCTTAAACAATACAATTAAAAAGTAGAACACTAAACTAATTTTGTAACTTTTCTTTTTAAGGATAATAAAGTCAACTTAATTTTATAATAATAAATATGTAATATAAAATAGAAATTATAGGAAAATGAAAAATTAGCTGGAAGACATGAAAATTACAAATTCTCCCGTAAGGAAAGGGATGATCAAAGTTAGTACTGGGAAATAATAGGAAAAAAAAGCAATTATTGTAAAAAAGTTCTTGTAAATAAATGTCAAATTCAGTCAGGATAAAATTTTTAACATTTGAGAAATAATTATAATAAAATTTTAACAAAAAATTACACTAAAACGAAATTTATTTAAAAATTTTAAATAGTTTTTAAAAATCTTAACCACATGCTTTTTCTAAAATATTGACTGAAACATAAACCTGGTATCTTCAAAAGTTAAAACTCAAAACTCAGTTACCATGGTTTTTAGCCTTGAAAATAATTCTTAATTTCAGACACTGTTTTTATGATTAATTTTTACAATTTGCAGATCAAATCCCCAATTTTAATGAACTTGTATTTCAATCTAAAAGCAAATATTTTTATAAAATTTCTTAAAATTTTTATACGTCATTCGTCTAGAAACCTCTCTGTAATTTAAAAGTTTTAAAATTTTTAGAGATTTGAAATTTTTCATAATTTTGTTCCACAATTTTTGCATTAGAATTAAACTATCAAATTTTTTTCTTAAATTTTCTATGAAAATATTTAAAAATACCTATATACAAACGTATCTAGCTATCTAAATAAAAATTTAATTGTGTTATGAAGGAAGATATTATTTTTTTTACATAACTAAAAGGCAAAATTAGAACCGAAAACTAGGCAAAAAAAAAGAAAAAACTCATACGAGTAACATGACGTAATTTAATAGTAGAGAAAATTATTTTGAAAGTCAGTTAAACCTTGTCTTTTAACAAATTTACACATATATACTTACATAAAATCTCAAAATTACATAAAACCAAAAAAAAATTGGCTTATTAGTTTAATTCTGTTCGTCTTTCTCTTTACAAAGTAAACTTAACTCTAAAATAAACCAAACATTTTATAGATTATAGCAAGTTGTTGGTCATAGATTAAGAATATTCTTTAAATTAAAGATCTTCAAATACCTAAAAATAAGCTAATAAAGTATAATATTATCAAAATTCTATAGCTATATCAAAATCAGCGGTAGGTAACTTCTGGGCGGCAGATATCAAAATTACAAAATCACTAGTTTCGGCCTATGTTATATATTTTTTGAAAAAAAAAAAGGGTTTGGCGATTTCTCATAAAAGAGAAAAGATAACAGTTGATATTTTTCCGCATCAAAAACTACTCTTGTATTTCTTAAACATTCTTAAATTGTCTTAATTACAAATCTAATGCAATTGCCGCGATCGTTTAACTTTTTTTAAACTTATTCCTTTAATATTGCTCCTAAAAATAAGCAATTAAATATGGTAACAACCATAACCATGTAATCAGCATAACATTTTTTGAACTCTGTGGTTTCCTAAATTCTAAAATTTAAAATGTGCTGTTTTATAAGCCATTAAGTTTGTTTAACCAAATTTTTTTTTAACATCATCTTCCCCATTATGTTTTTCTTTGTTAAATCTTTTGTGGGTCCTTTAATGATTTTTCTCTCCTATTTATTCTTTATTTTTTTCTTTTATTTACCTCAACAAATTGAGTACCATAAACACGTAAAATCCTTTTTACAGAGTGTAAAATACATTCTTTCAGCACTACAAAAAGTAAAAATTTTATTTGAGAGCTGTTATTGCAGTTATAAGTACATAAAAGTAAGGAAAACAAAAATTTCCTTTTTAATATGAGCGTAACCTTTGGTGACCTTATTAAAAAAAAAAAAACTACATACCTACGTAACTATAGGTACGATTGTTTGCCATTATCATATAATTTTTATAAAATGTAAGATGAGAATAAGAGCACAATAATGAATAAAAAACCACTTAGGGACAAGTGTTGCACTAGTTTCTTTATTCCGAAATACAAAAAAGAAAAAAAAATGGAAAAAAGAAATTTGAAATGCTGATATTATGTCGGAGGATAATGAAATTTTTCTTCCATTTTTATTATTGCTTTCATAAAATTATTTAATACATACATACATATATACATAGGAAAATAGAAATATTAATATAAATATACAGTAATACCCCGTGTTACGTACGCTCGTTTTACGTACCCTCGCACTTACGTACATCTCATTTTTGTCCCCAATTGCCCATTATACGTACAATGATTCACACTTACGTACAAGTACATTTTTTCTGGTTTTGAAATTTATGGAAAAAAAAATTATGTATACCAAATTGAGAATGTACACTTGTAACAACGTGTTTTTGTATCTCTGTACATTATTTCTATGAAACCTAAATTTTGTTATGAGTGAATGCATGTAGAAACAAGTCAAAACAAAATCTATGTAAAGTGGAATAAGAACAAAACAAAAACGAAACTTTTGTATTAAGAATTACTTTTTCTATTTTTATTTATGTATAGTTTTTTCTTTGAACAATAATTCTATGAAATATTAACTTGCACAGTAAGTAGAAATACGTTTATTTTCCTCCAGCCGTCCCTTCCCCTCTTTATTCTCTTTAAATACTTTTCGTTATCAACATTCCTTCATCTTTGGGAATGATGGCGGTATTAAAGGGAGGTAACTTGGACTGGTTTGGCGGCATTCTCAAACATTCCTCTCCCGGGGCTAATCCAAGCTCCAGTGTTCTGAGCTCTCGCGTAACAATTACAATATTATTTATATTTAAATTATGTTTTGATGAATTTTGAAGTTTATGTTTTATATTTCAGTTTTGTTTGATATTTATATATGTATGTATATGAATTTATTTTTTATTTTGTTTTTTTAGTACACGTTAAGTGTTAAATATAGTATAAAAACGTATGAAATAAAAGTATAAAACTGCATACATAATATCCCTCTTTTTCTTTTTATTTATATATGTATTTATTGTTTTAGTTTGTTTCAAACATATTATTCATCAATAAAGTAGTAGATTCATTCTACGTACATTTTTGTTTTACGTACACGCTCCGGTCCCAAAGGGTACGTAAGTGCGGGGTATTACTGTACCTACTTTTACGATATTTTATTTGTGTGTATACTATAGGCACGTAGTAATTTTGTGATTTTTCGAACAATTATTTATATTTTATAATAATTAGAACCTATATGAATTCCTGCCATGTTAAATTATAATTCAAGGACATTATTGCATAAAATATTAGAATAAATATTGAAATCCTTAGGGTATAATAAATTTATTATACCACCTATAGTATAGTGTTAAATGGTAAAATATTTAAAATTTATTGATTTTTTTTTTTCTAAAACAATGAAAATTCAAGGTTTAACATTGAATGCATCTTGTTTTATCAATAAATAATATTAGAATTTATAGCATCAAAATCCATCAATGTTGCAATCAATGATTTCTACCTTTGAAAGATGACACAAAAAATAAAAATAACAATAGTCACATATTTTTAATATTTAGAAGTATGCATTATTATATTGTGTAGAAGCCTAAAATCTATTGAGAATTGCAGCAGTGTTAAATTATAGAAAAAGATAAATTTTTTAAGTGAATGGGCTCAATGAATCGAAGTACATGATATGGCATTAAGCCAATAACTAAATGGATAACGTGGAAATTAAAATTTAATATTTTACTATAAACTTTAATTTTTTTTCTAAACAAGTGTTCACGCCCTACAAATTATACATGGAAAAAATTACAAAAGATTAAAAATTTTTTTATTCGAAATTTCTCATTGAATCATAATTGTAGACTCTATTTATTAATCTATAAAATCTATTTAAAGCTTATATTAAAAACGAATGAAAAAAAAAATTTTCTGTATGAAAGCAAATTTACTCAAATTATAAAATAAAAGCTTATAGAACAATCTTAAATAATTTTTTAGTTTTAGATTTAAATCTGGAATTCTAACATACAGAACATAAAGTTGTCTATAATTTTACATCCTATACATTCAAAAAAATTGCACCTAATTCAGAAATTTTGCATTAAATTTTGCATTCCACCTTTGTGCACAATACTGAAGAAAAATTTAACAGGGCTTAAAAATATGGAACCTTTTTAAAGAAAAAGGCTTCAGTTCTTCTATAGTAGAATTCAAGTTTAAATTTAAAACATTCGAATGGCTTAAACTAAAAAAATTCATATTCCGCTATTCAACTTAAAAAATCCATACTCTATTCAAATATATTTCAAAATTGTATTGTAAAATTATACAAGTATTCTATATAGAAATTTGTGCTCTTTTAGGTTTATAGAGAAATTGGGGTAATAAAAAGTACCTTCTCAACATAATTTTTCTATAATTGGAATCTATAGCCTTACAAATGAATAAAGTATTTCGTTCGGTTAGGTGAGTTTAGAACACAATTATTATTTTGTGTTAACAAATAAAGACATTCAATTCTAATATCGTTGGTATTTTCAGAGTGAGCTGAGTTCCTCAATTCTGTGATGAAATATTTAATCTCATAACTCTATGACCTTTCTCAAAAGTTACTGCAAAAAGAAACCTAATAACATTGGTTAAAATCATTCAAAAACATTATTCCTTAATATTACAAATTTATTATAATATATCCTAATTTCTTAAATAAGCCCAATTCTCTTTTATTTCATGAAATCATTCAAGATGAACAAACTTTGTGTCTTACTGAAATTGTCTTTAAGAGTATCACTTGTAAATTATTTCCAGTGGTTTGTTTCATTCATGGTAAATGAAAAACACACAAATCAAAACGACAATATACGCTCCAATATCATATGATTACCAAAAAAGAAACAAACAAATCAAAGAATTAAATGACTAAATTCTTTGGGATCTTCTTAAAGGAAGTATACGAATAATATTGAAAATTGGGATCACACCTCACATGTTAATCGTGGTTTTGTATTTAAACAAATAGATTTTAACTTCTACAGCACATTTTACAAGAAAAACCCACAAGAAAAACGATGAGGAAAAATTTACATTTCCTTTTAAATGTAAATTTCCTGATGCTCTAAAAATATTATAAAGCACAATGCTTTTGTATAGGCACGATAAAGGAACAGAAAGGAAAAACTGATCCTTTTAAAAAATTTTTGTTTAAATTTCAGTTTAGTCTTTTTTTTTGTGTGTGTTTTTGGCATTTTATAAGAATTTTTGTTTCCTTATGTAAATTAACGTCATTTTTTTTTTTGTATACACTTTTTATATATTTAAATTTTGTTTTATATTATTTTTTTTTACTAAATTTCCTTACAAATTTCAATTTAAATATAGAAAAGAAAAGAAAAGAAGAACAAAACGAAAACAAATCCTTTTTTTTTTTTCTCGAGTATTTAAGATTTTAAAATGAAACTTTTATGAAAGTTTTTCTCTCAACAAGTGAAAAAAAGTTGAACATTTTGTATCTGTTCAGAACAGAACTTTTCTTTGCAAACGAAACAATTCCAACAGTTTTGATTATTAGCACCCTGTTTGGCACTTATCTGACAGTTTTATTATTATTATTTTTTTTTTGGAACAGGTACTTTAATAGATAAGGCACATATTATGCAAAATTTGTATAAATTTCCTATTGAAAATCATGTAGGATTTTTGGTATTCGAAAAAAAAAATTTTAAATTTCGGAAATAACAAAGAGAGTAAACAAGCAGAGATCTCTTAAACTCGACTATTTTGTGATCAGTGAATATTTGATATAAAAATTATTTTATAATGGCATGGATATTCCAGGTAATACAATTTGATTTCATTAGTTTATTTTGAAGTATTTAACAATTTCCTTGTAATGGTATACAAAAATTTAAAATAATTTAGATTCATTTAGATCTTGATTTCCGAATTACAAATCAAAAATATTAATGCATTTCGCAAACAAGTATTCATTACAATATGAAAGTTATTTAAAGCTACCTTGCAAAATTTGAATTCAATCCTTTTCTAAAATATTTAAATAAATTTAATGAACGCTAGAGCAAATTGTCTAGGTTTAGTATTAATAAATTGTATTTTATTTTCATATTCGAATTTTTTGCGTTTTAACTTAACTTATGTAAAAATATTAATAAAATATCGAGCAAAATTCGTTCGTGTATAGAATTAGAGGAAGCCGTAATTTTTCAAGAAAACTAAATTAAGATTCAGAACAGAGTATTGAAATTAAAATTATTTTCACAAAAAAATACTAAATAAATACAAAACCTATAAAGAAAAAATTTTATTTAATTATTATTAAGCAGATTCTGGAAAGTCTATATGTTCTTTGTCTTTTCCATTTTGTGAGTCATGTATATATATAGTTGTATTAATGACTTGGATCAAACTTAATTCAATATAGATTTATCATAACCTAATGTAGGGCTAATATCCTTAAATAAAATAAAGAGATGATCCCACATGTTATAACACAATTGGACTCATAGTAATTTTCACAAAAAAAGTAAAACTCCAACGAATAAAAATGCTAATCTTCTTGTGATAAAAACTGCTGCTCTATTTTGGTGGTACATGGGTACAAGTATGTACCTATGTACCACTCTGCTCACTATGAAAATCGTTAAAAGAAAAATTTTTTAGGTTATTCAACTGATATCAAATATTTTAATTCAGATTTTTTTTGTTGAAATTAAATTAGTAACAAAAATATTTTTTATAATAAAAAGATGAAAAAAAAAATTATGATTTTTTAAAGAAATGTTAAAAAAAATGAAAAAAGATTTCATAAAGGAAAAAAAATAAAAAAAAAATTATTGTAGAAAACACAAACTCTTTACGAAAGAATTGAAATGAAAAAATTAAAAAGAAAAGGATACTATCGCAACAAAAAAACAAACCAAAAAAAAAACAACAAAAACAACAACAAAAGAATGGACGAAAAAAAAATAAAACGGAATTTAAATTTCAATTTTATTTAAAAAGCCTTAAACGATGATATCCTGTATGAAAAGGTACGTAATACAACTTTTAGCCTGATTTTTTAAGCGATTTGTAAATGGGTTATGAATTCATAAAAAAGGAAGGAATTCCATAGAATTTTGTAAAGGCTTTACCTATAATTTAAAATATAAGTATGCGTATAAGTAAAAACTACGTAAAATGCAAGTAATTTTTTATGAAGACTGTAACGTTAATAAAGGCTAAAAGAGAAGAATAAATAAAATTGTTTCCATTCATTTTGAATTTTCATAAATACAACAATCCTTTGGGACCATTTCATTTGGGGAAATCTTTAAGCTTTGTATATATTCTTTGAAACTGAAATTTCGTTTTCTTAACAAATTTATCTTGGAGCTGTGTGCCAAAGTATTAAATTAAATATAAAGTAACTGGAACAGGAAATCGATATTCAAATAGAAATTAAAAGTTTTCCGTAAGATTTCTGTCCTTTTGTTGTTAATATTAACATCAAATTGTCAAATAATGTGTTTTATACAATTAGGTGGGATTCGCGAAAAGGTTGGTTAAAGTACAAAAAAGAGGCTAGTCGTAGTGCAAAATCTGATAATCTGATAAAGTAAATATTTTATTTAAAACAAAAAGCTGCGTAAAAAGCATATAAGCAATAGTAATTTAAACGCATACTTAAAATCAAAATTTCCAAATTCTAAAAGCCCCGATATTTCAAAAATTACATATTATACTAATTGTATATAACTGTTACAAGAATCAATGTCGTAATATGAAAACTTAAGAAAATTCATTGATAATGTTCTTATATATCGGCAAACGTGTAATCCTGTAATAAAGGTACAGTTGCAACGACATAATTTCTCTGAAAAATTTTAAGGGGCATTATATAACTGTATAAGAGACTTGGATATTAAATGTCAAGAAATTCCGTATATTCAGTTGGTGCATAGACAACCACACATACAAATGCGTAGACAAATTGCAGTCAAAAACTTAAGGGAACGAGCAAAATCCAAAATAAACCAATTATATTGTTATTATCCTATAAGATAATGTTAAAAGAATAGTTTTTCTTCTTGTAGGCTTCAATTATTTTATCTTATATTCTATTAAAATTATGTTATTAAAATTAACTCTAATCCATGGAATCTGGTTAATAATATTATATAAATCATTTAGGATAGAATATGGCAATCAGTAGTACTCTTCCCCATTAAATTTTCATATGCAATAACGATTTTCCTTAAATAACTTTTTAATCTAAAAAAAACGCTAAATTTACTTTCCGTTAATAAACAAAATCTTATTTAAAGAAACGTAATAACGCACATATACACATTTATTTAATAAAGGATCAAAAATTTAAAACTTTTAAATCTAAATCAAAATTTATTCCAACTCATAAACAGAAATTTAAGTAAAAAAAAAATTAAACTATTTTTACAACCTTATTTTAAGTGCTCAACTACATTCAAAGAAAATTCTTTCTTCTTGCATAGTTCGATTCATAAGACGGAACAAAATATTTCCGTGGTATTGCAAAGATTTCTTTTAATAGAAGAATTCTCGTTTTCTTAAACTTAAAAACATCTATTTGGTTTTTTTTTCTTCTCTTTGCAATTTTATTAAAAAATCCTTACACTCATTTTTGAGAATAATCCTGAAATTTGATAAGTGAATAGATTTGTGTATTCTGCCTAAATGCCAAATATTTGACGAAGCATAAATTTTGCAACATTTATTTATTGCGCTTGAATTAACGCATCATTTCTATTGCTTACCACATGTGAATTCCTTCAAAAGGAAAACAAAAATGAAAGCCAAAGGAAAAGATATAGTTGATCTTGCCAACTCTGTGAAACGATATCTACACGAATAATAGAATTCTTATCTGTTCTATAACATATGCATGCTTTAGTCTGAGGTTTTCCAGATTATTTTTTAAAATTTGCGGCCAAAGTTAGGTTTTAAAGCAAGGTTCGATCAAGACTTAGCAATTCACCATTTCTACTGGTTTGTAAAAATTTGTTGGATTAAGGTTCGTGTGTTTTTAAAGTGCTGTTAGGTGGCACAAATACTCGAACATGTAAATACCACGCCTAACAACGTAATTCAGTTTTGCTGTAAAAAAGACACATTTTCAATATTTGAACCAGCCAGACGTACTGAAGTTTAACAAATTATAAAAAAATTTCCAACCCTCTCTTAGTATTTAATTAATAGTTTGTTAAAATTTAGTGTACTATTGGAGCAGACACAACACCTTCAAGCTAAAATAATATTCTTATGGGCTCAAGATAAACGAGAACTACAACAGAAAATTCATATTTTTTAAAGTTACGAACCAAGTTACAATTTATAATAAACTTATTGTGAGCATAAAAATTGACATCCGATATTTTATTTAATTTACTCTTTCTCTATAAAAAAATTTACATCCTTCCCCAATAACTTATTAAGTGATTTTCAATTTGTTCATTTCCTTCGATTTTATGATTTTCAGTAAATTAAGGTTTATTCTTGCAAAAAAAAACAAAAAAAAAATAATAATAAAGTGCTTATTAAGTCATTTTCAGATTATGATTTTTGTTAAAACACGCATAATTCACGTTACATAAGGAAAAGCATTTAAGTTACTTAAATTCTAAAAAATTTTTGTTAACGTAATTGATTTCCAAAATTACATCGAAATTGAAATTATGAGAACAAAAAAAAATCATTAGAAGAACAAACGAAATTATTTTTCCTCTAGGGCGCAATATTGTCAGTTCAACAGAATTTTCTATGAAAACAAAAAAAATCTATCACCTTCAAATCATTAGTTTATATGGAAAGCATTTTACAGTATCGTAGCTAAGTTCTCTATAATATCGAAAAAATATCGAGTTTGATCATAGTTTACAATCTCTTGACAAAATTCTATTAAATCTAAATTTATGTCGGACCCAAGCAATTGATGTGCCAATACTTTATAACTTCAAAACACAAGCTTCTAGAAATTTAGGATGCATATCGTTGAATAGTTTAAAATTAATTGGATTAAATTTAAAATTGTTGTGAACCGTCGCAACCAATGGAGAAATAATAAAATTATAAAGTTATAGTTATCCCCAAAAAGTTGGTTTGCCTAAAAAGCTGGTTTTTAATGGGAGAAGCAAATTTGAAATCTCGAATTTGCGTTCCACTTAAAAATCTGCGTTCTCCCTTGCCACAGTTCGATTCAGAAATTGACACTTTTTTAACCTTTTTCCAGTATTATAATAAACTTCTCAAACACATTAAAATATATTCTTGATACCCCACATAATTTTATTAACATTTTATTCATTTGGACAATTTGTGGTAACCTTAAGGTCTCGGCCGTGATCGCTTGCGACCTCTTTATAAATTTCTTTTTAAACCTATACTTAAATCTGTGAAATATCAATTGCAAAGTAAATATAAACAATTTAAGAACTATATTTAATACTTTTTTCCACAAATTCTTTTATCCGAACTTATGATCTCATAGGGCTGTTGGCTAAAATAAAAAATACTAAAATTAAATATCGAATGTGATCAACACATAACCGGCCACAAGGTTTTTTGCATAGTTTAGCCAAAATGTTCCACATAAGTTTTTGAAAATAAAATTTAAACATTTTTTTTAAATTTTGTGGACGCTAGTAAGCTTTTAGTTAACATAACTAAAAAAACGTGAATTTACCTCTTACTAGAGTTTCGCTTTGTACCATCCAATTTTTTGGAAAAAGTACGTCATATGTTTAGGTAACAACCAGAACTCAAATATTAAATTTTAAAAAATTCCGCCAAAGCTCCTAAATATGACAAAAAATGTAAAATCGGCCTCTAGTTAAAATTCGGTTTAAACTTTTTCATCACACAAAAATTTCTGGTTCTTATTAATCATTGAAGTTCGATCTATTATAAAAACTTCAAATTTAATTTCAGTAAACTTTTAATTTTAATTTTTACTTTATTAAAAGCTAAGCATGCAGTATACGGATCTCGATGAAATTGGGTATTTTCTCTAAACCGTTTAATTAGGTTTTTAACTCATGTGCTCAAATTAATTTGATCGATCGTGTTTTATCAATTTAATTGATCCAGTTCATAGTGTTCTTATATTTTATAATCACCGATAATCTTTTACAATATTGAGTCTAACTTCCAATCTATTCCTTTTATATAATTAATATTCGTCCAATAAAAAAACAATAATTTCTTATAACATGTATGAAAGTTAGTTCATTTAAGTCTTAAACAACTTTTTCATATATCAATATATCCACAATTTCAAGTTCTCAATCAGGTTAATAAACTGTACAATATAAATGTAGGTTAATAAACTATACAATGTAAAAAATTGTACAATATTGCTGGGACATTTGCGAATGATTCAAAACATCTCATATAAAAAAAAGGACTGATTTTGCGTTAAATTATTTAAGATTTCAGTTTTAGATTTTATTAGCCTCTGTTATGAAAAGCTAAGAAGGATAATGACATTTTCGAATTTTTCTTTTCCTTGTTGCTTTTTTATATCTACATTCAATTATTACTTTTTGGAGAAAAACGCAAATAATAACAAGCAAATGAACAGTGATTGGATTTAAGATGGTTTTAGAACATTAAAACAATTTTTAGAAAACTGTTTGCTAATTCATTCGTTTGTTCGACTGTTTTTTAGTACATTTCAAAGTTATTTAAATAATTGCAAAATTACTAAAAAGTTCATAAATTTCTAAGTAAGGATAATTGAATAATTGAGATTAAATAAGAATTTATTTAAGGATAATTGAAATTTCTAGCATAACGTATGCATAGTTCATTTCAAAAAAAATTTCTCGCATCAATTTTCTAATTATAAAATTTCGAAGGTTCGAATTATTAAAATTGGGAAAATGTCATTTTTGAAAAAAAAATGGTTTTTATTCTTATTATTACTTTAGAATTTTACATAAATTTATACATTTAGATCCATTAAATCCACAGTAGTCAGTCCGGGAATTCCGCAAAACTTTTGACTTTAAGCAAAAAGTGTGCTGATTTTCAAATCATTGATGTTTTACAAACTTGTTCATGTTTCTATATATTTGAAATAAACAGCTAATTTTCCGGGCTGTTATCAATTTTGAAGCGCTTTTGAATATTTAGTTATGTTAGGAGAAGTGGAAACACACATGTGTGCAAAATTGTAACTAAAATTATAACCAAACTTTAAGAAATTATGCAATAGTTAAAGATTGAGTCGTTATTAATTTTATTATGTGCCTTACTTACAACCCTAACATAATTGCCTAAAAGCAAACCTCTCTAAACGGGAGCAAGGAATGAATCCTTGTTTTCTAGATTTCCTGCTTACTCGTTTTTTTTTCTCTTTTTTGTTTTGATTGCCAATTTTTTATGATTTTTATAATAAAAAGTTTTCCTTTTTTTTATACAATTTCGATAACATTTATGTAACTGAATTTGGTTTTTTCGAAATTCTATTTATGTATGTAAGTATATACATTATAAGAATGTCTTATAATCATATTGGTAAAATAAAAAAAAGAGAGGAAAAAAATAATAAATTTTAGTGTATGTAGAGCCGCAGAGCAAAAAAAAAAAACTTTTAATAATAATTTTTGTACAATCGAAATGATTTTGGTTTCCAATAAATTTTAAAACAAAATTGATTTAATAAAATTCCTTGGGCCATAAAAATTGAAAAATCAAATAAAATGGTAACGATTGATCCTTAAATTAGTGGTAAACATTTTCTTTTGATTATGAAGCCTTCGAGTATTAAAAGCAGATATAAATATTAAAACCATGACAAATGAACAAGACAAAATGATTAAATTATTTTAAATAAACGTAAAATAAATCGAAAATTTTGAAATAAATTGAAAATTGCATAAATTGTTTAGTAATTTCGTTTTTGGTTATGTCATTCGAAGTTTAAGGTTAACAATGTTTATACAAAATTGTAAAGCTTTAAAGAAACATTTCTTTTATACTACATTTACGATTGCGAATAATTTGACCTTTAATCAAGGCCACAAAACCGTATGGTACCTAAAATAATAAATGAAATAATAAAATTACTATTGGCTTCGTAAATCAGGAGAACAGTAAAATATTTGCAAATTTCACTTTTATTCAATAAATTATTGTAGATACAATATTATTTTGTCTTCATTTGCAAACCCAATACTCTTATTCAACTCATCGCTTCCGCCATTACTCTCTAAATTATTTTAAGACCAATTGCGGGATTCTGATTTTAATATTCAAAAAATTTTTGGGTGCTCATTTCAATTTCTTTTGTTTTCCTCAAATATTTTCATTGAAAAAAATTATATTAATTAATTATTTTCGTTTCTATTTAAATGTGTGCAATGGAACTGTAAAATTTGCCTTCATTCGATAATCTGACACTGTAAACCTTAGACAGGTACAGCGAAAAAGGTGAACCTAAAAATTTCTGAATTGCGAATATTGTTCGTCAATAATAATCATGCAAACTCGTATGTTTCTTTATTAAATTATCATACAAGTGACTTAAATAAAAATATCCAACCTTATTATAGCAAACAATAGCCATTGTTGAAATACAATTAAAAATATGAATTTGTGTTTTAATAATCGTTTCCATCAATGGAATAGTATGCATTAAAAGAGCTAATATCCTCATACTAATTCAATATACGTAAATACGAGTACGACAAATTTAAATGAAAAGCCCTTCCCTGTATTACAAAAATGTGAGAAAACAGATTATGCGCTTCCGCCAACTATTAATCGATTTGATTGAAAAATATTTCTTACACGGATGCGATGAAATTATAAGTGTTGAAGATAAAATCGTCTTGAAAATCTTAAAAAGAGCAATAATTGAATCATCAGATAAGAAATAGTCCTCTTCAAATTTCTTAATATTAGATCCGGTCAGGCATATTCTTTTAAAATCAAACTTTCTATATCAGAATTTCATATTACTAATTGTCAATTCATTCACATACTACCAATAGAATTGTTATGCAATTTAAAGCTACTAAAAACAAAAAAGAGATAAATTTTTTTACGACCATGTGCGAACCATTGACGGGGTCGACTTTCTCCTCCTTTACACCCGGAACAATTCTTTTTTTATTTATTAAAATTTAAATAAAACACGCTTTTGTAATGATTCTTGGATTTAATAGAAAAAAAAAAACTCAACGTTGAAATTATTTCAAATTTTGTTTCTGGATTTTTTTTTTTTGGTTTTATTACCATTTTATTTGTTCCTAACCATTTGGTTTCTACATGAGAAATTCAAATCAAATTTTTATCCCATTTAAAGAATAAACAAGTAAAAACGTTTCAGTCGGTATAAACCGATTGAATTATACCCTGCACCTTTCGTTATTGTATAGCTTTTACTCGAACCTGTGAAATTGGTCTATAGAAACTTCACGGATATGTCTGACCTATAATCGGACACACAACTACCAAGTTTCATTAATCCGACTTCATTATTTTTCCAAATATTAAGAATAAGCTTTTAGACTTGTACGGGAGCTACTCGAACATGTCAAACAATTCCACCAAAACTTCAGAAATATATCTGACCTATAACTCGACACACAACTGCCAAGTTTCATTAATCTGACTTTATTATTTTTCCAAATATTTAAAATAAGCTTTTGGAGTTGTATGGCAAGTACCCGAATCTGCCAAGCAATTCCACTAAAACTTCACAAATATATCTGATCTATAATCGGACACACAACTGCCAAGTTTCATGAATCCGACTTTATTATTTTTTGAAATATTTAAAATAAGCTTTTAGACTTGTATGGGAGCTACACGAACCTGTCAAGTAATTTCACCAAAACTTCAGAAATATATGTGGCCTATAACTCGACACACAATTGCCAAGTTTCATTAATCTGACTTTATTATTTTTCCAAATATTTAAAATTACCTTCTGGAGTTGTATGGCAGGTACCCGAACCTGTCAAGCAATTCCTCTAAAACTTCAGAAATATATTTGGCCTATAATTGGACACATGACTGCCAAGTTTCATGAATCTAACTTTATTATTTTTCCGAATATAAAAAATTTTCTGTTGGAGTTGTATGGCAGCCACCCGAACCGGTGCGGCTATCATATTATAATTTTTAGAGCATATGTAAAATATAATTGGACATATGTATACAAAATTTTATATTTATAGCTTTATTAGTTTTGGAAATATTTAAAATAAACTCTTTGAGTTGTATGGCAGCTACCCGAACCCGTTGTCCGAATTAGTCCAATAACAATAGGGCTCGTCCTTGGCACAAAAGAAAAAACTTGTGAAAGTTTGGTGTCGATTGCATTATTCGTTTTTGAGTTATCGTGCGATCGGACGGACGGACGGACGGACGGACGGACGGACGGACGGACGGACGGACATGTCTAAATCGACTCAGAATTTTACGCTGAGCAAGAATATATATATATGTCCATACCGCAGATGACTCCTTCAAGTAGTTACAAACTCCATACCAAAGTTAATATACCCTTCACGAAGTGCAGGGTATAAAAAAGCATGTTCGTAATTTCAATTTTTTTTTTTATTGACAAATCAATCAAGTGGAAAACGTTAAATATTTCCGCGGTTGTGAATGGAATTAAAATTGGATGGCAGTAAACAACTTTACTCATCATAATCAATTTATTTTGGATGAATTGTTGTTCATTGAGTTTAAGTGGTTTCTTTTTTTTGTTATTGCCCTTTGAGTACTTTTAATTTTTTAAGTAACAAATTGAAAGTCATGATTTTGACATACGGAAGCAATATATCTAAATCAATTATAGTCAAATTGTGTCTTGTAATATCTAAAATATTTCAAGCTGGTTAATAATGTGGAAGGTGGCAGGAAAATTGTCTAACTGTTGCTCTTTGTCAACTCTAATCTCTTTCTATTTGAAACTAAAACATATCCAATTACTCAATTTCGTATTATTTAAGAAATAATCATTAGTAATAATATTGTCTATTTTACAACCTTGATTAAATTATTGTACGTAATCAATAATTTTGGATGCCGTTTTTCTTGTAGACGATTAGCTATAGGAGTTTGAAATTACAGCTGTTAAATACTAATAAACATTTTATTTCGCTAAATAAAACTTTTTTACACCTCGATACCCTCAAGATATTGCTTTTCAAAATTTTCTAAAATTTTAATTTTTGGGTCCTATTTCCCAAAATGCAAACTTTTCGAAATTTCTGCAAATTTAGAACGATAACAGTAAAGATCATGTCATCAAAAAATATAATTATTTTTCTTAACTCATGCGATTCCAAGTACTTATTCGTCCAATTCAATGCAACCATTAATGCTTCTTTAAATTTTTATTTCTCATCCTAAATGTATGCAATAGTTTTATGTACAATTTAGTAACTAATTTAAATAACGTAGTAGATTACTTTTCAAAGCATTTTCACCTTTTGAAGGCATTCAAACCATTAGTTTCACCAAACTTTATTCATTTCTTATCATGTTAGTCTTGTCTTTGTTTGATTTTGATTAATGTTGTCTTTCACAAAATTTAATGTCTCTTAATAAAGTGAGGGAAATTCATACTTCCAACGGAGTAAAACGGAGTAGCTGAAACTTTTAAATAGTAACTATTTTATATGCTATGCTATTTTATTCTAGCAAGGCAGCTTTATTCTTGCGTAACACAACTTCCATTTAAATTAGCGTTCCTTTTCGAAACTCTTTTGGTATAATTTGAAGTATTATAAAAAGTAGCCAATTTTCTGGGAATTCAAATTGATTTTTGTGGCTAAAATTTTCGAATTTTTTAGTTATCAATCAAAAATAGCAGTTACCAAATTAAGGAATCTCTAATTAAAACCCATAATTCCTTTTTTATTATGTGCTGTGTGACAAATATTGGCATTATAATTTAACCACATTTAATTCAAGATATTAAATCAAAGTCCTAAATAAGAGTTAACATTGAGTTATAATAACTTTTGATTTTATGGTGACTAAATTTAACCACATATCCAAAATCTCAAAAAGAATATTTTATTGTCATAATATCTTTTCAGTATTAATAAAGATAGCAAGAGTAAAGTTAACATTCCATTCTCCACTATACTTCTTTATTTTACGAATCCTTGAAGAGATGTAAAAAGTCAAATAAATTTTAAAATTAGGAAATCAAATAATGAGATATTTATAAAGTATAAGGAAAAAGATAAAGTTTGAGCTACTTTTTTTGCTGTAGTGAAACTTTTTTATAACAATTTTAAGCTTTTTGTAATTTCTAAAAGAAACAAAACTTTAATATCCTCTTACAAAATATTTTCTTTTCTATTACTACTTTGTTCTTATTTTGATCTTAATGAAAACAGTTATGCCAAAAAATCTTTTAACATCATGTCCTACCATTAAAAATGTGAGCATGCTAAAATAATTAATAATATTAGTTAAGATTTATTTTTTTGTGTTGAAGATGTTTGAATTTTGAAAGATACTGTTAATCAAACTTATACTTTGTAAAATAGTACAGTTTACGCTAACAATAATTTAATTCCAAATCTCGTATATATATATATATATATATATATAGATCTTGAGGTCAATCTCTGATTAAAATAATCACATTGCATAAATTTTGGAAGAAAATCGAAGGGTAACAATTTTCAAAAATTTCATATTAGCGTCAAGGTTGAATTGTAATGGCAAATAGGTCCTTTTGAGTACGAGTACTTTTACTGTAACATTCTTGTTTTATCAAAGATCAATACCTACAGTGCCGAAGAAGAAAACCGCAAAATTACACTTCCAAATATTTAGAAAAATAGTCTATGACTTGGCTAAGGGCTACATAGCTACAATATAATAAAGTGTGAGTATTTTAGTACAACAAAATACTTTCCGACACCTACAAGCTTTGAAACTTGAGGCTTATCCGAGTATGGGAGAATTACTCGAAAAATTAGCAAGAAGCGGTTTCACTTCAAGTTAATTTAGAAGGTCAATCGAACAACTTGACATTTTTCATAATTTTTTTTGTGAAAATTAAAAAAATGATTTTGACCCCTCTGCGGAGAAGAATCTTTTAGGATTTACACAGATTAGATTCAGAAGTTTTTCAATAATTCTACTTACGTCATTTTTGGTAGATTTTCAGGAAATAGCTTTTTTTTTAAGTAATTTTATATTGTTCATTTTACATGGATAGTTGGTTTTAAGAAGTTGCTATAGGAATTGGGAATATTAAAATATTGCTTTTACAACTTTTTTTAACTTTAGAACTTAAATCAGTTGAGTTGTTTTCTTAAGCAATCTCAAACATATAAATTTTAAGAAGGTAATATTGTTCATTTCGATTTCCAACAAAGTTTTCATTGAAACTGACTCAAGTGATAGTGTAGGTCGATAGAGAATAAAAATGACATCAATGACATTTCTGTAAAATAAAATTATTTTTGGATTTTTGATTTAAGTACTTTCTCCCTGAAGCCATAGCTTTCGCTTTTACTATTCTGGAGAGCTAAAACTTTAGGAGATGGTAAAGAAACGTTAAAACTCTTGTGTACTTCAAAATAAAATGCATAAATTCATTACGTTCAATTAAGGTTTCAATGCTCTATTAGTTGGTTCAATACTTAAAATTTTTAAGAATGCACATCTTCAGTCACCTTATGATCTACCGTCATTGATACCGGCCCGGACACGTGATGTATTGTGACGGAAAGGATAAAATGTCTTGAAATCCTGTTTATTATAATATTATTGTTGGTTCTATTTAAGTAAAAGAATTAAAATTTGTGTTCAAAATGAAATTATGGTTCGGAGTTCATTCAGTAAAAGTTTCCAAATTTATTTAAGTTTTATATAAAAACTTCATTGTAAATTGCCAATTAATTTTGTCCATGACTGTACTCTTTTGTACTTAAATTCATTACAACCTAGTTTTATGTTCCTTTTATAGTTTTGTTTTTCTGATGAAGTCCATTTTATCTAAAATATTATCATTTGAGTGAGTTATAAGAACATTGATTTTTTTTTCTCATTTTCTCTTTCTTTTGTATGACATTATTCGACGAGGCTAAAACTTTTTCGCCCAGTCTTTGTTGTCTTTTTTTTTTGTGGAATTTTTGAAAAAAGAAGAGAAGACTTGAATGGGGCCCAGTCCAATATTAAAGTGGATAGGAAATCTGTTTTATCATCAAAATTACTTCGATTTCCTTTCATTTTGATTTCCTTTTATTTTTTTAGAAAAATCTTTAAATTGTTTGATTGTTAAATTGAACTATAACAAATTAATGAAAATAAAAGATTCAAGAATAAAGTAAAAAAATGAAGAAAGGAAAAACAAAGTAAAAAATGGCGGTAATAAAATTAAATTGTTTGAATGCTGCTGCTGTTGAAGTTTTTTTTTGTTTTTTTTTTTTTGGTATTTTGCTCTTTTTCTCGGATTAAATATTTACTCCTACAAAAGAAATGTAAGTATACGAACGTTCGTATGTATGTATGTGTGTGAGAGTAGATTATTATTACGTAATATAAGAAAAGGAAAATGTGGCTTGTTGTTTTTTTAGATTGCTTGTAGCATTGTGTTGTCAGCAAATTAAATGAGAATAAAAGTTTCCGTAAAAGAAAATATCATAAAATTTTTTTTAGTGAATATGCTTTTCCTAACAAACTCCAAAATGAATGACATAGTTATTAAAAAAAATATATATGTATATACAAGAAATTATGTTAACTGTTTATTAGTGGAAAAATAAGTATAATAGCAAATTAGTTCGTTCTGAGTTTTTGTTTTTGATTCAATTTTGATGAGTTTTGAAATATTTTAAATATTCTTTAATGTTATTTAAAGAAAATAAATTAAAAAGATACGTTCGACATTATTGGACATCTCAAAAAAGTTACTATCCTTGGTTATTCACAATCCTTGTTTATAAAGAAAGACTTGGTAACATTGTTGTACAGTAAATTCGTTATACAATTTAAAAATATAAAAACCCTACTTTAATTAAGCAATTCGATAAATTAACAATATTATTTATTTTGCTCAGTGCTAATGCTTTTAACTTCTACAGAAAGAAATTCGGCTTACTTTAGTGAATCGTTTCATATTTTTCTCTGAGTATTCTCTTGAATTGGACTTTCAAGACTTATTCATTACTTTTATATTATCGATTTTCGGTAATATTTTAACGTAATTCAGTAGACTTCAATGTAATTGAAAGTTAAAAGGCAAATTATTAAAATTTTAGATATAAGTACGAAAATTGTTATATGCGTAATCATAAAAATTTCGACATGTGTAACTATCAAGACTAAACTGGATAGAATAAACTTAGAATTTTTGTACATTTTTCATAGTTTTGGGTGTATTTTATCATATAAAATATAAGCCAATTCTCTTTAGTATTTTTTTTCATAATCTCAAATGCAAATTAGTTTGGTTTACGGTTTTACCATGTGATTTCGGAATTCCAGAAATTTTCCAGATTATTAAATTGCCATTGAAATTGGCATATCAATTGAGCGTGTAGATCGTTCTCCTACACTAGTTTCTTACGCGACCTCCTATTAACATCATTCAGCATTGGTTAGCACTAAAGTTGAGCGAAAATGTTAAAAAACGTCACTCAATGTTCAATTTTTCGAACAGATTAGTTAAACAAAACTTAAAAATCACAAAACAATCGCTTAAAATTCAAATACTTCTGCATTTTTGTTACAAAACATTTACACACATCCCTATATTTAAAACTGAATAACAAAATTGTAGATCAATAATCCATATTGTAGAATTTCATGTTGAATTTTTTGCAAGAAATGTAATGAAAAAATAATATTTTTCATATTGCGCCCCCATATATAAAATCGAAATATTTCTACAAATTTTAATAAACAACTTTGAATTTTCTAAATAAATTTCGAACTTCATTCAATTAAGTTATTAACAATAAAATTTTTGAATTTCTAAGTTATTTCATTGACCAAAGAAATTGCGAAATGTGCACTAAAAGTGGCATAACCACTAAAATAGAAAACAAAAATTAACCCTCAAATATGCTTTTATTAAATTCCATTTTTACCAAATCTAAGTTTTAACAACAACATATTGGATACTAAACTGAGTGCATATCTGAACGCATTTCTCCCTATGAATTTTATATATATGGAAGCAATATAATTTGTAAAAATATTGGGGAAAAAATCAACTTAATGCGAAAAAAAACCATTTCCTCTTTTACACATATTTCAAATTTATCCTTTGGTTTTTTTGCACATGTTTCAAATTCCCGATTATAGTATGGCAGTATTTTCAAGGACAAAGCTTAAGAACTTTTTATAACATATTGTTTAAAAATTGTACATATATAAAAAATATCAGTATGTAATTCATATTAAGTTACAGAGAATGTTGGTTAGATTCGGAATGAATGCTACATTATGAGTATTGAATCAAATTCTTATACATTTTTGTGGTGCATCGATCGTTGCGTTAAAGGAATTTTTGATGATTGGGTGAGATTTGCAGCATATCGTTGATGTAATTGATCTTCGCAAATCCATGCATATTTTGTGCACGCACTGAAACGAGAAAACGCATCGGGAGAGTTATGCACATTTTTATCACATTTATTGAATAAAGAAAAAAAAATTTCAGAATCGAAACTATAGCAATGGCTAATAAACACGCTCCCATAATAAAAAGTTTTACTAAATGAAAAAAAAATCCCATTAGAAGCATTAACGTTAACATTGAAAATTTTGTTAAAAAAATAAACTAAAAGTAGAAATTGTAAAACCATTTTTATTTTTTAGTTGTTCTATTAAAAGTTTCCATTCCAGTTGGCGGAAATATTTTTCTTTGAACAAAAAACAAAAAAAAATTTAAAACTAAAATAGTATTAAACGTTAAAATTCATTTCGCGTTTAATTTTTTAGTACATCCTAAAATGCTGTTCAGATTAGTGGTTTATTATTTTCATTTAAGAGTCCTTCATTGGTAATAATTACATTTAAGCACGTAATAACATAGAATCTGTATATATGTAATGTACATATCCGTATCTAGGAGGACATATGCATTTAGAGCATGTATGAATGCAGTGTACATTACACTAAGTATAATATTATATTATATTGCTTGATGGTCTATAAATAATCCTTTCAGATTTAACATTAAAGAATATTAAATTTTGTTTCAATTTCAGAATTATTTGCCAATAATATTATGTATTATCTCCTTGTGAAGTTCCTTCGAAATTTTGCATTCAATTCATGAATATTTGAAGCTAATCTAAGCATTAAAAATTGTTTATTAAATTATTGAGATTTTTTTAAGGAAATTACTGAACTATGAAATTTGCAATATCTTACGTAATACACGTTTAACGTCAAAAAATTTAAGATTTACCTAAATCAGCTTTTATATGGTCATGAAATTTTGAATAACGAGACACTTTCAAAATAAACTTACAGGGTAAATAGGCCTCCCTTTGCTATAGGAACAACCTCCAGTATTGTAATATGATATTGAAATAAATAAATTTTCTGAACGAAGTTGTTTTTCGATAATAGATACGTAATTAAGTTAGGATTAAGGGTGCATATTATGGGGTTATATAACCTAAAATGAAAAAATCCCTTAAGCATAAAGTTTAATAAAGTATTAATATAATAATTACATTACATATACATATGACATAACTTGTTGCGTTTGCCTTAGAGTTTGAAAAATGCATACTTTAAAAATTACAAGAGCCAAAAAAGTTTTTCTTTAATTCGAAAATTACACTCGTTTGTGTTAATTATTTACAGAATAAAAAAAATTGGTTTCAGAAACTACCTATGATAGCATTGTGTACATTGCGCACGAATTATATAAGCATATAAAATGTAAACTGTTTTTGTAAACTGTAACTGTAAAGACAGTTTTCCTCACTTTTTTGTATTTATTATATACAAGAGTTTCTTTGTAATGCTAGTCCATAGTGGTATACATGAACTCTATATATGTACAACTATGGACTATTTCTACTAAAAATTTTATGCCCACTATATTAAAAAAATATTAAATCAGAAGTTAGAAATATTAATTATATTAATTTTTCTCCAATAAAAATATTTAAATTCGAAAACAAATTCCAGCCTTTAATGAAGTTTAAAATGCATAAGAAGATTTAAGACGATATACTGAACGCACACAAAATTTTTTAAAGTGTTAGTGAAATATTGTTGTAAGTCAATATTTTGTTATTATAATATATGTAAGTAGAGCTGGTCTTACAATTATAATAAAAGGAAAAATTATTTGTTAAGTGCTTCATTATTTTAATACAAATATTTAGAGCCGCATAAAACAATGGGCAATAGTATACCCTAAAAGTAGTTGCCTCAACAATAAGTTGCTGAAATACTTATTCATTTTGTTATTATTCATACGGATTTTTTTAAAACCGCAGTTGATATAATATTCCGAGTACAGATTAATAAATGTGCATACTTTTGGGAATAATACAATTGATCTTTAGATACAATCAATTTTTAGTTAATACTTTAAAGTCAAAGTTAAAGTTATAAAACTATTACATGTTTTGCCTTAACAGAAATTTACCGAAATTACCAGAAACCGCCGATAAAATCTTTTTTTTAATTTTGAATGAAAATTCGCATTCACATTCTGGAAAACTTTGACCCAACTATATACGATCACTTTCATTACTTACAACATTAACCCTTACTAAAAACAAAATTTTACAATTAATGTAGATATTAATTTAATTAATATGTTTAATTAGTAATGAATCCAAAAAAACCAAAAAATATTAACAAAAATTTTTGAGAAATTTCGAATTTTGTAAAAAAAAATTAAAAAAAAAACAAAAATTCTGACTTTGGCCAGCTGTATCTCAAAAACTACGGCTCAAATCAGAATAACTATAAGACCAGAAATAAAAAACAATCAATCAAACAAGCTCTGAAGTTATAACCACTTATTTACATGCAGGAAAATTCTTTTTTCAACAGGCAGCTCGAAAACAAGTATATCTGCACCCTCACCCATAGAATTTTTTGATGGAAATTGATCAAAGAATCATCCCTGAAATTATTTGCCATGTTATGCGAAATACCCTGTATAACATAGAGAAAAGCGTAAATTCCTTGCTGTTTTCACAAAAGTTATATTAATAAACAAAATTTAACTTAAAATTTAATTATAGCTCAACTAAAATTAGCTAAATTAACTTATCAGTAGGCTATTAAAAGCAAATAATAGACATATCGAATTTAGAGAAATAAAATTCTGAGTTGCAGTGATGCGTTAATATTCGTTCCATAACAAATCGTAACCGTAAAAATCTAAATAACTAAAAGATTAGACTTAAATCCGGTGTAAAGATTTCAAATTACATTTTAATTCCATTAATTTTATTTAATTTTGAAAAGTTTTAACGCAAGTAATTCAGCCTGAATTTAAAAGTTTTTCTTAATTTTTTCGAAAATAATGCAAATTTTATCCAATATATTCAGTTTTTACCTCAGAATGCTTGAAGTCTAAGTATTTAAATTAGTTATAAATAAAACTTCATATTTTTTGAAAAAATAAACTTGGGCTAAAAGTAAAACAAAAGTTTGTTTTGGCGGAATTAACAATATTTTTTAATTTATGCAAAAAGTTACTAAACTTTCAACTCACTGTTTAAGAGAAATTTGAATTATTTGAAAACCAATAACTCTTAATGTCTACATTGTTGTATCGTCTCCCTATTCAGTTTCTCATTAAAAGAAGCGAGTCGTTATTTTTCTACACAATAATTTGTTAACGAAATATAATTTTTAGAACTCGATGAGATCACAGATTTTTGAGGAGAGCGGAGGGGTAGATTTTAAAGAAGAGTAATGAAACTAATAAGCTAGCATTATTTCGCAATTTAATTGGAAATGTGCTTAAAATAATGTTTATGTGTATAAGAACACAAATGTATAATTTTTTTGTCTAAAACTTTACCTGTGTTGACATTGCATATTAACGCACTGTCATCTTTTATCACAACCACTCCAATGAATATTTTTCAATCATTTTCCAAAAACTTTAACATTTTATAAAAAAAATTTAAATTTCATATGTAAAAATTTGAATGAAGGTTCATATTTTAGTGCATTCATTAAGACGGAGTGGATTAATAGTGAAAACATCAACAACAATATAAGAAAAAAATTAAAAAAAATTTTATCGCAATCAGCAGAAGCTGTTCTATTTAAAACCTTGTATATAAAGAAAAAAACATTTGAAAAGTTTGCATTCAATCAAATGTGCACATTTCATACATTTACAAGACAATAGTGTTGAAATGCCGAAAAGAGCTCAAATTATATAATTTTTTTGTTACATTTCGTTACTGTCAAAAAAATGTAGTTTACTGTTATCCTAGAAAAAAAAATAGGGGCAAAATAACGTTGAAATTTTATAAAAGTAAATTAAATCAAGTAAATCCGTAGAAATACTCAATAAAATTTTTTAAAAGGTACTTGTAATGTGCAAGCAATACATTAAGGTATCCTATGTTCTTTGAATTATTGTCGAGCTATTGAGTCCAACTTGTTAACAATTCTTTAGTTTTATAATAAATAAATTGTTATTTATAAACTACTCATTTAAGATGAATTGAATTTTATTTAATATTAAACTTTCATTGAACATAAAGCAATATTGAAAATTTAGAAAAGGGCTTTTGAATTTCCAGTTTATTAGCATTTTGTTCGTATAACAAAATAACACTTTTGTGCTCTTGCATTTTGTCGGGGTCACTCTTTTACTTTTATCTTCCATCACTTGACAATTCAATAAATTTTTCATTTCGTTTTTTATAAATATGAAAATTGTGTGAAAAAATAAATAATTTTTTATCGGTATAAAGCAGAATGTTAAAGGGTTGGTCGAAGAAGTAGTGGCACAGAACTTTTGGGTTAATACGAGATTAAATAGATTCTTTCATTCAAAATTTTACTTTATTACTATTTTACTACTTAAGTATTACGAATTGTGGTTATTTTTCTTTTGCTAAGAATTGCAATTTAAAAGTTTTTCGTATTCTAAAACGAAATTTTGAATGAATATTGATTGACATTTAACAAATTTGAGATTTTATATCAAATTTGAAAAAGTGTTAAAGATTCGTGACTCTTAAAAATCCGCTCATTTAAATATAAATTCAATTTATTTTTATAGAACGTAAAAACCATGACACAATAATTTTGTTTTAATTCAAAATTATTACCTCGTTATTACAATAGATTTTCTCATAATCACCAATTTATAGTTCCACAGTCCCCGAAATTATAAAAAATTTTTTATATATGCCCTTGACAGATCATTAGCTACTAACTGTAGCTAATGATACACTGTTGTCGAAATTTGATATTATCACTTCGGAATCTCAAATTGAGCAGAGCGGCGATGTCGTTACCGCCGAGAACAGTAGAAAAGAAAGTAAGATAGGATTTCATTTATAGTCCATCATAAAATTATAAACAACTTGCTTTTGTTAAACGCTTGCCGCATCTTGTATTTTGGTATAGCTAATTTTCAATATTATAAACTTTAACAATTTCCGTAACAACATCCCAAAATATTAATAAAAAACATAATGAAGATAAACAAAAATGAATAATTTTATTTTATCAACAAACATGAATTCTTCAAATAGATCCTTGAATGCAAAAAAAGTAAAAGAAAAAAAAAACAAAAAATTTACTATATTAATAAAACTTAAATTTATAGATCTCATAATTTAAAGTAAAATATTACTGTATATGCCATATAATATAAAAGAAAAGTTCAGTACATTTGCACAAGATACAGAACGGATGTTATACTAAAAAATTTTAAGCTCCGGATACAGCTCTCATACAAAAAAAAAAAAAACAAAATTTTTAAGATAATTTTTCCTAAAATATAAAAGAAAAAGCATGATGCAAATAAATCAAGTTAGTGCATAAATTTCGTTAAAAATTCTCTTCAAAAATTTTATGATGCACTTAATACAGAGCTCGAAGCATTTTAATGTTAAACTTACAATATTTTTTGTTTTTCCGGCACAACAAAAATAAAGAAGAAATTTCGAATTTGAGAATAAAGCAATCATTTATTTACGAAATAAATGGAGCTTAACGCAATCAGTAGAGTACATGAAGTAGAAATTTCAAATAGAAAAAAAATTAGGAAGCCAACTAAAATAAGTGCTAATTTTTCAAATTAAATAACATTTAGTTTAATTTGACCATAAATAAAATTGGGTCAATCCAATAGTTTGTAACGTAGGACTTTTCCCTTGAAAAAGTGGTTTTAAAGACAATCTAGGTATATAACACATTACTAAAATTACTTTCATTCTTATACGAATAAATTCAGGATGTGACACAAAAAAAATTGAAAGAGGCATTAATATTATGCTCAAACTTAATAAACGAACTGTATGAATTAAGAAAAATAATTATATTTTTTAATGCCATGGCATATACTGTTGGCCATTTACATTTATAAAAATGTTGAAAATCTTACAATTTCGCAAATATAATGTGCTAAAACTCGAATTTGACATATTTAGAGAGGCGATTACTTGGAAGGTGTTATAGGTGGAAAAAAATTTTATTCCAACGAGATGAGCTGTTTATTAGTTCAAATTCCTACAGCTTGCTTTCTAGAACAAAAAAAAACTATATCAAAACAACTGAGAAAACGAATTTTGGATAATGGTAAATTTTAACGGCCATTTTGTTTTTTAAAGTTCATCTATGGCGTATCGCGGTAGAAGTCCGTCAGTATTATTCTACCATTCCAAAAATTTTAAAAATGTTTATGATTTCGCTACAATAAATGACATTTATAGGATTTTAGGGGGTTATAACATTTAGGCTTGTTAAGCATTTTGAGTTCTTTTTAAGTTTTTTTTATTAAAGATAAGGATAATAACAGTAAGTACAAAAATATAAGACATCATAAATTAATATATTTGACCTATAGCCCAAATAACACAAACAATTCCAAATTAGCTTAACTGAATGAACCACATCAAAATTTCAATTTAGTAACTGTAAGGTTTCGTTTGCATGTACAAATTTAATATTAAACATACGACATTATCTGATAACTGTTTGCTTATCAGACTGAAATTATCTGATGGGGCTTGGATTTGACCTTAAAACTTAATAATTAGAAAATTATAGCGAATATAAAACTCAGCTGATCGTAGTTCAAAACTCCCACAAAAAATATCAAACAGAATTTCCACATACAAGGCTCACTAAACTCGGATAAAATCATAGATTTTTCCGTATATGTGAACATTACATAAGAGATTTTGTAACTGAAGCAATAACTTTTTACAGGAAACACAGAAGCTATACAATTTCTGCAGCTATTCGAGTTCTACATTAAATGAAAATTTCAATTTTTATTATTGTAGCTCTCTAACGACAAATAATAGTTTTTGAATCTTTGGAAAATATTAATAGTATAACTTCATTCTTTGAAATTAAATAAAATTTTTTAAGGTAGTTATTAACATTGTAACCCGTTTTCAATATGATTTTTACAATAATCTCTCTTAGAGACTTGTTTGTCTAAATGTAATTTAATTTAGAATAAATTTATGAACTCAGCACAAAAAAATCACAAATTTTAAAAGAGAAGATAAAAAAAAACAAGTGGATTGTGAAACAAGGAAAAGGATAATGCAAAAGGACATGCTACAAAAGATTACAAATTCGTTTCTTTCCTAAGTTTCTGCTTTTTATTTTTATTGGAAATTCTTTCAAGACACGATTTTGCAATATTTTTTTTTTTCATTTTGAATTCAATTTTTATCTTTTACTTTGAAAATGCATAAGAGAAATATACAAAATAATATGTGTGGGTGTATATTCATGAACACGAATCCTACACACCTATTATTTTTGAAAAAAAAAATCATCACTTCTATTCTACAATGTTTTTCTATTTATACCTTTGGTTAGTCATGGATAAAGATTAAAGTACATTATCTAAATTATTTCAGAAGCATGTTTAAGAATTCCAAAATGAAAATATTTTTTCTGTTCCTTCTTCCTGTTAGGATAAGTGTTAAAAGTACAATGAGAAAAATAAAAATTACGATGTACGAAAGATGTTTTCAGTTATTTTTGGGCGTTTTTGTAATATTATTATTCTCTTTGTGATGGCACCGTATAAATTCATTATAATATATGTATAATATTATATTTGGTATACATGAAAGATCTAAATTACGTATGTATGTGAAATTAAAATTAAGGTCATACAGAAATGGAAGAAAAAAACATAATTCGACATTTTTTTCTTCTTGATTCGTGATTTTCTTCTATATTCGCAATTCCAGGATAAAAGAGCTTGATGTTAACCGCATATGTGGAGCTGGAATAAAATTAAAAATATGCGTGATGAGTTTATTTTCAATTTCAAGAAAATTTCAAAGTTCACTCAGGAAAATTAATTCATCAATTCATTGCATTTTCAAAACCAATGATTTTTCAAGTTAAGTACACAATAAAAGATTTCAAAACTCATCTGAAAATCTATTACTCTGAAATTTCTTCTCTCGAGGAAGTCGGAAAAGTTCAATTTGTTGGGTCATTTCTCCATTCATTTGTTGAGTCATACTTTGTATTTTGTTTTCCATTTCAAGTATATATTCTTATAAACTTCTAAATTTCACCGTGTCCCAGAAATAAAAATAACAGTAAATTTCATCAAATTGCTAACTTCTCCAATTTCAAAAAATTTTACTTCGATATTGGTTTTTAAGAAAATAGATTCGACCGAAAGAAATATTGTTCATAGCGCTACTCATATAGACCTACATTTTTGTAATCAATTGTTTTTTGGTGAAATTTATAAAATAGCGATAAATTAAAATAAAAAGGTAAAGACACTCGCCACAAGTTCTTTCGAGCAATTTAATTTTAAGATAAGCGCATTTAAATGACAATTCTTTGATTAACATTCCCAAAAATATTTATTAAGTAAGGCTTTAATTACTTTTTTATTTTTGTCTTAGTTGGCCGATAATTTCAACTTCTGTGTGAAGTATTTACATTTTATGTAATAAGCTTTTGAGAATTCCTCAAATGATACTCCTCTGAAACAACTAACCTTTCTTCTGCAAGCATCACAGAAATAATAATATCAAGTAGTTGTTTTCCAAATCTAAAGATTTTCCACAAGATCTTGGAGATAAAAATATTAAATAAAGAATTTTTTATCCACGATTTTAGTTTTAAAAAGAATTCTTCATCATATTTTAAGAAAATTTGTAGTAAAAAATTTTAACTCTGGTTTAAACATGTAGAAAACTTAGAGGTTTGAGATTAGTTCTTTAATATATATATATTAGCATGTGCTGGCGGGAGAAATAAAGACTCAAAAATCATTGAAACGAATCTTTTTTTGAATTTCATAAATTTTATTTCAAATTGGATCGTAAACATTACTCATATATTGTTAAAAATCTTTATTTCAGGAAATCTGAATTAGAATATTTCCCAAAATCCATTTAGTGAAATTTTTTTACTTTGTTATTTAAATAACAAAAAAGTTAACTTTTCCATTTAAATTCAAATATTCATTTGCCCCCTATTCTCAATTGTAATGAAATTATGACATAAAGTAAACGAAAATATTTCAAAATTTTCAATAAATTTTCAAAAAGACGAAGGGTCTGTTTTAGTAGGTATGCATTGATGCTAATTTCAATTTCCTTTTACAATTATAATATAAAAAAACAAGTTAAATAATTTCAAGAAATTACTTCAATTTTCTCATTTTTTAAAGAAAATAGTTTCAAAAGAAATCAAATTCATTTTCATTAGCCCTAAAAACACAAAGAAAAACAAAAATATTAGCTTTCAAGTTTTTGATTCATATTGATATCATAATGATATCAACATGAAAACATAAGAAAAACGGAAATTGCCCTCTCCTAAATAAAATGGATGCGACTCCAGAGAGTTCACTAAAGCAATGTAGTCTGGCATTAATTTTGCTCCTAATTGCTTATTTATGCGATGAATTTTTTTTTTTTTTATTTTTAAAGAAATGCGATAATTTGATGAAGAAATGAAAATTCTTTGAAAAGAATCTTCTTTTTTCTCTAATTGAATAATACAGTAAGCCATAGGCAAATCGAACCAGTATTGAAATTAAAAGATATAACAAATTTTCCTATGTGGATGCAAGGTTACTCAATCCTAAAAGCGAAAATTAAAACTACTAGAAACAGTTATGACTCTAGAGCAGAAGTATAGAATTCCACAAATTGAAGAATAAGAAATTAACTAAACAAAAAACAAATAGCTACTAATACTAATTTTAGAAGACATAATATATAAATATTTGTTCTAGAAAATAATTATTGCATACTTATAGGAAATGAGCTAAAGAATAACACAGCTAAATAGCAAAAATTCTTATAGAGAGGGATAATTTTCAAAATTATATCGTCCCAGAAAAAAATCACAATTCTACAAGTACATTATTTTGGTTGGGATCATATAAATATGCAAAAGAACTTGAAATTTAATCAAATTTATAAACATTATGATTTCCCAGAAAAATTACCAACACATTTTGTCGAGATGTAAGCAATTGGAAGTTGACATTGCTTACTAAATCTATTGTAATCTAGCCCATTCTACCTAAACAATAAACTTTTATGAATTAAATTTTATAAATTTTTTTAACAGGGATGATATTTTTTTCCGATCTGTATCAGAAATTTTTTTTATTCTGCCGGAAGTTAGAGAAGCAACATATTTTTCTCAAAACTTTTCTAATTAATCACAATTTTTGAATCGTTATAATAGCAGCAAAATGTACGTAAAAAAAAAACATCTTTTGTTTTATCAAAACAAAATTTATTTATTGGATAAAATGAAGAACACAATATCCTTGTGCAATATTGTTTATATTTTTTTTCTCAGTTATACAATTTTCATTATTTGTTTTATATTATTAAAAATTAAAAAAAAAAATACAAATGGATCAAAGCAAAAAACGAAATGTAATTTTACATCTTGGTGTACGAACAGAAAAAAATGTAATGTTAGTACTGAAAGGAAAAGTGGTTGATGCATCAAGCATAGCACACGTAATATAAAATTCTACTATAGTAAACACATCTTGTGTCACACAAACTATTATCACATTTTTGTATACAGTATTGCATTAATATCCTTGCTTAATAAATGACATGGAATAAGAGTTCTAGAAAAGAGAAATATGAGTAAATTTTTTCTGGTATCGCACGCTTTTCTCTTTCATTTCTCTTTTTTTTTTCTTTTATAATTTACAAAACAATTTGTGATACTATTAAAATTTTAATTAATTTTTTTTTTATTTCTGCTACGATTACATTTTGTACTTAAGTTCAGATTTTGAGAGTTCGACAAAAAAAATTGAAAAAAAAAAAATATAAAAACACAAACATGCAATTAAAAACTTTTCGAAATTAAAAAATACACTTTTCAGTTTTCATTTTTAAAGCAAAAAAAAAAGAAAATGCATATGGAATAAAAGTTTTCCCCACCAATATTAAGATAGCGGATCGTTAGTTTGAGATAAGTTCGAATTCTTAAAATTTTAATGACTATTCGAAAATTTGAATAGCGAATTTAGAGCTTTTTTTAAAAAAAAACTCTAAATGAACCGATTTGACTCGGACAATGTCTAAAAATTTCCGAAGATTGTAACATCAAAATTCTAAAAACACATATGATAAGTTTCTCATCAACATTTGTGTACAAACTATTTTTCTTAAAAGATATAGCCATTAAAAGAATAAATTTGGGGGCATTATTACACGAGTAGAGTAACAAACTGAAAAAACAATATTGTTGCAAAAACCGTTTTCACAAATTTCATATTTGTTCGAAAAATTTTCAAATTCGCAAAACGTACAGTTTTTGCTTGCAAGAGTAAAATAATGTTCAAAGATTACTAAAAATGTAAAAATTTCTTATGAGAATTCGCTTTCCCTCAAAATAATATTATGACAGGCAATTAAGACATTTAAGAAAGAACATAAATTTCAAAAATTTAAACTCATTGATTTTGGAAAATTCGCCCGAATTAATTAAATTATTTCAATTCGAAACAAAGCAAAAGCAGGTAAAAAATTGCAACTAAAGGTTCTTTTTCCGAATATATGGTTCCGATGTTTTGCCAAACGAATGAAAAGAAAACACAATTTCTTACAACATAAAAAATGTTAACACATAATCTTCGATTTTTTAAGATATTAAGGTTAACGTATTCCATGTAACTCAGTTCCGTTTGAGCATATAAACAGCTGTTACTGATGCAAAAATAAATTTCTCATACCAAGCATTAACATTTTTCTTTAAGTAGGTACAATTCATTCGTGTATACAGAAAAAAACTCTTCTTCTTATTTTTAGATTTTCATATATCCTTTTAATATTATAAAGATATAACATAAATTTCCTTTAGGGGTTACCAACCTTTAAGATTTTTTTTTTAAAAAAAATTAAACAATCAAAGAAATTAAACATAAGAGCTATATAATATTGTATGAGTAATGTATGTGTATTCTTTTTCGTTCTTCCTACACAAAGGAAATAAAAAAAATGTATTGTGAATAAATTTCAAAGAGCTTGTTTTGTTATACAAGAGTGAACTAATGTCATAATAATAAATTACAAATGACATAAATAATATTAGGAATTTTCTTCTCTTTTAAATTTTTATACTTGAATTAGAACATTTTCATGGAATTTCGCGGATGTGCAACATTAATGTCAAACTTAATTTTAGTCAGTTTGAGCCGTAAACAATTTTATTCCAATTAGCATATGAATTCCCGAAGAATATGAGTAGACCAGCTTTTGTTTTTAATTGAATCTCACTTTTTGTAAAACTTTCTCCTAATGTATGTATATTCTTCACAATATTTACCTAAATTTAACACCGTTTGCTTTATCTTCAGAAAAAGATAACTAAAAATATTATTTATTGAATGGCGTATACAAACAAATGATAAAAAAATTTAAATGAAAATCATAAAACTATAATTCTTTTAAATTTGAACCTGACTTTCAGAAATTAAGAAATTTTTATTCAGGTTACATCTCATTTTCATATGAGATTTCCCCTCTTATTATCATAACACTTTTACATATGGTAATACACTTTCATATCTGGCAACTCTAAACAATTTTTATACTAAAAAAAGTACATGAATTAAACAAAACTCACACATAAATAGAGTAGAATGACAATATTATTGAACAGAACAAAATAATAGCTATACGTGGAAAGTAATAATGGAATAAATAAAATATAATTTTTTTATAGTATTACAGGATATTATACCAAAAATGTTGAAAATACAAAACCCATAAGCATAGCATTTAATATAGAAAATATTTAATCCTTATATTCAATATTTTTACTACTTGTGTTTTCCTTTTCCTTTTTATTGGAATGAGTTAATTAACTATCAACAAGGATATTGATAATTATATTGCATACGGATATTATCAATATGTACATAATAATATAATAGGTACATGTAAATATATGCTTAATAATAAAGCTGAGAAAGTAATGAACGAGAAATTCAATGGTGCAACAAGCATTTTCACTCCACACTGATTTTTAATTCATTTTATAATGTGTTGAACAAATAAGGGAAAAATTAAGTTAAAAGTTATAGTATGGCAAATATTAGTGAAAATTTTCATCGTTTCAATTTTCCAAAAGATTTGAATTTAACAAGAAAAATAAATTAATACAATAGTGTATTTTGGGCGCATTTCAATATTTTAGAGACTGTCGTCATCATTATTTTAGAAAAAAGGCCTCTGCAAATAATTTTGAGTATATTTGAAATAAATTTTTATAAAAAATTTAAATTTATGAAAATAGAATAGAAAAACGCAAACAAGAGGGTGAAAGAAACCGGCTGTACCTGCGAAATACCGATTGTACCTAAAAGGTCAATAAATCGGAATACGGTAGAAACGGCTTATACTACAAATTTACAAGAACCTTATTTGTTCGAATATTAAACCAAAACGAACATTAACAAATTTTGGAATATCTGTGTTTTTCTCTCTTCTTTTCGAACTTAAATTCGGTTTTAAGATTATTATCTTGGCTTCTTTTTTGTAAGCTTTTCGCTATAAAATTGGAAATACTACAGTTTTCGGAACTCACAAAATAAGACAGACTTAACTTTTTAAGTTAATTAAACTTGCTATTGGTTGTCAGCAGTTTATGCATAGAATATTTTCGTCTTCATATAAGTTTACTTGTATTATTTTGGAAACAAGTTGTTTTTAATAAATTTCTTGTATTTTTGATAAATGTATTTGAATATCTGAAAATTTCACTAGAATTACGCGCCTAGAAATATTCTTTTTTAAAACAAGCCGAAATGGTGTCGAAATAAGAACAAATTTCAAATTTTTAATTTTCAAATTGAACGGATTTTTATAAGGCATTGTCGAATAGACTGATCAACAGTCTTCACAAAAAATATATTTTTTTTTACTTTTATTACTTGTGTTTCATTGAAATATTTTTATCCAAAATTTATGCATAAAAACATGGTGTTTTTCAATTATATGACTTGTCCTTGGATTTTCCTGCTATAATGTTGAGATTTATAATGAATTGTAATAAATATTTACAGAAATAATTAAAGACGAAAAAAAAACATGTTATGTCATGTAGTTTTGAAAAAAAATGTAGAACAATGTCGTTTAAATATATAGCATTTAATCAGAGAAAATCGATTTTATTTAATGGGACAGACATTTTGTCTGTGTCTACATTACAGTAGATGAAAGACGAGAATTAATTTATTTTAACAGGTAAGTAGACTAGTTCTATTGTTAAATATGTAAAGTTTCATCAAAATCAGTTCAATCAACATTGAGATATACAGGAGTGCAGAGACAGACAGCCAGACAAATATAGAGACATTTTTCTAAAAATGGTTAATTTATGCTTCAAACATGATGCAATGCATTTCAGCCGGAAGCTTGATTTATAAAACTTGATGCTGTCAACACTAACTGTATGCAATATAGTTGGTGAAAATAGTATTTCAAACCCGTTTTAAAGATTTACTAAGAATTGTTATCAGCATTATATTAATGCTAATTCCTTAAACACGTTCTATTATCTTTGGAGAGGGACAAAGTGACATTAAAATGATTATGCTGCACAGTTGAAAATATGGTCCCTGTTACTTTTACTTATTTGTAAAATTTGAATTTTTGACGCTTTAATTTTACGAAACCGCAAGCTTTTTCAAATTTCTATAACCGCAAAAAGCTAACGGTAAATTCCGTAACTTTAAAATATAATTATTTTTCTTAACTCTTAAAATCGAGCATTATCTCGAGTAACTCTTAAAATCGAGCAATTAACCCTTAAAATCGAGCATTATGTTAAGCCTTCTTTAAATTAATTTTTGCTTTATTTCAAAGACTGCATAAATCGTTCATCCTAAATATATGCAATGCATGATTTAGGATAAACGATAATGACCAATTGATTTAAAAGGAAGTTAGAAGAGGTCGATGCAATAGGGCCGAGATTACCAAACGTGTTAAGAATTAAAAAAACATCAGTATTCTTCAAATAGGAAATTTTATGTACATTAAAATAAAATTTAAAATTATAAAATTATTTAAAAATTCTACTGAAATTTTCTAATTTCATTCTAAAATCAAAAGGGGTTCTATTTACGAAGAATGTATTTAATTCGTCTTTTGTTTTTATCAAATTTTTATAGCAGCCTATTTATAAATTCAATTAATGTTTGTATAAAGACTTTATTGTGATCTAAATCTAGCTAGCCCATAAAATGAAGAATTATTGCTTCCTTTAAGAAAAATACGTATTAATTAAACAACTACCAGAGGTTTATAGAAACCAGAAGTTATAGAAAGTAAAGCTTACTTTAATCAAACTAATTCAGAAATTAATTAAAGTAAAATTCAATATTTATCAAAAAATATCGTTCAATTAAAAAAAAGAATGTCTACCAAGGCATTTGATAAAAACGTAAAAATACAAAAATATTTTTAATAAATTATTAAAAGAAGAACTTTAAAACATTTAAAAATTTAATTTCAACTATCATATTGAAAAATTAACTTTAAAATTTAACGATCAATTCAAAAAAATGTGTGTACTATAACAATCTGTAGGGATAACCTCAAATTTTCTGCTGCTTCACCTCTTAGAAAGTACTTGCGTGCACACACAGACAGACAGTCCAACATACGGACAGGTTGACAAAAATAGTTTATTTACACTTACCTACACCATGGTGAAGTGCGTTCCAACCGAAAACTCGATATGCAAAATGCGGTCAGTAAAAATACTCTAAATGTTTTTTAAAATAAATGAATTTCTAATGGAAAGAATGTTTTCTTCAACAAATAATCCATGGACTCGTGTAAGACGATTCTCTTTACAAATCAAACGTACTGCATGCGTTTGTGCCAACAAGTTGGTACACCCCCAACAAAAAATTTCTTCTTGCAGTTTTGAGTGGTATAATGTATAATAAACCATAGATGTCAGTTTTCTTGAAACCTTCAACGTTTACCTGACATAATTGCCTAATTAGGCAATAAGAACAATTGTTCTATATTTAACATAAGCAATTTTTCAAATAAAAGGTGTGATATGAGCAATCAAATCTAAAACTAACCCTAAATATACCTAAAAGAAGAAACTAATTTAATAATAAAGCCATCAGAATGGCACAGAACGGAGTTATTTATTTATATATCGGAATTATTATAAGGGATAACGTGAAAACTTTGAACGATTAGGAGAGTGAAAGGAAAAATTATAGTAATGTGACATATTTCCAGAAAACTCGATTTAAGTAATTTCATTATGTAAGTTTACATCATTTAAGACTTAATCTTTTTAATTAAATAATCAATTTAGATTTAGCACTTAGGAAATTCTGGGTGGCGGTTACAGAATAATAAAATTTAAATTTTAATTCCAAGAAAATGTTGAAAGTACCTCAATTAAGATAAATCACTAAAAATATCAACAACCTCTGTCTCGCATTTTATTGTGCTGATCTCGACAGAGTGAGTGAAAGTTATGTGATTTACGTAGACCGCTTTAGGGAACCAAAATTTTACTTTGGCACTGATTAATAAATTACTATTAATTTGTTCGGATACTGATAATATAATATTAAAGAAAAAAATATTAAAACGCTAAAATCAAAAAATTTGTTCTTGCCATTAATTTTAAATAATAGAAAATAAATTAATATTTTTGATTTTCGCCTCGGTATCACGAAATTTCTTTTATTAAATTTTCATCCATAAATTATATTTAAATTTATTCCATTTAAATTTAAATTTTCATACTGATATTATTTCTGGGAAAAAAAAAAAGAATTTCTGCGAAATAAAATTTCATTGTATTATCTATAAAATTTGTTTCGACAATTAAATTTTAAATTGATAGACTTTTGACAGGAAAAGCCGCAACCATTTCAATAATTACGAAAAATAATTAATAGAAATTGTAATATTGAAAATATTTCATATAGGTATTGAATTTTCCAATTTATTATCGATTATCAGAAACTTTAATTGCATTTACTTATATTTTTATGTGATTTAGGTTAGAAAATTTTACTGTAAAGGGTTAAAAATTTTTTTTTTGAAATTTAATGAGGAAATTAATCAAAATTTTATTATCTAGTCTACAATTATAAAAACAATAAAAAAAGGTTTTACACCTTTACTAAAAATAATTTAGTAATACCATAATGTTTAAAATTCAATAAAATAATCCGGGCAAACTTCTCCAAATTAAGATTGAAAATAGAATTTTAATGTTACTAGTATTTAATTTAACTATTGAACATTAGAAACGAAATTGATTATTGAGAAAACTAAGGAACATCACATTTCGTCTTCATTTGTTGAAAATGTATTAAAAAAATTCACATTTCAAGCTAACAAATTCAATGCAAGCGTGGATTTTTACTAATGCAATTGATATAATGAGATAACGATTAAAAGAATGGTAATATCCTATTGTTGAGAGATAATTATCAAAAGCTTTGAAGTGACTATTAAGCAATAATTTATTTTGCAAAATACACACACAATAATGCAGGAAAAACGAGCAAGCAAAGGTAGAGGAATAAAAATTCAGGTAGTTGGGATGAATATTTTACATGAGAAAAGTGAAGAAAAATATGACCATGCGATGTAATACCGAAAACACATTGCAAAGCTGTAGACATTCAAATTTTGTTCAGAGACTTTTTTTTTGAAATTTATAAAAAAAAATTATCGATTATATCTATTTACAAATTAGAACTCAAAAAAAAAATTGCTTTTTAATTCTTACTGATTTTGAATCTTTTCATTCCACGAGTACCAATGACTTACTGTTCCACAATTCCACAATCGGAATTCCACAAATTTTTTGTTTTTTTAAAGTAAATTTCTGTGTAAATGACACAAACAATAAAAATAAACATCGAATGAATATTGATTACATCTACCTAACAATGTTATATAACGATAGCACTTAGTTTAGTAAATATTTTTTGAAATGTTAAAATGAACAATATCAGAGTCACCAAACTCTATATCAATTTGGCAAAATGTCTTACGTTCCTTTCTTCTGAGTACGCTGAGAAATCTGAGAAATACAAAATGAAAAGAAACGAGGAGGAGTTGAAATTTTGTTATACTCATACGAAACATTTAATCCCGTAAGATACCCGTAAGAATCATTTCAAGGGTTGAACTGTAATTGCCACACTGTTTCACACGAAACAGCCTGTTTTTTTGTAAGTATAGCCCTATATTATGCATATATGGTAGTTACCACATAAACTCATACAATTTTAAAGATTTTTACTGAAAATAAAGTTGGGTCAAACCAATGGTTTGTATGGTAGCACTTTTCCCTTCAACAAGTGAAAATTCTGCTTTTAAATACAGTCTATGTATACCTATCCACACTATTAAAATTATTTTTATTCATATACAAAACTCTTTCTAGGATTGCATATAATTAGGATGAACGATTTATGCAGTCTTTGAAATAAAGTAAAAATTAATATAAAAAGGGGTTAACATAATGCTCGATTTTAAGGGTTAATTGTGTGAGTTAAGGAAAATAATTATATTTTTTAATGTCATGGAATTTACCGTTAGCTTTTTGCGTTTATAGAAATTTGAAAAAGCTTGCGATTTCGGAAATATAAGGTGTCAAAAATTCAAATTTTACAAATTTCAAGAGGCCATAACTTGAGAGGGGGTGGAGATGGAAAAAAATGAAGCATTTATTAGTGTCTAAAAGTCCCTAAAATTTCAAGCTTCTACAGGCTGGGGTCTAGAAGAAAAACGACATCAAAAATTTGGAAAAAAAGAACTTTAGATAACGGTAAATTTGAATGGCCATTTTGTTTTTCTAAAGTTTAACTATAGTATACCGCGGTAGGGGAAGCAAGCCAGTGCCTTTTTGCGTTTGCAAAATTTCAAAAATGCTTATGGTTTCATTGCAACAATTAGTTAAAATAGGCTATTTTTAGTGGTTTGTGGGGGTATAACTTCTAAAGGGGGGGAGATAGGTAAAAATTTTGTTCTACGAAAATAAGTTTCTAGTAAATATCTATCAGCTTTCTATCTTTAAGAATGTAGAAGTTTTGTAAACAGACACACGGACAGACGGACGGACGGACGGACGGACGGACGGACGAACGGACAGAGTGAAACTAATAAGCACTTTTTTTCAAAAAATTTTTGGAAAAGTGCTAAAAACGACCACATTAGCCACATAGCTTATGTAAAATTTCAGCACTTTAATTTTAGTATATTATATAGTTTCTTTAATATGCGACCAAATGACTTTTAACTGGTTTAATCAAAAATCTAACAGCCCCAATAATATATTAGGTTTCGGTAAGTTGCCAAAGTTATAGGGCAGCTATCTAAGCCACTGTCTCAATTACATTCATTTTAAATAGGACTCCAGAATTTTTTCTTATAAATCATTTGTGAAAATTTGGTGAACTTAGATCATTTAGTTTTTGAATTATCGTTGAGACAGACGGACGGACCGACGGCAGACAGATAGATGTGATTAGATCGACTCAGAATTCGACGTTGACCTTATTAGACTATAGACGTTATATGTATATCTCAGACCATTATTTCTTAGCGTTACAAATGGTCACTCTAAATTTCATATAGCGTATGCTTGTTAAATACCTAATAATATCATTTTACATTCAAATTTATTAAATTTACTGCGCTTATTTCTAAATATCCTTTTATTTCACCTGTGCCATAATTTATATGCATATTTATAATGGAATATAAATTTATTTCCTTTACAAAACACAACAATGATAATAATGATAGGCTCTTTTCAATCATATTGGTCTCCAATATAATCATCTATATGTACATATATGAATGTATAAAATATTTGAAATTTTTCAATGAAAAATTATAAAAAAACAAAACACCTAAATCATTAATTTCAAAAATAAAATACCAAAAATAACTCAAACCACATTATCATAGACCATTTAAAATTAAGTAAATTACAATATTTGTTCTCATAATATTATATAATTCAAATAATTCCTATTATTAGTGATTCTCACCTCATTATATCCAATATAGGTTTAGTATACAAAACCTTAACACCTTTGCCCTTTTTATGATGATAAAAAATTATTGGTTGTAAATTTGGAATAAACTATAAAATTTTTGTTAAAATTCCTTATAATAATAATTATGTATGCCCGATATACCTATATATATATGTATATATTTTCATTACGATGAGGGCTCATATTTTTGATTACCACATAATTAAAAGATTACAAATTTTTATAATTATAATAAAATTTTTAAACACTCTATAGTTATAGGACTGTTACCATCGTTATTCAAAATTGGTAGATTTATAAAAAAAATTAAATGTTTTTGAAAAATTCGTTGAAATTTTTTCCCAATTTAAAATGTTTAGAATTATTTAATTGAGGCTATACGTATTATATAGCTGTAATTGATTTATGTAGTAAAACCAATTTTTATATACCTATATGAATAGAGACTAATATTATATCGCACTTAACCAGGAAATTTCTCAAAATTCTATAAATTTAAACAATTGAATTTATAAATTTAAAGTCAATAAGAATTTTTATTCCGCACAATCCGCTCATATAGTATTATACAGTTTTAAGGGTTTGATAGGATATAAAATCTAAGATTTTTTAAATTTGCCAAGACGATACCATTATAACACCCCCACTGTCAAAAAGTTATCAGATCTCATATTCTAGAGTAGAGTTTCTAATACGATCTAATTTTACAAGTCCTAACTTTACAAATTAAAATGTAAGAGCTGTGTAATACAACTCGTCTGTTGAAAAATGAAACAGTGTATAACGTGTACAAAATATGTGGATCATACCTTGTTTTATTTCTCAACAGACGAACTGACACTTTTTATGAATTCACTTTATTCATATTCCAAGGATTTTGTTTATGTGTTACCATCTCAAATAAAAATATGAGGGCCCAAAACAAACGAAAATTTTCAAAAAAAGATAGGAGGCACTTCACTTGTTTCGTCTTGACCATAACAATAAGTTTTACAAAAACTGACAAACTAGCTGGCACAACGACAACACTATTGAAAGAGCCAAACTCGTTAGTATTCAAATATTTTACTTAATGTTCATATTACATGATATTATAATAAAGTATGTATTTCACGATAGCATCTTTTCGACACGCTCACAGCAAATCAAGGAGAATTTGCACCTAGGATGAGAAATATGGATCCACTACACCGTCCTTCATTACTTAATTGTCTGAATTAATCAAATGATGTCCTTATAACAGTAACATAATTTTTTTCTTTAAATAATTTTGATTTATTTTGATTTTAACTTTTGATTTATTGTAAATTTTTTTTTGTGATAAAAATCATTTTGCTACACGTATTGAATAAAGAAATTCGAAAGCGTTTCTTTAAATACTTGTTGACGCTCAATAAATCTTAAAAATCAAAGCCAAAAATAATGTTTCTTTTCAAAAACTTCATTAAAAAGTTTGCAAAGAAAATTTTTTTCTAAAAAGAAAAATAAAAATTTTTGATCAATAAAAGAATTTTTTTTTCCAAGAATTCCTTTAGAATTGATTTGACTTCAAAAATATATAAAAACGAGAAAAAAAATAGAGTTGACCTTGTCAACTCTGTGATACCCGTACGAGTTTGTTATCCTATGTGCGAATAACTAATGTGCCATAACTAACTATGGGGCAGACTATGACTTTAAGTTGCCGTATTACCATATTAATTTATGCAAAATTTCAGTACTATGTGTTATTCAAAATACTGGTTGCGCCAAACTACTATTGATGTTGTATGGCAGCTACCAGAAAGAGCCAAAAAATTTTAGCGAATTTTATCAAGCACATCGGCCCTACTAATATACTCACTTGTGTGAAATCTCAATATCACAGCTTTTATAGTTTCTGAGATATAGCCAAATAACTTTTGAAGTTGTATGGCAGGTACCAGAAGGAGCCAAGTAATTTCAACGACTTTTATGAGACACATTGGCCCTACTAATATATGCGTTTGTGTGAAACTTCAATACCATAGCTTTAATAGTTTCTGAGATATAGCCAAATAAATTTTGAAGTTGTATGGCAGCTACCCGAACCGGTACCCCGATCATGTCCAATTTAAATAGGGTTCTGGCACTTAGTACAATAAATAATTTGTGAAAATTTGGTGAACTTAGCTCAATTAGTTTTTGAGTTATCGTTGGGACGAACGGACGGACGGACGGACGGACGGACAGACAAAGCTAAATCAACTCAGAATTTGACGCTGATCAAAAACATACACTTGAGTCTATATCTAAGACCGTTATTTCTTAGCGTTACAAACGGTAAGGCAAATTTAGTATACCCTTCGAACATACGTTCGTACGGGTATAAAAACCTTAATTTTTATTCAATACAATGTCTTTAATGGAATATAAAGCTAAACTAAAATAAAGAACGAGAAAGTAAGAAATTGACCTGTTACACTGAGAAAGATTCTCTAGAATTGTATTTATGATCTGAACATTTTTTCCTAAAAATATATGTGAATAACTTTGCAATGAACATTTTATATACTTGCAAATTTAAAGGAATATCAAAAGTAAAAATATAGAAAATAAAACTTTTGAACTCGCTATAGAAACAAAAGGATTACATTGTTCTGAGTTCGCTTATTTTGATAAAGTTGTGTAAATTAAAACTGCATTCATTATTATGGACCAGATATGGGGAGCCTCTCAAGGTTTTGTGCGACCTCACCCCGCCGCCTTTTGTATTTGTCTGCCCTTTAAATATTCAATTTCTTTCAAGTAAAAAACAAGTGCAAATGTCTCACTAAATATAGTCTTACTTTTAGAACTTGTTTATTAAACAATAAATTTGAAGTTGTTTTTTTTTTTGTTATTTATGTTTAATTACTTACTTTTCATTAAATTGATTTATTGTTTTATTATCGAAATTATTTTAATCCTTATTAGATCCTAAATTTAGAGAAACTCCGTTGAACATTTCCTCACCTATTGTCTGAAATGTTAATTTGGTAGGAAAAGTGTGCAATTGTTGGTACCATATTGGCTTCCTGCTTCATTATATTTCAGATGCCACAGTATTGGGAATTTTTGATAAAATACACATTTAGTTTTTTTAGGTCTTTGCTTCTCCTATTAAATGTAGAAGTGGGTCACTTTTCGCATTGCACATCTAATTTAGCAACTAAACTTATATTTGAAATGTTAATTATTGCCAGACATTATTATTGTTAGAGTTTTAATTTATTTGTGAATATTTTTCCTATGTTATTTGACAAATTCAATTTCAATAAAAATTTGTTCTGTCAAAATTGTCAAATTAAAAACTTTCATCTGTCACAATTTTGTTTCTCTTTTTTTTTATGTATTTTGCACTTTGCATTTAAAATTTATTGTCCCATGTATGCATATCTATACATATACACATAGAAATGAAAATTTATAGAAAACCAAAAATTTTTTTAAATAAAATAAATAAAATTCTTAATTTTTATACCTACATTTTATGTTATACATGCAAAGTTCAACATGAATTTTTAAAATTTTACATTTTAGTTATCCAAAATAATAGTTTTATTTTTCTACTTTCATTTTAAATTTACATGAATTCCCAATGGAAATTTAGGCTATAACATTTTGGGATCGATCATAAAATGTCAAAATTTTATTATTCATAAACATAACCTTGTTATTTACGTAAATATTGTAGGTATGTTGGTATTTATTATAAAATTTAAATACAAATTTTATTGTGAATATGTACAGTGTATATACATGAGTATACCAAATAACTTGGAAATTAATATTTCATTCATGATATGGGAAGATGTCAGCAGAATACTGAACAGAGAATGAAAATGTAAATTGTAATTGTAAATAAATGCATACTTTGGTTGGTAATTTTTTACAACAAAACTACATCAAAGTAAAATTTTAAAGTAAAATGTCTTATTTTGATTTTTACTTAAATTAAGGCTTATGATATTTTTGGGATCATGTAGAAGTATAAATATTTTGAAATGAGATTATTTGTTAATACTTCAGTCAAGAGTCACTAGTTGATTGTTTTAGTAACCAGATTTTAAATATTAAATTTCCAGGAAATTATTTAATTTCTCCTTACTGTACGAGCAAAATTATAAAATAGGCCTCTTGTAGAAGACCATTTACTGAAATTATTTTGATTCCCTCAAAAAATTAGGTAAGTTGACAGATTTAAGATTAGGTAAGATTAGGTAAGTTGCTTGCTGGAATTTACTGAACAGTTGTAAGAATTTTTTCATTTTCTCTGATTTTTGGGCAAAATTATTGATATGGGTAGCATACCTTGTCTTAAACAAATATGTTCTTTATGAATATACATTTCAATTACCAGTTCAATTTCATTTTACCACTTTCATTTTAAAAATTCAGTCATCTTGAATGTGTACAATATAACAAACAATAAGTTTAAATTTTAAATGTTGACCACATTAGAGTTTTAATACTCTTTTAATAACATTATAAAAGACAGAAGGTTTAAAGTTCGGTTATAAATATTTTCTACAAATTTTTTCCTGCAATTTCAATCCAAAAATTCATTTTCTTGTTTCAAAGAAGAAGTTTGTCTTCAATGCGTTTGATACAAAAAGAAAATTCGTGTCATGTGTGGCAATTTAAAATTTTTAATTTAATTGGTGCAAGACTGAATATTGGATATTTGACAAAATGCTGAACATTTAAATAACAAGTGATTTTATTTAAAAAAAAACAAGAATTCATTCAAATAAAAATAAATCAAGATCATATCACAAAAATTTAAACCCAAGAATCTGAATATATTTTTTAATCAACTTAAAATGCTCGCAATTCAATTCAATTTTAAAAACATTTGTGGATAAAAAATAAAGTTTTTAATCTGATATTTTTAAAATGGCATTAAAATATTATGGTAAAACATTGAATAAAATTCGGAAAACCAAATTGTTTCATTATCAAAAAAAAATTGTTTTTTAACCAAAAGCGTTTTTGTTATAATATGCAAAAAAATATTTTAATTTCTCTTGGGTTACTACTAAAATTTTAATACTAGATTTTGGTTAATTTACTTACCGATATTGAAAAAACCATCAAAATAAAATGTTGGTGAGTGTTTGTATTTATGTCAGTATATGTATGGAAAAAATTCTTTTCTAACATAGATCTAATTATATAAGAATTCAAAAATATTCTCCAAAACATAAGAGAATTAATCTCAAATATATGGGAATACATTTTTGAAAATAATCTTTAAAATTTTCATTTTTAAACAAAATTCGAATGTGGTAAAATGAAAATTTTGGTTTTTTTAATTTAAAAAAAAAAAAATTAAAAACAAATTTTTGCTTGAAACGAAATTATCAATGGAAAACAAATTGTATGAATTGATTTAGGTCAAAGCATTATTTTTAAGTGTTAGAAAATTTAAATTTTAAAGATTTCAAGGTTACGAACAGTATTTTTTTCATTTTTCTTATATACATACTTATTAATTAATTAAATTTTTAGATTTTTGAAACACTGGAATTGTACACAGTTTTAATTAAATGCTGTAGAATAATTTATGTGTTGTTTCTTATTTCAATTTCATTGTCCGTCAATCAGTGTGTGTGTTTACAAAAATTCGATACCCTTAAGGTAGATCCTAACTATACAAACTTATTTCCCTAAAAGAAAATTCTTATCTATTACCGCCTCTCTAAAAAAAGCCTTTTTTGACTAATTATTATTGTAACGAAAACCACAAAGATTTTTAGTATAGCGACCAGCTTCTTCTGTCCTGATACATTATTGTAAAACACTGGAATGGTAAAATTGCCGTTCAAATCATCCATCAATTCTAAAATTTTTGATATCATTTTTCATCTGGAAATTATGAATATTTTAGCCGCTTTCACACATGAATAAATAAATATATAACTTATTTCATAGAAGAAAATTTTTTTCCATCACGATTTCCTCTTCAAGTTATCGCCTCTCCAAATTCGTAAATTTGGAATTTTTGCTAAAAAAGCTAACGAAATATACCATGCCATACCAAAATAAATAATTTTTTATTTTAAATTGCCATTGAATTTGAGCATTTAAAGTTTCTTTGAATTTTTTTTCATCCTAAAAGTATGCAATCAGTTAATAAACATGTTTTGCATATGAGTGAAAGTAATTTAAATGGTGTAGCACCTAGGTTGTTTTTAATATAGTACTGCTTTCATTTGTTGAAGGGAAAAGTGCAATGATATGGTGCCAACTTGTAAAGACTTTATTTGAACAGTTTCGGTTTATTACTCGCAAAGGGCGTCGTTGGAGAAAAAAAAACTCTTCTTTTTTGGTTTTAAGCTTAATTAAAACAAAATGGATCAAAAAACTAATATCAAAGAATCATGCAAATATCAATTTACGAAGAATTACCCAAATTGATAATTTTCGAAAATTCTAATAAAACCTGAAACCAAGAAGATATTCCTTTCATTTAAAAATAAATCGTGGTGAACTTCGTTTAAATTTTTTAATATTTCATTTTAAATTTTCGCATATTTTAACCAGACATGAGAACCAGACGCAATAATAAATAAGAATAATATGTAAACTATGTTTAAATACAAATTTTTATATAATATGTGTACATACATATGTAAATACATAACAGCATATTTTTTTCCTGGAACAAAGGCACTAAATTAAGTATCCTTTAACATTTAATTGAACACTTTATCAAAATATTTTTTTACGCTCAAATATAGACTATCATCATAATAAGTGAATAAAATAAAATATGCAAAAAGGATTTAAAAAACAAAAAATATGGAAAAAAATAAAAAGGATTTTGGACAAGAAAAAAAAACTCTAATAGGTTTAAAATGCAAAGAACAAAAGAAAATTCTATTAATTATAGAAAATTATGGAGAAGACCATAACAAAGCTGTAAAGAATAAACTTTAATTGAAGATTAAAAAATGTGGTTATTGAAAGGGAACACTGATAAAAAAAAGCATCAATATTTTTTTTAGATCTTCTTTTGCATACTCAGGTTATTTAAACAGACTTTAATGCTTTTGTTGGTGCAGGAAACTATGAACTTTTCAATAATATTTTTCTTATTATTTAACATAGATAAAAAACAATGAGCTGAACATTTAGCAGCGACTTATTATGTTTTTTTTTAATTTTTAGAAATTATTTTGATTCTTATATCAGTTTATTTATTTCAAGGTTGTATTAGTAATTTCATAATATAGTAGTATTTAAACTTAATATCGGGAATAACATTGAGTAAACTTCGTAATTATATAGGCTATACCATGGCCGAGCTGTTAGCATCGGTGGTTCAGTGGTAGAATGTTCGGCTGCCAATACACAAATAACTTTGTTTAAATAGCTTTATATTGATAATTTTAAAGTTTTAATGAATTAATTAAATATTACAATATAGATTAATAAGTTTAAACATACTCAATAGTAAAGCAAAATGTATCAGGATTTTTTGTCTAAATTTACTGAACAAGAATTCATACGTTCTAGAAAACCTAAGTTCTTAAAATACATTGTTACAATGTTGAAATTATATCAATACGGGCAAATATTGAGTTGATTGTACAAAACCCCTGGACATTTATACGAATGTTTTTCTAAGCTCTGATTAAAGCTCTGATTAAAGCTCTGATTAAAGCTCTGATGCAGATGAGGAAAAAATTCAATGTTAACATTGTATAGAATAGTACAATTATAACTAAAAATCGTCGTAGCTGATTTGCAAGCAATTATGGCTTTAATAAAACATTATCTATTTTGAATTTTCATGGCAGCTATTTAGAGAACTTACAAAACTTTTAATGTGAATATAACCCTTTCAATGTCTTATAGGCATTTGTGTAATATAGAAAAAAAAAATTTTTGCTTTTACAGATTTGTAAATGTTAAAAATTCGAATATTACATGAAGTATTCTTTGTAAATCTATAATTAAAGAAAAATTAACTTAACCCTTTGTTTCCCGAATTAATTTTTTAACACATAATATAATTTGAATTTTGATAATTTGGGAAAAAAAAATTTATAAAAAAAGTGTTTTTATTAACCGAAATTATTTATTTATAACTACTCGAATCGGTACTCGATGGAATCCAAATTAAATTAGTTCTTCAAATAACAACTCTAAATAATTTATAACAGCCATAGCTCAATTGACTCATTAGCTATTCGATTTTTTAGCAAGAATATTAAAGAATACTTAGCAAGATTTAGAACTGGATTAGTAAACTCAATATATTATCATTTGAATAAAAACACTAAATACTAGTTTTTAGATTTAATAATACATTTATTTTACAATAATTGGAACACAGTTCGAATATTCGTTCGTATCAATTGTAATTAATAAGACTAGCTAAAATACTAATAAAATGGTCATTTAAGAGAAAATTGTCTTAATGATTTCAATGGAAAATTGAGTACTATCGAAAAATTATTTTAAATTTTTTGTTAGTTTTCCTTCAGCTTTTCAACTCAAAAACATAAGCTGTTTGATTGAAGGAAAAAATCATATGAGCTCATAGAAATAAAATTAATCCGGAAAATTCTAATATTCATAGTAATTTTAATTTTTAGCTCAATCATAGTAAGAGTACTTACACTTACATTCAGTACTCTAATAAGTTTTATGTTTCATTAAAGATTGGAAATCTTTAAAAGTTAAATGAACCTACACACAAATTCCTCATAAAGCAAAAATTCATTTTTTAACTGTAGATGTAGCTTTTTTAAAAAAATTCATTCAATTTTTAATATTTTTATTTCTTGTATTTCTTTTTTACAGCACAATTTCAATTCTTTGTATTTGTCTATGGTTCGGTTATATTGATTTCTTTTTCTTTGAATAAATACAAAATAATTTTACAAATATCTATATTGATAAGCATGTTCATACCTCAATGGAACTTTAAAGAATGCATGTAATTTATATATTAGAAAACTGTAAAACTCACATTGAAATTATGTTCAGAGTGTTTCAAAAAAATTTTAAACACAAAATCATTATGGGATCAATATAATTCTTATGTTAATTTTACTTATTCATGGAATTTTAATCCATAAATTTTTTGTTCCTGAAGATTAGACAATGAACAAATAAAACCATATTGCTTAGGATTATACTTAAGAAGTTTAGTCGGAATTTCAATATTAAAATTGAGTAATATAAAAACTTAGAATTATTCGAATTGTTAGAAATATGATAGCAATATTCTCATGCAATAACAATTAGTAATTTCTGTACTCCTAGGGTAGTAAGGAAGCAGTTGCAAATTTAATAAGAACAAAGGAAATGAAACCCAATAAAAGGCAAATATTAATGTGAAAATTTGCCGAAATTGGAAAGTAAAAGATGAATGTTATACACAAAAAATTTTAGTGAAAACATTATTAATAAAAAACAAATTTTTATGTGCAGCTCCCCCTTTCAAATTATAGTTTCCAAAGCCGTGAAAACCCTAGTTTTCGAAAATAATAGCAATCTGACATTTACCTGATTTTGGGAATAATTTTGTAATATAACTCCTACTTGGAAGCTCCAATACTTCTCCAGTTTTAATAGGATATCAATAAGCATTTAATTTAACAAATCAAAATTTTTTCCAAACTTTCAATTTTTTAAAAAAAAAAAAAATAAATAATAATTTGGGTTTGAACCTAAGCACTACAAATTACAACATGATTATACACAAATTCTAATTAAGATCATTTTTTCTGTAAAGGCTAAACTTTGAATCCGGAGTTAAGAGGAAGTAAGAGAAAGTTATGTAGTTGCAGTTGGATTGCACTTTGTGAACATTTTAAGCTTATAACCGAAAAAAGGAACGTAATCAGAAACCACCCTTTCCGAATCAGAGCGATTTATACCGTATTATAAATCCCAATCTGTCTTATATTTTTTGGAACAAAATTTTTGTATTATTTCAAAAATTAAGTACCTTATGTATTTATGTATTTAAGTATAATAATATGATTTTGAAAAAATATGAAAAAAATATGCAATCACTTTGAAAATTAATTTAAATTTGAGAATGTGCATGAGAGCGTATACATTAAAATTTTAAAGAAAATATAGAGTTTAGTTTTTTTATTCAAATTCATAATATATTTAAAATATTGAAAGTTAACAGTTCCTATGAGTTATGTTATACATAGTTTTAGTTTAAAAAATATAAATCTACATAATATATATGTGTGTATGTTCGTAGACAAGTACTTAGACATATCAAACACAAACGTAATGGAAAATATTTACTCGAAAAATATTTACATAAAAATTTAAACAAAAATTCTACAAATTTTCAGTTTAACTACTTAGATATATATAAATCAAAATAAAGGTAGGTCAAACTAATGGTTTTCAATGTAGCATTTTTCCTTTCAACAATTGAAACTGGTGCTTTTAAAAGCAATTTACGAACATTTTTTTTTCTACCTCCAGCCTCTCTTAAGTTACTGTCTCTTAAAATTTGTAAAATTTGAATTTTTCATACTTTATATTTCCGAAGCTGAAAGCTTTTTCAAATTTCTATGAATCCGGAAAGCTAATGGTAAATATCATGCCATTAAAAATTTAATTATCTTTCATAATTCCCGTAAATAACCCCTAAATTCAAGCATTATGTTAATGCATCTTTAAATTTTATTTGTTCTAATTCGAAGATTGCATACGTCGGGCATCCTAAATGTATGCAATCTTAATGTCATAAAAGCAAATTTTAATAATATAGTATGTACATAAATTGTTTTTGTATACTGCATTATTAAAATTACATAGATTATTAGCAGTATTTTCAGTTGTTGAAGAAAAAAGTGCAATATTTGAGAAAAGCTTATAGTTTCGCCGAATTTTTGGGGTTTTATAGGGCTATAACTTTTAGAAAGGTGGAGGCAAAAATTTTTTTCTGGGAAAATAAGTTCCAAGTAAACATTAATTTAGATATGAAGTTTCAGCTTTCTGTCTAAAAGGCTGTAGAAGTTTTGTAAACAAACACACAGTCGGATGGATGAACAGAATGAAACTAATGAGCACTTTTTTTTACAAATTTTTTGGAAGAGTGCAAAGTAATGTAAAAGTTTATCAACTGCCTGAATTCCTAACTTTACAAGCCTTATTAGAGTAAGATACATCGAATTACTTAGAATTACTATTTTATAGTATCATAAATTACTAAACGCCATATTGCAGAAATAAGTATACAATATGTCACAATTATATGAACAAAGGACCCATTTCCCATAAATTTTTGATAATTTCATGTTTTTTGCCCATCAATTTCATTATATGCCTTTAATGTAATTAAAAAATAGTTGCATTTTAATTAAAATTTATTTTTTTTACTAATTGACCAAAAAACAATTGTTAATCCTTCTATGTTATGGAAAAAATATGCCAATATGTTGTGAACTCTTTATGGTAACAAATTTTTTAGTTATTTTACCTTCTTTTAATTTTTTCATTGCATGGTTGCAGTTTATTAAATTTAAATTAAAAATATTTATACAATCTAAACGTTTAGCAATTCTGAATTAACACGAAATGCACTTGAACAAATTGGAAATAGAACATAGCTCCTGTTAGAAATGCACACAAAAAACAAATAAAAAATAACCAAGTTTTTTAATTCTACAGTTTTCTCGAACTGGTATTTTAAAAAATTTAAAGACTTAATGAAAATAAGGAGGAATGCTTTTAAAAATATTTCATTTTAGTTTGATAAATCTGATGAGTTTCTAACCAAATTGGGTAAAAATTTTACTCGTAATGAAATGCTTAAGAAAAGGTCTGGAAATTGGAATAAGTTGAAAACCAGAAATAAGGGTAAAAATGATCAGACCCAAAACAATTTAGGACACGCTGGTATTTCAATTTCGTCCAAAACGAAAATTAGGTTTTTTACCTACTTAATATTACTTTTGATTCAAATTTTCGTAATTTCTTATAATAAACTTGCTTCAATTGATTTAATAGGAGCTTTTAATTTATAAATTAAATTCCCGGAGCTCAAGTTTTATGAAGTTAAAAAATTCAATTTAGTAAGCAACTTGTTCTACAATATTGCATTAAAAAATTTTATAATTTTTAAATATTGGGCTGTTCCATTGAAAAATTATTCTCTCAATCGTAAATGTAAGGTTAGAATCTAAAATAAGAATTTAGTGCACAATTTTCTTCATTACACACAAAGGCGGGAAAATAGTAAGTAGAAAATTCCTTGACATTATGCTCATTTTCTTAAATATTACATACAGAAGCATTTAATTGCAAAAGTCTATTTATTTATTAGTTCGAATCCTTGATTATGACATAAAAGACGATCTATTCTCATGGGTCTTAGTAACAAGAACAACAAAATTTCAATAAGAATATTTTGCCTGTTATGTTTTTCTCAAAGTTTCTTGTTTTTCTTTTTATTATTACACCCTCCATCTTCATTTTAATCTGAAAATGATAAGGGTCTAGAAATTTTTTCGAATATATTCTTATTTTTAAGTTTAAAATAAATTTTTCCTGTTCACGTTTTATTCTCAAGTATGTTTCTTGTATATGTATGTAGAATTTCCATTATAAAATGAAACGGCACCAACCAAAAGAAGAGAATTCTCAGTTCAAGGACATGAAAAAAAAAGTAATAAGAGTGTCACAAAACATTTATTTTTTATGTTTTCCCCCTAAAAATTTTTTTTATATTTTTTGGAGATAGTTAAAAAACAAAACAAAAAATAAAAGGCATACAAAAATAATGTAGGTTTTTGGGGCTTCCCTTTTTTATTTCCGGTTCCATTGAAATCATTGGGGTCTTTTTATAAATTTCATGTATGTATGTATATTAATGTGCCTTTTTTAGCTAGACATGAGCCGAAAGCAAAATTTATTTATATTTTGCATTTTTATGTTTTTGCTATTTTTATTTTACTGTTTTGTTTTTATTCTTGAATATTTCGTTTGATTTATCTTACTTTATTTAGTTTTCCATACCATATCCTGCCATTTTAGAAGTACCGGATAAAAGGATAATTTAATAGGAAATTATATTACGAAAGATATAGGTTTTTTGAATGTCCTGCGGAGAGATTATCAGTCGGCAAAATATTGCGGTTAAATTTTTCTAAAAATATCACTAAAAATTTAACTTTAAATTTGCCTATAAAAATAATCATTGACTTGCAGTATAAAGGTGAAGAATTATTAAGATTTTAAAGTCTTAAATTAAAATGTGAAATTTTAAAGGTTTATCCTGAAATATAACCTAACAACTTTCATTCCAACGTATGCTAATACAGAATTTTCTCAACTGCGACAGTCTTAAATTCCAATTGGAAAATGTAGTGCTGTAAGGCATGGAAAATAAGATAGTACTAAGTAGTCTTTAAATATTAAATACTTTTCTATATGTGAGTTAAAAGTAAATTTTTGGTAATCCTTACATTTTTAAAAAAAAATCTAAATATTTGCCAACGAGATATGAAAAATACCTTAAAGCATTGATCATTCGAATTCTGTTATAAGTTAGGCACCAGTTTCGTCTTGCATTTAAAATGACTAGGCTTGATTATTTTAACAAATAAAAATATAATAGCAGGTGAAAAACCGCTAAATACCCATTTGAGAACATAGATGCTATGACATTTAATGAAAATTTCATTTCAAAGCAAAAAGTTTTGAGCGGTTAAGCGTATCCCAGCGATCATGAAAAAGCAGTACAAACTTAGCTAATAGAAACGAATTCCGATTTTCTGTAAAACTTCAAAATTTATTGGGCTATATCTCTGAAATCATAGAGCTATTGTATTGAAATTTGGCATAGGTGAATGTATAAGCAGGGCTAATGTGTTTGATAAAAATGTCGTTGGAAATTGTTGGGTTTTCTCTGATAGCTGGCATTCGAATTAAAAAGTTACTTAGTTATATCTTAAAAACTTTTCACCCTACTGTAATTTTGCAAAAAAATTATGGCAAAATGGCAGTTATATTCTATAAAAGTAATTCAGATCTCATGAGCGAAATACAACTATAAAAGTTACTATATTATCTTAGAAATTATCAAGTGCATTGTTTTGGAAGTTTTGCAGAAGTAAATATATTGTTACGACTGTTATGTTCGATAAAATCCGTTGAAATTTCTCTACTGTTTGTGATAGCTGCTATACAATAGTTGTTCGTTCATTGCTCAGAAACTATTAAAGCTACAAAGATGAAATTTTAAATAAACGGATTTGGTGATGCGACCATCATTTTCAGTAAACTTCTTTTAGATTGCATGGATTTATATGATAAGTACCATTTATGTATGTATACAATATAGAACTAGAATACAAAAAGCAAAAGGTTGTATCCCAATTATTTCCGACATTTAAAATCACTTATTCGTGCCAGTATCTCAGAATTAACATGGTCAACTGCAATCCTCTTTCTCGTTTTTTTTAATTTTTTTTAATTTTGATCACGGACCTCTGTTTTTTCGAATTATTTTGGACTAGGGCTTGAATTGACAAAATTTAAAGGTGGAACCGACAAAATTAACAAATTTTAAAAGCGACTTTTGCATTTTGTTTGACTTCCTCTCTATATCAAATAAAATTCCTGTAATTATTCTTTTAGTGGAATAAAGTTTTTAAGTACATTCAATCTAAATTGAATATTAAATTTTAGTTTTTTAATTAAAAATTTTCTGTATCCTTCTATTTTTTATATTTTATTTTACAATTAGAATTTTTACAAAAAATATTTCAAATAGGCTAGCGATTGATATGGGTTTCCATTTTGATATTAGATTTAAAGTGATTCATCAAAACTTAGGCAATAAGAAAGAATTTGTAGCATAAAACAAAAAACTTTTATTATCTAGAATAATTCAAAATTTTCAATTATCCTTTTAGTTTTATAACACTTTTTAAAATAAAACAAAAATTTTTTTTTAATTAAGAAACAAAATTTTAATTTTATACCTTAATATTTTACTTATAAATTACGAAAATTGTAAATTTGTAACATTTTAATTGTAATTCTTAGAAAATTACATGAAAATTAATTGTAGGTATAGCATACTTTTAGGTAAAAACTAATGTGTACCTACTATAAATCCTTTTTACTTATGAAGATTGTTACTTTTACAATAAAAAAATAAGAAAATTGTTTTAAATTTATTATTATAGTTCTAAGAATATTATTGTTGAAAAAAAATATTGTGTAACTTTCATTTGGGTACATGAGTTTGTTGTTCAATTAAAGAAATTTTAAAATAATTGAATTTCTTATAAAATATGAAATTAAATTTTTCTTTTTCGAAATAATTTTGTAAAATTACCCTTTTTGGGTAAAAATGAAGAAATTTAAATTAAAAAACATTTTCTTTATAGGGCCTAAAAATTATATTTTAAACTCGAGTGAAAATTTCAGTAACATTTATAATTTGATTATGAAGCTTCATAATGTAATTCTGAGAAATATTTTTTCTTTACTCCTGTAACGAGTTTTATGAAATCATAAGTTATAGTTCAATTCGGAATGTAGTAAGTTCAATTCAGTAATAAAATTTTTAATTTGAACTGAAACTGAAATATGATAAATATAGTATAGAAATTACGATTCCCTAGCTATCGTTTTTATTTAAAAAACTCATTGTAGTCTGAGCAGATGGTGTAATAGCGCACGACGACCAGCACATAAAGACTCAATTGTGCCTACCTATAAAAAAAGTGTATTATTTAAATATTATGAATACCAAAATAAGAATTAAGTATTTTTTAAATTATTTGATTTATTTGTAATATCCTTGAATTTTTCCAGTAAATGGAAAATGAATGCAGATATGAACCTGATTGCTTTGCGTAATGGCAAGTCATCAAGCTGAAGTTATTTTCCGAAATATTGCGATCAGAGTACGTTTCAAAAACAATAATTCTTAATGTTTTATATTTTCAAAGTATTCTAATTGGAATATTTTTTTCCTGTTTTTACATTCGAATTTTTTGAGTATACTTTGTAACTCTCATTTTATTTAGTATGGTTTTGTTTTAAAATTTTTTCTGGTTTTTTTGTCCATTTCGTTTTTCCGTTTGGAAGAAAGGAAAGGCTAGTTACATTAAAAATTGCAATTTTTTAGTGTAAAGAAAAATTAGGAAAAAAGTGGTTGTTAGTGTAACTCTGTGCGTCCGTCCGTGAACCCGAAGATAGAAAACTGAAATTCGACATGAACCTAGATCTTTACTAGAAACTTATTTCCGTAAAAAATAAGTTTTACCTGTCTACTACACTCTAAAAGTTACAGTTTTTCAGAGTCCTAAAAATGCCATCTTTTAAGTAATTATTGTAGCGAAACTGGAAACATTTTTCAAATTCTGTAAACACAGAAAAGTGGCGACTGGCTTCATCTATCGCGGAATACAATATTGGAACTTTAAAAAAACAAAATGGCCCATAAAATATACCGTTGTATTATATTTAATTCATAAGTAAAATAATTGATTAGTATATTTAATTCATAAGTATATTATTCATTTGTGACATAAAAACAAGAGCGTCGTTCAGATAGAATTTACTCTATTCTATCGAATAAAGTAATTTTATTACCAACGTTATTTATCTAAACTATAGAAATATTTTCTGTTTTAGTTTTTTTAACCAAGGAGGCTATTACGAAAATTTTTTAGATAAATTTTACAATTTATTTTGACTCTGAAAAATTTTGCCTACTTTTAGGGTTTAATATATCAAATATATTGCATTTAATTAAAATTTTGTACAATCTGTCACAGCATTTTATTTACTTATATTAAATGCCCTATTTCTTTCATAAACTCTTCCATTTCAGTAGCTTTAGATAATGGCGAGCCAGCAAATGCCGGCTCATGTTGATGTAACGGAACACCTGAAGGTGGTAAAACAAGAAAAGAAGGTACCACATTTTTCTTCCATATAAATAAATGCTCTTAACTTCAGAATCGTGCGACATAGAGTAAACTATAGTAGAGTTAATCATAATAATATGCCGAATTTCTCCGGCATATAATGAGGATACATAATTTAATAATAAATTTTTTTAAAAATTGATTAATTGTATAAAATCATCTTTAAGAACCGACTTATCTGATGAAACAAATAAATAAGTGTACATCTTAAAAATTGAAAATTACTACCCTATAAATTTATTAATTTGAGACAATTCAATATGATGAGTCAACGCTGCTTGAGTTAATCTATATTTTCTATACTTTATTTGGAAACCTCTTGCATTTGTTAAGTACATTAAGTACAGTTTGTTTAAAACATTAAAATTTTACTATTGTTAAAACAATAGATTTATTAAATTTAAGATTTTTCTTTCGATATGATTCCCCTTTTATATACATATATTATGTTAGAGCTCACTAGATCAGTTTTTTTCGCCTCCTTGTTCAAAATTCTTTAAAATACTGTAATATACTTATATAGAGAAAAAAACATATTTTCCATATGTTGAAAATGATGAAAATGATTTCCAAACAAAGAGTATTCCTGTTGAATTTTAATAACAATGATGATTGTTATAATAAAGCACAAAAGATAACACTCTTTTTTTTTTGCACTCCCCTATTGTTTATGCAACCATAACCGTATTCACTACTTACGTTGTATACAAAATTAATTTTTATTATGTGTGTTAGTTAAAGGATTCATTTTTTTTTTATTTTCTATTATTATTTTTCTGTTTTTGATAGAGAAAAATCTAGATAACACAATTTTCATCGTATCTATAGAAACTCAAGATGCAAGTAAAATAGTAAAAAAATTTTTTTTTGCATAATATGCACTTTCATTAAAATTCAACTCAAAGTAGCTGGTAATTCTAAGACGAATCAAGTAAATATTGTTGTTCTACAATATATATGATTATGCGTTATGGTTATGATATGATTTAAGGATGAGTATAATTTAAAAAAAAGAAGAAAAAAACGAAAAAAGAAAACAATATCAATTAAAAGAGGTTATTGAAAGCCATACATTGTTATCGAATATCATAAGCACTTATATACCTACATATGATATAATATTTACATACATTATATTGGATAACATATGCATTAGAGAATGAAGACAAACATATTTTTATTAAGTATGTATATGTTTATACGTAGATGCAAGTGTAAAGTTTGTAATTATGAAAATAAAAAAAAAAAATAATCAACCCCATTCTATTGTTTGCAAATATTATAATTTTTAAAGGAGAACAAAGTGTTTTCGACATAATTTTCCTTAATGTAAAAAGTGCACAGGGTGTTTGATTTTATCAGAAATCAAAGAATATAAGTGTGTACAAAACCAACATTAAGTACACTTCATGAACCGTCTGATAATTTTATTCAAAAATCTTAAATTAATCAGACTTCGCTTCAATCAATTTCCTGCCAAATTGTATAATCTAACATGAAAATAATACTTTATTGCACTCAAGACCTGAAGCCCAGAACATGCAATAAAGAATTGTTATTAATGACATCCCTTATAATGCATTCACTAAAATCAAAAAAACGACATTAGTTAGATTTCAATTGTGATACTCTGTGATACCTATACGAATGAATGATTTTAAGAGTTCTATGATAATTGCCATATATCACCTCTTGTTTTTGATGTGTATGGTGATATTTTATACATGCATGAAAGCTAACATATAAACTAGTGGAATATCGAAGTCTTTGTAATACTTTCCGAATACACCTTCAATGTTATATTACGCTTTCTAGCATAAATAGGAGTTAAACTTTCGAATAAAAATATTTAAAGTGTAAAAAAAAATTGTCCTAATCTAAAAATCTGAATATTAAAATAAGAAGAAACTATTTGAGTCACATAACCATGTACTTTATTGGAACATAAAGAGGATCGAATAGCTCGAACATTTCGCCTTTTCGGAGTTTTCAGAATTTTTCGTGATCCAGTATTTAAATCGGGAAATTGTGAATGTAATAAATAATATTTAAATGCATGAGAATGTTAAATTAAAAGAAAAGCGAAAAATTAGATTCAAAGGACAGTTCAACTTGCAAGAAATTTATAAGAGCAGAGTTTAATGGCAATATTTATTAGATTTACACTTCCCACAATCACTATGATTGTGACCTAATTAGTTTAACAGAAAAGAAATTCTAATTTTTTACTTGAAAAGGCGTATCTTGTCTTGCAGATTCTATTACTTTCTACATCTTTCACATAAAAATTAAAAATATATTACAAAAATTTTGTAAAAATGTGTCTATTTATTAATCTATGAGGGTAGGTTCTTATTATTGACAGCAAAGAATTCCAAATAAAAATTTTTATGTTGTAATATTCAAATATTTTATAGGCGAGTGACACTGTATAATGCGACTAAGATTAATTACGACCTATTTTCCAGTTAAACACATGTCAATATGTACAGCCCCTCAACAATATTTTTCTTTTCGATAATAAAAACATGATAATCTTTTTAATGAAAATGATGAGAAAATGCTATAACTTTGATTTTTCCATATTGTAATTTAAAAATATGATATTCCGAACAATGATAATATTAAAATCGATAATATTCCTTAAGTAGTTCTCTGAAAACTTTTATAGAGAAAGTTTTAGAAAAATTTTAATATTTTCAAAAGTTAAAATTGAAATTTAAAACCAAATGATTTATTTGAAATGATATAACGCTCTTGTGATTGTGTGTTTCAAATTGTAGATTGCATGTAGCATCTCAATGTAAACAGTACTTAGTAATCATATGGATTGCAGTATAAAGCAATGTGTAAAACATTTTATCGGCAATTTCTTCATACCCCTGTAGCTAAGTTGGTAGAGCGCCCGCCTAGAAAGCGATAGGTCACTAATTCGAGTCCAGTTCGTGGAGAAATATTTTTTAATTTTTCTGTCTTTAACTCGTTGCTTTGGTTACGTCATACATCTGTTCTGCAGTTGTATGAAGAAATTTCCATTAAGTTAAGATTTTTTAAGCTCTAAGAGTGTGGTTCTAAATACTATAAGAAATTATTGAAAGATTAGATGTAATAATAACTTTGTCTTAACAATCGTGTTTATATTTTCTTACAAAAGAGAAATTTTACTGAACGCTATTAAAGCGAAATGATTGTTCTTTAAATCTTTAATGACAATTGAAAAATACCACCATTATAATTACCAAGATTTTGAAGTTAACACCGATGCATCACTTGCTATAATTCGTATTCAAATTAGCAAAGTGGCCAAAAAAAGAATAAAGCGCTAAATAATTTTTTTTAAACGATAGTTTTAACGAATATTGAATCAGAACTTGATGTAATTCGATTTAAGCAAAAAACACAAATTTCCCAAAGATTCTAATCAGTATTTACATCTGTAAAGCATGCTTATCTTTATCAAGTTACTGCAATATGAGCAATTTTTAAATATGGCCAGCACTTAACCGACTACAATGTGTATTTCAATAATAATAATAAAAATTTCAACGAAAACTAGCATTGAAAAATGCCAATTTATTGGCAGAGTTCTAATGATTATTAGAGTTCGGATTACGCAAATGAAGTTTATCAGTTTCTTTAATAAATGAGGCCGGAATACAAAATTTCAAGAAAAATTTTTCCTTGAATATACCCAAAACTATAGAATCAGCTGAAATTATAAATATCATTATTATTCACAAATTTGATCAATTTCCCGCATTCCTGTATTAATTAAGATTAAAAAATCCGAGTGTTGTCGAAAATAATACAGACGTGAGCAACTGACAAATAGGCGCCAAGACATTTTTGTTCAAAATATTTTATTTACGTTTGCGTATCATGGAGAATGTACCTACATAATTTGGAACCACCACCAAAAGCGTCACATCGTATTAAAAAGTTAAACTCCTTTTTGAAACCTGATCTTCCGGATTGATTTGTCTTTGATAACTCTTTCAAAGTTTCAGGTTCCAAAAATTCATCAATTCCAAATTTTTGTCTCTTCTATTCTTGTTTTGAAAATCCATATCAAATGATACGATGAAAAACTCGTGAATATTCACGAATATTAAAAAATTATTGTGTTAAAACGAACTTGTTGTGACACATATTTTTGCATATTAGGATGCAAACAATTTACAACTCTTACATTTATGTATTTATGTATACTCACATATGTGTATATGTATGTAATGAAAATGTTATGAGAAAAAAATTTTCTAATTTTTGTGCAATGACAGCTTTTATTTTTTTTTCCTTGACGAACAGCTTGTCATATAATTGTCCTTAGTGGTATGAGGTTATGCCAACAAAGGTAGCATATTTCTAAACGAAAAAAAAAATCTTTGACATTTAATAAAAACTTAAATGAGTGTTTATGATTTTATCATGACATTCTTCAGTACTATAGATTAAAACTATACTCGTATTCGAAAAAGGATTAAAAATAAAACTGCTGAAGTTTTATTCACTTTTTTTTATTCATGTCTGTAAAACTGTTGTAACTCCCCCCTTAAACAAATGCAACTTGTGAATTGTAAGAATTCATAATATTCAACAATATTATTTTGAAAAATTAAAATTTCAAAGTCTATCATTAAAGAATTTATTAATATTAGGTTCATTTTTTTGGTGTAAATCAACATTTCCAGGAAATTTTTAATAGAATTTATTTCTTTAAAATGACTGAAATGTCTATTCCCGTTACTTCATACAAAAATCGAAAGTGAAGAAGAATTTTAGATTTTTCATTCAAATTTAAGAAATTTTCTCCCATTAAATTCAATAAACATATTTACCTTTCTTAAATTTGTAACACGGAAGCACTAAATATTCTCAATGTCAAAAAAGAAAAAAAAACAGAAATAATAGAAGGGATCACAAAATCTTTAATAAAAACAACTTTTATCTTCCGTTGTCTGTACTATAATAGGCATTTAATAAACATGCCTACATATCCCGCGTCACGTTTCAAGAAATAAAAGCTTTTAAAGGACGTCTTGAGTTTTTCTTTTCTTTTAATACTTCAATAATAATATAAAATAACCTTTTTCATACCTTTTTTTATTTAATAATGAATACTTTAACTTTATGTGAAATTCTCAGATTTTCGATACTTTGATCCTTTTGAATATTAATGTATCAAGTTTAACCGAAAAAAAAATTGTAGGATTTCACACAGAGATTGTAATTTAAACCTATTGTTAATGATTCCTTTCTAATCAATTGTAGAAGAAAAAATTCAGACATTGACCCGATTATTTCACAAGCTTTCAATAAAAAAAGAAAAAAATTAAATTTATTGACACATAGGTACCAAATAATCAGCGTGCTTTATATTATATTTGTAATCATATCGTTTTAATTTTACCTACATATATACGTAAATTTTTCTAGAATTACAAATTAATATTGCATTTCGCCTAGGTTAACAATCTCTAAAGAACCACGACCAATTATTTTAATTTAACATCAATTTTAAATATGTACTCTCAGAAGCTGCTATCAACAGGTTTTTACAAACAGAAGCAGAACTGAACTAAAAGCCTTTTTTTAAAGCCGAAAATTTAAAATTACATAAAAGAAGTTTGAAATAATTAAAATATCAAAAAATTAATAATGATACTTCAAATCTCAAGATTTTCTTATTAACTTATTTTCTTAATTTCTATAACAAAACTAAAGTGGTTCGGCTGGTTCCTTTCCCCTATATGGAATAACAGATTTTAATGCCTAGAACTTTATTTTATAGAATTAACTGCATGTATAAAATTATTATTTATAACTTTTTTTTACTTTTTGATTGTCATGATTTACTTTGCGATATTTTTATTCTTAAATGTAATTCAGTATTTCGTTACAATATCTCAAGCTTTTTATTTATTTGGTAAAATCAACAACAAACAAATAAAATATTTCGAACAATGTCACGTGGATCTATATCGATGTTTTTTCTAGATATTTTTAAATATTCAAGTGTAAAAATACTCTGAACATGTATACGTCTAAAGAAATGATTTGAAACACTTGTTTAAATAAAATAAAAAAATTTCGTTTTAAAATATAAAAAACGTGAAAATTGAAAGTTGTTCATTCATAACAACGAAACACCTTATTAAAAAGCTTTTGTTAATGCTTTCTTCTTATGATTCAAGAAAAGCAGAAACTAAAGATGGTTTTTGTCTTTATAAACTAACAAAATGTGAAAGAGATAAAGCAATGAAAAGACACAAATTGTTGCTGTAATTTTTTTTAAATTATTAAGGAAAGATAGATATTTGGCTTAATAAAAATTGAAGCACCCGGTTTTTCGCAAGAATTCCTTAACGATAACAGGTAGGAATAGGTTTGATCAAAGGTATATTAAAATTTAGTTTACGGTAGTGTTAAATGTGTTGAAATTAGGGAAAGTTGCAATGTCAAGGAATGATACCTAATATAAGTACATATTTCTAACAGAGACCTTGTTTCCTATAACTGAGGAATAGAATTCGACTTACATAAAATACAATTTTTTAAATTATATTTAAAATGTGTTATCCTGTAATGTTGTTTTTACTCTATCTCCATTTTCATCAACAACGTATTACATGAGCACTTCCACGTAAATAAATTTTTTGACATAGTAATCTAGATTAGTGAAAAATATCAGTAAATTATTGGGAAAACAACTGGAATTGTAAGAATTGAATCTATTTTAATCAACATTCGTCACAAATAAAGCCTTTTGATTTGCTCTGACCGCAGTTTCTTTGTTACTTTTCTTATTTTGTTAATTATAGTAAAATTATGAAACGATCATTGATCTTTGTTCGACTAAAATCGTTTTTTAGTGTTTCTAAGTAAATAGGTCATAAAAGTAGTGAACGCTGCACGCTTATGATTCTTTTATTTTGTCTTTAAAATAATTCATTCTTGACACATGTTAAGTCTGTTAAAAGTTTTGTGTTTTAAAAATATAATAAATTGTCTGTTATCAAAAATCACCATAAGTTAATAAAATATTATTCGAACTGCATCTTTAATTTTATATAAGCGTAAAACTCATTTCAATATCACAATGAAATTAAAACAAATTTCTTTATTAATATTTTGGAATTTCATATTGGTAAGAGAATTAACCTAATTAAAAATAATAAAATCAAATTTTAAACATAAAAATTTTTTCTCATTCCTAGATCATATCAGGTACATCAGCTTTACCAAATTCTCCAGAAATTCCTCCAATCGCACGTGCATCTCTTCTTCCAGATGCACCGGCTTCTTTTGTACCCCCACCGGATCTTGCCATTCCACCAGTAGCTCCTCCATTATCTGTAGTACCGCTATCTGTGGGACCTGTTGTTGAAGTAAGCCCTTTAATTGCACAACCCGTTGTCGGAGGCCCGGTTGTGGCTGTGGCTGGTGCCCCAATTCTCTCACCAGTTCCCAAATTAATAATATAAGCCAGCTGTAATGACAATGTCACATATTATGAAAATGATAATGCTTGTGAGGACTTTATGAGACCTTCAGATATTAAATTGCGTTGATTTACATCAGTTCTATTTCCGCCATATTTTATTCCTGTAATGCAAATTTTAAAATTAGCACATTTAATCCTAAAAATTTTGTAAGTCTTATATTGCATTAATATTTTGAAAACTAATTATTACTGTTTGATGAAAGCACAAATATATTTTTTACGCAATTTTATATTTAAAATTTGTTAATAAAATTTTTTAAAAAATAGAGTTAAATTAATTTTCTCAAATGAGTTAAAATGTTAGCTTGTTTCAGCTTCAGCCCAATGCAAAACTTTGTACAACAAGAATCAAGACAAATCTAAAAATTGTTAAAATTAAAAATAAAGCAACATAGGAAACAATTAAGTGTTTTGAAATTTAATCCCTTTCAAGAACACAAATTTGAGTATGCTATAGTTATGTATCTGATGTGGTTAGCACGTATTCCAACCAACCAACCGTATCGTAACTAACCGCAAAATGTATTTCGCATTGAGCGACAGTGTTGCATAGGATTTTTAAAATTCTTTCAAATTCAAAAATTGCTAATAATAGCTTTCAGTTACTTTAAAAGCTAGAGAAATGCAAATTTGAATATAAATAAAGGTTTACTTTATACGATCTGAATTTCCTGAAAATTTCGTCAATTATAGTTTTGGTGAATAAAGGAACTCAAATATCAGTTAGATTCTCAATATGGCTTAAAATAGATATGATAAAAAGTATGAAACTGCTTCCTGGTGAAAATTCGGTTTCCGAGCAATAATAATCTCAAAAAATATAAAATGTGTAGTTCGTTGTTTCAATACCCAGAACTAAAATTTTACATTTCAAGGATATCGGGCGATCATTTATCTGTACATAAAGAGATATGTAAATTAAATCCAGCAAATTGTATGTAATGCGGCAAAAGCTTAGTTACTTGAATCTCATTTCATAGAAAAGTTTGGTGGTTTACCGTATTATGAGCCCGCAGTAAAGGTTTACTTCAAAAGAACTGAGACATCCCAAAAATTAATTAAACCGCAATATAACCAAACAGAACTCAGATATAAACTTTTAGCAAAAATCGTTTTAGTCGAAGTGGAGTTACACAAGTTCACACAAAAACCGGTATTTTGCTAAAAGTAGTTTATTTAAGATTCTCTAAAAAAATATTTTATTTTTCTAGAACAAAATTTGTATAACATCCACTTTTATATTTCATTTACATATATATCTTTAGGACACTATTAACTCCCCCGGATTTTTAAATTAGAACAGACACAAATATGAGTCAGTATAATAAATTCAATTCCTAACGGTGTGTTATTATTAAAATAAAAAACCCATTTTTTCTCTGATCGTGCTCTTTTCAAAATTATTAAGAACATTGTCTTTAATTTTAGTAATTTAGTTTCTTTCAAAGTTCATTAACATGTGGTTCATTTTTTAAACTTATTTTCGTAAACAGGTTGTATAAATTCAATAAAAACAACACACTTATCAATTTGCGTACAATCTTAATTTTTTCTTATGAAATTTTGTGCATTGTTTTATATATTTATTTTAATCATATCTGCAATATAAAAGTGTATTTATATAATTTTGAAATATAAAATGTAAATATCATGCTATACAGATATTATTTAAATTTCAATTTTCATTTTGTAAACATCTGATTTGGAATTATAGACAAAAATGAAACTCGAAAAATTGTTTTTACCACCACTTTTCAAGTTTATTTTTGTAAGAGTATACAAGGAATATTTTTCGAAAAAATCTAAATTTTTCTTTTGTTCACAGATAAAATCGATTATTTTTGGATCAATATTTTTATTACAAGTTCGCAGCCAACTTTTACCAGTTACTCCTGTTATACCCCCTCTTGGCTCTTCGCCTCCTCCTCCAGTTGTTCCTTCGCCTACTCCACCAGTCAATCCAGCATCAACTCCCCCAGTGGGTTCCACACCCTCTAATCCAGTTTCCAATCCTCCAGTCAGCACAGAACCAATTCCACCGCTTGGTCCACCTGTCCTTCCACTACCAGCTCCGCCAGTTGATTCCACACCCTCTCCAGTAACTAATCCAGTTTCTAATCCTCCATTGAGTACAGGACCAATTCCACCACTTGGTGCACCCATACTTCCATCACCCTCTCCCGTATCAGCTCCTTCAGTGGGTGTAGGACCAGTTCCTGCTCCTCCAGTCAGTACAGGTCTAACTCCGCCAGTTGGTCCAACTGTCCTTCCGTCACCGGTGTCGCCAGTTAATCCATCATCTACTTCACCAATTATTCCACCTCTTGGAGGATCACCTGCAACACCAAGTACACCGTCAGTCGTTCCGCCCCTCTCTGTACCGCCCTTGGTGCCGGACAATCCAATATCTCCGATTAATCCAGGACCTATTTCCCCAGGAAATCCACCAATAACCTCCCCTGTTTCGCCATCTAACACAGGTCCTTCACCTTTGATTGTTTTACCTCCACTTACTTCAATCCTTCCTTTAATCATTTCTGTGTCACCTGTTACCCCAAATACTCCAGCTGTAAATCCTTCAGATGGCCCACCCACCATTGCTCAACCTGTTGGTTTATCGCCTGTTGCACCACTTGTCACACCACCACCAACCGTTGCACCGGCTTCTCCATCACTTTTACCTTCAATTAGTCTGTTATGATATCAGAACAATTAAAATGTAATTATAAAATATACTATTTTCTACTGTTATTATGGCATTTTAAAATTATTTAGGTCTAACAAACGACATTTCAAATTTTCTGCGGGGTGATGATTAAGGTTTACTTATATTTTTAGTGAATCCTATTTTATTACTCAAACCTTATAAGAATATTACTAAGTAAGAAATACCGCAGTATAAATATTGATAATTATATTATAAATTATAAATTAATAGCTATTAATTTTTTTTTAGCTCCAATTAAATTATTTTAAAATTTTGTGAATAAAATCTTAAAAAGAATATTAAATTGTGTATAAATTGGTTATGCGACATACAGTTTAAAATCTTACAAAAATTTTTTATACCGCTGTTATAGATGTCTTTTCTTAATTGGCATTAAGACATCTTAAATCCTAAAAAAGGCTTGAGATGAGCCTTAAAAATTAATTTTATATTATTGAAACTTCTCGAAAAGTTCTAGAACCTTTTTCAAGTACATGTCTAAGAATTGATCTTCTGCCCTTAAGGACTCTTTGAAGTCCTTAGGTTTGGGGAAATCTTGTTTATCTATGAATATTTCAATTAAGGCAAGTCAAATTTAGCTGCCTTGTTTGTTTTTTCACTTTTAACATTTTACAAACCCTTCTTAAATTCGGCATCTAAAATAAATAAAAGCACTAATAGTGTTATTTTTTTCCGAACTAATTTTAATCCTTAGTAACGTAATAAACAACATTTAACTAAACTACAAATAAAAATTTTTACTTTGTTACAAAAAACCTCTTAAACTAGAAAATATCTTAAAATTAATTTAATAGCAGGCAGCTATTAAGTTAAGGAAACAGACACAGCAACTTGAAATTAACTTTAATTATAACCTTATATTAACAATTCGTGGTTTCAATGCAACTCAAATAATGTTTTCAATAAAATTTATTTGAGTAATATTTTTTTCCCGTACGAAAAAAAATTAAAATAATCCGCGACGCGTCGTGGTTTTAATTTCCTTCGTCATATAAAGGTAATTGAAGAAATTTTACCTAAATAATGAACTTGTTAAGTAACATGTGTATTTATGTAACTGTTTCAATATCACTTCATACTTAATACAGTATTAACTTCAATTAATTATTAAAACTGCTTTTACTCTTTTAACATTAACAAAATATTTTATAAATATACAAATTGAAATTATAATGCGAATCAGTTATGCGTTTAAAATAAATTTGCAGACTAAATAAAATGTTACATAACGAATTATACGAGTATCGATACTAACAATTGCCTATAAAAAATAATTTAATTTGGTTTTCATTCAACATTTTAAGTATTTATTTATCAAATGTTTTAACAGCTGTACTATCCAGAATTATTTAATTAACCTACGAGCGATATTCAAGTATTTTAAAGGTCAATGAATTGAAATTTTTCAGCTAAAAATTTACTGTTTCAAGAATATTGAAATAAAAGATTTTAAGATACGACATTTACCTTCAAGTAAATATGATACAGCTGTTCTAAACAAATTTATGTTGTAATAAATTGGAAACTATTGTTTTTTGTTTCCATCTGTACTAAATTTGCCACAGTCGCAATTGACCAGATTTAAAAACTAACAAATCAATAAAGGAATTTATTTTAACACTTACATGATTTATAAATGTGTAAAATTACTCCATAAACTCCATTTCAACCAAAATTTAAGAAATGTATATTTTTCATGTTTACATCATCATGCCTTCATTTATTGTAAAATTGCATCAAATCGAGCTTCTTAATAATGTGCTTACGTATTATTACTTACGGTATACAATATGTGATGTTATTTAACTCATAATGCACAAAATTAGGACAGACTTCTGCAATTTATTTTATTGTTGCTTTTTTCAATTCGCAAAACATGCTTACGTATTTTGAAATCTTTTTTCATAAATTGAGCAATAACAAAATTAACACATAACCGACAGTCAAGCGTACTTTCTGATTTGGTGAAAGAATTGCACATGATTATTAAAATCTTCCTTAAGTACTTTCTTCAAATTTTAAGAATGCTAGTAAGTCTCTAGTTAAAATACTGGAATAATGAAAATTTTGATTTAGTAGAGGTTCACTTTATGATATCCGATTGCGCTGAAAATTTTGTTAATTGTAGTAAAATAATCAACCAAAATATTAAATTTCAAGATAGTTGGTCAATTTGTTCCTTGAATATGGTAAAAAATGTAAAATAGGAATATTAGGAAAATGTAAAATAAGTCAAAAATTAGACCCTAATAAAAATTCGGTTTCCGATCCTAACATTTCCAAAATGAATTATAGTTCATTGTTACAACATTCTAAGCTGAAATATTATAACATACATACAAGTATGTTATATATTAAATATAACATACTTTAGGTTTCCAAACTTTGGTTTTTTTTCTCAAAATTAACAGACTATGTAATTGGATATATTATTAACATACTATTAACAGATTGATATTAACAGACTGTATAGAATTAACAGACTATATAGTTAGTAACATTAAAATTTAATTCAACAATATTCTTAAATTCAGGGCTATTGCGCGTTTAATATATTCTTTATTTATAATGTGAATAAGAGGTAATAGAAATAATTACATATTACGTCATCGAGGTACTTATTAAAATACTAGTTTACTACTTTCGTTCATACACGTCATTTATTTGATTTCGCAAAAAAATACTTTAAAGCTTAAGATGAAATAAATTAAAAAATTTACACAATAGGGGAGAATAGTGGATATGGAACAAAATCGATACTTGATTTCATAAGAGCTAATAGAGTTAATGAAACTCAGGTGACAGATTTGGGAAAATCCGATTTCGTAACTCTTGGATCCACCCTAAACTCAAAAAGTGCCAAAAGTTATGAATGAATTAAAGTAATATTTAGCTGAAAATATTAACTTTTAACTTAAAATTCTTTTGTAGTGCATATGGTATATCATCTTTCACATATGTAGTGCATAATGGTATATCCTTGGAAACGTTTAATATTTTGAATAGGAAGAACGGTACTTTATCTAAAAAATATCCTTTTAAAATGCTAGTAGGAAATTATGGTATCCTGTTTCTATATTACAATTCAATATGGTTGTATGTAGGTCCATATTATGTCTATGTAAAAAATTTTTAATAACCTTGTATTGAAAATATCAATTATTTGGATCTAAGCATTCTCTTCGTTAAACTTTAATGTAAAATTTGCAAAAAAAAAGTATAGGAAGTAGGAAAAAATTGTCGACTTTGACTTTTAACTTTAAATTCAAGAATTCAAAAAATTCACAATCCATTAGAAAACCAGCTGCGTGATTATAAAAAAAAAGGAAAGATTAAATTCTTTATGAAAAAAAGTTCAAATAATATAAGGTCCTTTTAAATTTCAACTTTCATTGATTCCCTGCCTCACAATAAAATAAAAAAAAAAGGCTATAGAAAAATAAACACTTTTTTTTTTATTACAAAGGCGACACCATAGTACCTGTGGAGCATAAATTGTTTGAAAAATAGCAAAAAAAAATCGATAAATACCAGTCCTTTTTATGTATGTATATGTAAGTGATTTATGAAACTCTTTCCTAAATAGTACACGAACACGTACTCTAGAATATACACCTACAGTCAAGTAAAACAAAATATTTTCTAGAAAGGGGCATAGAGTAGCATTACCGATCTAAATGGAAAAATTCTATTTGAAATAGAAATAAAGAAATAGGAAAAAAATCTAAACAATTTTAAAGGTAAAATTAATGAGTCAAACAGCCTTTTTTTCCTTCAACTATATTTGAAGTTTATGAACAGTAAACAAGTAAAATGCTTATATATATATTTAACATTAAGAATTAAATTTTCCTTCTCATATAATTTTGTCCAGTGCACCATACTATACATCTTGTTAATGTGAAAAATGAAGTTATAAAATATGTTCCGTTTATAAAACTGCGATGGAAATAAGGAATACGTTTTTTTGTAATATATTATGTAGTTCGATGTTGAGCAACATTTTTAAGGTGCCGTTGTCACGAAATTGAAGAAGCGGCAGAATGCTTTAGAACAGAACCAAAATTAAAGGATCATCCCCTAACACAGCCTATTACAACAACAGTAATTTATAACTTATATCTAAGATTAGTAAGTTACGAATTACAGGTTATACCTATAAGTACTTAATTTAAAATACCAACACCCTAACTGAATAAATTAGAAAATTGTTACTTTTCAGGCGACTGCCCTCGTATAGTAAACTGCTTGTTCCAATGCGCTAAGTTGCACCAAATGGTGCCTTAGCCTTAAAAAATCTGTTACTAAAAACGGCATAACTGCTTTGAAAGCTTATTATCATTATGAGTTGAAGGCTATTGAATTTAACAATTACTAGAATCGAGTTTTAGCAATTATTTATTTGCGACACAAAAAAGAAATAGGGAATAAGACTCTGAGTGGTTGCGCATTATTCCACAAATAATTTGCTGCTTTTTTTTGTTTCGAGTTGTTTTTTTTTAAATCGATCTCTACAAATAAAATTTTAGAATTATGAAAAATTCTTTTATAAACTTTTATAAGTGACAACAATATAATATAAAAGACTTATTATTACGTTGGTTGCTGCAAAAGTATTTGCCTAAAATCAGAAACATTGTCATTCTTTAGATCAAGAATGGCATGCATTACATATAATATGCTTCTAGGATGAAGTTAAAGATGTAGTATTCAAAATAACAATATTATCACTATTTGATTGTGGACATAAAGTTCAAATTAAAGAGTATTTGGACAGTTTAATTAGGGAAGGATTTGCTAAAGATTATTCGCAAATTAGTATAGTGTTATAAAAAATATTGAAAGTGGTATGTAAGATATTTTAAACGAATCAGAATATAAATAGTATCTGAGCCAATTAGTTTAAAAAATTTAAACATTTAGCTTTAAAATTGAATTGTATTGAAACAGCTAGCTTGATTCTTGGTCGAAGCACTGTAAACACTATTTTATTAATATTAGATCTCTTAAGTCGGAATTTAGCTTCAATAACTAATTAAACTTTTTAACTTAAGCTTTAAATTAAGCTCCTAAATTTGTTTGGGAATAAAAATAAAAAATTTTTCCTTCATACCCTTTTTAGGTATTTATGCTTTTACTAAGGCAACAATATGTGCCACATTCCTACTATAATGTTTACGTTTTTTATGTATAACACATTTACGAATTCCTTGTTGCAAGTACAAAATTTTGGCAACCTGTAGTGCATAATTACGGTTTATTTAATGGCAAATTTCAGAAAAGAAAAAGAAAAAAAATTAGAAAACAAAAAATATGTCATTTATATTCCTACTATATTTAATGACTTTAACCTTACCTTATTTGAAAGAAAATTACCTATAGAGAAAAATTCAATTCATTTTTTTTTTTTTTAAATAGGTAAACTACCTGGGAAAATAAAGTCGTTCATTTTATCGTTTGATATAGGTCACTAATAGGACCTAACAATACTAATATGGCTTTAACAATACTAAATATTTGTGTAAATTTTAAAAAGGTAGATAAGAATTTTCGTTGCCTTGGTTATACACTTATAAAGTAGTTGTATATCAATTAGAAATATGCCCTTTTTACTATATTAGAAATTGCACTTTATGAACTGGACAATTCAAGTCAATTATTTTTTAACGAATATTGAATAGAAAATATTTTGGTTTCCTGGCGATTAGAATTTTTGGAATTTCTTTGACATTTAATTGATTGTTAGTTTCTTCTATGCAAATACACACATATAAAAATTTTTTGTTTGCATTTTAGTTTGAACGTTTTTATTGAACATAAACTGTTATAATGGCTATAGTTATACGAGTATTTTATGTACAAAATATAGGAAATTAGTGTTTTTTCAATATCAAATAACTAGAAAAAGGATATTTTACCAAAAAGGAAAAATTAATTTGAATTTGAAATGTGAAAAATTTCTAATAATTTATTATCAATTATAAATGGATTCGGAGTAAATTTTGGAAAATTCATTTTGCATTTATTTTAACTAGTTAAGCTTCTATAAAACCGTTAGATAAATTTAATATAAGCCTTAATTGTAAATTAAAATAGGCTAAATCTTAAGCGAATTTTTAAAAATTTAAATTAAATTAGAGTATGATTAGGCGTGTCTAATACTGTCTTGCTCAAATTTGTATTAAAAATTGAATATTTTGTTCAATAGTGAGCTGATGAATAAAAAACAAGAACAGAAATTAGGTATAACTTGTTCTAGTACAACGTTTCATTAGTTTTTCTATTTGAGTATATTTTATTCGAATAAATCAATAAATTTCTTGGGACATTCGACAAAAATTGCATTTTTCTCGGAAAATATGACTGATATGTAAGACAATTAAAATATTCCAAACGGTTGGAATTTGTGTATCAGCTAATTATCATACCGCAGAGCTCTGTAGAATGTTTAAAACATTACCTGAAGATATACTAAACAGACTTATATTTGGTCGACTAGAATCCAATCCAGTTTCATAAAAATTCAGTAACCACGACTAACTATTTTAAATCTTAAAACAAAGATTAAATGCGTATTAGCAACGTATTACCGACTGCATGCTATAATCGACATGCATTAGGCTGGTAAAAACATTTACAACAAAGATAGAAAACACTTCATGTTGGTATTAAAGTTGCTATATACCTCAAATGTAACAATGAATCTATTGCTAAAGTAAACGCCTCGTCGAAAACATAGTTTACTCAACTTTCATTTTCAAGGAAAAACGCATTTTCACTAAAATCGACATAAAATTTGGTATACGATGAGAAAATCTCCAAATGTAATGTGCTCAGTAAAATTTACAGTTGGTAATGTTTGTTTCTGTTCAATGAAATAAACAGTGTCTCAGATCGCAAAGCAAATTTTTTGTGTCATTTTTTATTTCTATAAAAAGGAAACTACGTTGCTGTGATGGAAAAGTAAACCATTTACATATATAAAACCCATTGAGAAATCATACCCCTAATCGATTTTTTTACAAAATAAAATTTTCACACGTTTTTCTTAAGGGCTTTCTCATACTATAAAAAAATTTATGTTACTTTCTAATGCGTTATGTTATCCCGTTTCTTTGAAATATTTTAAAACCTCCTGAAATCCTTTTGAATTTTTTCAATTGTTTATTATTTGTGCAAGCAAACGCCATTTTTTTATTTTTATTTGTGTTAGCATAGAAAAATCCAGGAATCGATATTTTAATGATAAAAACGAAAGAATAGTGAATGCAAAAGGGAATAAGAAAAAAAAATTTCGCTAAACATGTTAGAAGAAGAATTAATTTTATTGTGCTCTTAATTTTTTGCTTACTTTGAAAATATTTTTATAAACTTGAAAGTAACTTCAAAGAGTATTGTTCCTTTTTTCATGTTCCTTAAATAAAATTATTCATCAGTATTTCGAGGATCGTAAGAAAGTCCTCTCCTTTTTAAAAATTTTTCAATGAATTGATTTTATCTTGTATTCAAAATTTTGTCAAAATCGCTGCGTTTCAGTTATTTAAGAAATGAAATTCCAAATAAAAAGTATAAGTGCTTCACAATTTATCAATTTAAAATTATTTCCTGTGGGAATTTAAGAAGTGTGTTGAAGAAATGGGCTTCAGCTTCACACCATTTCTCTTCAAAGTTTTTCAAATTTTTAAAGATTTTATTATTTTGCTTTAAAAACTTGAGGAACTGATAGAAAAGCGTCTCCATTCCAATAGGATTATAGTTAAATTTATAGATTTATAATAACACATATTAGCAATAAAGATTCAGAAAGAAATTTTTTTATACTGTGAAATTGTTAAATTTTAAAAAAACCATTAATTATTAAATTTACTAAATTCAAAGGAAATGCTAATTTTGTAGGGTCTTCTGTAAATATCGTTTGTACAAAGTGTAAAGCACTTAGTCTCTGTGCAAAATAAGACACTTGAGAACCTATAAGGGTAAGTAGTATTAATAGCTGTGGCAATGTGTGCTGCAATTTGTTTATATAGCTTTATGAAATATTTTATGAACAACTGAAACCGAACACTACAATAGAGTGGCAAAAATTTCTTGAATTATTCTTGAAATAATGATTTAAAATTTTGAAAATAAAATTTTAAACAAAATAAAATCATAAAGCTAATTTTAACCTTGATTCGCAACACTTATCTCTTTATCATATTTATTTTATGAATTCATCAAATAATTCATAAAATATACGAGTATAATAACTAGTATTGAAATTATTACACAAAAGGTTAATATTTAATGGATCAAAAACTGGTAATGACTATTTAAATATTTTAAACCTTGCATTAGATCCTTGTGATATTAATTAAAAATACGAAAAATAGAATAGCAATTACTATAGACAGCCATAACAGAAACTCATACAACGTTTTATTAAATTAACCTCGACAATATCCTTATACCAAATATCAAAATATTTAGATCAATGTCTTTTATTTTCAAAATTATCCTAAATTCCACTTTATTTTTCGAATAAATCGCGAATCGATTAAAATTCATCCAAAACTCATTATTACAAAAAAATATTTTGAACGTGATAATTTTATTTCTTTAACAATATTGCGATTATTATGAAGGCTTTTATTTGCAAAATTATGAAATTTATCGAAGCATGCATGAAATAAACACAATTCTAAAACACAGTTTTGTCATTAAAGTCATTTCTAAAATGGCGATAATATAAGGATGAAAATAATAGTGAATATTAATATAATAACGAATTTAACGACGCACTTGTTATTTAAATAGGAGGAGTATAAAAGATTTTCTTAGTATAGAAAAAGGCTTTAATTTATTTTGACCTTAAAATATGGTGAATATTAAAGTAGAAAATTAAATTTTAATTTAATGTTCAAAAATAAAATTGAAAATTCGGACTGGAAAATATTGATCCAAATTCGAAATAGATTAACTGTTTTAAATTGAAATTAAAAATGTAAAATATGATTGATTCGGTGAGTAGTTCATGAGAAATTTGAAATTTTATCTTTATGTTTTAGTGACTGAACTAGTATGAAATGATTTAGATAACAAAACTGATTGAGTTAAAGTTAAAAGATTGGAAATCTTAAAAATGCAGCTAAGAACTGTAGTTCAACTTACTGAAAATGCAATCAGCATTTCATATAATACTGATATTAATTACGATAGAAATAATAAGAATTAAGAATTAAGAACTATTAAGAAGAAATAAATCTTCAAATTTATTGAATCGAGAATTTTCATTCCTAAAAAATCTTCTAATTGACTAAAATTCTAAAATTTTAACTAAAATAATGTAGACGCTATGTTTGATATAAATCTACATATTTTACTTTCTCACCACAGTTTTCGATTTATCTTCACAGCTTTAATTTCTTGATAAAATTCTAATATTTATTAGCGAAACTTTTAATTATTTAAGTCAATAAAAATATTTAAAATCAAATGATGGCGATATTGATAACATTATTGAAAGAGACAGGCGCAAGATAGTTTTGTTATACGTAACAGATTAATTTTGGCTAAATTATATCAATTTAAGATTTATAATTATTGTGGTCACAAATATTAATGGTCAATAAGTAGTACAGAGTACTTATACTTGTTGCTCTTTATGCTAGGGTCTTGTTGTTCTTCACGACAATGAGTTTTCCTTAAATCAATTAACATGCAAAAATTTTCGGAAACAGAACTACTGTTTTCTTCACAATTTTTATAGGTATAACACTAAATATAGTAATTATATAAATTCAATCTATCAAAATAATTTTATGATTTTGTCAAGTAGCTGAGGTTATAGGAAAATAATCGGTTTCTTTTGTAGAATTTAAAAAAAGTTTTTGTTAATTTTTTTAATTAAGTCATTGTTGAACAAATGGAGAAAATATTACACGATTGCAAGAAATTGTAAATATCAATCAAATAAATATAAAATAATGTCTGACACAATAAAATAGCCGAAAATTCCAATAATTTAAATAGTTGAAATAAAAATAAAACAATTATAACTTTTAAAATTACTAAATATATAACAATTATCTATGAGACAATTTCGTACGAAATTTCTTTTTATATATACCCACCTGAACAGAAACCAAATATTTGGAATTTTCTATCCCATTAGCGGAATCTTTTTGCATAATTAAGCATTGGAATAAAATTGAATTGTTTATTTAGATATGTAAATAGTATGTATAACACTTATTGTACTTTTTGTTTAATGAAAATTGTTATAAATTTATGTCGTAAGTGAAAAGCTATTAATTGTTGATTAATGCCTTTATCTTTATTCAAATTAAAAGACAATATTTGAATAAGTATTTGCTTTTCAGGTGTTTGAATAGTAAAGATTTCAATAAGAAGACTTTGTTAAATAGGAGAGATTTTACATTATAACGTGTCTAATTTGAAAATTTATTATTCTAACTTATTTATAAAGCAAATTGTTTTTCTTTGAGTTACCACAAATATCATTATCGTTTATTTAATCTACACCAACGTGTTTGTAATAATAGTATGTAATTACTAAATGAAGATTTTTCTTCAAATTAATCAAAAATGCAAAAAAAGAATTGTAAATCTGTGGCATTTGTTGTACGTGGTGTATGCTTTTTATGTGTCGTTTTATGACTGTACCAAATCTTATTACTATTATTAAACACAAGAAAACTGTGTCATCCTTCTAAGTAAAATTTTGCTTCTGTTTAACTCGTATTTTTCGAAGTATCAGTTAATCAATCTGAAAATCATGTAAGGAAGAGACCGATAGCTCATGGATCCTACCATGGCATTTGTTAGTGAACATCTAGGTGTGTTGTTATGTTTCTATAAATGTAAGACAAAGCAATAAAATAAACAAGTAAAAACGTTTCAGTTGCTGTAAACCGATTGAACTATACCCTGCACCTTTCGTTAATGTATAGCAATTACTCAACTCTGTGAAACCATTTTGTAGAAACTTCATGGATATGTCTGACCTATAATTGGACACACAACTTCCAAGTTTCATGAATCTGACTTTATTAGTTTTACAAATATTTAAAATAAGCTTTTGGAGTTGTATGGCAGGTACCCGAACCTAACAAGTAATTCCACTAAAACTTGAGAAATATATTTGGCCTATAATTGGATACATGACTGCCAAGTTTCATTAATCTGACTTTATTATTTTGCCGAATATAAGAAATTTGCTTTTGGAGTTGTTTGGCAGCCACCCGAACCGGTGCAGCTATTTAGAGCATGTGTAGAATATAATTGGACACTAGTATACAAAATTTTATATTTGTACCTTTATTAGTTTTTGAAATATCAAAAATTAGCTTCTGGAGTTGTATGGCAGCTACCCGAACCCGTTGTCCGAATTAGTCCAATTATAATAGGGTTCGCCCTTGGCACAAAAGAACAACTTGTGAAAGTTTGGTGTCGATTGCATTATTCGTTTTTGAGTTATCGTGCATGGATAGACATGTCTAAATCAACGCAAAATTTTACGCTGAGCAAGAATATAATAATAAAAGCAAGTTTACGGTTTTTTCCCCCTAAGATCAACGTAACTCAGTATGTTCCATAATTCGGAATCAGTGTTCTTTTATTATTTTAAAGGATATTATTTTACATAAAATGTTATTGAATTTAAAATTTTTTTTTCACAAATACATACAAAAAGTAGAAACAAAAACAAATTACAGTCTGACTGCAACGTCTTTAATAAAAATAATTACGCATATTTTAAATTAATTATTATAATTATTATGAATTTCCATACACAGTATAGTAAAACAATACATATTCGCGTGGGTGTGTGTACATTTTAACAAAAAATAATAGAAAATTACAAGTATATAAACATCATGTGGGCGCATTTTACATTCATAAAAAGCAACCACATTAATTTTAATGTTGGTAAAAAAAGAGACTCTTAACCTGGTGAAATTTCAATGTGCACTTTTAATTTTAATAATTTAATTTTAATTTTAATATTATTTTATAAAATATATTATTTTTCTATTTTCTTCGCACTCATTCGGTTCAGCATTTATAACATGCCCATATACCTATATTGTATGCAATAATTAAATTTTATGGTGTAATTAAATAATTAATGTGCCTACGTTTAATATGAGTAGCTTATGGTTTAATATTATCAGCCTGTTTTTGAAGCACTTACATACCTGTGGTGAGCGTCGCTATGTTGTAAAATATGTTTTGTTGCTATTCTTAGTATTCTAAACAGCAACAAAAGCAATAAAATATATTTAGTATTAAAATGTAAATTTTTTTAGATTATTTTGCTTTTTTTTTTTGAAAAATTGTAGCAATAGATTCCATTTTTAACTAGTTTTCCCATTAGAAATCCTAAAATATGAAAGAAAATGCATTTGATGTTATAATATATGCATAATGTCCTTATATTTTGTTCAGGTAACTTTTGGTGAAGGTGTGAAATTTTTTACTTCTTCTCCAATACACTAACACCATATTTATTAAAATAAATAAGAAAATAATAAGGGTTATTAATAATTTGGCTTTCGTCTAAAATTAATAAGTGTTTGCTTTCTTTAGGTATATTTTCTAAACTTAACTTTGAATTTCCATTTATTAGAATTTACTTTGAAATCGATTATAAATTATTTTTATTATTAATAAAATATGCAATTCCTTGACTTCCAAAATGCAGTGATAAAATATAATTCAGCTTAGAAGTGTTAGTTGCTGAATCGGATACCGTATTTTCAAATTTCTTTCAGAAACACTAAACCACATGCTTCAAGTAAAATATTCCATACTATACCCACTATGGTACGTAAAATCAGTACTAATTTCAAACAAAAATAAAAAAAAAAACAAAACATTTTAATGTCAGGCATCTATTAATTGAGGTGTTAATAAAATTGTGATTATTATAGCTTTTAAAAGTTTAGGAAAAGAAAAAAAATTAAATTTATTAAGGTGAAAAGGAACAGAAAACAAAATATGAAATAAAATGAAATTTAACAATAATTTATAACAACTGGTTCAAAAGTAACCAAAAGGGAAACAAAAAATAAAAACAAAGTTAAAAAACAACAAAAACATAGACGATTTGTTAACTGTAAATAGTGAAGTTAACGGAGTAGCCGTCATAATTTTACAAATAAAATATTAACAACAAAGCCTTACCATTTCGACCATGAACACGAAGTACAATACAAAAAGTTAAAGTATGAATTAAATTTTTACTCTTCTGAGAAATTTTTTTGTTATTGTTGTTTTTTTTAAGAATATTTATTATTTTTTAGCACGCCATCTGTTGAATAGAAAGGAAAACAAATTCAATAGAAAAAAAAACTCTCTACTGAACCGAATAAATTAAAAAAAGTGGTCAAATTTTATTTTCTAATTCAATTTTTCTGAGACCTATAGATTTTCCTTACTTCATAAAACTTTCTATTTCTTTACCTTGTACAATATCAAGTTAATGTTATAAAATTGGTCAGAAAGAACTTTAAATCATTTGCTTTTGTATCGTAGAAAGAAATTTTAGAACAAACTGATCTAAACAAACTGATGTGATCAGCACATAACCGACAACGTTCGGTTATGTGTGATGTCATCTGTAACAGTCTAGTTAAATGAAAGTGTTACAGAAGATTACAAAACTGCAAATTCGGCCCCTAGTTCAGTTTCTGAGCCGTGATCATTCCAAAAAAATTTTTGTGCTCATTGTTGTAACGGTCCAAATTTAAATATTAAATTTCAAGGAAATTGGTTGATTATTTCTCTCTATATACGCAAGAATGTCAAATTGGCACGCAAAAGTTCCACTTTTCTGGTATATCCCAGAAGTTGATCGATCCGTGTCATAGCCTAAATAAATTCACATATAAAATTTCATCAAAATCGTTTCAGCCAAACTTGAGATACACGATTACGCATACAGACCGATACCTTGCTAAAAATAGTTTAATTACGCTTCCCTACTATGGATAGTGCGTTCCAACCGAAAACTCGATTTATATTGCAAAATTGATTGCCATCACATAACCTCTCTTATTGTTTGCAATGCGGTAGGTAACAACAAAGTTCTTTGATGCCGAAATATATAAGATTGTTCTCTAACTCATAAATTTTCACAATTTTAATTAGGGAATAAGAAATAATTTTTATAGTTTGAATCCAAATAGCTGAATGACGATTTTTAATAATAATAAGCAATATTTTAATAAAAGATTTTATGAATTTTTCAATTTTTTAATAAGATTATTTTAAAAAAATAAAAACTTTTTTGATATAATAGCTTAAACTAGCTTAAAACGAGAAAAAATAGAGTTGACCTTGTCAACTCTGTGATAAACGTACGAATTTGTTATGCTATGTACGAATAAATATGGCATAACTGACTATGGGACAGACTATGACTTTAAGTTTCCGTATTACCATATTAATTTATGCAAAATTTCAGTACTGTGTTTTTCAAAATACTGTATGGATCAAACTAATATTGAAATTGTATGGCAGCAACAAGAAAGAGCCAAGCAATTTCAACGACTTTTATCAGACACATTGGTCCTACTAATATATTCATTTGTGTGAAATTTCAATTCTACAACTTTTATAGTTTCTGAGATATAGCCAAATAAATTTTGAAGTTCGTACATACGCTCGTACGAGTATAAAAAGTTGCTGAAGCCTACTGTAGATCTTGAAAATTTCAAAATATTTTAATGTTTTAATGGATAAAAAATTTTGTTTCCGAAAGGAAAATATTTAGTAAAACTGCACATTTCCTTCATTCACTGTTTATCCAACAGCCAATATCCATCTTCATAATCTAGGGTCCAAGTCATACCCAGTTAAATTAAAATCTTAATTATTAATAACATTTTTGAACTTTTGAAGAAAAGTTCTATCTATCGCTCTCTGTTCAAATTTTACAGACATGGTAGAACCTTTTATAAGCTTTCAAATATATTTATAAATAAGTACGAGGAAACAATAAAAATGTGTAGTTGTTTACCTTTAATTTTTCATAGAAATAAATTAAACAAAATTTCTTCATAAAACAACAGAACAAATACATAACGTATGAGCTATAGAAGTACATGATCAATATCATGTACCTCTATAGCTCATAATACATGATCAGTTATGATCACACAAATACATGATCAGTTGAGCTATAGAGGTATGAAGTAATAGCTCGCAAACCGTTCCACAGATTCCTTTTCTACAGTGTAGTAATTATTGTCATGTACAAGTAATATTTGACAGGTGTTGTCAAGTACATGTAAAACTATTTATATTATGTGATATTATATTCGATGGTCGATGAAAAACTTTAATAAAATTGAACTTTAATGGAATTGAAAAATTATGTACACAATTAATTTTTAGAAATATTTTGTGGTTTTAAAACTAAAAATTTTCTGAAAAATTAACAATTAATTCCCGTTTTAAAAAATTTAAATCTGTAAAGAAAATGTAATTTTCCCTTAATTTTAGAAAAAGTTTTGCTTTTCTTTTAACTTTTAATCGAAATTCATAATCGATGCAGAAATTATTCGAATGATCATTAAGTAGAATTTATTGAGTGAAACCTGTAAGTGTTATTACTAAATTTCTTGGAAAATGTCCAAGAACAAAATACTTAAAATTATTTTGCTAGAAAAGTTTTACTCTACATCATACCTACTTAAAATATTTTAAATAAGTTTTTTGTTTGACGAACCAAAACTCAATGCAAAACGAAACTTTCTGTCTAACTGAAAAAACTTGTATTTCAAATTTATATTTTAAATTTAATTAAAACTAAAAACACTTTCATTATTCGTACTTGTTTTCGATTTGTTAATAGTTTTCTAACTTTCTTCGGTAAACTGACTAAAATGAGGAGGAAAAGAAATCGAGAAAACTTTATTATTAAAAGTGACAAAAATTACGAAAAAATATTCTTGTTTTAAATCTTTAAAATTTAATTAATAATGCAAATTTTCCATTAAAGTTTTCCATTTTCATTTTTATTAATGGTCAGAAAATAATTTTTAAAATTTAATACGGAACACAACAATTTCAATGGAACAAGGAAAAACAAAGTTTTTAATTCAGACCAAATTTTCAATTTGTGGAAAAGTGAAAAGTTTTATTTTAAATTTTCTTTTTTATTTTATTTAAATTTTCAATAAGTTTTGACAAATAACATTTAAGTATTAAAATTTTTTTCATCACATTATCATGCACAAACAAAAAAAAAAACAAAGTAAAAAGAATGTTAACTTTTTAAAAAGTCCTTTTTAGTCCTTGAAAGGTATTTATTTCAAAAGTTATTTTAATTTAATTCAAACTTCATTACAAAAGTCGGATATATTCTAATGGTTACTAAAATATTATTCTTCACAAGCACCTGAAATTAATTTCAATTTCGATATTTGTCCAAGCCTTTTAAATTATTTGAATTAATAATTTAATTGGGCTTTACCTTATTACAGGTTAATTTATATAGGTTTTATTGGTTTATTTTTCAGTTTAAAAAATTCTCAATATTTTAAAATGGAGCGATGAAAACAGTTTGAGAATTATCAATGTTAAAAGAGAGAGAGTCTCTAAAAGAGACAGAAAACAAATACAAGGTTGTATCGCATATTAACGGAGTTTATTTTTAAAAAATCAGGTTCTGCATTGCTAAATATTACTAATTCCTAATAGACTTCTACTATTCTTAAAACATTGTTAAAAATTATGGTACTTATATTGATATGGTCCTAAACCCTGAGATTAGCCGCAAATTAATGCTATCTACATTAGAGAAATTGTCATTATAATTATAAACAAAATTATTTTTCCCATCCTTTTGGGACTGGTGGAATTCCTGTTTGCAATTCTGACTGCGAAAGGTCTTGTTAGTTAAACATGCAGCGCAATAGAACTAAGCAGCGTTGCCAACAAAAGCTCTGGTTTAATCTCAATAATATCTCTCTAGTTTCTCAATAATAGTTCTATACTAATTGAGGTTATGAATGTAAAGGCAGAAAAATATTTTTAAGCTGTCGATTTGACAGATCTTTTGCAGTTCTACCAAAAAAAAACGAAAACTTTTTCGAATCAAACCAGAAAAACGGGCTGCCATTGCAAATCTTTGTTGCAACTGCAAACATGAATTCAGGCGCTGTTTTGTCAAACAGATAAGAAAATTTCAAATTCAAAAAAATTAGTGTATAAAATAAATTTTCAAGAAACCTTTTTACTAAACTACTGTAAGACTACATTTGCATGCAATATTAAACAATAATGAGAAAATTTAAGGCAAAGCAAAATTAATATTATTATAGAAGCTTAATAGCTTCTTATGCTGAGAAGGTTAAATGTGTGCCTCATATAAATTGGCAAATTTTTTGCTACAATTCTGCCCTGCTTGAACTTTTCGACTGTTTGAGCTCAAGTCGAAGTTTCATTTTTAAAGACTAAAATTACAAAATATGAACTAAGTTTCCTCTTTCATATCGTCTATTCCTATAAAATAAACCAAAAATTTAATTTAATAAAAATTAAAATTTTATAAATATTTCAGTTTTACTCATTAGAAATCTTAAATTCTAAATAAATGAATAAGGCCAATGAAAATTCTATACGATGTAAATTTATTGCAAGGTATGGTTATTTTTCCGGCCAAAATTATTTTTTCTTTTAAAACATAATGCCTTTGTTTTTTCAATTAATTAATAGAACGAAAATTTGATTTTTCATTTATTAAACTTAATTAACATTCAAATTTTATTTTCGTTATAAACGAAAATACAGTACAGTCAGGCTATAATACAGTCAGAATTGAACTTGAAAAAATAAATTCCAAAAACGGAGAACGTCATCATATGTTAGACAGAATGAAATTAAAAAAAAATTCAATTCGATATTAAGTAGGGTTTGACTATACTATCGAATATCGTAATATTCACTTTCTTCAAATTGTATACAATAGCGAAAAGTAATAACAGTTATTGTTATAGGACTTCAACTTTAATTTAAGAAAATAACCTTAATATTGAAAATTTTGAATTTCCTTTTAAATTAATAATAAAAAAAAAATTTGAATTTGTTTTTCTTAGGAAACGTGTAAGTGAATTTTAAAATTTTGTATACTTATTTTCATTCTCATCTTTTGATTCTATGAAAAATCGCTTATTTCCTCACTAACAACAAAAAACAATTCTTTACTTTGTTTGGATAGTTTTGTGACCTTATTTAAAATTTCCGATTCTTTATGTTACTTTAAAAAAAAAAATTTCATGTTTAAGGGCTTAGTGTATTGCCTAAGATACAGAGAAACTTTTAATTAATTTTAAAGAAAATACAAGAAAAGTTAAAAGAAAAAGTTTTTCTTATGATGAGAAAAAAAATGTAACAACAAAATTCGGTGTGTATTCCATATTAATGGTTGACCTAAAGAAAAAGTAGCGAGGGTTTCTATATAAACAGACTATTTTCCTTGGAAATTCCTAGAAAATAACTTAAAATATTGTAAGTATAGTTAGTTAAACTTCTGAAAGAACAAGATTTATTCTAATAATGATGGAAAAAAAATATTTAATTTTTTTTAATGAGATTTTTTCTCTGTTTTCCAACAAAATTTCTACGTCGTATGACAATTAGCTATCTAAACTTTATTTCTAAAGTTTAGAAAAGGAAAACTAGAATTGTTAGCTTTTCTTCAGATAAATTCATTAAAATGTCAGTCAGAATAAATTAAATTTGATTTTTCATTATTAATGTGTCCGAAAATTTTGGAAATATGCAGCATACTAAGCTTCCTTATGATTTGCTTCTCTAACGATGTTACTCATTGCATTTTTAGAAAAAAATTTGGTGAAAGTTTTTAGATCTAAAATTTATACACGAATCAAAATGTTCGATATATACAAATCACATGTCCCACCATTAACAATAGAATCAATATTAAGAAATTTAAGTCTGAATTTCAAAAGAATAAATTATCTAACCAAATCTGTTTGTTTTTTTTTACGAAGAATTCAAATTTAACAAGTTCTTCGTGGTACTATCCAATTGGGTGGTTGAAAATTATATTCTGCTGATAAAATTAAAATTAAATTATAAATTTAATAAAATAAACTATTTAAGTGAAGAAAAATAATAAAAAAATAATTGATGATTAGCAAACAATTGTTTGGAACAGCTTATAAGAAAAGGAGAAAATTTTCCAAAATATTAATTACTCTATTCCAAACCAAGGTTCCCCGCAATCAAACAGAAATTGTACCAAATTCACAAATGGAATCTGTGACTGTAAATATTGTTTCAGACATAACGAAGTGAATGAGGTTATATAGCGTCAAATAACGATAGTAAGTGAAACCATAAATAGTAGATAATGATGACATAAATATTAATTTATAAAGTGATTTAATGAAACCAGTTAATTGGTCAAATTTGAAAAATGAAATTTTATATAAGTTAATTATCTTAGGGACCACAATATTACCCAGTCAAAAATTTACAATTATCCCTTCCCGAAGCGTATAATAGGGTCACTGTCATTTCAAGATCTCGGCTAGTTTATAAAAAGTCCAAACTGAATTAAATTAAATTTAAATATGAATAATGTTGGGTCGAGCCAGTGGTTTGTAATGTAGCACTTTTCCTTTCAACAAGTGAAAATTTTGCTTTTAAAAACAATCTTGGTATATGTAGTACATCTACATTTTTAAAATTACTTCTATTCTTACACGAATATATTTCAAAAATTACGAGTACATACTTATAGAATAAGAATTGTATGCATTCTTTGAAATAAAACAAAAAAAAAATCTGATGTGGTCAGCACATAACCGGCCGGAATGTGTATTGTCTAAATAAGTGAAAGTGTTACCGCATATTATAAAAATGTCGTTAAATACTTCTTTGCAATTTTTAGGATATTAGTAAGCTTATAGTTATAACTAGAAAAATGTAAATTTGGCTCTTAGTAGAGTTTCGCTTTGTGCTACCCAAATTAAAAATGTAAAACAGGCCCGCTAAATGATACAGTTTCCGCGACCTGATATATCCCAAAAGTTGGTTAATTCGTGCAATATTCGAAATAAACTTACATATAAAATTTTATCGAAATCGGGTCAGCAGAACTTGAAATACACGGGCGCACACAGAGAGAAAAAATGCTCGAATTTAAGGGTTAGTTGCATGAGTTAAGAAAAATAATTATTTTTCAATGGCATGGAAATTATTGTTCGCATCCTGCATTTATAGAAATTTGGAAAAGCTTACAGTTTCGGAAATATAGGGTGCCAAAAATTTAAATTTTAAAAATTTTGATAGGCGTTAACTTGAGACATGGTGGTGTTTGAAAAAAATTTTCCTCTAACGAAATTAGAAAAAAACTTTTTTAAGCTTTTTATTAGTATCTAAGTGCTGCTAGAATTTCGGAATCATAGAATATAGAAGTAAAGCGATATCAAACATTTGAAAAAAGTGGACTTTTAATAGCGATAAATTTTAATGCCATTTTGTTTTTGTAAAGTTCAAATCTGGTATACCGCAGTAAAATAAGTCAGCCTCTCCTCTTCTGCGTTTACAGAATTTAAAAAGTGTTTCCATGGTTTTGCTAGAATAATTACTTAAAATATGGCATTTTTAGAATTTTGAGTGGTTATAACTTTTAGATGGCGGGGATAGGTAAATTTTTTTACGAAAATAAATTTCTGGTAAAGATCTATGCACCTATCTTCAAGGGTGTAGAAATTCTGTAAACGGGTCCGCGGACGGACGTACGGACGGGCGGACGAACGTAGTGAAACTAATATCCACTTTTCTCAAATTTTTTTGGAAAAGTGAAAAAATAAGGACTCAAAAAACCATAAGCGTTTCAAGGTATGTAAGACTCTATTTAATATTTTGAATATTAATCTAGTTATTCTGATAAAAAAACGTGATAAATGTTCAACTTTTACCAAATTAGGACTTGTTTAAAAATTCCATATAAATAAATGTTGAAAAATTTCAATCTAATTTTACACTACAATTTCATAGATTTTTAAACTTTATTGCAATATGAAAATTACTTTAAAATTTTAATACGTAAGTTAGAAAATCATTTAATTAATCCTAAAAATTCTAGTTTATTTATAGAAAAACGCATTTTCAACTGCACAATAAACAGAGAGAAAAATCAAATCCTAAGTTCATTACTTACAAGGGTTTCATGTCAATAAGTGCAAAAAGATTAGAATAAAACGAACAAAACCTTTAAAATCATTTGTAATGATCAAAATATTATGAAGCAAAATAACGCAGACATTGTCGTATCAATTTTTTACACATATACCTTTCGTATTGTAAAATACGCATTATAGACGCAATATAGACGCATTTTATTACCTCCATTTTTAACCGTCTGACTTAAAAATATCGCATTCGCATTATACAATTCTTCAGGTTTTATCGTTTTTAAAATCCATTTTAATTAAATAACCATCTTTCTTTCTCGCTATATTGTATACATGTATACTAAATCCCTTTTATCCTTATTAAATTTATGCATGAACCTTACATACAGTGGTATTTTCTTGTATTATATTTTGTATTTTGGTTTTTTGAACATTTTCAATTTTCTAAATTGATACCATCCATTCGCATCTATCAAAGGATATTATGGTTTTTTTCCTCATTATACAATATATTGTTTTCTTTAGAAATTTTTTAACGTTTTAAATTCTATTTTCAGTATGGTTGTCTGATTGCAAATGCCTGGTATATGTATTTGGCATCATTAACAAAGTTAAATATCAAAATAAATTTATTATTTTTTACTGATGATGTTAACAGAATGGTATTAAAAGTGCAATAGAATATTTAGTTAATTTTAAAAGTTTAATAAAACGAAAAATTTCTAAAACATTTTGCAGATAATCAGAATGTTCCGATAGATTAAACGCACAAAACTGTTAAGTTTAATAATGAGTTTAAGCTTTGCTTACAACGCGTGTTATTTTAAAAATAAGATTTAGCTTTCCCTTAAAAAATATTTAACTAAATTAATATAGAGGTTTATTTAGTGTGAAACGTAGCTCTAAAGTTATTAATTAACGCATTTCTATAATATAATTATAATGCACTTATAAAGATTCCGAAATTTTCAAATGTTACTCAAACTTTCGATTGAATGCTTCTCTATAGTTCTGAAAGGTAGTTTTGAGGCTGATTTTCCATTTAATTGTTTTTTTTTTTTTTTAATTTCAATATTAACTTAATAAATTAAAAAGAAACATTTGTTAAATTTTCTTCACCATATCTTAAAATTATTTTATTTTCCAGTCCTCTTTGAATTCGAATTTCAAATCTCTTTTATGAGAAAATTTTGTGAATGTTCAATTTTTGTTCCTTCTTAAACCTCTAGAAAACTGACAGAGAATTTAGGAAAAATATAAACTATTACAAAACTAAAAATAGAAAATGATTTTTTTTAATAGTTGAATATTTTTTTAATTTTATTATATTTCTATTTTACTGAATATTTTAATTAAAATAATTCTCAAATCCATTAGTATGATTCTCCCAATTTACAAATAAAGGTGTTAAAAGCAATTAGGTAATAGCAAATTTTGCCAACGTGATATACCCAAAAATCACAGCCCCTCAGAAAATGCAAGTAACTAATATTATTTTGTTTACTTTGACATTCGCTTCCAATAGATGGTTCATTTGCATTTAAGTGGCTAAAACTTTTCTTTTCGTATTATTTATTTCACCGTCAGGAATTGAGCTCAGCAAAAGAATGCGCCGACTCTCAATTTTTCATTATATAGTCGTAATAAAAACTATGAAGAAAATAAAAGTGTATTTTAAAAATTTAAATATCATAAATTGTTATTCTATATGCTTGTGGAAGTTTCGACTTTTCTACAAACAAATGTATCTTCTGTTTTAATATTCAAAAACAGAAATTTGGGAAAAGCAATGTGAAGTATAAACAAACTATAAAATTGTGTATAAATTTGCAAATTTCTTTAAAATTAATGTAAATCTGAAAAAAAAATTTTTTGATGTGATCAGTACAAAACCGACACCTTGTATTTTCTGTGTAGCACCTACAAATGATATCAATAAATTTGAATAAAATGATTTCTTAAAACTTTACAACCCGACTGTAAAAACGTTTGTTATACGCTATATTAGTCATTTAATTCACATTGGTGCATCACATCGAACAAGGTGCCTTATACATAAACTTTGTTAGTAAGTTTATTTTCACAAAAAAGAAATCTGTCTATATTATACACTCTAACATATTATTATTCCAAAAATTTGTCAACTCATCATATCTCAAAGTTGATTTTGATCTAAATTTTCATGAGAATCTGTTTAGTTGCATACAATTAGTTAAAGTCATACAGGCGTGCACAGATATAAAAATATGGAGACCGCCAGCTCTCTGAAAATTATTTAACTTTCTTCGACCTGAAGAAACATTTAAATTTCAATATAAAAAATTTTGGTCTGATAACAATACTCCCCTACCTCTTAGTGTTTAAAAATTTGTCATACATTGAATTTAAATAATAATATAAAAATAGGATGAAACTTTCAAATTTTAAATTAATTTAAATATTATAAAACAAAATATGTATTAAAATTTCAAATTTTAAATGTCTTAAGGACCATATGCATTCAGAAATTCAAAAAAAAAAAAAAAAATTCCCGAAAAGAATTCAAATGTCTAAAAAGAAAGCAACATGAGAAAACAAAATTTCAAAATATTTTAAATAAAAATTAAAATAATTTGCCTTTTATAATATTTTTTTATAAAAAAAAATAAAGTAAAAAATTAAAAAACAAAAAACAGGATATGGTCAGAAAATCTCAAGAATATTATCCTTCCTTATTATGCCTTTTTAAGTTAGTTAATAGAATTTCTTTTGTTATTTTGCTTGTCATTTATTTCCCATTATAAAAGTATAGGTTTTTATATGCTTTTGTTTAGAACAAATTTACATAAAAATGTTCCGGAATTAAAATAAAATAATTTATTTTTCTGCACAATCCAATTGCAGAAGATGTGGTGTTTAAAAAATAACCAATAATTAAAATACCACATAATATTGAATATTGAGACTGAAATTTTCGGAAAAATTTGTGTTCCTGTTCTGTGGTTCTTTCACTCCACTAATATACCATTTTATGTTAAATTACAGGCTTTTTATTGCAAAAGATTTGTTTTATGTTCAATCATGCAATTCCTAAAAAATTTAACGTAATAGTGTTTTCAAAGAATTACAGGGTTTACTTGTAATTGTTTTATACATTTTGTCATGTAAATCGCGCTGTTGTAATAGATAAATTGCTGATTACTGTCCAAGACTTACTAAACGACTTAAAGATGCTATTGAACGCATAAGAAATCTTTCGAATCATACAGTAAACAGAAACTATTAATAGTTCAATAAAAGCATGAATAAACTATACATTCATTTTGTAACCAAAAACTTTGTATTACCTACCTCTAGCTCCGATTTATTCGCAATCTTAAATACAATAATTTCTGATTGAATTCTATCTATATTTTGAGACACATACAACAAATTCCCGATTTATTGTAATCTAAAAAATGCTGGAAATTTAACAGACGGAAAAGGAATGAAACATATTTTTATTAAAAAAATTTTTCAAAAGCTCTCATACAACAATAATAGTAAAGTAGGCTCGAAATTTTTCGAAAAATGATGTTATCATTACAGCTTAAAGATCAACACATTTTGTCCCATATATTTACACCAATTGTCCATCATTAAAGCTAGTATGAAAAAAATTCACATCACACAATTTTTATATAAAAACAAACCAAGAATACATAATTAAATTTTTTTTCTCTGTGTTTTTTTTTTAGAAGATCTTTATTTTAAAATTCAATTTAGACTATTTTTACAGGCCGCATTGCACACAGCAAGGGAGGTTATGTAACAGCACCAAATTTCACATGTCGAATTTTCGGCAGAAATGTGTTTATTCACGCTAAGGGAGCGACAATAATGTATTCGGCTGAACCAACATTGATGGATTTTTTATATATGAATTTATTTTGAGGATAAGGTGGCTTGATCAACTTTTGGAATATATTAGACCTTATATTGTAATCTTGTGCAACATTTTTTATTAATTAATATTAATATTAAAAAATATACCTTGCTGGTCTGTTATGTGCTGATCACATCAGATTTCTTTTCTTTGGTTTTTGTACTATTTTGAAATTTAATTTTTGGGAAAATAATGAGGAAAAACTTTTTATTATTTTATTCTATACATCTTGAAATACAGAAAAACTTTTAAATCATTTAATCTTCTAAAAATAGTCTAGTAATTGAAATATCAAAATTATTTTTCATGTAACTTGTAAATAAGTTCCGAAAAAATTTTCGATTCTGAAAAATTTTAATAATTTGACGTTTTATTTTTTTTAGTTATTGTTATTATTGTGTTTCATTTTTGTTTCATTTGAAGTCCTATAGTCCCTTCAATAGGTACAAACAATATTTATAATTAAATTCAAAACTAAAGGATACAAGAAGTTGAAATAAAAACTGGAAATTTATAGATGAAGAAAAAAAAGAAAAACAAAAATATTTTTTTGGGAAATTATTGAAAAAAAGTTTATTCACATTTACTTTCCTGAAGTAGAGAATACGTATGTGTGTGTTGTGTTTCTATCAGAAAGAAAGTTAATCGTTGTTATAGTGACAGTCAACAACAGAAACAGCAACAGGTAAAATTAAATTACTTTTAGGTGTACTCACAATTTCAGTAAAATTAAAATATTTTTTATTATACGGAAAATGTCAACAATATTTTGCGATATATTTGAAATATCTGAGAGCAAGCTTTTTTGTTAAATTCTATGATTTGATTTAATCACCTACAAAAATACCCCACAAAAATACAATAATAGTATATAGAAATTGAATGTTTATTAACCGGATAACGCTGCTTATCATTTGAATGAAGGAAATTTGGAAAAATTACTTCAAAGCCCAAAATGTATGTACAAGTTTTCTAACACCTCAATGAGCCAATGAGTTCCATAAATATCCGAGCCACAATTTTACCAAAAAATTTATAAGTTCATTGTTTGAGCCACTAGAATTTAAATATTAAATTTCAAGGAATTTGGTTAATTATTTCTATTTACATATATGCGAAAAATCTGAAAATGTCCCGCAACAAGGTTCAACTCCCAAGGCCGTGACATAGCCGAAATAATCTCACACATAAAATTAAATTTCATGAGCCGCATTTCATGAGTGCATACGCAGACCGACAGAACCTCACTTATTGTATGTAATGCGGCCGGCAAAAGCTTTATTTCCACTAATAAAACTTATGGAATTTAGTTATAACAATATTCAAACATTTAATAAAGTGATAAATTGTGGGAAGTTATACTTCTAATTTAGAATCTAAATATTAATAAATTACCTGGGTACATTACTAAGAAGAAATAACTGTTTTGCACAGAGAGAAAACATGGAAACAAAGTTCCCATTTTCTCAATTTGATTACTCATTTTTTTTTTAATACAAAATTATTTAAAATATCGACTAAACTTGTTAAAGGGTAGAACAATTATTACATATTATTTCTCACATTTAAGAAAGCTATTCTTCTTTTTTGGAAAAAACATTATATGAATGAAAATTTCTTGTAATATAACAAATTCCGATTTCCGTCGCAAAAAATATTTGCATTGCCGTAAATAGATGCGTTGAATTTTTTTTAAATCGTTACCAACCAGAACTTGAAATATAAATAATATTCTAGCAAGTATGCTACGAGTATATTCAATAATAATTTATAATAATAATTCTAAAATATGATTGGCTAAATCAATGATAACGTGAAGCTCAATTAACTGCACAAACTCTTTCCAAATTCCCAAATACTCTAAAATTATTCTAGCGAATTCCTTATAATAATGATTTTCCAACAAATTACTTAGATATTATTTTAATAAGGTAATCATATTTTTCCTTATTCATACTTTTATTTCTTAATCTTTTATTAAAATGAAAACAAATAAATCCCATTCGAAAAAAATATACTATGACAAAATCTAGGTAATCCGCATAAGAGAAAAAATTGGGTAAATCTTATATTTAACGAAGAAAAATTCTTGAACAAACATATTATATTTTCTTTAGAAAAAAAAAATTTATTGTTGAACTCAAAAAGATACTGTAAAAGTCATTTATCCTACAATCGTTCAACCGAAAATAATCACAAACTGCAATTTACCCTTTCATTCTGTAAAAACAATGCTTCGTTTAGTATAGAGCAGAAAGTTTTTTCTTCAGTATTATCATAATTGCTTAAAGTTTCTCTATGCTTTTTGTTATAAAACAAGAGCAAATAAGAAAAGTTTTTGTTTTTCTTGAAAATCTTTTGTGGAAAACAGAGAAGAAACAAGAACAATAAAAGAAAACGTTAATAACTTCCATTATCCTTTTGAAAGGATTAAAGCTAACAGAATGTTTTCTTCTATTTTATTTGTTTTTCTCTCTAAATACAATAACTACAGAGATTTCTTAACTAATTTTCTCTTTCTAAAATGTTTTTTGTTTAGAATTTAATAATTTGTGTTTTTTATTTTAGATTTGTTTTCGAATTTTCTTATTATAAGTTTAAAACTAGTCCATTGCCTAAAATATTCTAATCTAGACATAATGAATCTCATTTGGTGACAAACTTTTGGAGCAATACGCTACATATTACACAAAATTATTTTAATTTCATACGAAACCTTATAACAATTGAATTTCAAACTTATTCATACCACAGATCAATGGTCGACATAGTCAACTCTTATCAAGATACTTATTATCTATAAGACTGAAAAGTTATGAAAGCTCTAAAATTATTCTGTATTTAAAAATTAAAATGTAATGACATTAGTTAATAACAATTACATATTTACAAAAATTACTCTACTGTGGTTGTATTTCACACAATTCTATTTATGAAATACATTGAAATTCTGATCGCTTTTGCGATTGCAACAGCAAGTGTCTAATCTCAAACTTGCATGAACCTTTCAAAATAATTGCCTCCTTAGATTCTCTAAAGCTTCTCTTGAAGGTCCAACTGTAAAAAAATTTTCGTATATTTCGTATCCTCTAAACAATATAAGAAGTAACAATACACAATAGATTAAATTTTAGAAAACAGTCAACTCAGTTATTAACAAGGCATAATAAGTGTCTAACTGTCTAAGTTAAAATTTCAAGAGATTTGCTATAATTCTGCTAAGAAGTTGTTAACACATATACATACCAAAATACATATGGTTTTGGCAACCAAAAATATATGCAAAAATTCGCTTGCCCCTTCGCCTGCCCTCAAACTTTGGTTTTTATTTTTTTGAAAAATCTTGTACATCCTACAGAATAGATTTCTATAAGAAAATAAGTAAAAATTATATTTTTAATAAATTAATGACTTCTTTGAAATTATAAGCTTTATCGGTAAGTTTTATGAAATGATAAGCTTTATTATATGGAAATTTAAATCTCTAAACTGCTTGTTTAGACTATTGGGTTAGTAATATTTTTGGTTCTACTCCAAAGCTTTAAAGGATATTATAGAAGAATCATTTCAACAAAAGAATTATCTTTGTCCGTGTTACAATTTTTAATAACTAATTATTAACTGCTTTAGAAAATCTGATTTTTTTAACAAATCTGATTTTCGTTTAAAACGAGTTTCTCTAAAATTTCAAGACAATAAATTTTATACGATTTTTTTTCTTGCCATTAAGTGAACAAGAGCTTTCATTTTATATAGAGAGAACATAGAGATTATAGATTTACATACAATCACAGGAATCCATGTGTTCAGAACTAGAAAGAATTAAAAGAAGAGTTAAAAAGGTACAGATCTTTTTAAGCGACATTTTTATTGGTTATTGGTTTTCTTTTGTTACACTATATTTTCATATTTTTTTGTTAAAGGGTAACTTTGACAATTTTCGGAAGAACAAAATATTTATTTGCGACAAGGTCCCAAGTTTTCGACATTAACTTCATCATTTGAATATCATAAAATTTATGTATACGCAGTCATTTACATTCAAAAGCAAAAGTTAAATTCTTCTATAAAAATTAAGATTTTTAGTAAATTTCAGTTCCGCAGCTCCAATTACGCAGCTCATGAGGAAAATTTTAATAGAAACGAAAAAAAAATTATAAAAAATTGAATAGGCAAATTTTTATGAATTAGTTCTAAAGTCATGCTGTAGAATATCTTGCACAAATACGCTCCATTCACGTGATTTTAGACTCAAGAACGTTTCTGAAAGTTTCCGAAGATGATCTATCAAAGTAGGCAATTCATTTTGTCCTATCTCGTAAATTTTTGTAGATACGCAAAAATTATATTGTTCTACTTACACTGAAGGCTACCTTTTAAATATTTCATCACTAGTACATCCATTTTCTTTTTACTTTTTAAAACAAATTACTAAAATGGTTTCCCCACAATAAAATTTATTATTGCGTTCCTGCAATAATAACTTTCGCAAAATGGATTAATTAAAAATCAAATTCCAAGAATAATGGTTACAATTTTAATGAGTGCTTTTAATTTTTATTTTAATTTCATATTAAATATTTTCATATTTTCGTTTTTCTTATTTTAAGAAGAATAAAAAAACAAGAGTAAAGTTTTGTAAGCAATGATTTGTAAAGTAGGACTTTTCCTTTGAAAAAGTAAATAAAAACCTTTTAAGAAACAATCGTAAATAATTATGGTATGCACACGCATTAATGATTTTCATGTAAATACTTTTCGAAAAAAGGCAAAAAATAGAAAAAAGCGTTACATAATGGTCGAATTAGTTAATTGCGTGAATTAAGGCAAATAATTTTATTTCTTGACTGCATTTACCGTTACCTTTTTGCTTTTAAGCAAATCTAAAAAAAGTTGCACTTGAAAGAGAGAGAGAAATTATAAAAAGTTTTCTCCTAGTGACGTTAATATTATGTATCAATGTTTGGAAGCTTCTATTTCAGACTCTTACAACTCTTAAAGGGAAAAGATGTCAAAAATTTGAAAAGGGCGAGTTTAAAATAACAGTTAGTTTCAACGGCTATTTTGTAATTATAATCGCAATAATAGAGAAAAGTAGAAATCAAGTAAAACATCATTTTTAGGATACCAAGTTTTGCTTCTTTTCTATTAATATGGAAATCACGGACGGACAGACGAAATGACACAGTGAAGTCAGTAAGCCCTTTATTCCAATTTTAATTGAAAAGTGCAAAAAAAATTAAATAAAAAATAGGGCTTAATTAATTATTCATTATAAGAGAATAAAAATTTTTACTCTCCTTTGTAATCCAAAAATATCGTGTATGGTTCTTGTACTCGTATCGTGCAGTTTCCTTCGATTTTTATAATGGTTTTCAAATGAAAAAATGTCACTTTTTCATTCTGTTTTGTATTCCTTCTTTTTTTGGCAACAAATTAAAACAAAATCAAAAAGAAATATAAGATAAAAAAGAATGTCCTTACAACATAGATTTTTCCTCTTATTTTAATATTTTGCGTTTACTTGATCATTTTGCTCATTTCTACATTCCCGATAGGATTATTAAATTTGCAAGTTAAGGGGCTTATCTTTTAAATAGCTAAGTTCTTATTTTCTCATAAATGCGTCTTTTAAATACTGAAATTGCACAGCGAAAACCTTGTACAAAGACATAGTGAATTATCGGATTAGGCTAGCAAGGAGTGGTTTGTGAGGCACCGATTTATACTAAATAAAATATTTTTGTCTTCAATTAAGTTCAAATCCAAAAATTTGAACAAATAAACCGGAAATTAAAAATTTCTGCCTATACACCTTGCTCTACGTTTGTTAGTAGCTATTAAACCACTACTTCATTTATGATAGAAAGCTATTTACTACTAAAATAGTTTCATATAACATTCCTAATACAGCTTACACGTTATGCACTTTCGAGCCCTGTTATCGGAAACCTCATGCATGTTTGAATGGAAGAGCAATATTACTAACGTAATTGACAATTATTGTGATTGAGCGATTCGCCAGATTTCTCAGGTAATTCTGCAAAAAATCTAATGAACGAAAATATGATGTGACAAGGTTAACGTATTTTTCCAAAATTTTATCGTGATAGTTTAATTTTATAAGAGAAAATACTGCCATTGCGTAAAAAATTTGGTAAATAAATCCATTTGCCATAATGTAATAACAAATACCAGTAATAACTTGGCACGTCAAGGAAATTCGATACGTTGGAAAATTCGCGTAACGGAATCAATATTTAAATTTTAAAAGCCTGCAAACAAAATGAAATGCAAACGAAATCTTAATAGCAATCTTTGTTTGGCGGAGAAAGAAGAAGGTGAGGTATAAGTTCTAAATTAAAGATTTAAATTTTCTAACATTTGAAAAGCAAACACAAAAAATACCAGCCGAGGAATTTCAAACTTTTTTTCCTTAAATGTTGACATTCCCTCGCATTTATCATTCATAACATAAATTTTAATTAGAGACTTTTAATGGTTTTTACAAAAAAATAGGAAGAAAATAAAAGAAAAAACTTGAAATATGATGAAGAATAAAATTAAATTTTTTTTTAGCTTTCATATTTTTCCATTATGAAATTGGTATAAAAAAATCATATTAGGTACTTGGTCCCATTCCTTTTAAAACAAAAAATTGAAAAATATATAAAATTGGCCCTGCTCTATACGAAAAACAAAAGTTATGATTTCCATGAGCATTTTTGCTTTTCCTTTTTTTGTTTTTCTTTGTTAACAAAATTTATTAAATGAATATTTTCCCTTCAATTACATCGTCCACTTTAATCACTTGGAACTGTTAAAAATTATTCTTGTGTCCCTTTTGAGTCGATTTCCCTTATTAAAATGACATTTTTGTAAATTTTTTTATTTTTAATACAATTCTTAAAATTAATAAAACAAAATGAATGTAGGTTTCCTTATAATTAAAACTTTGATATACGTAGTATTGGTTTGGAAAAATTTAAAATGAATTTATCTCATAATTAGATTACTCTACCAAATATCTACCTACGTATCATAACTACCTACGTATCATAATTATTATAATAATAGCAAACAAGTAATGAAAATTGTTCCCTGCAAACGCTTGATGTAATTAGGATTTTGAATAAACGATTATGGAAACGATCTGCTATTTCATGTACATTCGCTTACGCTTAGCTCCCGTAAAACTGATTTGTATCCTTTAAAATAATGTTCTGAATTAGTGGTGGGAAGAATATAAAATAATATTTTATTTAAATTTTTAGCATGTGCTCTAGCATTTTCCGCTGAGTTACCCAAAATATTTATTACCCTTTGTTTAATCCCTTATAAAAAAGTCAACTTGATGCATAAAATGTTTTAATTTAAACCATATCGCCTACAGACCCTTACAATACATGATTCGTTCTTAACACTTCTTTTCTTATCACTTTCGTTTACCAAAATTTTTATTACTTTTGCAGTCAAATATTATTGTTTTCGAGGTATTTTTGTATTGGTTTATGTGTGAATTTCAAAACCTCATTTCATAGAGATTTGAACATAAGTCTGTTAACAAAGCCACGAAATTTCATCAAATCAACACAAATATTGAGAAAACCGTAAAAGAATATAAAATTTGTGTATTTTATTTTTCTATACCAGGAGTAAACGAAGGTTAACTTAAAATGAAGATTTTAAAACGCTCAACTTATTAAGCTAATTTACAATAAATTGTCTTATACCCTTTCTTAAATATTAATTTTCAGGAGTATAAACAGAGTCGCAACACTGTTGTGAGGATTACTACTTCAGACCGATATTTAAGTAATATGATTTTAATTTAAAACTTCAGGCACATTACACTTTAATTCCTGATCTTCCATACTAAGTTCGTAAATAAACAGCCTGTTTTTTTTCCTCATTGTTCAAAAATCTAGCATATATATTTAAATTTTTTACATTTCTTATTAAAAAAAAACACTGTTTCTTTGCCACAAAACAATAGGGTTTAATAGGATTGTGTTCAATAGGATTATTATTAAATTAAATCTATATAAATATTAGGTTTATGATGATATTTCTGTAATACATTTGCTAAATAGTGCGTTCACCAAAACTATAATAAAATTTAAAATATTTTTATTATTCTGCTTCCTTAAGTATGTATAGCTCTGTACATAATGTAGCTCTACAATAATTTTAAATAAATAATTCAATATCCCCAGCGACTTAAATATAGTTCACGAGTCGCATGTTTCCCTTGTATCTTTCTTTGTGACTTTTGACAATTTAAACTTTTCATTTTTCGAAGGTAAAGTATAGCCACTCCTGTAATATATCAAAATTCGAAATCTCGAAATAAATTGTTTAGAATGTCTCACTTTTGAAAATTTATTAGTTTGGATCAAAATACTCGGAGAGATGAGAAAATTATAACTCTTAATAAAAAATATACATACTAACCTACAATGTATGTATTTTATACATATACACGAGTAAGTAGACATTTTCGATTAGAATAAATTTATGGATCACGTTTTAGATTAATTCCTTGATTTTGAATTATTGCATAACAAATAAAATCTTATTTGCAATCTTTAAAAATAATTTGTTGTTTATTTAGAATTATGTAAAATTAATATTACAAAGTTACGTAATGTATTGAGGTTTCCATACAAGCTTTTTTTTTACAATTTATTTTGCTCATACACGTTGATTATATTGAAAAATTTTTCCGCCTATTCCCCCTATTTAGAAAACTTGTACTTTTTTCATTATCAAGCAATTGAATTTGTTACTAGATGAAAGAAACCCTTAAATTTGTACCACTCTTTACTTACAGATTCTCATGAGGTTCAAATATTTTTCAAGAATCCAATTCGTTTGAATTCGTATATTAATTTCTTGATTCCAAAATATTTTGTTCAAAGAATTCAAATTCTTTTGGTAACATTATTTTCCAATCAGCTCGCACTCCCAAATATTTTCTAACTGAGTGAATCGAGTTTCTAAGCTTGGCAGACAAATAATAATGGTGAGGTATCGATAACGTGTATTTCTCTCATAACTGCTTAATAATATTATAAAACAAAAATAAAAAAAAACAAAGTTGGGGTTTTGTAGCACTTTTACCTTTAACAACCGAAAATGCGTCTTTTAATAATATAATAATTTTTATACCCTGCACTTCGTGAAGGGTATATTAACTTTGGTATGGAGTTTGTAACTACTTGAAGGAGTCATCAGCGGTATGGACATATATATATATTCTTGCTCAGCGTAAAATTCTGCGTCGATTTAGACATGTCCGTTCGTCCGTCCGTCCGTCCGTCCGTCCGATCGCACGATAACTCAAAAACGAATAATGCAATCGACACCAAACTTTCACAAGTTTTTTCTTTTGTGGAAAGGACGAACCCTATTGTTATTGGACTAATTCGGACAACGGGTTCGGGTAGCTGCCATACAACTCAAGGAGTTTATTTTAAATATTTCGAAAACTAATAAAGCTATAAATATAAAATTTTGTATACATGTGTCCAATTATATTCTACACATGCTCTAAAAATTATAATGGGATAGCTGCACCGGTTCGGGTGGCTGCCATACAACTCCAACAGCAAATTTTTTATATTTGGCAAAATAATAAAGTCAGATTCGTGAAACTTGGTAGTCATGTGTCCAATTATAGGTCAAATGTATTTCTGAAGTTTTAGAAGAATTGCTTGACAGGTTCGGGTACCTGCCATACAACTCCAGAAGCTAATTTTAAATATTTGGAAAAACAATAAAGTGAGATTCATGAAACTTGGCAGTTGTGTGTCCGATTGTAGATCAGATATATTTGTGAAGTTTTAGTGGAATTGCTTGACAGGTTCGAGTAGATACCATACAAGTCTAAAAGCTTATTCTTAATATTTGGAAAAATAATAAAGTCAAATTCATGAAACTTGGCAGTTGTGTGTCCGATTGTAGATCAGATATATTTGTGAGGTTTTAGTGGAATTGCTTGACAGGTTCGGGTACTTGCCATACAACTCCAAAAGCTTATTTTAAATATTTGGAAAAATAATAAAGTCAGATTCATGAAACTTGGCACTTGTATGTCGAGTTACAGGTCAGATATATTTTTGAAGTTTTGGTGGAATTGCTTGACAGGTTCGAGTAGATACCATACAAGTCTAAAAGCTTATTCTTAATATTTGGAAAAATAATAAAGTGAGATTCATGAAACTTGGCAGTTGTGTGTCCGATTGTAGGTCAGATATATTTGTGAGGTTTTAGTGGAATTGCTTGACAGGTTCGGGTACTTGCCATACAACTCTAAAAGCTTATTTTAAATATTTGGAAAAATAATAAAGTTAGATTCATGAAACTTGGCAGTTGTATGTCGAGTTATAGGTCAGATATATTTCTGAAGTTTTGGTGGGATTGCTTGGCAGGTTCGAGTAGCTCCCATACAAGTCTAAAAGTTTATTCTTAATATTTGGAAAAATAATAAAGTCAGATTCATGAGACTTGGCAGTCGTGTGTCCAATTATAGGTCAGACATATTTCTAAAGTTTTGGTGGGATTGCTTGGCAGGTTCGAGTAGCTCCCATACAAGTCTAAAAGCTTATTCTTAATATTTGGAAAAATAATAAAGTCAGATTAATGAAACTTAGCAGTTGTGTGTCCGATTGTAGATCAGATATATTTGTGAGGTTTTAGTGGAATTGCTTGACAGGTTCGGGTACTTGCCATACAACTCCAAAAGCTTATTTTAAATATTTGGAAAAATAATAAAGTCAGATTCATGAAACTTGGCACTTGTATGTCGAGTTACAGGTCAGATATATTTTTGAAGTTTTGGTGGAATTGCTTGACAGGTTCGAGTAGATACCATACAAGTCTAAAAGCTTATTCTTAATATTTGGAAAAATAATAAAGTCAGATTCATGAAACTTGGATGTTGTGTGTCCGATTGTAGTTCAGATATATGAAGTTTTGATGGAATTGCTTGACAGGTTCAGGTACTTGCCATACAACTCCTAAAGCTAATTTTAAATATTTGGAAAAATTATAAAGTCAGATTCATGAAACTTGGCAGTCGGATGTCCAATTATAGGTCAGACATATCCGTGAAGTTTCTATAGAATGACTTCACGGGTTCGTGTAATTGCTACATAATAACGAAAGGTGCAGGGTATAATTCAATCGGTTTATACCGACTGAAACGTTTTTACTTGTTTAATTTAATATAATTATTTAAAATTACTTTCATTCATGTACGAAAATACTTTAAAAATTGAGTAGAAACGTGAGTAATTGCGTGATTAAAGAAAAAAAAATTACATATTTTAATGGCATCGTATTTACTGTTAGCTTTCTGCATTAATAGAAATTTGGAAAAGCGCACAGTTTCGGAAATGTAAGGTACCAAAAATTTAAATTTTGCAAATTCTGGTAAGTGATAACTTGAGGGGGAGTGGAGGATATCAAAAATTTGGAAAATCGGATTTTAGATAATGGTAAATTTCAATGATCATTTTGTTTTTGTAAAGGCCAAATATGGTATATAGCGGTTAAAGAAGCCAAGCACTGCTTTACTACATTTGCCAAATTTTAAAAATGCTTATGGTTTTATTGCAATAATTAGTAAAAAAATTGAATTTTTACAGTTTTTTGTGGTTAAAATTTTGAGAGGGGAAGAGGTAGGTAAAGATTTTTTTACGGAAAGAGTTTGTACTACAAATCTCTATACACGTATATGAAATTTCAGCTTTCTATCTTCGAGATCTGACGAGAAGACAGACGGATGGACAGGTTGAAACTGATACTTTTTTTCAAAATTTTTTTGCGAAAGTGCTAAAAATTTGGTAATACTTGAAATTCATCTGACGATAGAATTCTGCGAAATTCAATTATTTTAAATTAATTTCAAGAATAAAATTGTACCAGAAACGCATATCAATATATGTATGAAATACAAACGTACTCAAAAAATTGTGCAGCGAAAAAGAATAACTACTATAAAGTTGATTATTATTAATTTTAGTAGAAACGAAAATACAAATTCGCAAAATTCCTATTCTATACTTTTGCTTACTTCTCTTGTATTCCAAAGTTTTCATATAAAAATTTATCTATCCAAATCAGTTTGTCTAAATTGTTCCGAAGAAGCTTATCACATTAAAATTTATTTAAATTTTGTTGTAGATTCGTACAATGGGGGTAACAGTGCACTGCGTCCACGTATAAGGATCTGTTATAGCCCCAACCACCGCCCTGGACGCGTGTTATGCCCTACAACAGACGCTCCTATGTTGCATATGTTAGATTAGTTGGTTAGAAGAGTTTAGAATTAAATCAAATTTCGCAATTAACGCTTGAATTTAAGCTATTTTGGCTATTATGTTGTAAATGTTTTACGATAAATTTATATATTGGCGGTTTTTCTATGTGATAATTTATTCATTTCAAAGAAAATTTTTAATAACTTGGCTAAACTAATTCATCAAAATTTTTTGCACAATATTTGAACATTACAGCGTGGTGATCGTATTTTTGGCTAAAATCAACTTTAGCAGTTATTCATTTTTGCCACAATATTATGATTTTTTTTCGATTTACTTGCTCAATTAAATCTTTCAAAATTGAGAATATTAAGCAATTGCAACTTTAGTATAGCTTAGATAATGGCTAATTTGAAAGTTTTAATATAAAGAAATAGACGAATTAAGAAATTCTTTAATCCTTTCGCTTACATTTTGATATAAACTTAGCCAAATAAATAGCTGTTAAACTTTGATTGTAAGCAACATAAAATCAATGCAACTTACTTGTGCAAATAAGCTCTACGATTTTTCAAGTTTGTACTCGTATCTGTACAATTTTTATTATTTCTGCAGTTTTCACTATTGCACCATAATACATCTCAATATTTAATTTTATTATACATATCCCCAAATTTATGTATTGCATAGAAAATCAAATCAGATCAAAATATTGCGAAAATATTTTAAATATATTATAATATATTCTTGTATCGCAGGAATAAGCTGTAATTGCTCCAGGATATACATGCGTAATAATAATATAGAATAAAACAAATTATAATATTGCAGTTTATTGTTCACTATGCTAAGCCAATGGAAATTTTACAACGTATTTGGTCTCGTAATATTACCATTATTCAACTTTTTAATTTTATCAGAGGAAATAATACTACTTTTATCACAAACTCAACATCGATCTTCAAATTTTCAAATAAATCCAAAGGAATAATGAATAAATGGTGCCTAGAAGTAAAATCTTTACTCAACATTTTACCATTTTCAATTTTTCCAGGTGAAAATTAAATTTTCAAGAGGCAAACAATTAAAAACTTTTTAATAGCTGTGAGTTGTTGTTCAATTAGATAAAAATTTCCTTAAGTAGATTGTTTTTCCGGTGAATATATTTTTTTTTTATTTTTTATTATTTGCCTTTTTATAAGAAGTAAGGATATTTTGTTTTTTGTCGAATTAAACTATAAGTAGTATAAATAAAGTTGGGTCAAATCAATGGTTTGTATTGTAGCACAAGTGAAAATTCTGCTTTTAAATACAGTCTATGTATACCTAACACACTATTAAAATTATTTTAATTCATATGCGAAACTATTTCTAGGATTGCATATCGCACCCCTAATATAATATCGCCACATTCCAAAATTTGAAGTTTCGAGATATTTAAGATTCAAAATTTGCAAAATTTTGTATGGAAACTGAAAACAGCCACTTTTTAAGCTATGGCTGTATTTCACAAGTAGTTAATTTTTTCTTTTGTAGTAATTTTGTTTAAGGTGTTATTTTACAAAAAAATATAGAATTTTGATGCCACTACACAAAATATTGCGCTATTATATTAAAAATTGAAATAAAATTCGTGCTTTAAAATCAAATATTGCGGTATTCTACCAAGAAAAAAATTATATAAGCGCAACAAAACGAAATTGTGAACTATTTTACTACATGCCAAATCGGTATACATGCATTTTCTTGAAATAAGTCCGTTTTTTACTAAAATGGGAGAATTATTTTATTAACATCGCTTGCTTCAAATGAAAATAAAGTCCTTTTTTACTAAACTAAAAATTGAAAACTTATGCAACAACTTGAAATGTGGCTAAATTTTTGTTTTTTTTGGTATGGTTTCAACATTTGAAAAACATAAAATATTGTTTTTATTTTTTTTTTAATAAATTTTATTCAAATTCTATTCAAATTTTTTTGAAAAAATTTTAATTTAAACATAACTGGCATTCTACCGTAAAATACTAATTATATTGACATTTTTTGAACTTTCATTTTTAATATTTTTAAAGTATTTTAATATTTTATTTTTTGTTTTGTATGGCAACTTATACATTCATAAATAAAAAAAAATATGAAAAACAAACTAAAATGGTGCTCAAACTTAACAAAATCTTTAATAGTTACTTATTTTTAAAATAACTTATTTGTGTTCTTCAACACTTTGTGTTGATATTTTTAAATTTTTATAAAAATAGTGGTGATTTTCAGGAATTAATAATTTATCACTGGTTCACTGAACACTCACTGGTTCCGAGAACACGTTGCTCATTTCTGTTGGAATATTTGAAGTTGATTTTCTTGTTTTCTGTTCAACAATATGTATTTCTGAAAAATCAGAATCATAATTTGTTTTGTAATACAAAATATTAGGATTTTCGTTTTGAATTTTTAAAATTTTTATGTCGCTCCATTTGACTTTTTCTTTTCTTGAATTTATGTTAAAGTTTTTTCCCAAATCCTCGGTCAGCTTTTTTAAGTCCAAGAAATCTTTATAGTTTAGTTCATTAACTTCATATGTTGGGTTTTTTTTTTTCGAATTTTGCAATATTATACGCCACTCCATTGGTGAATAAATCGGTCCAGCATTTTTCTTCGTTGCTGCAATTATTGTACTTAGCGCAAAAAGCGCACTGGTCTTTTTTTGGTAAGAAGAAGCTTATATTGAAACACTCATTAAATACCTTGGAATAAGTACATAATTTAGCTGGTTCAATATTATTCTCAGCGCACTTTTTTTTGTACAGTCTGTACATTTCAGCGATAGTTAGACTTCCTTCAATATATTCCCTTTCCGTTTGCTTCCTTATATAATGAGCTTCAATGCGTGGAAACGAATTAATGTGGTCCTTGATTGAAGTTAAAACATCTTCCGGTATTTTTTGGTGGTTATTATGTTTTCCTCTTCGATCTTCATCTATTGAATGTAGATTGTCTTTGATCTTCAAAATGGCAGTTCTTATGAATCTATCACCAACATCTAATGTCGTCATGAAAAATTTTTTACAGACTCTAGTTCGATCACCTTCAGAGTTGTAAAAATTATAGGCGTGGTTCAGTCCAATTCGTTTGGAGCCTTCTCTTGTATATCGGTATTTTGTGACAACCTTGTCAACATTTTTGGCAATAAAATTTCGTTGCAGGCTTAAATCACTTAATCCCCAAAAATTATCAAAAATTTTTTGACGCATAGTTTCATCAAACAACATATTGCACTTAAATTTGCAAGAGCCTGGACATGCTATTCTGACTTTTTTTTCAGGTATTATTTTACCTTTCATTGTTGTATACGATTTTCCCGAATTTTTGTTGCTTTTTCTTATATTTTGGCTCCAATTTTCCACATTCCGTTTTCTTTTCCTTGATTTTTTAACGCCCTCACAATTTTCGTTATTTTCCTCAGTACCATCATTATTTCTACTTATTACACTTACATTCTCGTGTTCTCTATTTTTGTTAGGATCAATGTTTTCTTCTGCACTGAAATTCGTTTCGTTTAAAGTGAAGTTGACTTCTTGATCGTCTTCAGGCTGCCATGTTTTATCTCTGATAGTATCGTCACTGCTAAAATCGTTTGAAATTTCATCAAAATCTATAAAAGAAGGTATAATTTTAATAAGAAGAACTATTTTAATAAAATTTAATAGGAACAAAATTTTGAAATTAACTAAATAGTTAAAAATAATTTCCTCACCAGCATAATTTTGACTGGATGATTCTGTGATTATTGGATTCTGTGATGATGTGCAGGCTGCTACTTCTTGCATAATATTATGATTTTCTTCCGAAATTGCATTTAAATTTTGCTCCACTTTAAGAAAAATAAAAACATGTAGTATTATTCTTTATAACTATTATTTTCAAAAATACCTTTTTCTGCTTCCTTATATTTTTTCACTAAATCGACCAGCAATTTACCACGAGAACAATTATTCATTTTTTATTATATATTAGTACGATAATGTACTACACGAACGCAAATAAAATAAAAACTTTTTTAAATTTAAAAAAAATACTGGTACCTTTAAAATAGCTCTGATAGTTTTTTATTTGTTTAATTAAATTTTGAGTAATCTAAACACTCCAAGCACTCACGACACAATGAATATTTTATCTAATAATTATGTATTTTCTTTTTTTTTCTTTTAAATAAAATCAACAAAGCTTCAAAATCGTCACATTATTTCGACAGGATCATTCTTGCAAAAAAAACCACAAAAATTGATAAAAGTAAAGTGCAACGGTATAAACTATTTCAAACACGCACTATACTAGAACATCTAATGTAATATTTTTTTTTCTATTTTGCTTTTAAGCAAATTCGCATCAATTAACATTATTACGTCTTATATTTCTCGGCAAGTTTATTCTTGCAAAACAAAAGAACAACAAAACAATGAAATAAAGTGCACTGATATGAAATAATGGACAATAATATTCAATAAATGTTATAATAAAATGAAACAAAACGAAATGCGTTTGTATTTGTGTGACAATATAATTCAAATTCATGTAAAAATTGATTTATTTAAGGGCACAACTAAAAATAATACAAATTTAACAACTATTTCCAAATATTAAAATGCCACATTTTTTGTTATGGCAATGTATAACGTCAAAATTTTGAAAATTGTGAATATAAAAGTGCCACAAAAGAAAATGGAACAAATAATTTACTAATTGAGCAACATAACACTGCTATAACTCAAAATAAAGCTATATTCAGCAAACTTAGTTATTAAATATTTAGAATTAAAGGTGGACAAGACTAAATAATGCAGTTTTTTATTTTCTGCTGAAATTTCCATACAAAACCCTCTTTCATAAAATATTTTCTACAGTGAATACTTTTTGTCATAGAAGAATGTTGAATAGACCAAAATAAAGCTAATGAATGCGCGGATTTTACTATACTATTAACTCGTTTTTGCAACATTTTGAGTTGTGGCGATATTATTTTAGGGGTGCGATATATTTAGGATGAACGGTTTATGCAGTTTTTGATATAAAGCATATAAATGTGTGAATTAAGAAAAATAATTGTATTTTTTAATGTCATGAATTAATTCACCGTTAACTTTTTGCGTTTATAGAAATTGGAAAAAGTGTGCGGTTTCGCAAATGTAAGGTGCAGAATATTCAAATTATTAGACGGAAGTACGGACGGACGGGCGAACGAACAGAATGAAACTTATAAGCACTTTTTTTCAAAATTTTTTTTGAAAAATGCTAAAAAAGGAAAAGCAAAGAACAAAAAATAAAAACAAAGATTTTTTATTTGACTGTAGATGGAAATTTTCCAAGTTCTAGTTGCTTTTAACCCACCTTTAAGCGGATAATAAGATTGAAAATAAAAAAAAAGAGCAATACAATGTGAGAAAAAGGCTGACATTCTTAAGTATTTATAAAGAAAATGCTTATCGTCCTTTTTTTTTACTAAAATAAATAAATTTGTCGTCGTTTCATTCTACTGTACAATGAGACTTTTTGTTTTGAAACTTTTTCTTTAAAATAATTTGTAATTTAATTCGAATTGTTTACTGGTAAATTTTTAACTTTTATATAGAGTTTTTATTTACATAATATGTAAAAGAATATATAATTTACGGTTATTGTCTAAAATAATTGAATTACACTGAATTAATTCCGATGTGGTACTTTGTTGTATAGTTTTCTTTTGAATTTTTTAATTGAAAATATTGTTCTATGACATTGAAGTGGTGTTTTTTGAAAAGTTGACATTTATATAGAATTGTTTTCATTTTGAGTATTCTAAATAAAAATTCATTGTTCTTCATGCCAAAAAATTTGTGAACCATTTCAAAAATTCCAATTGTGAAATATTAATTTTTTATTTAATATCGCCGTAGCTTTGATAAACGCCGTGATAGCAAGATCATCAATATTTAAGCGTTACCAAACGAACAATTTTTTACTATCGCGGTTTTAGTTTTTATTCCATTACATTGCCTTATGCTTAACATCTTCCTCTTATCATGGTAAAATATTTTTCACCGTACTATTTTAATTTTACTATTTTTGAAATATTTTCATTTAAAGAGTTTAAAATTTTATTCACTTCTTATAAAGTTTTCGACGACATCGCTCGATGTATATTTGCCATTTTGAATCTGTGATAAACATAGGTCGTTCATGCTAGTATTTTGGGGAATAATAAAATTTTTTGATTAAATAAAAGTTTACCAATAATTCGAATTGTCATACGAATCTGATGCAGTTTTTGAAATTTATTTCGAAGGCAAATGAAAAATATTTTACATATTGTAAGGCTTTGTTATTGACTTTCATATATATATTTCGTTACTGGTTTTATCTTAACATGGCATGCACCTTTTAACGGGCATACAAAAAATTAACAGGTGGAATACAAAGGATTGCCGATTTTTGAACTTGAATACAACAAGGTTTAGTCGTAATATATTGTTTGAGTACAATAGATTTGTCGAAGTATCCGAACCGGATACGTAGGAATTTCTGGATATAAGAAGCCAAAGTTTATCAAATAATTGGATTTTCAGTTTTAACTCAAGTTATTTATTGTGTTAAATTAATTATTGATATTGGGACTATTGAGGTCAATTCATTTCGCGAGAAGAAAGTATTTTGGGTTAGATACATAAGTGTTTCTCAAAATTCGGTCTTTTCTGTTATTTATCACTGAAATTAGTTACTCCTTTTTTTTATTTTTTTTATCTTGCAACGCATGCCACTTGCTTTCAAAATAATTTCAGAATTAATTCAAATTTTCTATGGTCAATTGAAAACTCTTATAAAAGCATAAAGTTTATAAAACTCCGTAATCGATACCGCAAACAAAATTAGCTATTAAAAATTGCAATTTACTATTTTTAGCTTAGAATTCTATAGGAATAAAATTGTACTACATTGAAATTTTTAATTTACTATAGAAATTATTTATTTATTTTATCTTCACCCTTTTCAATTGTATTCTGAAAAGCTGTTGAAAAAATTCAAAGGAAATAAATAAAAAAAAATGAAGAGAAAATTGAAATCACGATACAAAACAACGGTAATACAAGCAACTTTTTTTTTCATTTTTTTTTAAAAGGAAAATTTTGTCGCCTTTTTCCTTTGTGATTTAATTTTTTTCTTTTTTTCTATACAAAATGTTCATTGTATTTTGCTTACCGATTTTTTTTATTTGTTTGTTTGTTTATTATTAATAATTCCTTGTTAGTAATCAGCTATTTTCCGAACAAAGATTATAATGGTTCAACTTTTAAAGAAAACTGAATGAGTTTACTTTCTTTATTTTTCGTTCTCTTAAATAGCTGGAGAAAAAAAGAAAGGCGGAAAAATCGAAAGGAGTGGGAATTTAAAAATAGTTTTTTATCTGCCATTTTCCAGATTATTTCTTTTTCTTCTTATTCTTATACAAAAGATTCAAATAAATAGAAAGTAACAATGCAAGATAATAGAAAACTTTCTAATAATTTGTGAAACTGAAAAATTTTTCTTTTTAAAAGATGTTGTTTTAAAAAAAAAGAAATGGAGCCTTGTAGTAGCAGTAAGGGTTCAACAAGAAGTTTTTGAAAATTATGAAATTCAAAAATTAATAAGAAATTTCGAATATATACTGAAAACAACATTACCATATTACTACTATCGTTTCATGCTTCAAGATGTCTGAGATATTAAGGCGGCTTTCAAGTTCCAATTATGAACTTTTTCTCAAGTTCCAATTATGAACTCTTACAAAATACTAAACAAGGGAATATTGCTCAAGCTTTATATTTTAACATTTTGTGGATTGTAGATTTGTAAAACCAAGGTAAGCAACCACAACTTCGTCGCCGTAAGAGCAAAATATCCCCGTATTTCCCTTCTCCTGCAAGCAAGAGCAACACAATCTTATAGAAGTTTTCCTCACTGAATCAGCAAGTTGATTCACTTTCCAAGTCCAGCCTGCTGAAGTGTCCCTCAAGGCTGCAGTGACCCGACAAAACCTCAGCGAGAATTTGACTTAATTCTTCAAGTATTATACGAAACACTTAGAAAAGACTCTAAAATGTATTTATTATTAACTCCAAAATGATCAGTAGATTTAATCACAATTAGAGATGTTGTAATAGTTCATTAATTTCAAAACGAAAAATATATCTACTTTCATTTTTTTAACTCTTACCCAAATTTACAAAATTTTAATAAAATTAATAACATAGAATTAAAGTGTTGGTAGGTACTAGTAAAAAAGACATGATTAAATTTTAGAACGAAGATCATAATGTCAAAGTTTTTTTCTCATTACGTAGACCTCATTTTGAAGCTGAAGGATGAAGTAATCGAAATCGTATGTCGAATTCGTATACACCTATATTTGTAACTCCTCGAACTAATTATAATAATATCGCCCTGCACACAAAGTGAAACTGATAAAATATTGCAATACATGGTGTTTTTTGTGTTGCTAACTTTTGTTTTAAAGACACAATATTGAGCTATAATTAATATTTTAGAGCATCTCACATATTCCACACAATAATGATGCGCACATATTACAAATAAGTCTACATTGTAATTGGAAAACTAATTCTTTAAGTCCATTTATTTTCCCTTAAATCCCTTCATAACAAGGATTCTTTGTACTTTCACGAATTCCCGTGTATATTATGAAAAAATCAGTATGAGGACGAGCTTTTCATTAAATAATGTGCCAGTTACCCTAGGGCGCGCATATATTTCTTTCGGACATGTGGTTACCGAATGAACACAGAACTATAGGGAATAAACCCTGAAAACTGTAGGGAATTAAAAACTTTGTATTTATTGCTTGAAAAACATTTTTGTTCTCTTTCAACACTTTATTTTGTGGTACAGGTGAATGCGTTCAAATTCTTTTTTAATAGCACTGATAATTACCATTAACATTAAATTCTTAGTTTAACAAACTTTAGCATTTTTCTTATGGTTTAATTAACTCTTTCTTGTCAAGGTTTATGCGGGATTATGACTTGGCTATTATTAAATAGAAAAATTACAGGATAAATGTCCACTTTTTTTTGTTTAAAAATGAAAAATTAAAATATCCTTGCAATTAAAGAAGTAATTAACTTTTTTCATGAATAGCAGCTTTTGTTAACAATTTTGTGTAAAATTGAAAAATTATTTTTTTTACCTTTGATAATTGTTTTTTATTTTTTGTGCAGGTAATTTTAAACTATTTAGAAAATTTTTAAATTTTTACCACAATATACGTCTTACAACCAAATTATAATATTTTGTTCAGGGGTGTGAGTTGTAGTGTCTTGTTGTTCTATAGTTAAGAAATAAAAATTATTGTAAATGATTTCTTTAAATTTTAAATTAAAAATTTAAATTTCAGACTGATTAAAAATAACACCTAGTCTTTAGTGTTATTTTAGGTAGATGAACATGAAACTAATAAATCCTGGAATTTATTAGTTATAATTGTGGAGTTTATTGGTTAACTATTATTATTCATGGAATTTATTCGTTATAAAAACTTCAAATATTAACCAGTATAAATATCATTTCGATTTTTTCATTTTATTAATTTGTTTTTGTTTTTTATGTTTCACTTTCGGAAAGTTCATGTCATAAGTATGTAAACGAAGGGAAGACTCTGATTAGTCTCATTTGAAATTCAATAAAACAGTATAATATTTTTCTCTCAGTTAGGGCGATGCGAGATCTCAATTGAAAAATTTACTAACAATACCATTATCAAAGTTGTTATATCAAAGTCATACAAATAAGTTTTCTTCCTACTAATACAAGCTACGCAATAGCTTGAATGTTAAATACAGCTTAGAATACAAGCTATATATAGCATTTTTCTATTAAATTAAACCATTTTCGCATTTTATATAAAATTTACCTTTCTTATACCCGAACGAACGTATGTTCGAAATTAAAAAACTTTTGTAAATTCGAAAATTCAAGGTTTTGCACTTTTTATGAAATTTCAACACCCTTAGAGATAGAAAGCTGAAATTCCATACTTAAATAGATATTTAACCTCCTCTTCCTCTCAAGTTCTTGCCTCTTGAATTTGGAAAATTTGAATTTTTTGCACCTTGTACTTCCGAAACTACAAAAGCTTTTTTAAACTTCAATTAAAGCAGAAAGCTAACGGCAAATGCCATGCCTCCAAAAAGTATAATTATTTTTCTTATTTCATGCAATTAACCCTTAAATTCGATCTTTATGTTAAAACTTCTTAAATATTTTTAATATAAAGATTACATTCGATACTCCTCCTTCATGTATACAATCTTGAAGTAATTTTTTTTATGAATGAAAATAATGTTAATAATGCACATATGTACTTATTTATAATTTAATAGATTGTTCATGTAAAGCAGTATTTTCACTTGTTGAAAAGAAAAGTGCTACTTCACAAACCTTTGCTTCGAGCCAACCTTATTTTTTATAATACTGTTTTTGTATAGTTCAATTTGGGTAGAGTTAGTGAAAACTATTATGAGCAGTGTATCTGTGGTATAAGAAGAATAATAATACGTAATAACGCACAAGTATACATACATATTTTCATATGCTTATTCGTTATCATTGGCAAATTTTATTTTTTATTTCCTAAATTACTTACGCTTAGATTACAGTCAATCCAATACTTAACAACTTCCTACAGTTATGCGAAAAGATTTTTTTTTTTGTGTGGAAAAGTATTGTTCATATTTGAATTTACTATAATCGGTTTATTTATTAGAATGGCAAAGGACTTGAATTAATTTTACAAGAAAAATTTTAATATCCAAATAATTTATCGGAGAGGATTCAATGCAATTGATTATTTATGATTATAACGGCTTTGAACCATTTGATATTGATTTCAAATTAGATCTTTCTAATTTGGGGTTATATTAAAAGAATTGTTAGCTTCTGAATTACAGCTTAAATATAGAAAAATTTATTTAACAATTATAAAAAATAAATATGCTAAGAATGATTTTTTTGTCCAAAACGGTCTATAAACAGATAATGGCAAAGCATTTTTTAAAGAAATTTCACCTGCATTATCGCAAATAAACGCGTAAAAAAAAGAAAACGTCAAACATTTATGCATTCATTATAAAGCATTAGGAAAAAATGTTGGTGTCCTTTTTAAGGTCCAATTAACTATAAACTTCTCTAGGAAATGTATACGTAATATATATGACTGCGATGAATCGATTTTATAATTTTCTTTTTTTTAAGCAGATCATTCGTTTAATTCGTTTAAAATCCTTTAACAACACATGGTTAAATGGCTTGTATATACTAATATATTATTATAAGGTATATTTTTGTGCATTGCACAATTATACATGTACCAAATATACTCTGACACAAAAATTTAAACAGATATTCCTTTCTTTTTTTAATTTTTTTGCTATTCAATTTTCCAAACACATTTTCCTACTTAAGGTTTTAAAATTCAACAAGCATCCTTTGTCCACCACACTAAAATAATATACAAGAGTAGAATTTAAAAAACAAAACAAAAAAAAATAAATAAATATTACGGGCGGAAATGAAAAATAAAAAAAAAACAAAGTTTCAAATCAAACCACCAATTATTATTGAAACCATTCTAAAAAAAGGCACTTAAATCTACAGATGGACACGACAAGAAAAGAAAATATATTTCAAATGTAAGAAAAAAAATGTCCTTTTCCGTTAAACATGTTTTCGATTTTAGTTTAGCCTTTTTTTTGCACTTTTCCCTACTTTTTTTTCTATTTTCTGTTGTTGATTTTCTTTACATATATTTTTTCCAACCACAAATAATATCATACATAAGGACTCTTAAAACAAAACTGAAAAATGTTTCTTATACTTTAGTGTAAAACAAATTTATATTGGTAAGTGTAAATATTTTGAGACATGGTATACCTTATATTATGAACTCAATTTTTCACATTATTCTTCAACCTTTACAATTTGATAACATTTTACAAATCATATACAAAAAATCTGATGTGGTCAGCACATAACCGACCGCATTGTGTATTGTCTAGTTAAATGAAAGTGTTACAGAATATTATAAAAATGTCTGTTAAATACTTCATTCCAATTTTCAAGACATTAGTAAGCTTATAGTTAACATACTTAGAAAAATGTAAATTTGGCTCTTAGTAGAGTTTCGCTTTGTGCTACCCGAATGCCCTGAAATGCTCGCCAGTTAGTTTCGGTAACAACCAGAACTCAAATATCAAATTTCAAGAAATTTCATCAATTTGTTCTGTGGATATGGTGAAAAATGTAAAATCGGCCCGCAAATCAGTTCTTGAGCCCTGATCTTTCCAAAAAAGTTATATGTTCACTGTTTTAATATAAGGAATTCATATATTAAATTTCAATGAAATCGGTTGATTATTTCTCTTTATATACACAAAAGTGTATGTTTGGCCCGTAGTAAACGTCTAGTTCCCGATGCCTGATCTTTCCAAAAAATTTACATCTTCATTGTTTTAATACGGGGAATTCATATATTAAATTTCAATGAAATCGGTTGATTATTTCTCTTTATATACACAAAAATGCATATTTGGCCCGCAGTAAACGCCCAGTTGCTGATGCCTGATTTCTTCCAAAAGTTAGGAATGTTTGCGTATGATCGAGCAAAGCTTATGTATGAAGTTTCAAGTAAATCGGTTGAATACTTTCTTCAAAATGGTGAAAAATGTAAAATTGGCCCGCAAATCCATTTTCGAGCCCTGATCTTTCCAAAAAATTTATATGTTCATTGTTTTAATACGAGGAATTCATATATCAAATTTCAATGAAATTGGTTGATTATTTCTCTTTATATACGCAAAAATGTATATTTGGCCCGTAGTAAACGTCTAGTTGCCGATGCCTGATTCCTTCCAAAATATACGAATTTTTGCGGACGGTCGAGCTGAGCTTATATATAAAATTTCAAGTAAATCGGTTTAATATTTTCTTCAAAATGTTCAAAAATGTAAAACAGGCCCGCTAAAAAGTGCAGTTCCCGAGGCCTGATATATACCAAAAGTTGATCGATCCGTGCCATGGTGGAAACAAACTTACATATAAAATTTCATCAAAATCGGTTCAGCCGAACTTGAGATACACGCGTGCACACACAGACCGACAGACGGACAGACCGACAGACCGACAGACCGACAGACCGACAGACCGACAGACCGACAGACCGACAGGTTGCTAAAAATAGTTTATTTACACTTCCCTACTATGGAGAAGTACGTTCCCACCGAAAACTCGATATGCAAAATTTGTTGCCATCACATAACCTACCTATTGTTTACACAATACGGTCGGTAAAAATATGTGAAACAAATTCTTCTGTAAATTTTAATTAATAATACCATTTTTAATCTTCGTAATATCAAAAGGGCGATTTTGTGCTATTGTTAACTATACTTAAACGATACTTTTGCATTTCAAAGCTTATAGGCAACTGCTTATATTTAAAGAGATTAAAAACATTTTGACTAAACTCTTAAATTTCTCAACAAAGAACGCAAAATTTAATGAAGGAACTAATTCCAAATTCACCGGAATATAAGAAATTTTTGATGGCCGAAAATTTATTAAATTTTTTATTAGAAGCAATTCGAATTATTGAAGTGTATGACTCCATTTTTAAAAACTTGAAAAACGAGTTTTTAAAGAAAAAACTAAAAAAGCAATTTCCATAAATTTAATTTCATTTGCCTTGGTGCTTTTCTACTTGGTCTACTGGGTCTGGCAGATGATAATTCGAATTTTTTTTTGTTGATGTGGCTTGCAACGGTAGAATAGATCGAACTTTACGCATGTCTTGCAACAACCAGCAAAAAGATTGCTGAGAGCTATCCGATTCTGAGAATAACAATGTAGGAAGCTGACTGCCACTGTACAATTTCGACTGCAGGTACAGAGTTCTGTTTCCCAATCGATGAACGTGGTATCGGGCTGGCCCGGTACTTGGGCCAGGTTTGAGCGTGTGGATGGGTCTAAATCGGAGTAGGGTGTGTGTAACAGGTGTATACGGTTTCCGCTCGGAAATGCCAAAATACATGCAATAGAGATTTGTCCGAAAGTTAATTAGAAAGGGAGTAAACCGTACCATCAATGTGTTCTCGGACGGTATTGTTGGCGCTTCAGTAAATTCAGGTTACATCCAAAATGATCTGCAGCTGCCTTACTGCACTTATAAGATTGGCATCGGGAAACGAAATTACCGGTGGGCTGCGTGCAGGATTCGGCCTTCTTTGTTCCTTTAGATTTAATATTTCTTGCGTTATCCATTTTTGTTTTGCTACGTACTTTTTGATTCCTAATTTTTCTTTAGATGCATTTTTTAGAACCATTTTGGTTTGATCTCACAACATTTGTGTATCATTTGTTGTGTCAATGTTTCTTAATTGACCATTGATTTCTGTTTCTATGGCAAATGCGGTATACGACCATCTTTCAATTTATCTAAATCTAGCCTATGTTGTTTCGGTGGTTTAGGGCATTTCATTAGTTTGGATTTAACTTTAGCAAGTAATAGATTGTGATCCGTCGGAACATCCGCTCCAGGATAAATGCATGCGTTTTTCACTGATGTACTAAATCTGCTACTGATTAAAATGAAGTCTATTTGATTACGAAAAATGTATCTATTGATCTCTATCTATTGATGATATAAAAGATCTATTGTATCTTGTGGTGATTTCTTTTACTTCCTCATCAGATTTATCTAATATTGGGGCATATACTTGGATAATAGTTAATGCTAGTGGTTTTGCATTGATTTTCAGTAGTATCACCCTATCTGATTCTGGCACAAATTCAGTTACACAATTTTGTAAGTGTTCAGGAACAATTATTCCTACTCCGTTTCTGTGAGCACCCGTATCATTGCCTGAATAATATATTTTTGCCCCGCTTGTAACAAATTCTCCAGATCCTGCCCACCATATTTCAAATATACAGAAAATATGGATTTTTAACTTTTTCATTTATTTTACTCTGGGATCAGACACAGACCTCGGAGCCGCTCATTCTGAATCAGACACTTCCGGATTTATAGCACTTGCTTGAAGCAAATATATTCACACGAAGGAGTCTAGATAGCTATGCTACCAGGCCTTGCGTATGTCCTTTTTATTCTACTCCCTGCAAGTCCTATCAATTAGCCTTTTCAAGGTATACGAGGGAGAACCACATGGAGGTTGATAGATCCGAATTCTCCCCAAATTTTAAACGATTTTGAATCGTTCAAAATCCAATAAATACATGACAAAAAAAAAACAAAAACGGAAAAATTTTTCTTTGTGTTAGTAGATTCAAACGTTCATCTCAATAAATTTTGAATTCAAAAAGAAGACAGAAATTTCATACCTACAAAGCTACAAATGTAGTATATGGGAAAGAGAGACGAAAATTGGTATGCAATTCAAATTAATTATAATCTATTCACATATATTTCATTATGGAAACTTCAAAGAGCCTGAATTGATTTTAGTTTTTGATTTCGAACACAACAATATTCATTTTATAATTGTTCAATTTTATCATGAAACAGGATAAGATAATAATTCGGATATCCCTTTATATATTTTTAATATAATATAATGAACAGCCTCGTCAAAATCGTCATTACGAATTTAACTAAAAATTTTAGGTCGAAGTAGCCTCCAAAATTAATAATTCGATTTCCAGACTATCTATAAAATTTCTCAAAATATGCAGTACCTTTTAATAAATTGACCTATTTAAACCTTAAAAAATCTGTGAACAAAATTTAGGGCAAAATAAAGGGTTTGATACAAGATTATTAATCTCATCATTTAGTATAGCAGATGCAAGCTCCGTTGCGATAACTTAAATTTTAGATAATATTGATATTATATGGTATTGTCTGCATATTATATAAAGAACAAAATAACTATGTGAAACAAATATATACTAAAAGTCTAAAAACAAGAAAAGGAAGAAAAAAATGTTAACAAACTTAAAAACGTTTGTAGAATAAATGCTTTGTATTATTAATTTGATATTGATTGTTCTATAATGTATAATTATGATCATCTTTTTTTGGAGATTAATCTTTAACCATTTTCATATGATTTTTCCAAAAAAAAATTTGATTAAAACATCTAACCTGTGCCTACAGTTAGAATAACTCATAATCGTTTTATATGACGTACCTACGACATACATACTCGTATTTCACTCATCATACCAGCATATATTTTGTTGAAGTGATGTAAGTTCCGACTTTCACTTGGCAAATTTTATGAATTTATATTAATGAAATTGTTTAGAAATTTAAAATATATTATTACGAGTGTAATCACTTTTATTTATATATTCTGTATAAAATTTTATAGAGAAAAAATATTCTTACAAATTTTTGATCAAGCACATGTAAATGCTCGAAAAATGGTCGAATTTCTTAGTCGAATTAGATCTAAGGAGAACATTTGGGATTGTAAAACTAAAATAAAAAATTTCCATTAATATTACACAAAGAATTTGCAAAATTATAAATATGAAATAAAATAATTAATATGAATTTATAGTTTATTACGTATAAATATAAAATTTTCTTCTACAACAAATAAAGTTCTTGATCAAAATAAACTATAAATAGAGATTTTAATATAATTATAGTTATGTAGTATGAATTTTGGTAAATATGCCCAAAAAAATTAATCACAATCACTTTTCCAATTTTCCTCTTCTGTACCTAAAAAATACAAATTTCAATTTCTAATAATATTATTTTGTATTACAAATACAGAACACAAGTCAATTGGAAAAAGCAATTCAAATAAAATTAAAAAAAAAAATTGGAATTTAGAAACCTTTTTCTCCACAAAATAACACTAACAAAAATATTTTTCTCATACACCTACATACATACAACAATAAACCCACATAGCCATCAATCCTTTTTCACATTAAATCGTAAACATTTTTAAAATAGATTTTTTGAAAATGTGCCAAAACACAAATATTTTGCTATTTTTTAAGAATGTTTTCAATGTTTTTTTTTTGTTTTTTTTTGTTTTTGGTTTTAGTTTTCCTTTTGTTTTATTAGAATTGTTATATAATGGACTCTATTTGGTTTAATCTGACCACAAAATGTGTATAATTTTTTCTCCTCTTTTGATTATGGCTAATAACAGATGTTACAACAACTTGGTATACAATAAATGTTTTTTTTTTTTTTTTGTAGGTTATAATGTTGTAAATCGAGATAAAATCGATTTATTTCACTTGATTGCACTTAAAATCAATTATATAATAATAAAAAAGAGCAAAATTTGTAATGTTTTGTTGTTCATATTATTTTTCTATTATATTAGTCAATTGCACCGTGTTCAAAAAGAAAAAAGAGAAAAATCAAAACGGACAAGGCAATTTCACGTTTCAAGTGTTAACAGATTTGGTTTTTTTTTATATTTATAATAAGTGTGATAAAATTAATTATCTTGCAGGAAAATACAATTTTTTTATAAAAGTTCTAATTTAGAAGAAAATTAAATTTTTAACAGTTGAATTGAGAAAAATAACTACAGTTATTTCAAGATTTCTTAAAGATTTTTCTTTTATTACTAAAGACCCAACCAGTTTTTTGTTTTTGAACTCTAAAAGATTTTGACTCTTTCCTCAAAAAGCCTTCTTTGAGTTTTTATTGTAATGAAAACACAAATATTTTTCCAATCCTGCAAATTTGAAAAAGTAATGAGGAGCTTTTTATACCGCAGCATAACCTTTGCAAAAACCGAATAACCGCCAAAATTAACTGTTCTCTAGAACTTTTTTTTTAAGTTTTTGAAACCATTTTTCAAAAAAAAAAAATTTCCTCCTCGATACCCTCTCAAGTTATCGATACCACGAATTCTTAAAATTCGAATTTTCGCCACCTTATATTTCTGGCACTAAAAACTTTTCCAAATTTCAATAAATGCAGATCGCTAACGGTAAATGTTACCCAATCAAAAAATATAGTAATTTTATTTTGACTCACATGCTTAACCGTCCTATTAAATCATTATGATAATTCTGCTTTTAATTTTTTTCTTTGCTCATCCTAAATGTATGCAATAGTTTTATAAATGTACAAAGTGAAATGTAAATGAAACTAATTTAAATAGCGCAGTAGTAACTAATTTTTCAACTGCTGAAGGGAAAAGTACTTCTTTACAAACCATTGCTTTGACCCAACTTTTTTTATAATAATGTTTCTAATAAAATATCATAAAAAATGCTTTTAATCTAATGAAATTTCATGAAGATTGTGCCTTATAAAACACACTTTTGCTAATATAACTCCGAAGTTACCATAAATAATATTATTTATAACAGTTTGTGAGATTATTGAACTTTTCGGAAAAACTGGAGAACTGAAAACCTTCAGATATAGAAAATGGAGGGAATAAAACGGGCCATATTTTGTTTTTTAGTACTCTTTTTTTAGAAATATGTGGTCAAAACGGTTCTTCTGGTTAACCAAAACTTAAAATAATTATTTTATTACTATATTCTCGTTAATTTTTCTTTGCATATATTAATGACGAGTTGAATACTAATAAATTGAAACACTCTTTTCAGTTTATTAGTGTTTATAATATTCAAGCTAAAGAACAATCTAATTTAATCAACACATTTTAGTATTTACTAAAACTCTTAAGATACAGTTGAACTTAATTAGAATTTTATGAAAAATTAAAAATAAAATTCGAACAGGACAAGAAGCCGATTAAAAATCCTTTTCTACCTTATAATACTCTCCTCTTTTATAATTTATACGCACTAAATTTGAAAATTACACGCATAACTGGGATTTTTAAAAATTAAAGCACAAACAATATGAAAATAAATTTCAAACAAGCCAATGGTTTGTAAAGTAGCACACTTCCTTTGAACAAATGGAAACTTTTTTTTTTTTCAAAAAAATCTCTTTTCCCAAATCTTAAGACATAAGTGATTTTTTTACTCATCTCAAAAGTATGCAATTAATGCATACTTTTACCATTTGTTTTATTGATTTTTTTTGTAATTTAAAATAAATATTTTTTAAGCAAATAAATTTGACAATATGACATTTTTTTTTACATACATAATTACTTTTAATATTGAAATTTAAAATTCAACTTAACAATTTTATTTTATTCTTTTTACAACATTTTTGTTTTACGAAATGTACTCAAGTGCCCTATTTAACTTTCACTTTTTCTTCTTTACAAAAAATTACCGTGAAGAATTCAGTTACCATGTTATGTTATAATAGAAAATCCATTAGGCATATTTGAAAACTATATAAAAGAAATTGGTTAGGCATTGACCTCGAAGCAAAAATAGGTTGGGCATTGATCTCGAGTGTGAATTCATTGTTCTTTTCTCTTCCTTAATAATACAATCGCACTATTTTGTAACATTGACAATTTGTAGCTAGATTCAATGGCAGCTGACAAGATTTCACTGTTCTGGATCACTTCATGTCACCTGCAATTGGATACATAACAACGCAAACGTAAGATTACTTTGCATTTTTTTGTTTTATTTAAGTAAGTTTTTCTAGTTAAATTGTGCCTAAAATAAAATAAATATTAATAAAATGATTTGATATATTCATAAAGTGCTTTTTTTTTTGCAAGTGCCAAACCCATTTGCAATCTATTTTGTCAATGCATAGTATATTGCATTTATTTACATTTTTTAAAAAATGGACCATTGAATAGATGGAGGACCAAAAATGTACATGGCCAATGATGATGGATTGCAACAAGTAGCAGGTGAATATTTTTACAAAATAATTGGTTCTTATTAGAACATGAATGCCGTCAATCTTATTGTTGTTCTCTTTCTTTTGAGAATTTTTGTTGCAGTTTGAACCGCAGGTGAGGTCAATTAACAAAAATAATTATATTATTGATGATAAATTATTTAGATTCAATTATTTTTTACTTTTAAAGATTTGGATAAAGCTTTTACAGCTTTAAAAAATTACGTTGTTGGAAATTGAGATTTTAGAAATTTTATAGTGACGAAAATATAGAGAATTAAATTTGTTTCAACAAAATAAACCATTTATTTGCTTTTACAAACTGCTAAAGTCCTACAGTTATGCATTAATAAATGAGAAATACAAAATTTTGAAAAAAAAAAAACTGGTTGATAACAAAATATTTCAAAGTATAGGAAAAGCTAGTCCATATCAAAATAATGAGAACATTTTTTTTTCCAAATTTTAATGAAAACATGCTATAAAATATTAAAAAAGACCAGTTTTTAAAGCATAATATTATTTTTCATTCACGTCTCCGGTATGTTTATACCAAGTTTTTTTAAATAAAATTTCTTGCTTAAGAGACCAACTGAACAAATAAAAGAGAGCTCCCTAATGACATAAGGAAAAATAAAAAGAAATTGAAAACCGGAAATACAAAAACTTTAAGTTTTTTTTTTTTAGATTTCCTTCCGTAATTTGTCTTTCTTGGATGGATTGCTAAAACCCCAAATTTTCGTTGAACTTTTGTATAAAAATATACTTAGAGTTTTATATTTTGGCTACACGGTTGTATTTATATTGCAGTATTTTACTAATTAAAACAATTTTACCATAAATTGAAAATCAACAAACGAAATTTCTACAACAAAAATGTGGAAAAAGGATTGTTGAATGAAAATTTCATGCTACGAGGATATTTTTTGTACTCAAGTGAGAAAAAATTTAAAAGGAAATCTGTTTTAATTTTAAAAGTATAATAAAAATTTTCCAGTTTTAAAATCTGGCTACAGAAACTGTTAGCTGTAAGACTATAGTTCAGAAACTGTTGGCTGCAAAACTATAGATTTTTTTTTTATGTTACATTAAGGAATGTAAGTCCCCTTAAAGGTTTATTTCTGAATTATATCAAGCAAATGTATACAGAAAACAGTATACGAATACCTAACAATTATACAACAAGCTTCACAGTACTTTCATTTCTGATGTTACAGTTTTTTGAATCACGGTATTGCGATTCAAAAAATGGCCTTTTGAAGATGGCCTTACTTGCACCCTTTACTTTTAGTAAGAACTTTATTACGTCCTAACTGTTACGGTTTAAAAAACCACTAAGAATGAATCCTTAAAAAATAATTGAAGCAACAATGAAAACTCCATTCTTATAACTTTTTTTATACAATTTAGAGTTTCTTAGTATAATTCTATATTCACAATAGTCGTGAATGATATCTACCAATATTTCAAGGAGGGTGTACGAAATCAGCGACGTGCAATTGAAATCATTGTAAAGGAATTTAATTTACTTGAACACATATTTTTGCTTTCAATAATCACCAATATTTAGGAAACTACAGAAGATTTTAGGTAATTTAGGTCTCTGAAAGAGACGAGTAGGCTGGTATCAAAAGAAGGGTTAAACAACCGATAGAGCAAGGTACCTATTCATAATTTTTCGTATTAAATGGAAGTAGATCACAATAATATCAAATTAAATTATACTAATTTTAAAAATTTCTTAATAATTAAACTGAGCTCAAATATTTTTAGCTAATTAAAATAAATTTCTTAAAATTTCTTCAAAAAAAAATTCTAAATAACAATTTTGAAATTTTTTAAAAATTATTAAGAAATTTTTAATAGGCACCTACAGTTAATTAGGAAAGGACCATTTCTTTATCAAAAGAGAAGAAAAATTTAAATAGAATTTTTTTCTTTTGTTTCAAGTTTTCCTAAATAATAAATTTTACAAAATTCGAAAGAGTTCGATTGGTGAATACCTACAGGCACTTCTAAAGGAATATTTCACATGAGAAAAGAAAATAATTTTGTTTTTTAAATTTTAGAATTTGGAAATTATATTTTAAAGGAAAGGATTTCTTATTAAAAGCAATTGGAGAGCTTTATATTTTTTAATTCATTCGCACAATTTCTGCCAAACCAGCAAATATATGATGTAATAAATTTGGTATTATACCTTATATTTCTTCGGCGTGTCGTAAAAAGTTATCGAAATAACTTTTCCATTACCGTTTCAGCCATATTAGTGCATAATAACTGCGCTTTACCGTATGTTTGCCTTAAATATCTAAAAGAAGAACAAAAATAATAGTGACAACATACATACATACCTAAAAGAAATTTGTTCAGTAGTGCACCAAATCTGTTAACCAATATTTTTGTTAAAATTCCGATCGCAAATACATACTTAACAATCAAATAATTCGGCTTTGTTCTCATAATTCGAGTTTCTGACTAAGTCATTGAATACTTATTCCCGCAATCTGCCAAAGGGATTTTTCATATTTATATCCTTACGAACGTATGTTCGAAGAGTATTAAAAATTTTCCTTACCATCTGTAACAGCAAGAAATAATGGTCTGAGATATGTGCATAACTGTATTTTTTTTATCAGTGTCGAATTCTGAGTCGGTTTAACAATTTCTGTCCCATCGATAATTCAAAAACTAATTAAGCTAAGCCGACCGAATTTTCACAAATGACTGATAATATTAAATGGTGGACTGATAATATTTAAATTGGATGTAATCGCGATGGTGGTTTATATAGCTGTTCTATACTCATCTTTAAAAAGTTATTTGATTATATTTCAAAAATTATTTAAGTTACAATATCGAAATTTCGCACAAGCAAATATATTTTTGGGACTGTTATGTGAGATATAAATTGTTGTTGTTGAACTTTCTTGACTCCTTTTGGTAGCTGTCATAAAACATCAAAGGTAATTTGTCATTATCTCAGAAACTATTGAAACCATAATAAAGAAATTTCATAAGAAAAGAATCGCGAAAACAAATATATTATTGTGATTTTTCATTGTATTCTTCATTTGTACGAGTATCGCAGAATTTACTGGGTCAATTCTCTATATATTTATTTTATATTCAAAGATTTTTCATACCTTTAAAACGATGACGCTACCAATGGTTAAATTTACATGTTTTTTAAAAACCTATTATTAACGAAACGTAATCAATTCCACTTTTCACTTAAATTGCAAGAAAGTACAACCTACTTGACAAAATTTAGAAAAATTACGCTGATAATAACCACCAGGTTATCACCAAATAAATAAAAAAAATCTTAGAAATTTTTTTTTTTTATTTTTTCAAAATTCTTTAGCTTTTCATCTTATAATTTAAATCACCGACACAAATTATCATGACATATTAAAATTTTCTATGAAATTCAATTTTAAGTCTAACAATAAGAAAAAATAAATTGATTTCCCTTCGAGAAAGCCAATGACAAAAAAAAAACAGTTGATGGAATTTCAAATTAGAAAAATGTGTCTACTTTTGATAGAAATTCTCACCTGGAAACCAATATAATATCACCGAGGGGCTTAAATACAAAATAATTTTTCATCTTTTATTTGAATTTTACACTTGAAGAGAGAATATTGAATTTTCTATCCTTGAATATTTTGAGAATTTTTTTTTTTATTCATGTATAGAAATTGAATGTTTTAAAAGGAATTTCACATTTTTTTTCTTTTTATAAATTTTATTTAGTTCTGTTACCATTATTTACATACACAGGTTTATCTGTTTTTCTAAATCTAAAATTCTTTGAATGACTTTATCTTAATGCTACAATAATATTTTCATCATTTGATTTTTAACATATATATAAAAGTGACAAGGATGTTTTTACCTATGTACGTATATAATATGTACGTATATGTACGTATATAATATTAGTAATGTTTTATTAAAGTCAACATTTGAATTTAATGATAATATTATTGTGAACATAGAATTATGCTCGTGGGATTAATGACAACTAAAAAATTTTGATACTAATTAAATTCTTATATTATTATAATACACATAAGCTCTGTACAATTATATCAAAATTATATATAAATACCAAGAAAAAATTGAAAATTACTTATTCCATTTTATGCCGTAATAGAAAATTCAGATTAAAAAAAACGGGAAACTAATGATTTTTCGAAGAAATACATGAGGACTGTTTCAATTAAGTAACCTTTCTTGCATATCTGTTTTATAACTTTTTGAGAGCTTCTAAAAATTCCGCTAAGAAATGTTATAGCCTAAAAATGAATCAGAAACGCAGTTCTATATAGCAAAAAACTGAATGCATAAGAAAACCTTATTTTATACAAAATAGAGTGTTTTAAATGCCGGACGAGAAACATGATTCTTTTCGATCACAACAAGGATCCAGATTCTCATTTGCACTTGCGGCTCTGCCAAATGTACAGACCAAATTGTATTCTTAAGTTCATAATATTTCTAGCCGAATAGCAAAGTTTCCTGTTTGTCTAACTGCGTAATTGATTTCTAGCTCTTTTGCCACATTTACAAGTTATTTTACTTTAATAAGTTGTTCTCCGTAAATAATACGTGTTTTCCCCTCTGGTTTACAACAAACTGAACCCCAATTTTATTTTAATTTTTTGTGATCCAATGAAGATGCCAATTATGGTTTATGTTTCGGTAAAATAATTTTTTGAACTGGACTAAAGCTTATCACAAATAGATAACCTGCCACTAATTTAGCATTCAAAGTTTCGTTGTTTTCATATTTGTATAAGCAATTTTCATTGTATTTGTAGAATATCTGCCTCTCTAAACTCTTAAATTTCGAAATCATAAACATTCTTTCATAAGAAAAGTTGGAATAAAATTTTAATTTGATCTTTTATTCCAACATTATAAGTAAGTATCACTAAAAGAAATCAGTAAATCATGATCTATTCGATAACCAGAAAATGCTACTTAATGAGTTTTGCCTTTTAACCGACAATATGTGCCCCCACGACGTAAATATGTGAATATGTTTGAGTATAATGTTTTACTATTTCATTAAATTAAGAATCAATGCATATTATCTAACGTATGTGGACATTAACGTACATACTAGTACCAGAGACATTTACAATTATGTAAAATCAATGTAAAATCAATTGATGTCCTAATTAAATAAGTGTCTCTAATTAAAAGTAATATTAAAGTTTTAATTAAATTTAATGTATGTATGTATGTACATTTTTTAATTAATTTAATTAGAAAATTGATGTATTTAAATCTTAATGAGATTAATTGAATATAGATTTGATTGATGATTTTAATTTAGACGATAGAAGTTTTTAATATTTCATAGAAAAATGTAATGTTAACAAATTTTAAATCTGTCAGGCCTTTGTGTTCATTCAAGTATCTTAATTTTAACTGAACCGATTTTTTTATGAAAACATTTATCAACTTTATTCTGCCAGGCTTACATTTTTGGTCACGTCTCATGTTTTTTTGGGTATTCTACAAGACTCGAAATGTGAGATGTGAAATAAACAGAAAAAGGTAGAAATGGCAATTCGTAAATTAAAGGAAGAAATTTGGTTTTTGAGTAAAAGCTGATGTAAGAGTTGAAGAAAGTAAAGAAAATGAAATTTCCGTCAATGGTTTACTTTTATACTGGAATTAATAAAAATACTCAATATTGCTATTAAAATATTTAAATCTATTATCTCTTCTCCATTTTCTTTAAATTTTATCTTTCAGCAACTTTAATATCAATGCCAACAACAAAAAATACGCGACGAAATGTAACAAAAAATCTGGACAAGCATCTAATAGAATAAAGATGATTATTTAGAAAATACATAGAATACTACGATTATTTTCTTAGGTTTCTTGACAGAGAATTCAGAGAACGTCATGAATTATAAAAAATAGCGATTTTTTGTAATTTTCGCATGAGACGTAAGAAATCTCAGCGCACCATTTAAGAGTTATTATTGAGCATTCTGGCTCACTTGTAACAAGTAGTTCTGCAAAAAAATTGGTGTTCTCTTTCGGAGAATTACTCTCATGTTTCGATTTCTGTTACTTTTAAATACTCACCGCGCCCGACTTTATTGCTTGTTTGGAGTAAAAGTTCCGCCCATACCATTCACTTGATGTCCATCAGTCTAAATGTTCATTATAAAACAAAAAAGAAATTTAATATTAAATTTACTATAATTTTTAAATCTTAACAAAAAAATTTAGGAATTTTGCTACCCTTTACTTTCCTTAAAAAAAAGTTTCCTTTGTGTTTACATAATATCAAATCATACTTAATTTTAAACTTATTCAACTTACATACACGTGTATCACTCTATATCCTTCAATCATTTTTGTATGGAAATTTTTATCCCAACTGATATTTATTCGAACATAAAAATATAACTGTTAAAGATTAGATTTTTTGAATTTTCTTTTTTTTACTTTAAATTCTTATTTTACAACAAAATTAAATAAATTTGAATAAAAATAATAAAATATAATAAATATCCTTGTAAAAAAAAAATTTACATTTAAAATGTTTGAATGTAGGTTGGAAAATATTTTAGGCTGAAGAATTTGTGGTAGTAAGAAGCTTCGTTTTTTTTTATTATTTAGATATCAAAATTTTAATCATCAAAACTTACAGTTTCGTTTGGATTTCCTTATTTATTTTCATATCCTTTAGGAAAATGAATTTTTTTTCTTGTTTTCTTTTTTTAGACATCAAGAGCCAAAGAAGGATTACTGTATAAGGATAAGGATATCAATTTTGTTTGACTTTGATTTTGTATATGTATGACGACGTATAGATCAAACAAAACAAAGAAAAATTTTCTTGGAAAATATTATTTTTAAAACATTTCTCAGAAATTGTTTTGAAATAAAAATTTCGCTTTGAATTTCGGTCTGCCCGTCCTTTTGTGTCAGTTTAAATAAACATCATTATAAATTTCAATGAGAAATTTTTATTTCTCGGCAACAAAATTTTTATCTGCGTAATAACGTAGCTCCTCTATAAAATTTGTATTTCAATTACAAAAAAAAATCAATTTACTTGCTCCTATTAATAATATTAATAATAATCCATAAATTAATTTCATTATTTATATTAGCCTATAAATTTTGTGTTACATCTTCTTTCCTCGGAATGATAAGACCCCAGATAATAACTCGGAAATGTTATCTTATGGAAATGTGTAGTAAAATTTAAAATTTTTCCTCCAGTGGCTCGTTTTAAATCATTATCACTGATGAAACTACCAATATTGAATTCAGCGATTGTACTACATACTACCAATTAGAACTTAAGTTTCAGTTTTCACTTCACCTCTTAAAGCTAAATGTGCTGTTTTAAAAACCGATTGAATTGATTTCATTTTTTAGCACTTTTTCAAAAATTTTTTAAAAAAAAATTGCTTATTAGTTTCACTCTGTCCGTCCGTGGACACTTTTCTTGTTTACAAAACTTCTATATCCTTGAAGATAGAAAGCTTAAATTTTATACGTACATAGATCTTTTCTAGAAACTTACTTCCGTAGAACAAAATTTTTATATATCTCCTCCCCTCTAGAAGTTATACCCCCCAAAACCTTAAAAATGGCCTTTTTTAACTATTTGTTGCAATGAAACCATAAGCATTTTTGAAATTTTTTCAAAATCCTAGAAATATATGCAATCCTAGAAAGAGTGTCGTATATGAATGAAAATATTTTTAATATATTATACATACATAGACTGCATTTAAAAGCAGAATTTTCACTTGTTGAAGGGAAAAGTGCTACAATACAAACAATTGGTTTGATTCAACTTTATTCATTTTTATTTTTCGTAGAATTTTCGAGATAAAAATTCTGTTAAAATTGAAATTTTTTCATATTCTTTATTTTGAATGCAAATTATTCAGGATTGGTAAAATGTTCCTTTTCTAATACATTCGTAGATAAGACAAAAATTCGCATAAATATTATGTAAACATTGTTTGTACATTTGAACAATTTTTGCTAACATGATTTTAATGTATATTTTTCTTAAAATAAGAAGTTTTTAAATCTTGAAAATTAATTTCACTTAACTCCAGAAGCATGGTATTTGTAAGATTATATTATAGATTTTGTACACAAATCCACACGAGCATTTTAGTTTTTCTTGAAATTCAAATAAAATTAAACAATAAAACTTAAACAATGGCAACCAGACCGTTAAATGAGGAAAACGCTAAAAATAAAAAGAAAGGATATTTTAGAGACTTCATCCATTTTCTAAATGTCACAATACGCAAAACAAAATATATTATGGTCGAATATTGTTAAAAAGTGAATAAGTAGTAAATTTGGTTTCGAATTATTTTTAGACAAATGAAAATTATATGAAATTTTTTAACAAATTACCTTGGGCTCTTGTAATAAAATATCACATTTGATAAATCCACATTAAATCTGATAAGCATTGTTTAATCATAATTCAAATGAGCTGAGTGGAAGACTTTGCTTTCATTCTACATTTAAATAATCTAAACATCCATTGACCAACTGCTTACTCAAAATGTAATCTTATTTAAGCTCTTGCTTCTATTTAAAAATTTACTGTTCAAACTTTTAGCTTGAAAGCTGCATTTTTATCTAAAAGTTATGATTACAATCTTTAAAACATTGAATATTTGTTTAGAATTTGTAAAGAATATTGTTTTTTGAAATTAAGAAAATGTGGTAAGAGAGAGACTAGTGACACAATATTCTTCTGTCGTTTACACAAAAATTTAATTTATAGCAGCCTAATTCTTTAATACCTGACAGGTGCATTAAATTCCCTTTTCAAGCAAAACAAAATGTAACTAAATACATTTTTTGAAGTCTAGTTTTTCGCCGAAATATGCCGAATATAATAGTTCGGATGTGTTTGTACTTGTTTTAATTCTTTGTTTTCCATTTTGTTTTCACTTTCCTTTTTATATTTTCCGGATTAATTAAAATTCTTTATGGAAATTTACTCAAAACATATTGAGAATTTAATCTTAAAGTGTAATCAAAAATTAAAAGATTAAAATGAAAATTCAAGGAATAGCTACTCTTAAAATTTAGAATTTTCTTTGAGTGAAGAAATGTGTGTCTGACATAGAAATTGGTTATACTTTTGATTTTTGCTTCTCCTTTGTTTTTTTTTTAATTCTAATTGAAAATTGTGGAATAGCATATCAAATTTTTGTTTTTAAGGAAAAATTGAAATTGTTATTAAGGCTTTGCAGTCATAAATCGAAACTATTTTAAAAGTCATTTAACAAATCGAATAAATGTGCGGATAGGAAAATTTAAGGCAAGGAAAATTTTTAACAAAATTTTTTAAGCTACTTAAGTTCTTTAAATTTTGGACATTGATGAGCCATAAATTTTTTTTTAAAAAGGCATGAATGAAAAAGACATGTAATGAAAAATCTGCAAGAACCTCCTTTCAGAAATTAATTTGAAGAAAATAGTAATAGCCAAGGCTATTACTTTTTGGATTTATTATTTTATTGCAGCTGCAGGAGTTAATTTTAAAGAGGATTTAGTTGTACAGAATTGTTCAAAATAATAAAGAAAAATGTAGTTTTTGACTTCATTTCATTTATATTTGGTGAAATTCAACACTGAAGTAAAAAAGTTTGAAAGAGACGAAAAATGAAAATTTAAAGCTCCAAGAGGCGAACTGGTTTATGAAAATGCTAAGCGATCCAAAATTAAGGTGGGAACGCCAGAGAAACTTTAGAAAGAATTCGATGTGCTTACCATATCGTACATCAGTCAGAAAAATAATTTTTAGTTTTAGGAAGCTAGAAAATAAAAATATGTTAGAAGGGTATGTTCGCAGGGTATATTAAATTTGCCTTACCATTTGTAACGCCAGAAAGTATTGGTCTGAAATGTAAACTCAAGTATATGTTTTTGATTAGCGTCGAATTCTGAGTCGATTTAGCTTTGTCTGTCCGCCCGTCCGTGCCAACGACATCTCAAAAACTAATTGAGCTAAATTCACCAAATATTCACAAATGATTAACTATAGTAAATGCTAGAACCCTATTTAAGTTGGATATGACCGGGGTACTGTTTCGGGTAGCTGCCATACAACTTAAAAATTTATTTGACTATATTTTAGAAATTTTGAAAGTGTTGGTATTGAAATTTCGCACAAGTAAATATATTAGTAGGGCCAATGTATTTGTTAATATTAATTTGCCATACATATTAATTTGCCATACAACTTCAATATTAGTTTGGCCATATCTTAGAAAATATTGAAAAAATACGTAGTACTGAAATTTCACGATTAACTTTATTTTTTCTTGTTTTTAATACTTTAACACTTCACGGACGGGCCCCGTAGATTTACGTTTTTCCATTCTGACTTCCTAGGACAGGCCACGTCGATTTGTGTTTTGGCATGCATTTTTAGTATGTTGCATATATGTATGTTTTCTCATGCACATTATCTTTTCTTGATACTATTATTTAAAGTACTATCCGCCTGTTGTTCCTACGGCGTAGTTTTGATTTTAGAAAATTTCTCGGGAAGTGATGTTGAGTTTGAGAGTCTTGATGAAGAAAATGATGTTTTAAGTGATGAAAGCGAATTTTTATCTTCCAGAAAAAAAATTCCACATTGATTATTTTCTTCAAAGAATTAATTTGAAGATAGCGAATTAAATAGAAAAGATGGACATCTCAAGACATCTCAAGATAAGTTTCTAGAACCATTTCTTGGTTCTGCTGGGGTATGACAAATACTCAGTACTGTTATGAAATATTATAAAAAATATATTTGATTTAATAAAGTTTTATTGTAGTTACAACGCTTTAAATCCATACATGCATGTTTATTAAATTCCCTTAAAAAATGCACGGAAACTAGGAAAGACAGAGCAAGTTCAACCCGTCCGTTAAGTGTTAATATGACAAATTTATAAAAAATCCTTTATATTTAAATTTATTTGTTGGAAAGACATGTCATTTATAATAATATTACCCTTATATCATTAAATGTGATTTTAGCGAACTTGTACTCAGATCGAATATTCTTTTGTTTCACTTTCCATACCCACACTTTGATCACAAATTCGATTCCTTTTAATTGAAAAAATTATAAATTTCTAAAATTTCTTTTAATTTGTTATTTTTAATAACTTTAATCGAAAAATATTGTTTATATGATTTTAAGAAGTTCTTAACACAAGTTTTATTTGGATGAGTTTTTAAAATATATTAAGCATATTCAACATATATTTTTTGAAGCCTTTAATTATTGTATTTTATTATACTAAACTGAAACCTATAAACTTTAAGAAAAATTAAATTTAATGGAAAAATTTGTGCATCTGCATATATTTTAACCCACACATTATGTACTTTACAAAAAAAGTTTAAAAAATGTTATTCAATATGAATGATTACAACTTTGTATTCAATACAAAACTCCAAATACGCCATGCTGATTGTAAGTAAGCTAAATAATCATTCACGTTTTATGATCCGATATAATATTTCAAAGCTGATTACTTCAGGTCTTAAAAAGGCAGATTGACAGCTAATTTACGTCATTTGGGATGTATACTTGAATAAGGTTAGTCTGTTACGACGACTGGGACTTTTCAACCCTACCAATAATTGTTGGTTTTTGTTTTTTATCGACTAATAAATCTCAAACAAAAGTACTTTAAAAGAAATGTTATGAAACATTCGCATATTTCAAACTTGCTATATTTATTGTTAATTGCATAGATTTTATAGACTTCATAGCACAATTTCGAACAATAGGGTTAATTCTTATTATTTTCTTATTTGTTAAAGTTCTTTGAAAATAAAGAATAAAATTTTTAATATATTTTTGACGATGTCGAACACTTTTTCATTTGAAAATCACAAAGAGAGTCAAGGTAAAATCAAAATTTTTACTAAAAAGGAAAATAATATTTTCTTTAATATAAGAGTTTCTTCAAGTTTATTTTAATTATAGTATAAATAAAATAAGAAATCATTTTTAAAAAGAAAAAAAAATTCTTTGTACAATATAAAATGAGTTTGGAATGTTTAAGGACTGATTTATGATGACGAATTTCATAAAATTCGCTTGTATTTTTGAATCTCTTTATAAAATTTCTGATTTCGTATGAAATTGGTATGACATTATAAAAGTTTATATTAACAGAGCACAGTATCAGACATATTTCAGTATTTGAGTCGCTTTGCTTAGGAGTTATCCTAGATTTGCAATTATTTCAAGCCATTCAACAAGGTTTTAGTACCTAAAAATTTTAGAAACTATTCCGGAACGTTCTGCATACTTATATTTACAAAAGGAATTTGAAGAAAATACTCACTACAAACAACAGAATGAAATTACTTATCTAATCAATCGTAATTCTCAGCTCCCACTGAATGAATTTAATTTTCTTCACCATGATCATAGCCTGCAAAAACTAATGAAATCCTCAATTTTTTTATTAATATATTATATAATCTAGGAGCTTTACCTTGATAATGGATTAGTTGTTCATTTTCAATCATAAACAAACTTCCTTGGATTTTTTACTTTAGCTTTAATAGAAGTAGTGTTACAACTGAGTTGACTAAAGTATTAGAGTTAATTATTAGTATACAGACGATCACAGTAATATCACATCAAAACGGATCAAGCGAAAGAAAAATGCAAGAACCTATCTTTTCTGGAACCGCTTCCTCGTTTTTTCAGCACTAAAAAAAGAACATTAAATCTTATAAATTTTCAATAATGTAAGTGACTAGCTTTTGCAAAATTTTAAATGGAAATGTTTTTGTTGAAATTATTTTTTAATAGGCTACTTGAGACCTGCGTGGACATACTCATTGCTTTAATTTTTTTTTGAAAGTCTTCTGCTAATAAAATTTATATTAATCTTCATTTTAATTAAATATTCCTTTTTGTTACACAACAACTTCTTGCTTTGATTTTCTATAAAATTTTTAACTAAATTGTTTTAATTAGTCCATTAATTCCGGTCGCGAAATATTAATTTCTGGAAATAGCTTGATCCATATTTCTTTAAATAAATGAGTTCTTAATCGAAGTTTTGGGGTCTTTATTGGGATAAATTAATAAAACTGTATTATGCCATTCATTTTATATTCTGATCAACTAGATAACCATACTAAAAACAGGTATGTGTTTACAAATAAATTTTGTGCAACGCCAAGTTTTTATTTCTTTACAATTGTTTACACGAATTTATTTTACCTATGTAAATCAAATATGTATGTAAAATCCCTTTGTATTTATAAAGTCAAACACGTAATAGTCTCCATAAGTTGACAAATGGAAATGAAAATGTTGTTATGACATTGTTATGGAAAATTTATTATAGCATTTCAGGGTTTTTCTCTAAGACAAAATCATTTTAAATTCTTAGAAAAACCTAAGAAAATTCTTTTTTATTTTGTTTTTTTTTTTGCATAAGGTTTTAAGAAGAGTTATGGAAAAACAACCTGATGAATATTAGCTCTGTAATTTTTTATTATGTTTAGAAAATTATTAATATGAGAGTGAAGGCCATAAAGAGTTTATTTTTTTTGTTATTGTTAATTAAAGGAAAAACCACTTAAATAAAAAATTCAAAGAAAAAATTTTCTTTAAATATTGACATGACATTTTCTCTATGTATCTATTATTTATAGAAAACCACATCAAAAAGTTAACATTTAATTGGGTGTTTATTAAAAAAGAGAGAATCTTTAAGCGACTTATGAAAATTTTGGGAATTTCAGAAATTTTTTAGAGACGAGCATACATAGGAACTTAAGAGCTAGTCCTCGTTTCACAAAATCGTAATATACGTTATGGGGAATCAAGAAAAGCTGTCTAAAACGAACAGACTTTAATACCTAATAAATATAAATAAATTTTCGTATAAAAGCTTTTGGAATTTAAATTATAGATTTTTTTTTATAATGTTACTTTTAAGCTCTTTAGAAGTCACCTGTTATCAAGCAAAATTTTTGTTTACGTATAAAATTATAAATTGCATACAGACATTTTTGTGTGTACTTCAGAAAATCCTTAATGATTTTTAGTTTGATAACAAAGAGACAATATTTTGCTATTTGCTTTCGTAAGGTTTTCGTAAAATCGCTCAAATAGGCTTGCAGTTTTCAACTTGTAAATGATTTCAAACATTTGACTCAAATCTGTAGATTCTACTAATTCTAGGAAAAGGGTTTAACAATCATTCCGAATGAAAAAAAAAATTTTTAATAAAGTAGATAAAATTTTGATATCAAGAGTCTTAATAAAATTATATTTCGGGTATTTAAATTGAATAAATATTTTAAAATTTGTTAATATTAAAATTCAGTATCATCTGGGGTTATCCTTTATGCCTAATATCCACAGAACTTACAAATTAATGGTGAGTAATGACGAATGTTATAACAACTAGATTTTGAAATTTTAGCAGTTTTTTAAGAAATAAAAATATTCAAATTTATAAATAGCTAGGGCCGTCTTGTTTTGTTATAAAATTCAGACTTCCATTATTGGTCATAAGTTCTGTTCATTTGCCTTGCAGCTTATAAAACAACTAACTCTAACTCCAAAATCTAAAATTTCATCATTTTTGTAAAAAAAATACATACACTTTTTGTATACACTATATTTCATTATTATTTCTTGTTGTTTAGCCTCATTACTTTGAATCTCTACACAACGCACACTCAAAAAACAGAAGTAATTGATTATTATTTTAGCGAAAAATTTGTTTTGCAGCACCATTATTATTTTGATTTGAAAACTCTTTTATAATCATAAAACCTTTCTATTACAGGGGTCTTACTATTTAGTTTATTTTTTTTAGTTCATTTTATAAAGATTGCACTGTTCTAAATAGCTATATTCATGTATGAAAGAAAATTCAACGGAATAAATTTCAAAGAAAGAATTTATGTAATAGGGTCCCTAACAAACTTTAAATATCTTAATTTTGTATTAAATAAATTAAATAATTTTTAAATTTATTTAATAATTTCTATAATTTTACAATACAGGTGTATAAATGTATTCTTCAAGGGTGTATTTTTCATCAACATTTTCAAAGACGATTCCTAATTTTCTTCTTCTTTTCTGCTTACTTTTTTGTTTGCTTCAATGGTCTTCCTTTCCAGTGTTTTCGTTAAAAATATTTTTCTACAAAATAATATGTAATATTGAGTGATTAAATAGCCGGAACAAAACAATAGTGAAAAAAAAAGAATAAATTTTACGTCATATTATTACATGATATTTATTATGTATGTGTAGTGTACTATATGCCATATTATATTAAATTTTTTGTCCGTATCACATAGTTGTACAGACATAGATAAAATCTACATACATTTATGTATATATGTATCCACGTATAGAAACTAAAGAAAATCATATAATGTAAGTGGTGGAAAGAAAAGCAAATGATGGAAAAAAAATATGAAAAATTGTAAAGTTAGAGTAGCATCCTTGCTGTCATTTATGTTAAATAAACCGTGTAAAAATTCTTTATGCCAACGTGTTTCGAATTATGATGAATTTTCCCTTAAATCAAAATTGATTTATGTTGCGATACGATTTTATACTGCATGCATTATACATATACAATAGATCTATGTATATATATTGTAATACAAAATATATGTATACTCGATAAAAATGTATACATATTTGTAAGGATTAAAAAAAAACTAAAGAATTATAAACAATATTGCGACTAAATTACGAGTTTATGTTATCGGAGAAAAAAAAATAGAGAAATAAATCTTAATATCATAATTAATTGAAATTGTAATTACGAGTACATAAAATTTAATCAAAGGCATACAAATATATTTTGCATCAATATATCATCTAGTTACGTAAGACAATAATTGGGGTCAGAAATAAAAATTATGAATTTGAAATAACTGACTTATACTCTTTAAAATTGCTAAAATTGATTTTTTTTTTCGTCTTCACAAAAGAATAAAGCATACAATTTACAAAAATAACCTTTAACAAGTTATACAATTTCCACACAACTATATTCTGTTTTTTAGAAAATAAGGTGAAACCTACATTTACAAAAGAAATAATTACACAATTATTGATGGGAACTATTATAATTTTTGGATACATTGACGTTATTTTGACATAAAACCTGTAATACAATTTAAAAGCATTTAAAGACTCTGAGAATACAAAAAGCTTTTAGGGTAATAACTGAAACTCAAAATGGTATCAAATGATATATAAAAACTGCTGGAATAACAAAATATAAATACAATTTTCAATGATCTATGAAAGACAGATCAATTTCTAAGTGAAAAAGGCAGTTAATAAGGTAGAAAGAGCAAATGTCTATCCATATTTTTTAAACGTAATGCTTAAATTAGTGTGAGATATAGGTTTTCCTCTATTAAGGATTAATAAGAAGTTATTTTTAATCCAATTTTTTTTTATAAATTAAATTTTCAGTACATTATTCAACACAGAGTGAATAAAAATTCTTACATATTATAAATTATGAAGAAATTTCCTTGCTATATTACCAACATTTCGAAAAAGATCTTTTATTCTTCGAAATTGAAGGAATGAACAACTATATACCACTAATTAATTTATACAAGTATACAAAAAAATAAATGATGTAGACTCAGGAACGTATCCAAAGTATCAAACTAAAAGTGGAAATATTTTTTCTTCAAATTAAACTAAAATCAACTTTCTGCCTTTTTCTTCCCTTATATGCAAGACATTCACGACTTACCATTAGTCCTACTTCTCTTCACAAACAGTACCAATGGTTAAAGTGACCATCTTCTCTGTTTTTGAAACATTTTAGAAAAAGCTAAATGTGCTACTATACAATGGTTTGTAAAGTAGCACATTTCGATTTAACAAGTAAAAAATGTTTTTTACTGCTTTTAAAAACAATCTGTCCACTACATTTCAAAATTACTTGTAATCATAACTAAAATATTTCAAAGTTTGCCTACATTTAAGATTAAACAAAAAAAAATTGAAAGAGGCGTTGACATAATTCGCTAATTTCAAAGGTAGTTATATTAGTTATAGAAATTCACGAAAACTTGCAGTTTTGGAAATATAAGGTACCAAAATTTAAATTTTACAAATTTCGTGAGGCTATAACTTGAGAGGCGGTGAAAAAAAATTTCTAACAAAATAAATTATTACTAGTGTGTAAAAGTTGCTAAAATTTCAAAGTTGTACAGCTTATATGGTTTAGAAGAAAAACTACATCAAACATTTGGAAAACAGGGGTTTTATATAAAGGTAAATTTTAGCGGGCATTTCTTGGTTTAAAGTTCAAATATGATTATGCCGCTATAGAAGAAGCCCGCCAACACTTTTCTACGTTTGCAGAATTTAAAAAATGTTTGTTACTTCGCTGCAATAAATTGTTAGAAAAAGGGAAGTTTTAAGGGGGCTATAACATTTTCAGGGGGGAAGGTAAAAATTTTCTTTCACGGAACTTTCTATCTTCAAGGATGTAGAATTTTTATAAGCACGTCCATGAACGAACGGACGGGCGGTTAGAGTGAAACTTATAAGCACATTTTTCAAAATTTTTTTGTAAAAGTGTTAAAAAACAAATACTCAAAGGAAAAATTTCGGTTCATTTCAAAATATAAGGCCCAAAAAAGCCTCTTCTTAAAATTTTATACAATGTGATTTTAACATTATAAAATAATTTCAATTTTAAAGTACTGATCTGTCGAATAACTGTAACCATTCTTACAGTATTCAGTTTTCCTACATTAATTTTACAAAATTCTCTATTTTTTTTAGCAATTCGCCTTTAATTTTTGATTAAAATAATGAAGAATCTTTAATTAACGTTATTTTTTCATTTCCCCCAAAAAATTTAGTTTCTATTTAAAGATATTTAAGTTAATTAAAGTTTTGTATGTATCAAAAATATGAATGTATAAATGTTTGTTTTCTAAGAACCAGAGTATTAGAGAAGCAGAAAAAAATATAAAAAGATTTTTTTCATCAGAAATGTTAAGTTCTAATAAAAGATACGAAGAACTCCAAATATTTCCAAATTAACTCATAAATATAATTTTAACTGGTATTGGAAGAAATTTATTTGTAGGCTATAAAAATAACCTTTATAATTAATTTTAGCATTGCCTTGGATATCATTAATTTTGTTTCTTTCAATCAAAATTTTTATTTTTGAGACAAACACTATAATATAAATGAAATTCTTCTCTACAACAATTAAGTTTCAATTATACTTCAAGAAGAAAATAAGAATTTAGGAGGATTTTTTTTTCTTTTATGTAGAAACAAATCAAATTCCTTATTTTTTGCACAAAAAAAAAAGAATAAATAACCATTCAAGGATAAAAAATAATTCCTTTCTATTATTATAGAATCGTTTCGAACAATATACAATGTAGTTATGGACTTGCAAACAAATTTCTCGACTATTTTTATATTTTAATAGAAATGAGTTTCTTTTTTAACATCCTAGTACAATTATTATTAGCTTATGAAAAGATTTTTTATTTTTTTTTTTATTAGATCCTTAACTACCATATATACATGTCATCACCAATTATTTTTCTTTGATTTTTTTTATATATCGTCTTCGAGGAAGTAATTTCTATTCAAGTTATTCAAAAAAAAAATAATAATAATAACCCTGACCAGCTTTAGTTGAGTTATTTTCAAAAAATTCCAATAATATTTACGTAAAAATAAAAAAAAAAATTATAACTGGAATAATTTTTCCTGCTCTCGTATTTTCTCCAAATCTCTCTCTCTCTATATCCTTGCAAAAGAGGCTTATATAGAACTAAATAAAAATCAAATTTCCCCATATTACAAACTAAACTTATTTGTGTACACAATGGTATGCTTTACTTGATTTTCATATATGGTTTTTTGTATATTTTTCTTTTTCGTTATTTTTGACTAAAAATAAATATAAAAATTAAGTATATTAGTTTAGTGATGCGAAAAAGGAAAAACCATTTTTCACACATCAATAAATAAAAAAAAAAAAGTAAAAAAAAACGTAAAAAGAAGAAAAGAAAAACAAGGAAATATTTTAGTGAGTCTTATTCACAATAGGGTATTTTTTCTTTAATATTAATTTAAACGCTATTTTGAATCACTTTGAAAAATATGACCAAAAATATTTTGGGCTCCCTTGTATGTGTGTTTGTATATAAGACTATAGAAGCCGAATTTTTCATATAAATCAGAGTATTATTGAGTTTTTACTTGGGCGGATGATAAACTTTCTGTATATTCATTCTACATCACATTGCTCATTTTATCCCAATACAATTTAATATATATTTTATAAGCCAACCGGAATTTTACAATAAAGAGATGGTTAGTATTCTCGACAAGTCTTTTAATTTTCAAGCAGAATCAAAATATTGTTTTAAATCTAAGATTTAGGAATCAAAACCCTAGCAATTCTACCAAAGAAATTTAAAATAGAATTTAAAGTTTTGGGAGTATTTTTATTGCTAAATTCATGCAAACTTTGTATTTGGTCAAATGGCCAACTATGTAAGGTAATCAAATTTGTAATTTGTTGTGAATAAACTTATATTATGTGAATTAATTTTGTGATTTTCGGGCAGACAGAAATGAAAATTATTAAAATATAATTATTAAAATAAGCGCCTGATTATAAAATTTCTACATTTTAATTTTTTTTTCTACTGCTTTAGAAATAGTTGGACAATTAAATTAATTATACATTACAGAAAAATAATCTAAATAAAGTTGGGTCAAACCAATGGTTTGTATTGTAGCACTTTTCCCTTCAACAAGTGAAAATTCTGCTTTTAAATACAGTCTATGTATACCTATCACACTATTAAAATTATTTTCATTCATATACAAAACTCTTTCTAGGATTGCATATATTTAGGATGAACGATTTATGCAGTCTGAAATAAAGCAAAAATTAATATAAAAAGGGGTTAACATAATGCTCGATTTTAAGGGTTAATTGTGTGCGTTAAGGAAAATAATTATATTTTTTAATGTCATGGAATTTACCGTTAGCTTTTTGCGTTTATAGAAATTTGAAAAAAATGTACGATTTCGGAAATATAAGGTGTCAAAAATTCAAATTTTACAAATTTCAAGGGGCGATAACTTGAAAGGGGGTGGAGATGGAAAAAAATTTTCTTCTAACGAAATGAACTATTTGTTAATCTCTAAAAGTCTCTAAAATTTCAAGCTTCTACAAGCTGGGGTCTAGAAGAAAAACGACATCAAAAATTTGGAAAAAAGAGACTTTAGATAACGGTAAATTTGAACGGCCATTTTGTTTTTCTGAAGTTTAACTGTAGTATACCGCGCTAGGGAAAGCAAGCCGCTGCCTTTCTGCGTTTGCAAAATTTCAAAAATGCTTATGGTTTCATTGCAACAAAAAGTTAAAAAAGGCCATTTTTAAGGTTTTGGGGGGGTATAACTTCTAGAGGGGGGGAGATAGGTAAAAATTTTGTTCTACGGAAGTAAGTTTCTAGTAAAGATCTATGTACATATAAAATTTCAGCTTTCTATCTTCAAGGGTGTAGAAGTTTTGTAAACAAAAAAAGTGTCCACGGACGGACGGACGGACGGACGGACGGACGGACGGACGCACGGACGGACGGACGGACGGACGGACGGACGGACGGACAGAGTGAAACTAATAAGCACTTTTTTCAAAAAATTTTTTGGAAAAGTGCTAAAAATATCATGTGATATTCGAAATACATACGTATAATTCTTGTATGAGGGTATTAAAAGAAAATCAAATTTTTTACTATTATAATTTTATTTTTCTTCCCCCGATTTTCATGTCATTTTCATGCTTTAGATTTTTGAAATAGAAAAATTATTTCCAAAATAGAAAAATTTTTTATTCACATGTATGTACGTATGTACGTACATTGAAATATGTATAAAGCTACATGTTATGTGGTTTTTCTCCAAAAAAATTATTATAAATTATTAAGAATAAAATAGGTTTTTGGGTAAGAACTCAAAATTATTTGTAAAAATATTAAAATAAATTCATAAATGTTCACAAATATGTAAACGTACATATGTATACAATATGGTACTATTGTTAATGTAATAGATGCTTTTAATATAAGTTAAATTTTATGTATTTTATAAGTAAATAAATTCAATCATAATAATTAGGTAACTTGGATAATTTATTGCTAATAGGCAAGTTAAAAATATTGTTTTAGCGTTGTTAAAAAAAGAAAGAATCGTCTATTGCCTTAAATAAGACAACGACGATAAAAACGAAAATTATGAGCAATGGTGTCCTCAGCTTGTCATTCTTAGAGCTCCCTAAATTAAAAAGTTACTCAAACGTAGAGGGTAATTTATAATTCAAAACATCAAAACTCTCAAAACCAATCGGCCTTTTTTAGCCGTTTTAACAAAAACGTCAAAGTCAAAACTTGATACCCCCCAATATGGCAATCTTATGACGATTTGAACTTTTGAAAAGGAATCTTAAGCTCTCATACATAGAGTCTCTTTCATTTTTAAAATTTTCATACTAGTCTAACTCTAGAGAGTTTGTAATTATTTACCAAGGTTGACTGACGACGTTGAAAATGGAGTTCAAATTTTAGAAAATTTCAGCAGAATATTAATTTTCTTTAAACCCTTAAATAAAATATTTGAATACAATTCAGTTAAATTAAGCAATTATAAATTTAATTTCAAATTCTTCCTTGAAGAAGCTTCAATTTGACACGCTTAATTTAAGGTATTTTTAAAAATTTCAAATACCTAAGACCACAATTTTGTTAATATTGCTACAATTGATCGATTAATATCTGGATCGATTTCTAATACGAAATCCAGTTCAAAATTTTTTGAAATTTATACAATAACTTTTTTTATATTATAAAAGTGTAGAACAATGTTATAATGCACAATAGTCAAAATAACCGCACTTTTTCTCTATTAATGTATTTCTCTATTATTCCATTTCTAAAGCTCAAATTCAACATAAAAAACCTAACATTAAATTACACGCTGCACGTGATATTTTATTATTGTGGTCCCTTAACTTAAAATTCTCGCATTAATTTCAATCTAAAAAACAATTCATACCTTTACACTTTTTAGCACACCTTTCAATTGTGTATGGTTTAAAATACGATATTTACCCAGTAACCAATACCATGTGAAGAAAAACCGAAAAAAAATCCTCTTTTTATTAGACATGACAATAAAACCACTATAGAAAAAGAATTTTTTTTTTCATTTCAGAAAAATTTAAAAAAAGATAAAGTAAAACTGAAAAAACGTTGGTGAATTTGAAAATGTAAAAAGTAATGAAAAAACTGTTGGTTTAAATAACCAATTTGGATCATAGCTTTCTGTATAATAATCTTTATTGAACGTAGAGTAGTTTAAGAAGGACCTTAGTGCTTAACCATAAAGTGTAAAAATATTGGTTTGCTGTATTATGCAAATAAATTATGCAAGAGCAAATTAGACTAGAGAACCTTCAAAGAAACCTAAAACAAAAATAAATCAATGACCTTAGACATGTTAGGCTAGAAAAGAAGTTCTCAAACTTCAATAATGAAATAAGTAGTTTGCAGTGACTGTAAAGAGATAAAGAAATTCAAACATTAGATTTAATGCATCTGAACGGTCACATAGCAAAAAATAATATATGTGATCCCATAATTTTATTTCTGTATAAGATGAGGGTGCTTTTTGAAAAGTTTTCTAAGTGTTTTAAATTTGAACAAAGTTAATGAGCTTTAAGGAAAGACTCGTGAAAAAATGCAAAACTGTTTTATAAGAAAAAGTTACAAACTAATACCTTCGATTTTAGCGAGTTTGTTTCATTCTCTTTGTTAAGTACAATATGGCCAAAATATAGTTATTGGGCCAGATCTAGTTCATCTAAAGTTAACAAATTTCAACGCGAGAAATTGTACTTTCGTTGGAAAGTAAATAATATGTAAAATTTGGTGCAATCACAATAGCTCCCATATTTTTGAGACGGCGATTGGCAAAAGTAAAAGAATTCACTCTTACAGATGCAGTATAGCAGAACTTGGAGACACTACGATTGCCTACCGCAAAAACCGAAATAAATTAAAACATTGAAATGTTTTACGGTTCAAAGAATCGAATTTATCCCTAATGTCATTAAGTAGAATTTTGCGACAAAAAACTAAAATTTAAACATTTCTTTTTTCTAAAATAACTGGTTCTAATTAATGATTCCAAATGTTTGACAAATATCTATTAAATGTAATCTAATTTAGAATTATTAAATAATAAAACTTCATGTTATATTAAAATTTTCATTCATAAACCTTACCTAACTATTGCCTGAATTATTCGACAAGAAAATGAATTTTCATTTAAATTAAATACTAATTTCTTATGTTCATTAAAGCAGCAAGCTGTGTTTGTATTATACACCATTGTACTTGAGTAACTTTTAAAGCATAACCTTAAACTTAATAACTTTTGAAGGATCTTCTTCATTCATTTTGTGTTATAAATTTCAATAAAATTTATATTAAAATATTATTAAATTTTTTACTGTGTAAACACAAGCATCTTGACAAGAATATTAATTTAAGCATGAGATAATCAATAAAGTAGGAAGAAAGAATAAGATGGATGACATTTTGAAAAAAATTATTGTGACAGAAAATGAAAATTCCACGCAAAATGTAGGTACTTGTAAATCATACAGCCAAATTGAGTTAATAATTGCGAGTCCTATGAATGGAAGTTTAAACCAATTCATGAAACTTTTTTGCGACAGAAATGCGGATTGTGTATTTGGAATAGTTTGGAACAATGGAAATTTTATAATAAAAAGACACTTTAAACTTGCTGATGGTATAATATTTTTTGAGAAATGTACATATTAATTTTAAACGAAAATTTGTTACTGTTATTAAAATAGTAGTGTGTTTAAAGTTTTATTTAGTTATAAAACTCAACTTCTTTCGAAAACTGTCCTTTTACAGATAGGTTCTAAATACAGATAAATCTACTTTGCCACACATAAAAAGTTTACAACCGAATTCTAGCAGAGTTTTTTAGAATTACTAAAAAGAGAAACATTTTTGAAAATTAATTTTTCTTAATAATTCGTATAAATCTTTGCTAAAAGTGAAAAGAACAGAAATTCTTCATATTTGAATAAGACCACTGTTGCACAACTTAAAATATTTCTGGTTCAAATTATATTCAATCAGTTAATTGTCTAAGCTGTGTTTTCATTCTATTACTAAATTCAATTTAACTAATTTATTATTTTCTTAATAGCTTTAAAATTGGAACTAATATCAACAACATCAGGAAGCTATTGTTAACTGAAATTATTGAAACCAGATCTGTATACGAGTACTCGACAAACAAACAATTAAAGTTTTTAAATAACTAACAAGTTAATAAAAAAGAGCATACCGACGGACTATGCTGAGGTTACCAAAAATTTAGAATTTAAATTGTCTTTATTGATTTTTTATAAATTAACTTTTCAGTACTTCAGTAACATCCGAATTAAAATTTTGTTTTACATGTTTATCTTGAGGTTCTTGAAATAAATTTAATTTGTACTAATATCGTAAAATATTTTCTTTTAATCAATTCTTAGCGCTATGTAACGAGTTCAGATAATATTTTCCTAAACAGACCATGTGAAGACCCTTTTGTCTATCAAATAATTACGCTGCACCTTCGAATTATAAAAGAATTACTGACACAATATACAATAGGCACAATTACTATTTATTTTAAAATAAGTCTCATTTACTAGATTCAATTTCTCATTCTAGAACCATGGTTTATTTATATCGTACCAGATATATGAGCATTCTTTGAAACTCTGAAGTGTTGAAAGATTTTTCTTTCTAAGTCATTATATTTTTTATCTTCGCTTGGATTTGATGAAAATTTAATGCGTGTTTCTTTTTAAACAAATTTATACTGAACTTTTATCTGAACTTGATTTTATTTTACTTTGATTACTTATATTTAAAACTTTTTAAATTCTGAAACTTGCAAGATTTTTATAATTTGGGAAACTTTTTGACATACCAAGGCATCATTATAAATCAAATAAAATTTTTGGGTAAGAAAATTTCAGATGAGAAATGTTGTAACAACAAAAAAACAAGTAAATTTTATTTAAAATTTTAAACGGAAGGAAATGTGATTGATAAGGTGTTAGTAAACATCAAACAGAACAAAAACGGTGCTTGGAATAGACTGATGAATTCCAAATAAAAGATTTTTTTATCAGATTATGGTTGAAATCGAAAACGTTACTTGGCTATTTCACATTAAAATTACATCGATGGATGGATCAACATTATTGTACTTTTTTTTTATAAAAGTATGCATCTATGATGACTTGAATATTGCGTACTTAAGACAATTTTATTGTACACTATAGAAGGCTTCAAGTAAAGTTCAACCTGTAATTTTAATAGAAAAACTTTTATTTTTTTTTTCAATATATTTTATTAAAATTTAAAATATTCAAGAAAAAAAATGAAGAAAAACAAAATTAATTTCATTACACCATCTTCCATTTGAATGAGCTTAGAAACTACAGAAAAAACCTAGAAAACTTTATCACATCCGTAAACGAAGGAAACAGGATACACGAAATAGTTGAATTATAAAGCCTTTAAAATTCATACTTGTTTTTACAAAATATTCGTAATAAAATTTTGAATAGACCTAGCAAAATTACATTGCACATATACTTTAAATTCACTATCGTCAGCAAATTTGCCCATTCTTCAAGAAACACTGCACAAAATGAAAGAAAAGATTGTTGAAAAATTTGCATTAATTTTGTTTCCTTTTAAATAATATAGGGAGTACAAAAAATCAGCATTCTTCAGGATTTTTTTTTTTGTCTTCGTTTTTGTTTTCCTTGTTTTCAATTTAAAATGGAAATTTTTCTTCAATGAATTCTGCAAACGTGCATAACGATTTATGAATAATTTTTCCATTTCATTTCCTCTTCTTCTTACGTTTTACCTTCATTTTTAGATTGCGCCATGAATATGAGAAAATAAAAAAAATTCTAGGATCTCAAGGCAAGTCAACTTTCTTCTCCAAAAAGTGTTTCATGCAATTTTTCAATAACAGATATTTTTCTATTGCCAAAATTGTTTTGCTAATTTCTTAAAAAAAAAAAGAAAACTTAAAAGAAATTGTAATCAAAATTCAAAATTTGTTTTGGTATGCAAATTGCATTCCGTCAATCTTAAAATCTAATTGAATTAACAGTAAATTTAATATATACAAACCGCATAGGTAACATAATGCAAACCAAGAAGTAAAATATGCACTATAAAGAAATGTTTAAAAATTATTTTAATTCAATAGCACAGGAAGCTTGGACAAATGTTATGAAAACTACTGTTATGTAAAATTTAGTATTAACCTGTTACCGTTACTTAAGTAAATAACTAATTGTGGTCGATCTAAAGTAGTTTTAAATGTAAGTAATTTGAAAATAAATCAAAAAAAATTTGAATTGGTCTGACAGCTACAATAAGAAGTCACACATATTATAATGGCCATATTACAATACTTTCCACTATGGTTTCAATAATTTTAATACTTTGGCTTCGGCAGTTTCTGAGACATAGCTGAATTACTTTGCAAGTTATATAACAGCTACCGAAAAATCTATTTCTGACGAAATTCAACTAAACGCTTAGCAAGTTCTGAGTCTTAGCAAGATATATATAATATGTATGTAACTTTGTATTTGAAACCTTTATTTCTTACAAACAACGAAGTGCGAACATATACGTTTCTATTGGCATAAATATGCAACAACAAATGGTAGGTGTATATGGTAAATTGTGGAACTACCAATAATGACGAAATTTTTTATTAACATTCGTTTAATCAAAGCATGCTAGCTGCAGATCGTTTGAGCAGTCTTCATGTGTGCATTGGGTTTACGCAGGGATATAGAGTTTCAGCGAATCTTACAGTTTTTTTATTGTTATGGCGCGAAATCAATCTAATCAGCTATATCAGCTAGTTTAATCTAATTTTAATTAAAAAAAATAATTGATTTTAGTTCTACGACAGTATTAATCATTTCGTCTTAAGCAAAAAATAGGAAAGAGCGCATCAGAGTTGAGAGTAGTTTGGAAAAATAAATTATAAGTACATTATTTATAGTCCGCACTGTAGTTAGTTTATTGTACTAGAAAAAAATATGGGTAAACCTACACTTATCCAAATTTTAATATTAAAAAACAACTGATAGAATTAACGCTTGTGTTCCTCCATAATACAAAGAAATATTGATTCAAGGACTTGACATAATAACATAAAAATTATAATAAATATGAAAAAGAAAAACTATTTTTGTGTGGCGTTCAGTCATGTATAATTTTCAAGGCAATTAAACGATTATCAGATTATTATGAAGTATTATGCAACAAAATCATTTCTATAATATGTAAGTATGTTTTGTCAAGACATGCTAAAATTATCACACTACATTACCTTAAAATGAAATTTTTAATTCCCCATTCCATTAAACAATTATTATCATTCTAAATTTCTAATATGTATATAAAAAAAAAATTTCCCATGAATTTCATGAAGTTTTCAAATTAAAATCGTATCGTAAATTCTCTTATGCGAATATATTGGAAAATAATGCAAGAACGTCTATGCAAATAAAACTCAAAATATTCTATAAGGAAAAATATGGTATGTACATATACATATGATGCCAAAAGTCAAATTAGATGACAAATTCATAATTTGTTTGCGTTTCGTCTGCTCAATGAAATGTGCTAAAATCACATAAGCAAAAGGGTAAACAAAATATGAACTTTCAATGTAATGTAAAAAAAATATAAGATGGAAAAAGAATTAACGAAAAACTTAAATATGATTTCTTGTTTACTCAAGGGTATATATTAATGAAGGAGTGTTAAAGGAATTTTAATTAATAAAGTATTAATCACATTAATTAGATTGTTGTAAGGATCTATTTTTATGGCCATGTAAACGAAAAAATCTATACATACTTAAATAAATTAAAAAATTAAATGCTAAGAAAAGCAACACAAAATGGCAGATCCTTAAAATAATATTGGAATATCTGGAATATTTCGATAATATAGTCAGTTTACAATAAGATGCAGCGTTACAAACATTAATAGGGACAGTTTAAAATTGTTTATTGTCTTAAAAATTACATGACATTGCCAAAAATACCAACTTTACTTGAGCCCATTAATGAAAACTTGAACACACTTAAGCATTATTTCACAGCTAAACTTAAGCTAACTTAAGACAATTAGACACTTTTCAGCTCTCTCAGCATTACATGAAATTTTTATTTTACAGATTATAAATGAAAACATTAAAATATCACATTAGTATTAATTTTTTTACCAAACGATACGTTATCTATATCCTTGAACTCCTACAAATATTTTTAGGTCCTTGAATGAATACTTATACAAAAATATAATAATTCTTTTTTTACATTTTAGCATAAAAACATTGAGAATGCAACGATTCAGAGAAACGATAAAAAATAACAAATTCAAATTGTCTTTAGAAAAGTTTTTGGTACCTATATCACAAGCAGCAATAATATCAATCCAATATACATATTCTCAATTTTTGCAGTACTCGTTTATACGTATACATATTTTTAGCAATTTATATATTACAAAACAACACATTCAGTTCCTGGAAAACAATGTCAAATCGATTTATTAAAAAATAGTTTAGAAAACTTTACACGCCTTAAAGATGAATTCAATAGTTTTCAAAATATTATATTGTCATTTGAAAACATTAAATATATAGTAAGTTTTAGATAATACATAAGTAACGTAAGATATATAATTTCCTTAGTAACGTAAGATACCTTATTTCACGATAACTAGGCGCTTTTGAATGTTAATTCAAACTGATTGGTCAAAATTACAACAGAATGAGTGTGACGTTACAAAATATCTCTAGGTGCAGAAGGACCAACCCCTTTCAATAAAGAAAATTATTATTGCTTTTACTTTAAAATATTTCTATCAATTTCTCTTCTATAAGAATTGAGTTTATGCAATATTTTATAGTTAGTATTAATATTTTGAAATTTTTCATTAAACTCAAGAAATTTATAAAAAAATATGTTTTATTTAAAATAAAATTGATTTCATTTAGAAAAAAGTTCCATTTAAAAAAGTTTAGTTTCACGAAAGTGAAGTTGACTCAAGCTAATGGTCAAGTAGCATTTTTCCTCTAAACAAGCGAAACTACTGCTTTTTTTGTTTCGAAATTCAAATTAATTTCATTGAAATACCAAAATATTTTAAGTAATTGCGTACATTTAGGATGAGGCAAAAAAAAATAGGAAGAGGCCTTAACATAATGGTCAAATTCAAGGATTAATTGCGCAATTTAAATTAAATAAATAAATTTTTGTTGACGTGATTAAAAGGTAGCAATCTGCACTTACGGAAAATTGGGAAAGCTTTCAGTTTTAGAAATATAAGGTACCGAAAATTCAAATTTTACCAATTCCGTGAGCAATAACTTGAAAAAAGATGGAGGTGGGAAAAATTTTTCTTCTCACGAATGCATTTCTTGGAGCATAATCAGAAACAAGGACAATAATGGCAGCCTGACAATCAACAGAGACGGTACGGCATTCATTATGAAGACAGGGATCTTATGTTTATGTTATGAAGGGTTTTTTATTGTCAAATTCTTAAAAATTCTTTTTGTGCTCAAATTTACCATAAATCACAGTTGAAATTATAAGAATCTTTGTAGAAGCTGAATTAAAATAAAATTTCATTCTTAAAATTTTACAGGAGATTTCTTTTGGAACTTTAATATAAATATGTGAAACTGAAAGATATATGAGCTTCTTATACATAGTTATAATCTTCTATGACATTTTTCCTAAAGTTCCATTGCCAATTCTATTAACTCTTGTACAATTTCTTTCTCAGAATCTTTGATAAAAAAATGTTTTAATATTTCTTCCGAACTATTAAAATAACATTAAGCATAACTAGAAAAAATTTCTACCAAACTACTATTTCTATGGTCGTAATGGAACGCATATGCTCATTTTGATTTCTACGTTATTAGAATGTTTAAAAAAAACTAACAACAAAAAAAAAAAGAATTCTCCCGGTAAGGTTACATTTCCTGTTCCCCCTGGATTTTTCTATAATTTAATGATGGACACTTGTCATATAATTTTGATCCAAATGCATTTAAGGATATCAGTTCGAAATGTACTCGTTATAAAAATTAGATCAAAAAAATATTTTCCAACATTTTATAATTTTCATAAGAGAAAAAAGAATTTAAAAAAAAAAGAAAAAAAGACTATAAAAAAAACTGTAAAAATAATACAACAACATCATTTTTTCTGTTAATCCTCAAGGTTTCACAATAAAATGTAATCCAATAATATTATGTATAATCCCTTCGACATCATAAGGGCTTCAAAATTTTGTATGTATTAAAATGTCTTGATTATATAAAATTCGTAAGCAAAGGATTTTTGAATATAATTAAAAAATTTTTGAATATATTATTTGGTAAATAACAGGTTTATATCATAAAATCTGACATAAAGGGCACAGATATTGTGGAGTTTGATATTCTATAAAATAATAAAATTGGGTCAAACCAATGATTTGTATTGTAGCACTTTTCCCTTGTGAAAATAGTACTTTTAAATAAAGCCTATGTGTACCTAACACACTATTAAAATTATTTTCATTCATAAACAAAACTATTTCTAGGATTGCATATATTTAGGATGAACGATTTATGACGATAAAGAAAGGTTAACATAGTGCTAGTTTTAAGGGTTAATTGTAGGAGTTGAGAAAAATAATTATATTTTATAATGTTATGGAATTTACTGTTAGCTTTTTTCTTTTTTAATTTATTTTAGAAATTTGGAAAAGCTTGTGGTTCCAGAAATATAAGGCGTCAAAAATTCAAATTTTACAAATTTCATGAGGCGATAACTCTAGAGGGGGTGGAGATAGAAAAAAAATTTCTTCTAACGAAATAAACTATTTATTAGTGTCTATTAAAATTTCAGGCTCCCATAACCTGGGGTCTAGAAAAAAAACAACATCAATAATTTAAAAAAAAACGGATTTTAGATAACGGTAAATTTGAAAGGCCATTTTGTTTTTTTGAAGCTTAACTATAGTATTCCGCGATAGGAGAAACAAGAAAAATTTGAAAAATGCTTATTGTTTCACTGCAATAAATAGTTAAAAAATTATGCATGCTTACGACATTTTCGGGAATTTCACTAGTTTTCTTTTTGGGCTTTAATAAGAAAGAGGCTTAATTCAACACTGTAAAGAGAAAATTAGAGCTTTTTAAAAAGGCTATGTTGGACAGATTGCTATTTGGCATCATATGAGTTTTCACAAAATGATTTACTTTCTGATTTGAAATAAAGGTTCTTAAAATAGAATATTCAAATTTTTTTTATTATAATTTATTGTAGTTCCGTCGACCAATTATAAATTCTGTCACTGATTTACCCTACAATTAAGGTTGCCAATCTCTATGTTATACTATAGTTACCACATTAGAAATAAAATACTTAAATTACTCACACTTGTAGGTATTTACTCATATTTTTGTCATTCTTTTATATTTTTTATTAATAATATTTTGGTTTTGTTTTCATTTATAAATTTTAATCCTAGAAGATGTACTATCTTAAACCCGTACCGTATCCTATCATGTTAAATATTTAAAAAATATCATTACTACAATAAGTATCCAAAATTGTTTTTTTAATATTATTTGAGCTTAATAAAATTTTAATAACAATTTTTTGTTGCTACTTCCCGCTTCAATCTACAGACGCACTATAAAAATAATATTATTATTCCTTACTATTAAAGAATATAAATTTAACCCATTCCTTTTATAATGAATATTGTGACTCATATTGTACTCTCGTATAACAAATATCTTTTATAATATTCTTTAATTTTATATAAAATTTTTTTCTTTGCTATTTAATATATTTTTAATATGAAAATTTTGTGCATATATGAGCTCATTATTATACATTAATAATTATAATATAAAGAATATTCCGAAAGTGATGTAAATACATGTAAAACGTATAGCTATTATTAAAAAAAAAAAAAGGACATTAATTTTTCGTTGTCATTTTTGTAACCTTTCACTTTAATTAAGGTTAATTTCATTTTCCTTTCGGGTTTTTTTTTTCATTTTTAATTTCTATATTGCCCTTTTGAGTATCCATTTTAAATAACTTATGTAAAACATTTTTTTTATTGTTGTTAAACGTCATTAAAATTCTTTAGTCATTTTGTGTTGTATGACGGTAAAGTGTGGCGGGCGGTACAGTACAGTACGGTGCGGTGGTATTGCTTGTGTTAATTAAAAATCAGAAAGTCCTTTTTTAATAGTTTGCTAATGACATTGGTGGGTATTATTATTTTTTTTTTCTTATTTTATATGTTTGTACTGTAAGTACATTATATACATATATTTTATTCAGAATAAATGAAATTTTTCTCATTTAATTAACTTCAAGAAAATAAAATAATGAATTTTAATTTACTTCTTGTATATTTTTCATTTTCTTTTTTCAGAATTTTGTAGATTTATGTGTGCTTGCATGTGTATAACTTAACATTTTTTATCATTAAATTTGAAATGATTTGGTTACTTTATATGTAAGTATTTAATGCACCCGAAGGTTAATTTTCTATATCTATTTCTAGTTCTAGTTGTATACAAAAATTAAGATTAATTTTTAAGCTATTCCAAAAGCAAAATAAATATTTAATTACTATTTTAATTAGTATCTTTATGAAATAATAAAAATATGGCGTTTATAAATAAGTTTCTTATTTTATAAAACTATTTTATTATCTCTGTTTTTTTGTGTTTGTATTTTGTAATTGAAATTGAAGACTAATGAATTGACATATTAATGGAGTTTTTAAGTAATTTTATTATGCATAGCTATTCAAGTAAACTGTGACATCGCAAATGCCTTAAAAAAAAAAACTTATACCCGATACAAACGACGACAATGTCAACTGTTTTTTAGTGCAATGTCACGGGTGCCTTCATTATACATTGTGTTTTAATACATTTCGGATAGTTAAAATAATGTTCATATTATGAAACAAATATTATTAAATTAAGTATTGGATTAAAATTTTGTAAGTGTTTCGAGTGAGAATTTATGCAAAGTGTTATTCTTCTCCCGTTTAGCGATTGTAGCACGTATGCATTACGTAAAGTTAAAATGTTTAAAGTTCTCGTTAAAAATTTCTTCAGTTGTATCTTTTGTTAATGAATCCAACAATTTTGATGGAGGATTAACCTTAATTAAAATTTTTATAAAAGGTAATAATTTTTATCAAAGCTAAAAAATATTTATATTTCAAAACAAACCTCTTATTCCATGTACCTCATCAATAATTTTAAAAAATCCCCAGTTTATTGCGGTCTTACCAGAAACACGGTTTGGTATTTTTTTTACTCTTCTGTATGTGGAAGAAAATGTTAAAACTTTTTGTAAATGTCAACCCTAGTAAAACGAGAAGTTTTCATCTTTTTCAAAGAAATTATTATTTCTGCTTTTTACTCAATTTCATGCTTCAATCGGATTGATACTGCTAACATTTTTATCTAAAGCGTCCAGTTTGAATTTTCAATTCTTAAATAACTATAATAATTTTAACTAAATCAATTTGGCACAGAAATAATTTTGAGGGAAACTTTTGAAAAGTTTGTAAAGTTATTTGCAACCACGCGACAATAAATTAACGTAAGTATTAGCAGAGGGTGGTTTGTATGCAAAAAACTACGCTGATATTGTTTTATTAGAGTTTATGTTTTCTTTCTGAAAAAATATTTGATCTGCTTCTCCATCATGTTACACTGAATCATTGATTATATTACTACCTACCGTTGAAGTTTCGCTTTTTTTATATAATTAATGAGAAAATTGATATTTTTTTTGTATAACTATTTTTGTAAAAATGTAGTCAACAATGTAAATTTATTTAGCAATTTAGCAAAATACCATTTTATCGTTAATAAAATCAATTTTTCCATAATTGTGCTAATACCGCGCATCTCTTACTTATAAATTATCCCCTACTAAAATAATTATTATTTTTTAATTTCAAATTTTGTAAATCTAGTATTCCAAAAAAATCTACAAGAAATTAAAACTTATATTAGTCTTTATGCAAAATAACTCCAATAACAAGCTTTTAGCTCAATCCTTTTAAATTCAAATCCCATATTTTTCACACGCTGTGTTTTTTTAAAAGCTTTGTATAATTTAATTTAGCTAGTTTTTTTCTAATTAGTCTGTTAGTTTGCTTAAAAATTATTTCCAGACTTTATTTCAATTAACATATTAAACAAAATTAAAAAAGAAACATAATTAAAATATTAAAAATATTTCAGTCTGGAAATTAGATCGCTAATTTTTGCGACATCAAAAGTAAAGTTTACAATAAATTTCTAAAATAATAAAGTTGGGTCAAACCAATGGTTTGTATTGTAGCACTTTTCCCTTCAACAAGTGAAAATTCTGCTTTTAAATACAGTCTATGAGTACCTATCACACTATTAAAATTATTTTCATTCATATACAAAACTATTTCTAGGATTGCATATATTTAGGATGATGCATACATGCAGTCTTTGAAATAAAGCAAAATTTTATATAAAGAGGGGTTAACATAATGCTCGATTTTAAGGTTTAATTGTGTGAGTTAAGAAAAGTAATTATACTTTTTAATGTCATGGGATTTACCGTTAACTTTTTGCGTTTATAGAAATTTGAAAAAACTTGCGGTTTCGGAAATATAAGGTGTCAAAAATTAAAATTTTACAAATTTCAAAGGTCGATAACCTGAGAGGGGGTGGAGATGGAAAAAAATTTTCTTCTAACGAAAAGAACTATTTGTTATTGTCTAAAAGCCCCTAAAATTTCAAGGTTCTACAGGCTGGGGTCTAGAAGAAAAGCGACATCAAAAATTAGGAAAAAAAGGACTTTAGATAACGGTAAATTTGAACGGCCATTTTGTTTTTCTAAAGTTTAACTATAGTATAACACGCTAGGGAAAGCATTCCGCTGCCTTCCTACGTATACAAAATTTCAAAAATGCTTATGGTTTCATTGCAACAAATAGTTAAAAAAGGCCATTTTTAGGGTTTTGGGAGGGTATAACTTCTAGAGGGGGGGAGATAGGTAAAAATTTTGTTCTACGGAAGTAAGTTTCTAGTGAAGATCTATGTACTTATGAAATTTCAGCTTTCTATCTTCAAGTATGTAGAAGTTTTGTAAACAAAAAAAGTGTCCACGAACGGACGGAAGGACGGACGGACAGAGTGAAACTAATAAGCACTTTTTTAAAAAAATTTTTGGAAAAGTGCTAAAAATGTAACTGTAAATTTAAAAGAAAACTATAATACAAAACCTAGATAAAATCATTTTTCATAATTTTCTATACCTTTGAATTAAGGAACAATATACAGTGAGTACACACGCTTTAAAATTTCTTTTGAAGATCTGCCTTTTGAAAATCGTTTTTTTGTAATCAAATCATTGAATATATTAAAAAGGATATCTCTTTTTTCTAATAAATATAAATTATGAATATATCAAGTACTTTGATCCTTCAATATTAAAAATATTGTGTAATGAATGCATTAACTAAGTATAACTGAGTAAGTAGTTGTAGGTGGCGGGATACAAAGTTAGGAGAGATAGTTTTTTTTTTAAAGCAAAAATTTCTGCACGAGAAGCGTTTTCTTTATCAGCAATCAATTTGACTACAAAATATATGGAGCAGAATTACTTCTATTCATTTTTTTTTTGATAATCCGATAAAGTATTTGATAGAAATCTACTTCAAAATTAATATTCACACATATTTTTTTTTTTTTTTGAAATATTAAACTTAAAAGGATCCTCAAATTGTTATCTCACAAATTTTTCTTTAGTTATTTTAGTTTATCTTACGAAATATCGTAGGATGCAATGTAGGAATAAAAAAGAAGTTGAGAGGAACAGAAAAAAAATTAGTTTTTATATTTTTCTTGCTGGACTTGAAATTCTAAGAATATTCATTATTTTTTAGTGTGTACGTCTGACGTAAGTTGTATTCAGGTTTTGAAAGCAATGATTAAAATTGGTTTTCTTCAGTTTTATATCAAACTGATTGTAAAACATAAATGTGCATTTACATGTCATCTCATATTGAATTAGTCAATTGAGTTTTGCGTTAGAAGCTTAGTCACAATAGCATGATTTTCCTTAAGCAATAAAATAAATAGGATTGAACTTTGTCGCCCATTAAGTACCATCAATAATACTGCAGAAATATAATTTCAGTCTACTGAAAATTTCATATGTACATACGTTCCTCATTTAGAAAATCACAAAGTTAGTCAAATTTCGACAAATTAAATTCGATATTTAATATTCAGTTCAAACTATCCACCGCGCATTTTTGACATGCGACAACTAATGAAGTTCTCAAATATATAAACAACAATTACGCATTTGTAAACAATAAACGGGGAGATTTCCCCGCTCGATCGGCAATGTGTTAATAAAAATTATAAGTTTCTCGATTGATGTAATAAAATTTTTTTTGCGACTGATGGAATTTCATTATATTGCTGTGAATTAGTGGACTCATCAGGAAATTGCATAAAATTTCTGTAAATTCTCAATAATGGTGTTGAATGGCAATTGAAAATTTGTAAATTTTACGTAATTATACTTATTATGTTCTGCGCAAGCGAGGTCCACAGAAGCTTCGCAATTGATTGGCTTATTGATTTATTTATTAGTTATTTCAATAAAATTTAAAGAAAACACAAACCCATAAACAGGAGAATGAATTTGTGTTTTTTAATTAATAAGAATAAATCAACCCCACCCACTTAACCCACTTAATCGAATACAAAATTTAATACTAGTTGTTAAATTATTGAATGAACATAGTCCATCTTCAAATTGAGTAAGACATTCGCCCCGAATGTTATTTGCAAAGAATTTGCAAAAAGTTATAAATTTCAATAAAATTTTCATGTTAACATCACGAATTGCAGTCCCGAATTAAGAATTAAATAATTATTAATTTTTAATATTTTCTGCATTCTTTATGTGCTTCTGCATTTTGTGCAAACTTTATGAGTATTATAACGGCATATGAACATCACTTGCAAATGATACTAATTCATGTGATTGACATTATTGCCAGATTGATGATGTTCTTATATATAAAGTTCTTATACATACAAAAACCAGTATACTTTCTCTTACATTAAACAATTTTACAATTTACTTGTCATTTCTTCCAAATTGTTTAACATTTAGCAACCTTGTTTTCAATATTATTCTAAACAATTGTACTTACATTAATAAATAACATTAAAACTCTACTTCCAACTAAAATTCTAAACTATTAAATATAATAGGACATTTTATAGTTTCTATTTTACAGATATAAAAGGAAAAAAAGGACACATTACCTTTTTTTCCCAGAATTTCCTTAAAAAAGGGACTTTTTCATGAATTAAATTTTCTAAATTTAAAAAGAAAACATTTTTTTACCTATATTTTTAAAATAAAATGTTTTTTTTTATAGTCACCATTTTTTTTTTTCAAAGGCAAGTATGTAAGTGTTAGAACGTATTATGTTATTTTAGTTAAATTTAACTGAAGTGATAAAAGTTAAAGGATTACTTATGTTTTGTACAGATAATTCCTTGATAAAGGTTAGATGATCATTCTTATTATCAAGAGGATATTTTTAATAAGAACCTACTTACATGGGGCTTTATTTATGTTAACTCCGATTTAATAATTGTAGCATGTATTTTAAAATAAGAAGAGGAGATCGTTAATGGATTTAATGTAGTCATCATTATTCTTAATTAAATTTCAAACACAGTTTGAAATTTAAATTTCCGTTTCATTATAGCGTATGTATGCAATGTTACTACAATTATAATTAAAAATTTTTTGACAGCGATAGCATCTCTAATCATGTTCTATTAAGAAAGTAGTTTTTAATTATTGTAATTAATGAAAATTTTAAAATTGTGTTAAAAATCCAAAAATTAATGCATAACAGTCCGTCTTCTATTTGATTATAAAATTTCAATATTTTCATACTTTAACAGATTTATTTCGATAAAGTTCCTGAAAACGTCGCATTTGCTCTGTTTATAAATTATATACCAAAACATTTTGCTACTATTTCTTTTAACTGGGTCCGGTCCAAGTGTAAAAGCTATCGGGAGGTGATTGACTGGAAAAAAGTCGTATGGTGGGTTTAAAAAAGATCGGATTGAAAAAGATTTGTCCAACCAATATCCATTATAACTTCGAAACTGTTGGAGTTAGAGCAAAATTGTGTTCGGAAACTTTTTTGTGAATATTAACAAACCTATACATAACAGTATGATAGACCGATAAAGGGTGTTTTGAAAAGTTAAAAGGTAAACAAAGTTTTGAATTGGAAAACTGAAAATTTTTCAAAAAATGTTAATTTTATCAAAAAAGTCGTTTGGTTTTCTCGATGCGCTAGGTTATCTTCTACAAGCTTTGTTATACATTCCTTTCATGGCTACGCGTGCCGCTTCACAGGCAAAATAAGAATTTCTGTATTCGTTTTAAATTCTTAACCTAATCTTATTCGGATCAAATGTTATTCATTTCATGAAGCCGAAAATCATGGATTGCTACCTATTGCATCAAACACTTTTATTTTGTGCTTCAGAGAGTTTTGACTCTCTGTTAGACAGAAACTTTACTAATGCTTTGGTTATTTAAGATTAAAAGAAAGTACGACAAAAAGTGGTTGGCGCAACAGGGTTCCGATCTCTTCTTTTATTTTTTTCGATCTCTTAGTTCATAAATCAGCCCAAACCCATTTTCTTGCATGTAATACAGTCTCCATGTAGTTTAATGTAGAAAATAATTTATCTATAGATAATCTGCCACGAATTTTCAAATCAAATTTGGACAAGTCGATAGTATTACTCAAAATGAGTTAGTTTATGATAAAACCCTGAAGCATATAGTGTTTGGGTATCTGAAAAAATGAATATGAATAAATGAAAGACACATTATCAAAATAATATCAAATGGTTGTTAAAATTTCTATAAATCGTTAAAATATTAAGAAACACTTACGAAATTAACTTACAGTGCTTCAAATACCACTTTTAAATTTTCCAAAATTACTTATAACTTTTATAAATTTTCAATTGAACACTTAATTATAATCTCACTTCTTTAGAACTAATTAAAACTCTATTTCAATTGGGCGTAATCTATGATAGTCTCTAAAGTTCTACATTAATGTTAAAATAATATAGAAACTACAAGAAATAAAAATTAATTTCACGAAAAAAAAATCCATTAAATTTAACAATGACGATAGATTTTGTCGTTTTACGCTTTTATATCTATGTATATATTATGTAAGCTAAATTTAATATGCAACAACAGTTTCTAATTTAAATATCACTGAAGTTCTGTTTAAAATTTAAATCTTTAAAAATATTTTCTATCTCCTCATTGAAAATAACTTGAAAATTTTTTAACACTTTTTTATTTATTTTTTTTTCTTCTCTATTCTTTCTAACATGTAAAAGTTTTCATTTTTATTAGGATAAATTTTTGATAGCCATCAACCACCGTTAATTAAAGTTTAAAACTCTTTCAGATAGAAAAACCAATGTAGTCGCCAACATATTTGTAAAAAGAGTTCAACCAGCAACTCAAAATTTAATTTTTTTTTTAAGTTTGTTTGTCTGTTTTATTAAGTTATTGGGGGATTTTAGAGTATCTTTAATTAAAATGGATGTATGTGGAGCTTGCATTAAATACGGAAGCTTTTTTAAAAATATTTATAGTAAAATTCTACCTTAACTCCTGTTGCAGTTAAGAATAAAGTAGGCTAAGGAACAAAATCTGTCTAAGTGAAATTCTAATATTATTTCAATAGTTTACTGAAACACGACTATTAATCACTCATGCAAATAAGAGAATAAAGGCTGTCGGTTACATGCTTCACCTATCAGGTACTTGATTTTTTATTATTTTATTTTGTAAATACTCCTTTCTACCATTGTCAAATCTTTGCAATATTTGCATAAAATCATGTTAATGTCATAACAATTATTATCATTCAATATTTTAGTGAAATGCCTTAAATTTTGGACAATGAGGAGCTACATAAGATTATAATACAATTCGGTATATTAAAAAATTTTCTTTTAAATATTTTTCAATTTTAAAAAAACCTTGATCAGTTCGCTAACTTCTTATATTTTTTTTTTTTACCTTTAACAAAATGTAATTACATATAAAATTGCCCTTGGAAGCCTGAAAACTTTAAAAATTTTTAATAATGAGGACTCGACACGTAAAATTGAAATATACAAACACAATCATAGTTATACAAGCACCTATGTATGTGTATATGTATGTGTTTTGTGCATAATATTAATGGTAAAGGCTTTGCATACTACTTCATGTAATTGTCATTTCATAAATTTATTTTATGTTGTCGTTTAATCCCACTTTCCGCATATTAATTTTAATGAGATTTGTTTTAAAAGATTTTGATTATTTCATAAAAGATTTTAGATTACAAGGATGAAGTTTTGTCTCCCAAAAAAGAAAAAAAAAAAATGTTTTCCCTTAAAAAAAAATAACCGAAATGAAGAAAAAAAAAATTGATTTTGAGATTTTTTCATTACAAAAAAAAGGAAAATAATGAGAATTTTATTTTGGAAGCATGCAAAGTTCTTCAAAAGGTAAAATATAATTTCACATGCAATCAGTGAACCCCATCTTTAAACATATAGACCCACGCAAATTTTAAATTCTCAAAGGTCATCATTTTGATAACGTAAAATTTTCTAAGTATATTCTATATATAAAACTCAGGTAAAACATTGATAATTTAAGCATCAAGCGTATTGTTACAATATTATTCACAGAAAACAGGTCGTGGATAAATTTTGTAATTTAAATCATACAATGATCAGTCATGGTTCAAATTTTATATATTAAAACCAGGATTTTGCACCACATTTTGCTCTGGCATATTAATTTAATCTTTAGGAACCTTAAGCAAATTACAATTAATTTTCAATTCCGGTTGTGAGGCAGGCAAAAATATTGCATAAGCGGACAAAATTGCCTATATATTGTATGAAAATATTTTTGGACTTTATAATTGACTCGAAAACAAAAAACTCATACTTCGTTTTCAAACTTCTCTTAAAAATTATTTACTATTATAATTCAATATGAGTTGGTAGAGTTGAGTTGTATTATGGCAGTAATTTTATATTACAGTGCCGAAATCATCAAAGCAAATTGATAATAGAAATACTGACTAGAAAGTTGCCAGGGTTTTCATGAAGATGAGCCATTATGAATAGATAAAAGTTAGGATTTTCTTCAAATCTTCTTAGAAAATCTACTTATTCAAAATTAAAATATATTTGAAATATAATTAAAATATAATAGCAATGAGGTATATTAAGAGCATTGCCAGCTAACCAAACTACTGCAAAAGAGTTAAAATCGGAAATTTTTGTTACATTCGGAAACTGCACAAATCGAAATGTATCAATTCATACACTGACGCTTGGTTTGAATAATTCTACCTTATGTCTGAAATAATATGGCTTTAGTTGACGTTGTGATTAATAAAAATTGCATCAAGCTGAACGATTTATTTGTCAAATAATAAGTGGCACTAATGTTGAAATTTCAGTACGATGAAATGTCAATGAATTAACAGTTTGGAATAAGAAATTGCGAAAAACTTATTTAACAGCTTAATTTGTAATAATATTAAATTTGTTTTAGCAAGTTTTTAGCACTTTTCCAAAAAATTTTTGAAAAAAAGTGCTTATTAGTTTCACTCTGTCCGTCCGTCCGTCCGTCCGTCCGTCCGTCCGTCTGTCCGTGTGTCTGTTTACAAAACTTCTACACCCTTGAAGATAGAAAGCTGAAATTTTGTACGTACATAGATTTTTACTAGAAACTTATTTTCGTAGAACAAAATTTTTATCTATCTCCCCCCCTTTAGAAGTAATACCCCCCCGAAACCCTAAAAATGCCATTCTTTAACTATTTAGTGCAATGAAACCATAAGGATTTTTCAAATTTTGCAAACGCAGAAAGGCAGTGGCTTGCTTCCCCTAGCGGGATATACTAAAGGTTAACTTTAGGAAAACAAAATGGCCGTTCAAATTTACCGTTTTCTAAAGTCCGTTTTTTCCAAATTTTTGATGTCGTTTATTTTCTAGACCCCAGCCTGTAGAAGCTTGAATTTTATGAGCTTTTAGACATTAACAAATAATTCATTTCGTTAGTAGAAAATTTTTTTACATCTCCTTCCCCTCTCAAGTTATTGCCTCTTGAAATTTGTAAAATTTGAATTTTTGACACCTTATATTTCCGAAACCGCAAGCTTTTTCAAATTTCTATAAACACAAAAAGCTAACGGTAAATTCCATGACATTAAAAAATATAATTATTTTTCTTAACTCACACAATTAAACCTTAAAATCAAGCATTATGTTAACCCCTCTTTATATTAATTTTTGCTTTATTTCAAAGACTGCATGTATGTATCATCCTAAATATATGCAATCCTAGAAAGAGTTTTGTATATGAATGAAAATAATTTTTAGAATGTGTGATAGGTATACGTAGACTGTATTTAAAAGTAAAATTTTCACTTTCTGAAGGGAAAAGTGCTACAATACAAACCATTGGTTTGACCCAACTTTTTATTGATTTACGCATAAGAAACAATTTTGCTTGCTAAAAACTTTTTCTGCTGTCTCGCTAAATGTCATTACTTTTGGATTTTGTTTTCATTTTACTTTTTATTTTTTTTTAAATTCTTGGGTAAAGTTTTTTTACCGCTTAAAGACGAGATCAACACATATTATTAATGCAAACTCGATAGACTTTCAAGAATTGTGATTAAACCTTTCAATTAAATGTTTTTTACGGCTCCATAGTATTAATTGACTGCAATGTATATAGTTGGTTAACATACTCAACACTCTGTTCAGTGTTAAAAATTTGTTATACATAGAGTAGCACACATATATTGTGACGAACTCTACCTACATATTTTCATTTAAAGATTTTGTTGCCTAGAAAACAGCAACAATAACTGCTAATAAGTATAAAATTCTACCACAAACAAAAAACTAGCTATTACAACAATTAAAATAGTTTCTTTTTGTATTTAATTCTTGGAATTATTTTTTTAATTTCCTCTTAAAAGATTTAACGATCCATAATCAGAATACACGCGTTTATGGATTGTTAAACTTATTCCAATTTAATGCAAAAATAATGTCCTTTAACTCCACCATTAGGTACTCTACATACTAAGTACATACAGGCATTAAAAAATAATAAACAAAATCTATTCTGCAATATTATAAACTTGAGAAAATTTTTGCAACAAACAAAGTCATTTTCTGACGAAACAATACTAAAACTTTACTTTTATTTAAATTTCTTTGCTTTTTGTGTTCCCATATTAAGTTTTTAACGATTACGAGTTTTTTTGAACTAGCTTTACTGTTTTGTTTTGCGCTCAATAAGTTTTTATGTACAATTATGTATTTCTAGTTAATGCATTAAAAGTTTCAATCAAAAATACATAAAACTGGGAAAAAAAATTTATATATAGGGTTAAAATTTCGTAAAAGCTCGCTTTGTTAAAAATTAAAAGGTATATGAATTCCTTGTTACGAATAAGTTATAAGAACTTCAATTAATTGCTCTGTTAAGTAAAACTTTGCTTTTAAGTTTGTAAACGAATACAAAGTGAGCGCAATAAATTCAAGGTTATATGGTTTAACTGTGTATAGTTAAACATCATTCGAAAACAAAAACTGTTTCAGAAAAAAGTTATAACACTCAGCATATAGATGGCGGCACACTGAAATAAGTAACAAAGAACTAAAAATAACATACTTCATAGAAAATAAGAGAATATGAAGTAAACAGAGGAAAGAAATACGCGCGGTTCGGTTTTGTAAAATTAACAGTCACTCAAAATCGACATGCCAGTAAACCGTTTTAATATTAGTCTATTCAAAAGTTACAAAAATAATAAATCTAATTCAAGAACTATTGTTAAAATAGATTTTATCGGATTTTAAAAGTGAAAATAATCGTTACATTATGGATGGTTCCGAAATCACAATCATTTATTTATATGCAGAAAAAATCTGATATTTTTTTTTCAAGAAGCTGCAGCTCGAAAACGAGTATATCTGCATCCGCCACTTATTCAATTTTTTGTTGCAAATCGATCAAATAATCATCCCTGAAATTATTTGCCACCATATGGGAAACACCTTGCATACACTGAAAAAATTAGTGTAGGTCACTATGACGAAAAAGGTTCTTCAAAATCTTAACGATGAATTTTTCAATATGAAAATTTTTTTTTATCAAATTGAATAAAATACTTCCATATAAATAAAATTACGTTCTTATGACTAAATTTTCGTAAGTTGAAAAACAATTTTTTTGTCCAAACAAACTTATTCACAAATACGAAAATTTTTTCATCGTGACAAACCAAATTATTTCTTTTGAAAATATTTTCGTATAAACGACGAAATAAACCATCAAATGAAATTGTAGCGGTAAATTTTAATTTGATGAAAATTTCATTACATTAACGAAGAATATTTCTTTCATATGAAGAAAAATTCTTCATACTCGTAGTGAATAAAACATAATTTGTAATTTTTGTAAAAATTTTATGCAAAAATTTAAGTTGAAGAAAGGTTCATCATATGGAATAACAATAATTCAAATGACGAAAGTGTTCATAATTATGACTACGATTTCTTCCTAATGAATAACCGATGAAACGTTAGAAGACTCTTATTTTTACTTTCTTTCATTTACGTTCAGATTGTTTAGGTGTAACAAGTGCTTAAGAAAGGTGTTACAATAAATTAAATTTTGTTTTGAAAAATTATTATAATTATAGTGATAATAAAAATAAATTATTAATATAATATTTAAAAGAGTTAACTTCAAATATAAAATAAAATAAAAAAGGATTGTTTCAAACATTTTCATGTAAGTTTGTTTTTCTAAAATTTTTTTAAATATTTTTTTTACCTCTCTATTTTTAACTTTTTGCATTCTCATAAATTGAAATTTATGTCTTTTATTTAAATTTATATGAGTATTTTTAATAAAAAAAAAAAAATTTCTCAATATATGTACATGTAATAAAATTTTAGATTGATCGTTAACGATGACAAGGTGTTTTATATGTAAAAAATCTGATTTTACATATACCTCGTTAACATTACATTTGAAATATTTTCACAATATTCTAAATATATCAGAAATTGAATGCTATGAAGAAGGGTGCTATCAGTTGTTTGGTAGTTTAAAATCTTATCACCAACATTGGAAAAGAAAACATAAATTTTTTATTTATAAAAGTATTCTCGAATATTTTGATATGCCTGTAGAAGAATTACCATCGCAATCAAATACTTATGTAGCAACCTGTTTCAAAAGTTCTTCTTTTGCTGATACATTTGCTTCAGATTCACCGAAATTGGATTCATAGGAACAGTTTGCTATTGAATTCAGCTATACTTTATTCGATAACAACCATTAAAATAAAAAATTATATTTAATTGATAATTTATAGAAGAGCCAATAAATATTGACCAACATTTGGAAATTATATTGCACATGAGGCGAGCTTGAATACCATTGTAATGAAACGAAAAAATTTGGTATAAAGGAAATTTTGAAATAGAACTCAATACAAAAAATATTAAGCAGATGGAATCAATATATGGGATTCTATGGGACATAAATTAGTGAGTCTAATATCAATAATAAATCCGATCGGTTTTGCAAATATCTCTGATTTTTCTTTACAGGTTGATATTGATTTTAAAGAACTTCATCTACAGGCTAATGATCTTTCCATTTTCAACATAGAAGAATAATTTAAAAGAAAAATACTGGATATTTTAGAAGAAAAACTAAATGATACTACTTGTCGATATAAAATGAAAAATGACTTCTGTGGCAACTGCATTAGGTATTTGTTTCAAAATTTTTAATTTATTCAACTTGGAATATCCAAAAGAATGTTATTTAGTTTGGCTTTTTATACAAAAATATTTTTATAATTTAAAAACTAAATATGACAAAGAAAGTATTTATGTTAATTGTCTTATTAATGGTCTAAAATGAGTATAATTTAATTTATATTTTCAAAACTTATGAGTAGTTTATAACGAATATTAAAAAATTCTACATACATTATATAAAAAATATTTGCTGAGAATATATGAAATATAAATATAAAAAATGTTTGATTAAGACATGATTAATTTTAAAAGAAATATTTTATTAAAAATGAAATAATAATAATTTTATTTTGATTTTCTACAATAAAATAGTTATGTGTTTAATATTTTATATTATAAATTAGTTAATAACTTTAAAATGAAATTAAATTTTTGATTAAATAAACAGTTTTTTTTACTTTGACTTTACTTAATAAGTTGACAAAATTTGTATTATAGTAGACAAGATACCATTTTTGAAAAATACATGTTAAAGTAACTTTTGTTAACTTTTGTTTAAATGTTGTTTTTTCAATTGAATATAATTTTCATTATATTACTCGTATTTAGAAATTTGATTAAATCTAATTTGCTTTCTGAAATTGAAAAATGAATTACTAAATTTTTGAAACATGCTACACAAAGTCTGTTTTTGATAAAAATTGAAAAGCTAAAGTGTTCTAAACCTTTGGTAATTCAGTTTTAGCTTTCGTAGAAAGGAATTAAATTTAATTAAGATATTTTTTAACAATATGATGAAAATAATATTCAATATGAGAAACTACATTTGAATAAAATGTTTTTCAAAACAATCGAATATTAGTCATACTGACGAAAATGGGACCTCTGAGGAATTTTGTCATTAAGAAGAAAATGTAATCGTAATGACGAAATTACGATTTAGTTACTATGAAGAAATTTTCATCTGATTGACGAAAAATCAGATGGAAAAATTAATATTCATTTTGAAGAAATTTTCTTCCCATTGAAAAAAACTACTGTGACGAAACAAATCGTCATCTGAAAGAAAAGAAAATAGCTAGTCATCAATATGACAACGTTTTCGTCATCAGAAATACATGTTTTATTGAAGGACCAAATAACTACAGTTTCGTCACGACAATATACGATTTCATAGTATATACGAAAGAATTTTTTCAATATATTGAATCCGGTAGCTTAATGGTTGCATATTGGATTGCTATATCGCAGGGAGCCAAAATTTGATCCTTTTTAAGAGTGTTGTTTTATAATGATATTTCTATCTATACGTTTATAATTTTTTCAGTTGAACCATGAACAATGTCGTTCGATAGTAAATTTATGAAACTAAGCGCATGTATACACTTCATTCATCATCCTTAACCTTCGTCTATCGAGATTCCAAGTTTACGGAAAAAGAAGCTAAAAAAATATTCTAATCTAAACTTTTAAAATATTAAAAAACAAACTTATAACTTGTTTCTACCTAGATTTACATTTAAGTATCTAGTTTTACCTTTATTAAGAATCATTTAATTAAGAATCATTTTTATTTTATACGAAATATAAAACCCATTACAATCTAGAACATATTTGAAATCCCACAAAAGGGCGACAATTACAGCAAAAACAAATTTTTTACATCAAAACTATTGAAAGAAGCTGCTCCACCTAGAGAAAATTTAACATTGCTTGATATAATTTTAAATCTGTTATTCTTTTAGAACAAATAAGCTTAAAACTCTTCCGTCTCCTTTAAAGCATTCTAAGCCTTACGTTCTACTAATTATATACCTTTGTATTTAAAAACATTCCATTCTAATGAAAATTTTAAGATTCTATTTTAATGCTTCAATTATGAAATTCCTTTAAATCTCGAACAGCTTTAAAATTTTAAAAATGTATAGAAAAAAGCAGAAGTGACACCAATTATCTATTGTTGAGCTTGAACATACTTAATGTATTGTAAATTTAATCAAAAATTACAGTAAAAATAGAAAGAAATAGAGAAAAGGAAACAAAAAATCAATACAAAATTATCCAAAAAATAAACAAAAAATTTTTTTAAACCTGACATTATTTTTAATTGCACATCCTCCTGTTTTTTTCTTGCCTTGTAAAGACCTGAAAACAATAGAGAAAAAATTAATTAAAATTTTACAAATTATAAAACATTCAGGAATTGTACAAAATATAACAATAAGAAAACAGCAACAAATTTCATTGTAAATTTGCATTTTTTATTTTTATTTTCGATTTTAAGGTTTCGAGGTTAATTCAATATACAAAGGATATTCAAGGATATTAAAGATAGATCCGAAAATTATCCATACACATTGGATTGCTTTAAAAAGAAATTATTTTCTGTTTTTTTTTTTTTTGTTTGAAGAATTATGATATTTGTATTACAACGCATTACTGAATGTAAATTGGTATTAAATAGTGAGAAAAAGAGAAAATTTAAAAATAAATTAAAGTATAATAGTAAGGTTTTTAAGCTATTAATTTGATTACCTTTAATAATTCATTTCAATTGCAGCTCTATGATCATTTGAGAAAATAATAACAATATCCAGAATAAATATGAATAATTTCCGCATATTAAATAAAAATGTAAATTTGCTACAGATATTTTGTGGAACACTGCGAATTTCGCTAATTAATTGAAACAGAAAATTTAATTAAATTTCAGAATTCTATTTTAGTGTTATTGGGGTTTCTACTATAAAGCCAACAACAATAACAATAATAATTATTTTACAAATAAAAACTCGCCAAGATACCAAAGTAAATAAAAAGGTAAATTAATTGCCACCTGAATTAACGGATAGCATTAAATTTATATATATGTACGCTTTTCTCTTCTGTGTGTACCTCTAATACAGTTTCTAATTTGCCCCGGTGTTATTTATAATTCGCTTAATATAAAATGTTAAGTAATATAAAAATTGCATATAGCTAGGAGAAAAAAAAGTGCCAAAATTTAAAAATATGTCATACAACAAAACTCTACTTCCAACACTTATGATTAAAGGGCTTCAAAAAAGTATGCAAAACTATGCAACAATAATATCAAAAAATTCATCAACGAAATTACGATTTCAAAGTACGAAAATTTTCAATGATTCTAGCAACAGCCCCTATATTTTACATGACATTGCTTTTCATTTCATACATACAATTTATATACAACAATTACTGTTTGAAAATTCCCTATTTCCGGGCTATTGTATTCCGCATTCAAACTAATTCAAGTTATAACGATTGCCATGAAATTATTAATGCAATTTAAAATCCAAAAACATCTTAAATTTTCACTACTCAAGATTAATAAAATCGCAGTACGCTTAATTTAAATTTAAATAAGTTACTATGAATTATTATTAATTATACCATTCGCATTCTTTCAGCACAAATCACCTATCGCTTAAAATTTCAATTTGTTTTTGCAATATAACTCGAAGAATTGTGTTTTCTCGTCACTTATTTCTTAAAAGAAATATTCATACTTTAAAACTGACATGTTATGAAAAGATTAGCAAATAGCCAAATATTTTTGTATGCATTAGCTGAAACCAGGATAAGGCTCATAGCGATATGTATGGGCAGAAAGTCTGTGTGAGCAGTACACTTATTATGAGTACGGTATTAACTAGTAAATCGTGTTTACAAAGGAACAAAATACAAAAAGAAATGTTAAATTTTGAGTAGTGGAAGAATGCAGCAATAAATTAAGAACTTTGTTCCGCAATTATTGTTTTGCGCTCGATTCAAAATCATAATTGATTTCTTAATTTAAAATAAGACATTCGAATACTACGCTACCTGCTGCGTTCTCTGATCGTTTTTTAATAAAGGAAAAGAAAAATTCCGATATAAAACTTCTGATTTTTCAAAATCCAAGTGTTCAAAAGGTGAATGGAATCGAATAATCACTAGAATGTTCACTTGTTTTGTTTTATTTTATAAAATATTTCACATTCAAATTGTGCAATAAAAATCGTACCTTTGAAATTTTATCTCTCCGAGTATCTGTTTTATAAATGTTCACTAACCCATTATATATATATATATATATATATATATATATATATATATATATATATATATATAATTATATTACATAATGTAATATTCCAGATCTGATAACACAGGTATAATACAGGCATGTAAAGAATTCATTATCCTTTCGTATAGGTGCGATAAGTGAAAAATATAATTTTATAACTAATTTTATAACTATACTATTTTTATGATTTTAACTCTATATGCTTATATTCATTTACCATCGTAATGCCATTTATAAGCGCATTTATTTTAAAATAACAAGCACAATATAAATAAATAAATAAATTATATTATTTATGTAAGGACGTGTTCAAAATGTATTAATCAATATTTTCATTTATAATTGGAAAATTAAAATTGATTTTGCATATGGAAAAATTTTATTGCGGTCATAGTATCATAAAAATATTGGCGTGTTCATCCACCTTTTTATGCGAAAATTTAAACAATCTGAATGTATGTACACACTTTTGTATACCTATATTGGAACCTTCTATTTCTATTTATACATATAAATTTTCGTATATTTTTGGAATATAATCCCAAAATTATTTCATTATCAATAATAAATAAAAAAAATAAATAAATTGCATTTTCGAAAATTGATTAGAAATTTTTATAGTTGAAATACGCATACACTTACATTTATACACATATAAAGAATAGTACAGAGCCATTACAAACGTCCTGGTCTAACGAGGACTAGATTTGACCTTTTTTTTTATAATATAGAATTTTTTTTCACATATATGAAATTATGATGGAACATAACCCAAAGAAAAAAAAGTAAACGATGAATGCGACGACCATAAAGTTTGCACAAAAAAATAAAAAAAATCAAATAAAATACAGTAACAACAACAAAATATTAGATTATATACGAAACGAACACTGACTGCCTGACCTTTTTCAAATAAAACGGGGGTGATCAATTTATCAGTTTATCCTGCACGGACAGTTCTAATAAATCAATGTTTTTTCTTTGCTTTCGTTTTTTTTTCTTTTTTTTTTTATACGAGTATTGCTTTTTATCCTTTCCTGGGGAATATCAATCATAAAAGAAAGTAAAATAATATCCTGACGATTTTTGCACAGATTTCAAAATTCATATTTTTGTGTATATGTATAAGAAATGTGTACATCAGATTTTTGTTTACGCCAACATAATATGTTCATGCATACATAATATATATATATGTATGCGTCGATGTCTACGAAAAACAATTACCTACATATATATTTTACAATTATGGAATGAGTGCTATAATTAAGTGTATATTGTAATCTAACATAAATATACCAGTTAGCAATTTAGATTTTAGCAGAGTCCTTTGATTTCCTTTAACGATTTGTAAAAATATTGTCTCAGGCTAGTCTCCCTTATATACCCTTACTAATAACTTTTTTTATATTCTTACGTTATTTTAATATAGCAAGTTATAAATCTATCATATTTTTACTAGCTATAAGTAATTCTAAAATTAAGTAAAAATTGCATATAATTGGGCGAAGTAAAACTTCTATTGCCAATAATATTGTAATAAGTGTCTTATTCTTGAAAGAAAGTGTTATAATTAAATTAAGCAGTACAATATAAGCATAAGAGTTATCTAAATTTTCTCGCCTGTACTCAAAGCTCAGCTATTAATTCTCTAAAAGTTTTATTTACTTCCTTGGTTGTATACTATCGCATGATTTGTCCACTTTTTATTTAAACATTTACTTGAATCGAGCATTTAAACTGTGACATATATTTGAATGTCACAATTTATTTCTCAAATTAAGTTAAAATTACATTAAGATTTTAGAGAAATTAAAATTAGAAATTATTATATTAGCTTTTTCTCGAAAACCAAAGGTGAGATCTAATTAATTGAAAAAAAATCTGATGTGGTCAGCACATAACCGACCGCATTGTGTATTGTCTAGTTAAATGAAAGTGTTACAGAATATTATAAAAATGTCTGTTAAATACTTCTTTCCAATTTTTAGGACATTAGTAAGCTTATAGTTAACATACTTAGAAAAATGTAAATTTCGCTCTTAGTAGAGTTTCGCTTTGTGCTACCCGAATTCCCTGAAATGCTCGCCAGTTAGTTTCGGTAACAACCAGAACTCAAATATCAAATTTCAAGAAATTCCATCAATTTGTTCTGTGGATATGGTGAAAAATGTAAAATCGGCCCGCAAATCAGTTCTCGAGCCCTGATCTTTCCAAAAAAGTTATATGTTCATTGCTTTAATATGAGGAATTCATATATTAAATTTCAATGAAATCGGTTGATTATTTCTCTTTATATACACAAAAATGTATATTTGGCCCGCAGTAAACGCCCAGTTGCTGATGCCTGATTTCTTCCAAAAGTTAGGAATTTTTGCGTATGATCGAGCAAAGCTTATATATGAAATTTCAAGTAAATCGGTTGAATACTTTCTTCAAAATGGTGAAAAATGTAAAATCGGCCCGCAAATCCGTTTTCGAGCCCTGATCTTTCCAAAAAATTTATATGTTCATTGTTTTAATACGAGGAGTTCATATATTAAATTTCAATGAAATCGGTTGATTATTTCTCTTTATATACACAAAAATGTATATTTGGCCCGTAGTAAACGTCTAGTTGCCAATGCCTGATTTCTTCCAAAACATACGAATTTTTGCGGACGGTCGAGCTGAGCTTATATATAAAATTTCAAGTAAATCGGTTGAATATTTTCTTCAAAATGTTCAAAAATGTAAAACAGGCCCGCTAAAAAGTGCAGTTCCCGAGGCCTGATATATACCAAAAGTTGATCGATCCGTGCCATGGTGGAAACAAACTTACATATAAAATTTCATAAAAATCGGTTCAGCCGAACTTGAGATACACGCGTGCACACACAGACCGACAGACGGACAGACCGACAGACCGACAGACCGACAGACCGACAGGTTGCTAAAAATAGTTTATTTACACTTCCCTACTATGGAGAAGTACGTTCCCACCGAAAACTCGATATGCAAAATTTGTTGCCATCACATAACCTACCTATTGTTTACACAATACGGTCGGTAATAAAGATCTATCAATTATCTTTAAAACAACTGCATCTACCAGGTGTTTTATATTGCAAGTGTACTAAATTATTAGCATTTATTTATATAAAGGAAAAATTTTCGAATGATATTTTTCAACATGCTGTAGCTTGAAAACGAGTATATCTGAACCCCTCCCCCTCTCTAGTCGACTTCCTCCTGGAAATTTGATTAAAGAATCATTGCTGAAATTATTTACAACCTTATGCAGTGCCCCGTACAGCTTTTATAACAGCAATTTTAAAGATAACCAAGATATTTCTTCAGGTCGTTGACGTTTTATATCATTTATTTAGCTTATGAAACTAACAGTGAAAGTCTGAGTTTATTTCTGGTTTTTTCAATCATAAAATAGTTAACTGCATGTGAGCTCATGAACTTGAGATATACTCAAGAAATTCAAGAAGTAAAAATGCTTGTGCAAAATAAAAATCAGATGTATAAAATTCTAATAGAACTACTATGCTTTCTAACGTAAATAAATTAAATAACACTCTTTATACTTAATAGATCAGAATAATGATTTTTTTACAAATAAAGATTACCCTGTTACTCAAGTTCATAAGTCCTTTTCATATGAGAATTTGAAGATTTTGTATAGGGTATTTTTCAAAAATTCAAGTCTGTAATTATTTTTGTTATGTTCATGCTATCTGGCAGCTCTCTTGTATACAAAGAAATTTCTGCTGTCAATTTTACAAATTATGAGGTTTTTATTTTTGTTAGCTGTGTTACTACCTACCTTATTTTTAACCACAATCAATGCAAGAAATAACATTTAACATAACCAACACAAACATTTTTTGTATAACTTTACAACTTTTACATTGTATATGTATCAGAGGAAGATATATTACCTCCCAATAAGTTCAAATCAATAATATTAGTTTGTTTAGAAGGTTACATGTATACATTATAATATATATGTATATGTATGTATATATCTGAGTATATTGTACACATTTGAGTACATTTTGAACATTTTTACTTAAATACAATATGAGTTTGTTTAAAAAACAACATACTAAATATTTGTTAGATTTTTTTAATTAATAAAATCTTACAGTAGCCATTGTTTTAATTTTTAAATTTAGAATTTCAAGTAACTTTTAATCACAAATGAAACACTTTAAAACCACACATTTTATATAATACAATTCAAAAACATTTCTAACCGCATAGAAAATATTTCTCATAATATTTTGTATTGAGACTTTTCTAGTTTATTTGTAGGCAAATCCACATTATAATATTTATAAAGAAAATGTAATATAGAAGAACAAAATTTGATTAAACTTTGCTTTTTTATAAAAAATATGCTCCTACAGTTTCTTAAGAAAAATTTTATTCAAATTTCAATGAAATACCAAACCTTCTAGCACTTCCAAAATTAGAATTTTACAATAGAATGTAAAATCAATCCAAGTGTACAAATCTCATTTTCCATAAGAACAAAATAGGTAGATATTTGAAAATTCTCAAAAGAATACCTTACCTTATAGTATAGCGAGGTAAGTAAGTAATAAAAAAAATAAAGAACTAGATAATATGTAATAAAATTTCTAATACACAAGCATAACTGATAAAATTGAAATTAATTAAAATTAAGGTAGCTTGAAAGTTTCTAGTAATAGAGAAATATAGTATAACATCTGACATTATAAGGTGCAGTACCATAAAGGAGTGATGAAGCACAAAAAAGTTTTATTGTGGTAAAATGCAATAATAATATTATTAGAGTCTTGCAATTTCCGTATTGACTTGCCGCATAAAAAAAAAATTTTTGGGAAAAAAACAAAGAATTGAAGTAACGATTAATCTGGAAAATCATTTTAGCATCCAAAATAAGAAAAAAAACAGCATTAACTTTCCGCATTTTCAAAATTCAAAATGATATTTTCAATTTTGCCATACAAGGAAATCCTCGAAACTGTTGTTGCCTTTTTAGAAAAAGATCATTCTTAGAATTTTTTAGAAATATTTTTAAAAAACTTCCAATCATTTTTGTTAAAAACCTCCGTTTTTATATCACACTTTTTAAATTTTTTAACGGACGTACAAACAGAAAGACGAAATGAAATTAATAAAGTTGGACCAAACCATTAGTTTGTAAAGTAACACTTTCCTCTTCAACAGATACGAATACTGCTTTTAAAAGCAATCTACTACATCATTAAAATTACTTTCATTCATATACCATAAAATTTCAAAGATTGCATACATTTAGGATGAGGGAAAAAAAATTGAAAGAGTGGATTAACATAATGCTGAAATTCGAAAGTTAATTGCGTGAGTTTTTAAAAATAACTATTATCTTGATGACACAGAACTTGTTGTTATGCAAAATGTGTTTATAGAAATTTGGAAAAGTTTGCGGATCCAGAAATATAAGGTGCCGAAAATTCAAATTTTATAAATTTCCGGAGGCAATAATTTGGTAGCAAGTGGTGGAAGTAAACAATTTTCTGCTAACGACATAAACTATTCGTTAATATTTGAAAGTTATTAAATTTCAGGCCTCTACATATTGCAGTCTGGTCTTCCAAAATGCAATATGTAGAAAGGATATCAAAATTAAAAAAAAAAAAAAACAAATTTCGGATGCAGATTAATTTTAACGGCCATTCAAATATGCTATCCCAAGGAAAAAGAAACTAGCCTTCACCATTCTGTGTTTGTAGAATTAAAAAAATTTTTATGTTGTCCTTAATTATTGGAAGCGGCCGTCGAGATAGGTAAAAATTTTCATTTACGGATATAAGTGCTCAAGAGCTGTTTGTGTATAAAGTTTTAGCTTTCTATTTTCGAAGCTGCAGGCGCACGAACGGACAAACGGACGGACAGAGTAAAACTAGTAAGTAATTTTTTCAAACCTTTTTTTCAGAAAAGTGTTAAAAAACTCGCTTTTTCTAATTTTAATAGAAATTGTCAATAAAATTCCGAAAATGCTTCAGTATCTTTAAGTCATTTTGATAATAACTGTTTTGAAAATTATTCTCTAACACCTTTCATTAAACTAATTGCATTGTATTGAATAAAAAATGCCATCATTCAAGTCAGAATACTTTATTGGCAGCAATGTTAAAAATAACGCGTTGCGGATTATTTTCTTTACAATTTACGTAATGTAATAAATGTGCTGTGGATGTAATTTCATGAAAAGCAATGGTCATTCAACTTTTTCTTCAAAAAACAAAAAAAAAAAAAAAATCACCTCAAACTCAACTTTTATTGAAACATATTAAATGTTGTTCCAGACAGGTCCATAAGAGGACTAAAAATGTAAAAAGCAAATAACATAATTTTGTTACTTAATAACATATACGTATAAGTAACCCTCGTCTACTTTTTATTAGCTGGTAATGTAAAAATTGTATTTTATTAATATTGCGTACATATACACAAAGTACATGTAAAGTCTATACAAAAATACATTTTATAAAAATGTTTTTCGTAATATTAATAACTGTAAAAATACATTTTTGGATTTTAGTTGAAAAAAAAAATATTTTAAAAGCATTTTTCTCTAATTAAACGTTATGAGTTGGAAAATTGGAAGTTTTCTTTCTTTTAGAGTTTTTCATAATTTATTATTGAAAATATCCTTATAATAGTGATGTAACGATATTTTTATTAAAGCAGGGATTAATAAGGCAGAAACAAACATAAAAAGAGTAAAATTCGCATTTATTGCGACTAGTTTTAATTTTACGAACTGAAATGAAGTTCTTAATTTTCTTAAGTTGAAATTGCAACTTTTCTTTTATTTTTCTTCAATTAAATTAATTTTTCGAAATACGGAATATTTACAAAGTGAACTCAAAATTTATAACATGATTCCTAAATTTTGGGATAAAAAAAATTCTGCACTGATGCCACTATAAGTGTTATAGGATTTAGGTTCTACGAAATATATTTTATTGCTATTATACTGGAAATACCAAATTTGAAGGAAAATTAAAAGATTTTATGGTTTGAAACTCGAGTTCAAGATTTTTAATGATTTTTAAGAAGGTGTTTGAAACACACTTCTATATAAAAATTTTGAAATATAGGTACGCATCTTGCATGCTTAACAAAATTTTGTGCTATGAAAAACGAAAGAAGGATATGATTCTGTACTGTGACCAATAATTCATTTATGTTTGCAATTAAAACCAGTCGAATATCCAACAGGAATTTTTGCTTTTCTTATAGAATCTGTGAAAATAATTAAAGTTGCTTAATATATGACATGGTATAGGTTTTAAAGTTTTTTTGACTATTACAATTTCATATAAGCTTAGACTATTAACCAAGAAAATTATTTTGTAAGAAGTTTATTTATAACAAAATGTAGACGAGTGTAATTAACTAGACTTTTGCCTTTTAAATTAACTACTCATTTTTAACCTGTGGTTCTAAAATTTTAAACTCATATACTTTTAAACTTACAAACTAGAACGAAAATGAAAAAAAAAATATTTTATATCCTAAAAAATGTTTGAAAAAACAAAAATTTTTCTAAGAAAAATATTTACACTCTTCTAGTGTTTGTTTTTAACTTACTATAATTAAATTTTAATTAAAATGCAATGACCTACATGTCCCCCACATTATATCAAAAGTAAATTATAAATTCTGTATGATTAACACATTTAAAATATTTAAAGTCGAATACTGGTTGAATTCTGAACTAAAATAATTATAAGGGGGAGATTTTTTTTTTCAAATATTTTCCAATGTACAATTGAATTCAGTCATCTAGTTTAATTAGTTTGTAAAAGAGGTGTTAAATTATACAAAATTGTACAAATAAAAGTAATTTTATTCCTTCAAAACATTTAATAATGATTTTGTTTATATGTACTCTTATACCAATTACACATTGGCTTCAACTTCATTTTGTGGTTGGAAATAAAATACAAAATAAATTTCATATACCTTTATTTACTCTAATAATTTTTAATATTGTTAATTTTAGCAATTTCTTTTAAAAACTAAATAATTGAAAATTTAATACTTTTAAATTATAAGGGTTTTGTTTACCAACAAATGAAGTCCTTTTACAATTTACATAAACAAAAACTTTTGTTAAAATTTATTCATAAGTTTGTTATATCTTTATTTATAATGATTAAGTATAAACTAAATTTCATAGGGTTCTATATCATTTGTATTGTACACATAGTTGTAAAAATTACCAATATTCCAAAAATCTGGTAAAATTTAATTTTGGCATCCAGTTTATACAATTTATTTTAAGCAACACAATACGTCTTACTTAAATATTCAATATTTTAAATGCTACCGAGTATAAATTGTTTTGGTATCGCTTATCTCTTCAGTAAGTGAAACCACTGCTTTAAAAAAGAATCAATATACTGCATACATACATTATTAAAATTACTTTCATTCATAATATACAAATATATTTCAAAAATTGCATATATTTAGGATGAGCAAAGTACGTCTACTCTTTGAAATAAAGCGAAAGAAAAATTGAAAAAGGCACTAACATAATACTCGAATTTAAGCGTTAATTGCGTAAGTTAGGAAAAATAACTGCATTTTTAGTGGCATGACATTTATTGTTAGCTTTGTGCGTTTATAGAAATTTGGAAAAGTTTGCTGTTTCGGAAATATTAGGTTCCAAAAATTCGAATTTTAAGATTTTCGAGTGGCGATAACTTGAGACGTGGTGGAGGTGGCAAAAAATAACAAAGTAAACTAATCGTAAGTATCTAAAAGCTGTTAAAATTTCAGGTTATTATAATCTAAGGTCTAGAAAAAAAACGATATCAAAAATTCGGTTAAAACGAAATTCAGATAACTGAGTTGAAGGAAACGGATTTTAGTTAAATTTTAACAGCCAATTTGTTTTTTTAAAATTCAAATAGAATATGCTGCGCTAGCAACTACTTTTCTGCGCTTGCAGAACTTAAAAAGTTTTCTGATTTTGCTAAAATAATTAATTGATAATTGGAATTTCTAAGTCTTTGAGAGGATATAACTTTTGGGGCCAGCAAGATAGTTAAAAATTTTCTTCTATGGAAGTAAGTTTCTAGTAAAGATCTATGTATATACATATGAAATTTCAGCTTTCTACCTTTAATAGTTTAGAGGTTTTGTAAACATATCCACGGACAAAGTGAAACTATTAAAGACTTTTTTTCGAAATTTTTGTTTGGAAAAGTACTTAAAATATGTGTTTAAAACATAAAACTGAAGTTGATTTACTCGATCTCATTGCTCGCATTTTTATATTACTTGTGCTAAATATTGAATGATTTCTGTAGCCTGACAATAATATAATTTCAATATTGAAAAAAAAAGCAAAATCGTGGCAACTTTTTTCCATTTTCTCTAATGATTAAAGACTGTATAACAGCAAAAAGTGTCACGATACCTTATCAAAACTTTAGGAAGACCGCACCTTTATTTGAGCTTAATAATAGTAATTTTTGAAAGATAGGAAAGAATTTGAGAGCTTATACAAAATTTTATGCTAAAAGTTCTATTTCGCCCTTTAAAATCCCAGCATAATTTAAGGTAACAAACTCAAAAAATTGTTATGAATGAAACTGCGGATCCACCCGTATGCAAAGATTCGCCACACAAAATTCCGTGGCATGGGTGGATCCGAATAGTAGGCTAATAAATATGTCATTCATATATCTTTCACTTCATATAGCTGAATGTCAGTCAAAATATCACCTCTGATAATATTATTATTAAAGAGAAACTTAAATAAATAATTATTATAAAATTATTTAAACACCTTTTATATTTTAATTATAAATTCATTAAATACAAAAAACAAAAGAAAATATTTTATATTAAATACCATTTTCTTTTGAATTTCCAACATTCAATTAACATTCGGTTAATAAGGATGCGTTATTGCTTTTTGATTCAATTTAAAAATAAATCCTTTAATAAATGTGATTAAATGATTAATGTGTTGAAATGTTTAATAAACCAAAATTAAAAAAAATTATTGGGATTACTATATAAGTTTAAAAATATTGAAAATTTAAAAAAAATTATTAAATAAAATTTATTAATTATATTGTTAAAGTTGAAATAATAATTAATAAAATATTGATGTTTACCTTAAACCAAGGTCAAATTTAAATAAATTGATAAAGGAATTTCAGTTAAAATAAAAAAATTTGATGTGGTCGCTACATTATCGTTGTTACACACAATTCGATTATTACATTTGAAGAAATTTAATTGCAAGTCCTGATATTCCCAAGAAATTTTTTAATTTATTGGTTCAACAGCCAGAGTTAAAATATTAAACTTTAGAGAAATGAGTCGATTATTTATCTTCTATAGGGCAAAAATTTGAACTTGACCGTTATTCAAAGTCAAGTTTCACATTGTTAGATTATATAAATATTTAATTAGCTATAAAATATAAATTATATTTTTAGCAACTAGCATTATAAGAACAATAATAAATCGAACCCTAGTATAAATGCAGAGAAATTTGAATGCCATGATATCTCAGCAAAAGTAGTTTATTTACAATTCTTATCACAAAGATGCAAAAACTTCACATATGAAATTTTGAGGTCATCATAATACCTCTCTTATTGTTTTTAATTTAGACGATAAAAAATATAATGTTTGTAGTGATTAAAATCTGTAGTACTATCAGAAGTCTATTTTGATAAGAACAGTATATTAAGTGTAGTTACGCACCTTGTTCTTTCAAATAAAATTAAATATAAAAGTCTCCTCAGAATAATGTCACGAAAAGGAAGAATTAAAATATTTCATTTGAATGCCTTCAAGTAAATTTTAACCAATTTTAAAATATAAAATCGTTTAACGTCGAATGTCGTTGCGATCCGGACAAAATTTACATCTGTCTTAATTAGGATCAGATTGATAAAAATAGTAAGTATATTATAACGTTATGCTCGTATACGGTTGCGTTTTGCAATAATTTCAAAAAATATCTTAAGATGAGATCACCTCTTGCGAGTGAATATTTGATCTGGTATCTTATGATGCAATTCAAGCATAAATAAATTTTATGGGAAGGCTTAAATAAATTTTATGGAATGGAATATATACAATATGCTTTTTCCATGATAAAACAAATTAATTGTTCCTCAAAATTAATAAAAACATGGGATTATTTATGATAAACTCTACTAAATATGTAAACTCTAACGAGAATTCATAACCTACAACTAATATTAACGTTAGAATTAGTACGCAATGTAACACCTCCTTCAAACAAGAAATTTGAACTACTTGTCATCATATTGCATTCCAAAATTATGAAAGTTTCCACCAAATTATTTTAGAGCATAGAACCATTTAAATAACTAATAACAAAGCTACCCTTATTACAAAAATTACAAAAAATATTTCATATACATTCCATTATTTTCGAAGGAAATCCATATAAAAATATTTTAACGTCATTGTACCCAAGTGAGGAATTTATAAAATAATATAATTGCTTTCTGATGACCAATAAGAAACAAAAATATTTGCATATTATTGAAACAAAACCAAAAAGTAAATAAATTACAAAATAATTAATATGTTTTACAATTTGACTTATAATTATTTAGAAATTTATATTTTACGTAGATTGTAAACATAAGTATGCCTACAGAATCCGCAAAAACCTAACTATACACTTTCAATTATATAGAAAATAAATAAATTAATTAAAGGAAAACACGAAAATTACATTGCTGATCAATTATCCTAATAACGGTGAAATAACACGTGAAAGCCTTAAAGTCTTTAATATTCTTAATTGTAAACAAGGGATTAATTTACAATAGAACATTAAATTACATTTCCTCGTAAATATTCTTTGGCACCAATTTGAAAATTAATTGTTGGTATAAAAAAATAAAATCCTTTTTGTCTTAAAAATCTTATATAAATATTATTTAAATTTTATGTTACTGGATTTAACAGGAGGAATATTGAACTTAAGAGGAAAAATGTAATATTTTTGCGGTGCAATAATGTATTTTGGAAATTTTAATTACAACTCAACCGCATGTAAATTTCTATTTTAAAAAATTTTCAACTTGTTTGTAAAAATCCTTATATTGTATTACGAAAAAATTCATTTGCAACTCTTAGAACCTCTTAAATATTAAACATAAAAGTTAGTATTTCTACCACATTTTTTAATTCCAAATTACTAGATAATATTACTCGCTGTTACTAAGTATTTTGCAAGGAGTGTTGACCTGCTATTAATTTCAAATTAATTTTATACCTTCGTAGTTATAAATTTTAGAATATACACAATTATCAGCCAGCTAGTTAAAATTATGTAAATTTTACTGCAGTTATAGTTCGAAACGCTGTGCAACAATATTTTATAATACAATATTTTATAAGACTGTATTACTAATTAGATTCGTTTCAGAGAGCACGGGATTTTACTACTTGTTATATTAATAAAGATTTTCATAAATGCAATACTACAAAACAATAACAACAAATAATAACTTTTGAAATTGTATGGCAATTACCAGAAGGAACCAAGCAATTTCAACGATTTTAATCAAACATATTAGCCCTACTAATATCATTATCATTTATGTGAAGTTTCAATATCACAACTAATAGTTTCACAGATATAGTCAAATTAATTTTGAAGTTGTATGGCAGCTACACGAACCAATACCCGGATCATATCCGATTTAAATAGAGTTCTGGCATTTACTATAATAAATAATTTGTGAAAATTTAGTAAACTTAGCTTAATTAGTTTTTGAGTTACAGTTGGGATGGAAGGACAGCCGGACGGACAGAAAAAGCTAAATCGACTCAGAATTCGACGCTAATCAAAAACATAAACTTGAGTCTATATATAAGGCCATTATTTCTTAGCGTTACAAATTGTAAGGCAAAATTAGTATACCCTTCGTATGTAAAATTAACTATAGTGGAGCATTTACTATATTTGACCTTCTGAAATCATACGAATTAAAAAACGGAAATCTCTTTGTGAAAAATTGTATTAAAATGCTAAAAAACAAACCATTACGGATGATAGCAAAGTGAGTAATTACAAATTACAATTACGCTTGTAAGCAAATATACAGGGCTAGAGGATCGAAAATGAGTAAAATTTTTGCTACGGACAATGTGGGAAATCTCAAGGGATTTGGAGTTACAGGAATTTTAACGAATTTTCATAATATTTTTATTTGTCAAAGTTTTTTTGATTATAACTTCCATTCTGAAAAGGATAGGAGCTTCAAACAAAGAGCTTTTGAAATACCTAGTAAAGGCCTTAAAATAGATATGTTGCTCGAATCTGTATTTTATGTACCTGCGCAATACCAAGCATTCGAACTTTGGAGAAAATCAAATTTTTCACTTGTTTTATTTTCTCAGTTTTTTCTAACCAGATAATATCGTAAGGTATTCTTTGAAACCTTGAAATTTTTTTCTAGAATTTTGCCCAGCTGGTTAAGCTTTAATTTAAGACTACAAACATTAAAAAATTTTTTATGGTACAGAAAATTTAGCACAAAAACCGTTTCTATGTCAAGATTTTAAATTCCCCATTTTTCACTATTTTTGATTTTTACTTATTTTAAACGCAAACTATCAATAATTTTTGATGGCAAGAGTCACTAAAAAAATATAGTTGATATTTTGGGGACCGTTATTTTGACAAAAAGCCCGAATTTCAATGTTTTTATTAAAATGTAACAAATAATAATAAAATTGAATCGAAATTTTATACAAACTTTTAATTTTAAAAAGAAAAATTGATTTTAAAAAATTTGAAATTTTTGAAAAGAAAAACTAGAATTTTGTATTACGAAGAACAAAAAAAAATCTAGTAATCAAAAATTTTTTTCGAAACTTTTCTTGGTAAAGAAAATTGATAGGTTTTTTATTTTTGCCAATTTTTATACGAAACGGTACCTATATGGTTTGAGATTTTTAAATGCATTTTTCTCAGATTGGGTGCAATTTAAAAATTTTAAAAAATAATTTTCGGAATCTAGACACAATTTGGCATCTGAAGTTATTAAAATTATCCAGCTGGAGCGAATTTTTAAAGACATGGCATACAAATTTTGACATTTATTCTAATAGAAAAATATTTTTTTTTAATAAGAAAAATTTAATTTTTTTGCACAAAATGGAGTTTGTAAATGATATGGTATTAATATTATGAAAAACTAAAATTGGTGGATTATGGATGGAACTAAAGAGGTGTTCCATGTTCCATGTAAGCAAAAAATTTCAAATATGCGATTGAATAGAAATGGCTTTTACAAAAAAAAAAACAGAAATCTTTGCTGAATTAGGTGAATTTCATAAAAAGTTTTGGTGTTTGTGTTGACAAATTTGCAAATTTCTTGAATAAGGAATTCGTGTTTTTCAAAATTTTTGAATAAAGAAATATTAAATCGAATTTAACTATAGTTTTAGCAACAACTGCTTTGATTTTAATTGAATTCGTGGCTCACAAAATTTTTAATTTTCGTTCTATATCTTCTATACCATAAAAAGCTTTTTAATGTTTGAGAACTAAAATTAAAGTTCAAGCAGCTGCGCAAAATTCTATAAAAAAACTCAAGGTTCCAAAAATTTCTTAGGAAATTATCTGGTTAGTGAAAACTGAAAAAATAAAACCAGGGAAAAGCTTGATTTTCCTTAAAGTTCGAATGCTTGGTATTGCGCAGGTACATTAAATACAGAGTCGAGCAACATGTTTATTTTAAACCCCATGCTATGCCTTTTCAAAACTGTTTGTTTAAAGTTCCTATCCTTTTTAGAACGGAAGTTATAATCAAAAAACTTGGATAAGTAAAAATTTCGTGAAAATCCCTGTAACTCGAAAACACTTAAGATTTCGCAAGGAGCAAAAATTTTATCCATTTTTGATCCCTGCATACGTATATTCACTTGCCACATATATGTATATTATTAGACCGAAACGGGGCTACCTTTAGGATCCGGATATTTTTCTTTGAGATTACGTGAAGTCTTTTATTTATGTCAATCATATTGTATGCATTGCAAATTTGTTAAACAATATTGAAGATATTAGTGGAAACATTTCCGCAGAAATATAATTAGTCGACCTTCGAATGGACCGGCTAAAACAAGTAGTCATGGCAAACATTTATACATGAAATTATTCTTAAAATGTAAGTAGTGACGATTAATTTATCAATTAAAATAAAAATTACGTACAAATTTCTAACACTTGAAAAATAATTCTTTTTCCCCCAAATATTTTACTTCTATCTTAAAACATTGCACACAATTATATTTTTTTACAAAATGAGATAAGCAGAATTAGACACGCTCATTCAACTACGCCCCACACTTGCTATTTGTACAGATAAAAATATACAACCAACTTATTTCTGATGTAACTATGGCATGTCCAATAAATGAAATGAAATTCAATCGAAATCAATCCAAATTTAATTACTTTACCAAATTAATCAAATTCACATTATTTCAGTATTTTCCAAAAAGAAAACTAATTCCTACATAATTCAATTATCTGATCCTTTTTTCTGATTAAAAATTTTTCTTATAATCTCATATATTAAATTTTGTACCAGATTTTCTTTTGTTTTCTTTTTACGAAAATAAAATCAAATGATTTTTCAAATATCATTATAATTTATAAGAATTCCAAAATTTTGTTAGTTAAAATTGAAAGTTTTGATAAGAAACAAAACTGGTGCTCTTTGACCTTTTTAACAGGAAAATATTATTGAAAAACAAAAAAGAAGAAACCCTTTTTGAAGGGTTTTCAATCAAAGTTACAGCAGAAAAATATGTTTATCATGCCGAAATAAAAACATACACAAAAAAAAGGATATTCTGAATATAAGTAAGGTTTTATAATTTAAAAATAATAATAACAATAACAAAACTAGCAAATATTTTGTTCCAATATGTTTTTAAATGTTTTGACTTGGAAATTGGAAATCAAATCAAAATTCGTTTATAAACGAGGAACAAAAAATCTAATTTATTGTTTTTGGAAAAACAAAATTTATGATGTAAGGAATGGGAATGCGGGAAAACAACTCCCAAATGATGCCTCTAACAAATGTAATTTTCTTTGAATCTGTGAGGCAATTTAAAATATTCAAAGTCGAGCCTTTCATAACGTTATGAAAACTCTCTGGCATACTAAATAATTTTAAACTCATTTAACCTCTGGGAACCTCAAGATTCTGAATTCTAATGGAACCTTATAATTTTTGCTGTATATCTAATGGAAAAAGGCTTCAATGGTCTTTAAAATTTCATTATGCTTAAAAGATTTTTATCGCCTTAATTAAACTACAAAATTTGATAAACAATCGTAAATACTAACCTTGATATTTTTAATTATTGTCTTCTCATTATTTTTGAACTTTCATCAATTTATTAAGGCCGACGATATTGTAGGGAAACTAAAACCTCAATAATATTTTTTTTTGTATTATTTTTAATAGCGAATGTAAATCCAAATCTCAATCACGTAATTTTAATATTTTTATGTCTTTTGCGGCAATAACTTCTTATAACTTCTGATTTTTATGATTTTGACTTGATAGACAGAAAATATTCTTTTATTAGGTTGATTAATTTGTTTTAATATATGCTATCTGAAATCATCATTAATAAAGAAGCTAGAATAAAATTAATCGCAGACATGATTTTTATGAAAAAATTTTGTGGTATTTGCAAAATTTACATTAAACTTTATTCATTTATATTTGGAAGAATTTCTTTAAAGTGTTTGGTTTACAACTTTTTTTTTCTAAGAATTATTAATAGTTTTCAAAAATTGTCGGTTCTTATAACTTTGAAATAGCTGTCCAGCTTTTTAAGACATACAGAGTATTTTAAAATTTTCCTTTTCTGAAAACAGCTGGCAATCCTTAATCTTAAGTATCACAAAATCATAAAATAATTTTCAGAATTTAATGTACAATAAGAGCGGCTATTTTTGGAAGGTATTTTGCAGCCAAATAGCTGTTTGAAATCATATTGTGTTCTATTACCCCAAACATGTTCTACTACCCCAAGAAATTAATCGCAAAAGAAGAATTTCTTTTCCATTGCATATACGTCTAAGACTCTTCAAAGAGAAAACAATTATGACTTATTTTCTTTATAATTATAAATGCGAAACTTTATACGTTCTGAAATTTAAATTTCTATTTTTAATTTCTAACATGTTTCAACCTTTTCATATTTGTTTATGACTTTCTGACGGCTACACTTATTAAAATGGAAACCTAAACACACAAATTTTTGAGCATTACAATATAGCACCTACTTTAGTTATTTATTCTTCTCGCACTAGTGTACAAGTGTACATCAAATTTCAAAAGAGAAAACCATTTTTTTTTTGTAATTATTAGAATTAACTTATTCGAATTGAAAGTAATTAAAAAAATAATTTGAGCTTATTGAGTTAAGAGAAAAAATATGAAAGTTAGGAGGTGTTGGGCGGCGGTGAAAGATAAACTTTCATTCCTTATAATAACCTTGTTCGGAAAACATATGGTAGATATGTTATTATGACCTTGCTTCGAGGAAAGTATCGAGTCTTGAACTCTTTGTATATATATTTTTTATTTCTGAAGCTCTAAAGAAAGGAGTTGATACTAAATGAATTTTTTTTTGTATTGCAACTTATTTCACAGTTATTGTTGTATAGCAGGTTTTAAATAATTTCTATCAAAGGCTTCACTCATACACATTCCAAAGTTATACAAAAAAATAAATTTCTATTTAAAATTTGAATTAAATTCTTATATTTTTAAATAAAATGAACAATGTGATCCGGTGAGTGGGAATTTAAATCTTATTATATAATTCTTAATTAAAACTTCAGAAAACATAATTTTTTGAATATTATTCTATTTATAATGAAACGAAATAAGAAAGTATTAAAATTTTTCTTGATATCTACAAGGACCATTTTATATCTCTAATATCCTGAATAAGCTATTATGAAGTTCTTATATTTTTAATCCTCAAAATCTTTAAATTTCAATTTGTTTTTTTTTTCTAAATGTTTTTGTTATAATTTTGAATCTATTTTAAAAAATTTATTAAAAATTTGTGAAAGAAGATTTGCAATTTTTCAGAAGAAAATACATACATACATAACATATGTTAATAATTTAAATTTGTAAATTTTTGTTAAAAATATTTTCGGTCAGTAATCTAAAACTGAATAGGGTTTGGCAAATATTTGGCCGAAATTTAAGAAGACTAACAGCCTAATCATTTATCAGAATTCTCCGTTTTCCTAATAGATATTTCATTTTTCCCGTAATATTTCTCATTCTTGGATTCAATTGGACTTTTCTATTTTTTCTGAAATTATCGACTGAACGTCTCATCTTCAAAATCAAAGTAAATAAATTTTGTATACGTTTTACAAAAAAAAAAGAGATTCACAACACAGAATAAATTCTTCTCACTCGAAAACTACGTTATACTCGTACAAATGTATGATAGTTACTCCATTTCTTTTTACTTGGCGAAAAAAAAGCGAAGTACACAATCAGGCTCTAAATCAAGTAACAAATATTAGCTTTCAAACTCAGACTATCCAATTATAGAAAAGTCAGAAATCAAATATAATAAACTCTGCCTGTATACCTTCATATACATATCTACATGTTGGACACTAAAAGGACATATTTTAAGATGCCATCAAAAGATGTCAGAAGTAATTCTTGAATAGAAGTTAAAAGTTAACGCAAGCATTAGAGCACCGGAAATAATAAGCAAACAACTTGAAAATAATTTAACAAACAATGAAACATGAGGTGAACACAAGCTCTTTCTACAATTTTTTTAATAAATATCAATGTACAAGAAAAACATTTAAATTTAGAAATTGGATATTTTTTAATTATTTTTGTAACTTGTCAAATTTCGATTTAACAAAATTCAAAGACAAAATTCCAATTTTCTAAAAATCGAAACAGTACATTTCTATAATTCCATTTAGTTGTGTATAAAGAATTTTACTCCTACAAATATGCAAATATAATCTGTTACTGTAATAATCAAGAATTTTCAAACATTTCTAAAAATATCCAGAGCTATTTCAATATAAAATATTGTAGCAATTTTTCAATATGTACACAATATGTTTTTTTAAGTGCTGTATCTTATACTCTTAACCTTTTACTGGTAATATCTAACTTTTGCTTAATATACAGGTAATGCGGGTATCACAAACTTCTTATGAAATATTATTCTGAAATGAAAATATCAAGTTGCTATATTTCTCTTTCAATTACTTCATTTATTATTCTTTAGAAAAGATATAGATCAATAATTTAATAAAAAATATGATAAATTTTTTAAACGTTTCTAGATATACTTAGAACTTAAGAAAATATTACATAAATTATTCTTAACTGACTATAGAAAAAAATACAAAGAATTCTTTTAAATTCACAACAGCTCAGTTCAAATGAGCAAAGATTGAAAATATGGCTTGTCAAATATATAATTATTGCACAACAAGCTCTAAAAATTAAGGCCGAATTGTACTACAGGCATTGCTTTTTTGTTACCATTACATGTTGATTTGAACTTATAATATTTCCGTCATGTATAAAACGCACAAAAGACGTGTTGATTAAGTTTCTTTGACTCTTTTTCTTCAGGTCGATGATATATTTTCTTCGATTTCTGTTCAAAACATCAACATTTTTATCAATATAGTTCACAAGCTCTATGCAAATTTATGAATTTAAAACGTTACTAGTGAAAGCTGAATATTTTCTCGAGAGATCTTAAAACTGCGGGTATTTAGTACATATATTTATTTTCATAAAACAAAGCAAAAAAAATAATATAAATTTTATTTACATTCGGCATTCCTTTACTTCACTGTAAATAACGTTAGGATATTTGCAAAAGGAAAAAAACTCTGGGTATACAATACACCCTGAACTACTCCTTAAGGGTTAAAAAATATTGTCAACTTTAATATGTGTACATATAAATTTTTTAAATTTCAAATTATCTGACAAACTTTTTCTATGAAATTTTTATATCAAAATTGCCTAATTCCTTAAGGATTTTCATTTTTCTATTAATGTCAAATAAAAGTGTTCTTTAACTTTTTATATTTGAATATTAAAGAATTAGACAACATAAATAGAATGTTTTCTAAAAACAAAAAAATATTTTAATTTCTTGTTTTGCAAAAATAATATTTGGATTTTCTTAATGATTTCAAGGTTTCCATAGAAGCATAAGAAAAATAAAATTTTCCTAAGATTTTCAAAATATTTTTATATAAAATCTATAAGGAAAACTTTAATTTAATCACAAGAAATAAATATTAAATTTTCGATTTAATTTTTTTTGTTTTTGACTTTTCAGCAAGTGTAAGCACCGAAAATTTTGTAAATTACAGCTGTGCATTCAAAGAATAATTAAGAATAATATAAAAGAGTTAATTTAAGGGAGATTCTGAGAAATTTCGTGGAATTCTAAGGGCTACATTTTTACCTAAAATGTTTTAATTGCCATATTTCGGCCATATATTCATAAAAAATGTGCCAACTATTTTTATTTTGGCCATTCATTCACCACTCCATTTCTTTAAAATAGAAAGCTGGAATTTTATACCCATTTATACGGATCTTGACAAGAAAATTATGTCTCTAGCGGAAAGATTTTACATTATTTCTTCCTCTAAATGAACAACCTCATGAAGTCGTCAAAATACCATATTTTAAAAATGTTCACGTTTTGTCGAAAACACACATTAACGGTGATCTTACACACCTTTTGTTAAATTCTACAGCTCTAATAGTGCGTACAAAATTAGTAAATTATTTTTTTCTTAGAATAAAATTGCTTTCCCTTTCTCCCTCTCTTCACCCAAAATTTCAATTTTTTGGTCCTTATATGTATAAGAAAATGTAAACTTTTCCCAATTTCTATAAATATACGAAAATAACTAATTAATCCATTAATATTAATCGCGCAATGGAACCGTTGTATTTGCAGCTTTTATAAGTAAAATTGTTTTTCAACCTAAAAGTATGCAAAATTTTTACATATCCCAATATTATTTTGTACAATAAAGAAGAGCTAGTTTAGATAGGTAATTATTTTGAAAAGATAAATAGATTTTACTTACTTAAGGAAATTGCTCTGTTTTGAAACCCGTTTATTTGAGTTTGTTGCTTTGTCAGTTTGAAGCACTTATTTTCACTTTCATATTTTTAAACAGTTTAAATGATTTCTCTACTATTCAAACTTATAATCGAAAAATATGTAGTTCACCATAGACCACCTTAAATTATTTATAATAACGGTGATTTTCAATGACTTGTGCGAATAAAAAATAACATAAATTTTATTTTGTATACAACACGTAAATAATATTTGTCTACATTCCGCTTACTTGTTTCTCCAGTATCCTTAAATATCATTTTTTTTCCACAATACGCAACCGCCTTTTCTCTATTTCTGTAAATTTAAGTTTTTAAACCCTTTTCTTCACTTATTCTTCAGCAGATTCTAATATTTTTTTAGCTTTGTTCAAGGATATTCTATGCATACACATAAAAATCAAACTAAATAATCGAAAAGGAAAGAGGATATTTTTATTGAAGTTGTTTTTAGTTATTCAAATATGAAATCAAAATATTTTTGTTACTGTTGTTGACTTTTATATCCTTTCTATTTCTATATATTGTCAATATTTTTTATTCTTAAAATTTGTTCAAGAAATTCTATTGACTTAAGCTGTAAGTGAATTATAAAGCAACAAAAAAAAAATTTATTTTACATTTTATAGAAGGATAAAAATTTTTGCTTTCTATTTTTGTATTTTCTTTTTTATATTTTCAAAATGTTTTGAACTTGCACAATATGAAACGGAAAATTATACGAGTATAGATCGATAGACCACGTTGGACTAAAAGGGTCCAATTCAGCAGCGCAGAAAATTTACAATACAAATCTAGTATGACTATGAGTCTACAATTCGAAAAAACGCTCTACTAGAAATCAATACTCGACGTATATTTCTAGATAGAGTTCTAAACAATTCAAAATATCAGCAAGTTTTTACGATTTTGTGATTGTGAAAAAGTTAATTAGAAGTCAAGATTGAGAAGAAGGAGAATAAAAAACGCAATCTTCCTTTTGAAAATTTTTATTTGGAAAAACTCAAATTTCATAAAATAATCAATTTTTATCCAAAAACTTATTTACAGTAAAACAGTTAATAACTCCTCGTGCAATATAATTAAATTGGCTTAGAAACAGTTTGAATCAAAAAACTTCTTAAATAAAAGTTTTGATACATGTGTCACCTTGAACCTTTAGCTAAAATATGTTCTAAAACCTTTAACATTTCTGATTTTATAAATAATAATTAGTAAAATTTTAACACCATAAAAATTTAATGAACTATTCAGATTTGTTGCCATTTTATCATTAAAAAATTTATTAATGATCGTAGGTGTTATAAAATTTATTTTAATCTTCTTTCAACTTTTTACAATATAAAGGAATTTAAACCATATGTAATTTAATTTTATTGTTCTACTTTTATTACTAAAGTAATAAGAACAAAATATGATGGAAGTAGTCAAAATTAACGTCTGAAAGCAGTCATATAAGAGCAAATTGTTTTGGATCAGGTGCACCATAAGTCATTAGAGATTATTTTATTTAAAATAAAATTACTGTAATTTTCATTTAAGACAGATAATTTGAATTATGAGACCAAATTTGATTTAAAATAATTGAAACAACAATATCTCTGGAAGCCTCTGCGATTCTTCCAATATCACGAGTAAACTAAAAGTTTTGTCATGCTTCTTGTGTTGGTATGGTGTATTTATGTATACCCTGCTATTTTGAAGCAATTAAAAGAAAATTTGGTAGGTAGTATAGGTATTGTAAACCTCTTATTTATAAAACTTAAAATATTTGTTAAATTTTCTCTACTTTGGAGTTGTCGAGTGTTTTTTTTTGAGTAAAGTAATTCCAAAACTTGTTATCGCAGTTCTATGGCATACATGGCATATTATCAATATCCGATAAATTATTGACATTGACAATATCCGATCCTAAAGTAATAGAAAAAAAAAACAAAAAATTTACAACCAAAATAAAATCTTTAATGACTTATGGTCCATTCTGCATTTTGTGTAATTTTTATAAGAAAATAAAATATACTTAAGGGAATAACAATTAATTCATATTATAGAATTATTAATTATAGCAAAAAACTACTTGATTTTTGTTTACGACTAATAGTTTCAATGTCTCGATTAACCTCATAAAACTTTAACTTTCATTACTTTAAACAAAGAAAGCAAAGAGAAGAGTTTTTATACTTATTCATTAGTTTTTATAAATCTTTTAATTAAAGTTAGATTCATAAACTTTGTAATTCTCAATATCTGCAATTAATTTTGGGAGTTAAGATATACCGTATGCAAAAATGAAAAATTCATATAAATTATATAATTAGTGGAAAACTAACTAGAAGAAAGCATCTAAGAATAATTGAAATTGAGATAAAAAACTTAATAGCTTTAGAAAGTAAAATTAGTCTTCAAATAACACTAATGATCCCAAAACCGATAACAGTAAAATAGCACATTTCTTTTTGACTGTTCAACTCTATAATTTTATTTTTTAATGTTTTTAAACCTAAACAGTAAAAATATTATACCGAAATATGTAATCTCTTAAATTACAACATAATTTTGCATAAATTTAGGGGATGTGAAAAAATTTAAAAAAAAATTTTTTGGCATCCCCTAAAATCACAAAGATTGACTTTGTTTGTATTACTTGTAAAAGTTAAATAAAAAGTACCAAAAAAATTTTAAAAATTAAAGAATCATACCTATTTGATCACCGGTCACATTGATAAGGAAAATTATGTTTAATGGCATTAAATTTCACAATTTGAGTTTTCAATGGAGATGCATTTCTTCATTATAAAGAAAACTACTTTTGCTGAGATGTTGGTCTGTCTGCCAATCTAATTAATACAAGGTTCATTCAAGGAAATCAGGTAATAGAAACTGCCCGTTTTCTACGGCCGAATTCAAATTTTTGCTCTTACATAAATAAACTCAGATTGCTAAAGAAATTAAGTACTAAATTTCTTAGGAATGTAAGGGTTCGAAAACTAAACTCTCACAGGATGCTGATTTTACATTATCTAATGAACTTTTGAGTGAAGTTATGCACTAGTTCTCAGTAGATCTAGATCTGAGATAAATTAATCCCCACTTCTCATAGTATATCAACCATAAAGTTACTTTTACTACCAGAAGGTTGATATACATTTTATGGAATTTAACATAAGTGTTTAAAAGACCTTTTAAAATATTTTTATTCACCATTTTCACTCAAACAGAAAATACACTTTGTGGCCGGGAATGCGCTTTTCATATCAGATATATTTTTAATATATTTTTGAAATAAATCAGTAAAAACTCATAGAAATGAAGTATGTATGCTTAAATTATTTAATATTGTTAATTTATGATTTTTATATTGTAATATACAGAAATAATACTGGAATTATACAATTGCCGTTAAGTGAAAATTAAACTATGCAAAAAAAAATGTAATTATAATTGGATTCAAATATCAAAAATTTAAATTAACACATTTGTTATTGTGCTAGTTAAATGTGAATAACTAGAATAAAGGATGTGTAAAATTTAAATTACATTAATATCTACATACATATTTTAATTTTTTACAAAATTATTCAAATGGTAAAATTTTAATGGCCTCTTAAACAATATTACACAAAAACAGCATAATAATACATATATATATATATATATATATATATTATCTATAACAATATGCCAGCATATACCCGAATGCAAAATTATTTTAATTTTAATTCAATTTTTGACACAAATCATTTTAAATATTTTACAATAAATTTAAAATTTTAAAATATAAATTTGTAAAAAAAATTCAAAAATACTCCTACTTTTTGTTAGAGCAACAAATGAAAAAAAAAATTAAAAATATTCGAACAGATGCACCGGATGAATGAGATGTACGTGCCTACACACAATTGCTTATAGAAATGAACACAGTCATAACTGACAGAATATGGTATTATTTTTGTGATAGATAAGTATTGCATTACAGATTTTTCCCTTAGTTCTCAGCTGTACTCTAAAATACAAATTTTGAGTTATTGCTTTAGATTTCTAAACGATAGGGAAATGAAATTTCAGAAGAAGGTCATTTGGTCTTGATATTTACGTTACATGTTATTAGGAGAACTATAGAGATAGAGCAGAAAATTCATGTTCAAAATCTTTAAATCGAATTCGGAATCGGGAAGTTGAATATGGTTGACAATATTTAAAAAAATTCTAACATAAAAGCGTTTTCTTCGACTATAATCTCACTTAATCTCTTAAATATGAAAGTTTTGAATAAGTTTTGATGAAGTTCAAATAAAATTTGTCTAGTTTTAATTGTTATAAAATAACTAGGGAAAACTAAACCTTAAATATAACAAAATGCATTCGCGTATCGGAATAATTTGCATATGAGTAACTTACAAGGGGAAAAAAAAATTTCAGCCTTTATCACAATTTCGGAATAATTTTGAATTCTGGTCGAATTAAAAGTTTCCATGAAATAATGGTTATTAGTTCAATTTAATTCTTTGAAATTTTTTAATTAATTTAACAAAACACTCGTGTCGTAATGAAGATTTAAGCCAGTAGCTTATTTACTTCTTAATTTTGATAATCAAGATTTGTGTAATTGTTTGTCTTTGATCTGTGTGTTAAATATGTCACCCTATTATTAATTAAGCTGGAATTTTAAACAATATTTTGTATTCTACTAATTATTTTAAATTCTAATTATTTCTCAACTATTAGAAAATATTATACTGAAAGCATACCATCACATCTTTTCTAAACAGCTTCAATATTGCAATTTCAATATTGCATAAATTTTATTATATAGCGTGCTTTTTGTTCTATATAAAAAATAGACAGAAAGAATTCAATCAATAGAATATTTTCATGATGACATTCTATTAATAACAATACCCTGCAATTACTGAACTTCATTTCCAAAATTGCAATAAATTAATTTCGAACCGCACTAAAGTAATTAATATTTATTTATACGTACGTTACATAAAGTTATGTAACACATACATATATAGAAATTTATAAAAGAATTTCTTTGATAGTATTCTGGAAATAAAATGAATTTATTTAAGTATTTTTTTTTAATTAATTGTCAAATTAAAATCAAATAATAACCTCTAAAACAAAACCTAAAAATGTACAATAACGTTATTGTCTTAAGACTCTCTTACCCCTTTTACATTACATTATAAAATTGTTAGTCCCTTTTTAACGTTAAGAACGAAAGTCATTTTTAACTTAACGATTGCATTAAGGTTAAATGTGTGATTCGTATAAGCAAATTGATTTTTATCAGAATTATAACTGCTTCCATAGGATTTCATTCAAATTTTCGTAAGACCCTTTATAATTGTTATTTAAAAAGTGATAATTTTTTTGCGAGTGATTTTTCTAATATTATTTTAAATTTTGCAATCTAAGCTTACATTAAAGAGATGTTGTAATATTTAACTGCAGTATTTTCTAATAGCTTTTATTACAATGCTGTTAAAAATCCTTATTTTCAAATTTCTGACAGCAAGGACATAAAGTTATGGTTTAATTAAAAAATAATATTAAAGAAAATGATCAATTTTCATATATTTCCTGTCAGTAATATTATTTTCTTGAACAGTTGCTCAATAATTTCTCAAAATGCTCAATAAATTCGGAAAAGTTCTTACCATTTCCATATGTCACAATACTGTTACCGACCGCATTGCAAACAATAAGGGAGACTATGTGATGGCGACAAATTTTGCATATTGAGTTTTCAGTGGAAACGCACTTCTCATAGCAGGGAAGCGTAAATAAACTATTTTTAGAGAGTCGGTCTTTCGGTTTGTCTGGCTGTGTGTGCACTCGAGTATCTCAAGTTCGGCTGAACCGATTTTGGTGTCAACAACTGGATGTTCCCTACGGGTTAAATATACATTTTTGCGTATATGAAGAGAAATAATCTACCGATTTCATTGAAATTTATTTTTTAAATTCAAGATGTTGAAATAATAAATTAGTAAATTTTTTGGAAAGATCTGGGCCCAGGAACCAAAGTAAGGTATAATTTTACATTTTATACTATATCTACGGAACGATTTTATGGAGTTTCTTGAAATTTAATATTTGAGTTCTGGTTGTTACCAGAAGTTACTGACGAACTTTCCGTATAATTCGGACGACATAAAATGAAACTCTTCTAAAAGCCAAATTCAGATTTTTCTAGGTATTTTAGCGTGATTCAAATTGTAACGAAGTGTTTAAAACTCATTTTCATAATCTTTTGGAATACGTTTATTAATTTAGTTAATATACAATGCGGTGGGTTATGTGCTGACCATATCAGATAATTTTTGTGTACAATTTTGTTAATTCTTATGCTCAAAAATCTAAATATTAAAAACTGTAAATAATTGCCATATGGGAAATGTTCTTTCTAATACTCTAAAATATATGTTTCAGTAGTTTAACAATAAATAATTGGAGCTTATGTAATGGTACAGTACTACTTTTAGAAAGGGCTTCCCTTATACTAATAAAATCTAATATGTCTTTTATAAAATCTCTTTGCTTCGTTATTAAAGTTTCAAAATATGTAAAATGTTGAAATTGGAAATAAATATGAAGACATACTAAGTATGTCTTCATACTTATTTTCTTTTATCTTCATCTATATTTTCTGTATCTCATAATAAACAGGATCAATATTCTGAACATAATAATTCTATTTTATTAATTAAATTTTTACCACAATAAAACTTTTTCTTTTATTTTAGATATATTTTTCTAAAAATGAATAAAATTTCAATTTCAATGGGTGTTTTTTTTTTGGTTATAAATAATGAGATTTTTAAATAATTTTTATACCCTGTACTTCGTGAAGGGTATATTAACTTTGGTATGGAGTTTGTAACTACTTGAAGGAGTCGGTATGGGTATATATCTGCGGTATGGGTATATATTATATATATTCTTGCTCAGCGTAAAATTCTGCGTCGATTTAGACATGTCCGTCTGTCCGTCCGTCCGTCCGTCCGTCCGTCCATCCGATCGCACGATAACTCAAAAACGAATAATGCAATCGACACCAAACTTTCATAAGTTGCTTCTTTTGTGCCAAGGACGAACCCTATTGTTATTGGACCAATTCCGACAACGGGTTCGGGTAGCTGCCATACAACTCAAAGAGTTTATTTTAATTATTTTAAAAACTAATAAAGGTGCAAATATAAAATTTTGTATACATGTGTCCAATTATATTCTACATATGCTCTAAAAATTATAATGAGGTAGCTACACCGGTTCGGGTGGCTGCCATACAACTCCAAAAGCAAATTTTAAATATTTGGAAAAATAATAAAGTCAAATTTATGAAACTTGGCAGTTGTGTGTCCAATTATAGATCAGATATATTTGCGAAGTTTCAGTGGAGTTGCTTGGCAGGTTCGGGTACCTGACATACAACTCCAAAAGCTAATTTTAAATATTTGGAAAAATAATAAAGACAGATTCATGAAACTTGGCAATTGTGTGTTCAATTATAGGTCAAAGATATTTCTGAAGTTTTGGTGGAATTGCTTGACAGGTTCGAATGGCTGCCATACAAGTCCAAAAGCTTATTTTAAATATTTGGAAAAGTAATAAAGTTAGATTCATGAAACTTGGTAGTTGTGTGTTCAGTTATAGGTCAGACATATCCGTGAAGTTTCTATAGAATGGTTTCACAGGTTTGAGTAATTGCTATACAACAACGAAAGGTGCAGGGTATAATTCAATCGGTTCATACCGACTGAAACGTTTTTACTTGTTATTATGTAAGTTCATATATTATGGCAAAATATTTTTGTATTATATTTGAATGTAATACAGATTAATAAAATATTTATTTTAAAAATTTCATCATATATAATAAATTGAAATTTATTTAATGGTCTTAATTTTCTAATAAATTTTCATTTAAACAAAAAATCAACGAATGTGGTCAACATAAAACCGTCTACATTTTAAAATTTTTTCTAAATGAACATAAAATTTTAAAATTGCATATAAAGTGTGAATTTTAATTAATAGTTTGACAAGGAGTCCCAAGTTGGTTTTATTCGTTTGATTACTAAAAATTGCAAACTTTTTATATCATGAGGTTGGCATTTCCCTTAGTTTCCCAAAATCAACATGATATACCACACGATTCCGAAAAAAATATATTTGTAATATATAATATGTAGATACAAAAGCGTAAAAAAAGTTACCCAGAAAGCGGTAGGTCACTGGTTCGAGTCAAGTTCGAAGAGAAAATTTTTTTAATTTTTCTGCTTGACTCGTTCTATTGGTTATGTCATCTATTTGTTCTGCAGTTGTATGAAGAAATTTCCATTATTGATTCTAACAGTTGCGTTATTTTTTCAAATAAAAAAATCCCTGGTAAATTATTTTCGGAGACCCGTTCTGCTCAAGAACTGTATTCAGAATTTTGCATGAAAAAAGGCCGCAAAATTTTCTCGTAGCATTTGTGGCATTAAATTTACTGCTTAAACAATACCTACCTTTTTGTAAAAAAATTTTGTCAATAAATAAAAAAATTACTAAATTACTCAACTTCTAATTTTCAATAGAGATCAAAACGCATTAATTTATATATTTTTTATAAAAATAATTACATTAAAATGGTTTATAGTTTAATCCTCCACCACTATTAGTGGTTTTAAAATTGCACTACATGCATGCAAGCTTGTTCCTAACGTTTTTTAACTAAATGTGTTTCTAAATGTATTAATTTTAATTTTTTTCTATTTTATGACCATAATGGTATATTTAAAGGAAAAGAGGTATGAAAAATATCTTAAAAATCTACGAAACACGAAATTGAAGTTACCTACACCATTGTTCAAAATCCACTATAACTTTTGCTGTTGTTTAAATGTTGTGTACATTTAATATATTATTATGTGTTTGAAAATTTATAAAGGAATATTATTAAGAATTATGAAATCGACAAATACAATACAATTGACTATTATTATTCAGCTAGCATAATGTTAGTTTTGCGAGCTCAGAGCAATCTTATATCACGTATTTCTAGAATTAGAACTAGGTGAATATTCTGCGAAAAACTAAATATACTATTAGTTTTCAAAAAGTAAGATTAGTAATGTTACCTTTTTTCAAATCCTAGGATTCTTCTATTCCTCTGATTAGAACTAATAAACGCATGAGTTTTGTGAATATGAAACTAACCAGGTTCATAGTTATAGCATGTATTATAACATGAACTTATATGAAATTAATAAATTTGCATTGACTATAATTTGAAATTTCAAACTATTGTAACACTACTAGTTATAACAAAAAAAAATGTCTGCAATAATAACAGAACAACATGTCTGCATAGTTATAACAGAAAAAAAAACTAATAAAAAAAACGATAAGACCTTAAAATTAATTTAAAACAAAAACACAGGATGTGACTAAAATTGAACCAATTGATTTAAAATTAGTAAATGAAAGAGAGAAAAATAATAAAAACAAATCCTGTATAAATGTTTATCTATTTAAATCCTGTTAATTTGAAATTACTTTTCCTTTAAAAAGAACGGAATCTGAAGTAAATTCAATTTTTAATGATTTCGAGACTTGGAAATTTGTGTACAACTAGTCTCTTCATATAATTTATGCTTGCAAATACTATTCTGTATTATAAATTAATTTACTTACTTTTTAAAACTAGAATAGATATGATTAAGTTAACCGTGTCAACTCTCAGATACCCGTACTAATAAATGATTATAAATGTCATACAGTTTCGTACAACCTCTCGTTTTTTGTGCCTAATGCTATGTTACACAAATATGGTGACTATCATATAAACCCAGTCTAAAAGAGTTTTACTGAGTATGATGGCCACATTACCAAATTTATTCGTTCAAAATTTCCACTTCATACCTTTAACAGTTTCTGAGCTATAACAACCAATTTTTGATTTTTTATGACAGCTATTCGAATCAGTATATCGAACATACTCAATTTAAATAGGGTTCTTGCATTTACAATAATAAATCATTTTTTGAAAATTTGAAAAACTTTGCTCAATCAGTTTTTGAGTTATCGTTGGGATGGACGAACGGATGGACAGACGGACAAACATGGTTAAATCGACTAAGAGCTCGGCGCTGATCAGAAACGTATGCTGGAGTGTATTTTTATTAGCGTTACAAACGGTAAAGCAAATTTAGTATACCCTTCAAATATACGTTCGTACGGGTATAAAAAGTCTCCTTTCTCAAAACGGAAAAGAAAAGTTGACACAATAAGTAAAAAATTTTAATTTTTGGTTATTTTCTTATTATAAAGCAAGAAAGTTAACTATTATACTATGCATAAATTCTAAGTCTATATAGATCTAGATCAACACTGTGACAACACATCATGAAACAATACAATACTACATACAAAAGCTTTGTAAAAAATCATACACATTAGTCCTATAGGATGTATAAGTAGAAAAAAAAGGTGAAAAATTTTAAAGAAATATTGCAAATTGCATACTTGTATAGTCCGAAAATATTAATCTTAACACTCCGAAGAAATTGTAGTGACAATATTTGGTTTTCCAATATTTATGTCTACTTATGTCAGAGTCAATATTTTATTTTCCAAAGATTTCACGAATTATTACATTGATTCTGCTGAAAATGTATGAAATGGCTAAATGACGGATTTGAAACATTATGCTTATGTTTCAAATCCCCTTTCCATTTTCATCTCAAAATATTTTAACACTTACTATTTTAGTACCCCTGTGTCAAAAGAATGTGAGACATAATAATGTCTTAACGAGTACAATAACATCAAATTTAGATAAGAAGAATTTTGTAAGTAGGATGCATATTATGCAATATCGGTACAATAACAATAGAGTTATGCTTCTGGCTTCACTTAAATTTCAAAATATAAGAGACATAGGGAAAAAAAGAGTAGATAGAATTTGTAAAAATCTTAAGGATATAAACATAGAATATGGAAATTTTAAGGAAATAATAAGGATTCCAATTGTAAATCACAATTATTTTTATTTTCTCTTTGTTTTTCTTTTTTAATTTAAAATTTTTGTTTAGGTAAGTTAAAAAATTTTGGACTTTATCTTTTTATTTTTAATAAATATACAGTTGTACACATTATAAATATATAAGATGCATGTTGTAGACAGGTTTCCTATTAAAGTTTGACAAAAACTGGAAAAACTAGTTGTTGTAGTTTGTACTGTCTTTATGTGAAAACGAGAAAAAAAATAGAGTTGACCTTGTCAACTCTGTGATACCCGTACGAATTTGTTATCCTATGTGCGAATAACTAATGTGCCATAACTAACTATGGGGCAGACTATGACTTTAAGTTGCCGTATTACTATATTAATTTATGCAAAATTTCAGTACTATGTGTTATTCAAAATACTGGTTGTGCCAAACTACTATTGATGTTGTATGGCAGCTACCAGAAAGAGCCAAGAAATTTTAGCGAATTTTATCAAGTACATCGGCCCTACTAATATATTCACTTGTGTGAAATCTCAATATCACAGCTTTTATAGTTTCTGAGATATAGTCAAATAACTTTTGAAGTTGTATGGCAGGTACCAGAAGAAGCCAAGTAATTTCAACGACTTTTATATGACACATTGGCCCTACTAATATATTTGTTTGTGTGAAATTTCAATACCATAGCTTTAATAGTTTCTGAAATATAGCCAAATAATTTTTGAAGTTGTATGGCAGGTACCAGAAGAAGCCAAGTAATTTCAACGACTTTTATGTGGCATATTGGCCCTACTAATATATTCGTTTGTGTGAAATTTCAATACCATAGCTTTAATAGTTTCTGAGATATAGTCAAATAACTTTTGAAGTTGTATGGCAGGTACCAGAAGGAGCCAAGTAATTTCAACGACTTTTATGTGGCATATTGGCCCTACTAATATATTCATTTGTGTGAAATTTCAATACCATAACTTTTATAGTTTCTGAGATATAGCCAAATAAATTTTGAAGTTGTATGGCAGCTACCCGAACCGGTACCCCGATCATGTCCAATTTAAATAGGGTTCTGGCACTTACTACAATTTTTTAATTAAATAAAACTTTATTTTCACTTGTTTTGATCTACATTATAGAAACTTTTACATTATTAATTTTTGCTTAGTTTTAGCCATGTCAGCTTTTATCTAATAAATCATATAGTTTTGTTACAAAATTTTGGATTAACAATTTTTTAATTCTTAAATTTAACATGTTGGTATAGGAAAATTTAAAAAAAACCTAATATATGACATGTATTGTAAACTTATATACTAAACTTACATACTAAATCTTACAACTAACACATAATCTAAATTATTATTAAATTTAAGCTTCTATTTGTAAATTTTTTTTAATTAGAAATACTAAGTACATCATTCACAAATTATGTTATCCGGTTTTGGCAACTTATGTTTAATACGAAATGAGTTATTATTATATATATTTTTGCCTAAACCTAATATTATTCTGTTGGAAGAATTTCTTAAATTATTATAAAAGGACATCGTTAATTTAGAAATAAATTGATCAACGGTTGGTAAAGCAGCTATGTGGTGCAAAACTTCAATTTTAGAAATATATGGCAAATTTAATGCCATCCGCAAACATTTGTTTTGTATTACTTGTATCTTTTTTTTGTGCATTTCAGCACAATTTGACCACGCTGGACACGCATATGTCAATAAAGGACGAACATAACTTTTATATATTTTTAATTTGTTCTCGGAGCTTACACTATTATGCTTTACCATTAGAGGATATAACATTCTCAAAGCAGTGTTGGCTTTTTGTATATTGTAAATTACATTATACGAAAATGTCAACTTTGAATCTAGGTACACTCCTAAATATTTAATTTTTTCCTGCCAAGGAAGAGTAATATTGTCGATAACTAACCTGTTATTATCACAAAGTTGCCTTGCTATAGGAGAATGTGTAAAAAGCCCAGCGACAGTTTTAGAATTATTTGTTTTAATTTTCCATTTTTGAAAAAACCTTTTCAAGTTTATAAGTTCTTTTTCAAGAATACTTTTAAGTTTTTCCGTTGAATGATTATGCACGGACGTAATAAGAGCCGTGTCATCAGCGTATATTGCAAACTGACACCTAGAAGAAACAGTAATGTCATTTATAAAAAAATTAAATAAGTGAGGGGAAAGTGTTGAGCCCTGAGGGACTCCAGCAGGTATTGGAAGCTCTATTGACCTCTCATTATCTATTATGACATAAAAGGAACGATTTGATAGGAATGAGGCTATAATTTTAAGCAGATCTAAGGGCAATTTTATCTTATTTAATTTATAAAGCAATCCATTATGCCAAACACTATCAAATGCCTTTTCTATATCCAAAAGGACTATTGCAGTACTTTTATCTTGATTGTAATTGAAAGAAATTTTCCCACATAATCTTAAAATTTGATGACAAGTCGAATGATGAGCTCTAAAACCAAATTGTTGTTTGATAATTATGTTTGTCTCATCAGCAAATTTGGAGATCCTATCTAAAATTAATTTTTCAAATAATTTGGAAAAAGTACATAGAAGGGATATCGGTCTATAACTGCTAGGGAGTTTGTTATCTTTATTGGGTTTTGGTAAAGCGATTACCTTACCTATTTTCCAAGCTTTAGGAAAGTAGGATAAACGCATACAGGAATTATATATGCTAGTCAATTTTATTATAGCTTTTTTTGGCAACATTTTAAAAGCTCTATTAGGAAGTTCATCAATACCATGTGCTTTTCTAGATTTTAAAGATCTAACATATAACATAACTTGCTTGAAAGTGAAATCCCTAAACGAGGTTTGCTGCACTGAGTTTATCTTGTTTACTACCTTATTAACCAGTCTTTCTGCATTCGACTTAGATAAAGCGTTATTTGTTAAATTATGTGACGTAAGAAAATGTTGAGCTATTATATTGGCTTTTTGTTTAGCTTTAAAAATAATTTCATTATTATTATTAAGCGGAGGAATCTTATTGTAAGGCTTGCGAAAACCTTTTGCAAATTTATATAACGAATAATTATTTGATTTTAATTGTGAAAGTTTTTCTGACCAATTTATGTTATTTATTTGTCTTATTTCTGCTTTTATTTGCCTATTGAGAAAATTAACACAATTCTTTAAAAATAAATCCCGATTTCTTTGATACCTCTGCCTGAATATATTACGTTGAGAACAAAGTTCTTTAACCTTAGAAGAAAAAGGATACTTGAAAACATATGCGTCCCTGAGTGGTATATTTTTTTGCATCGAAAATTTTATAGAATTAGTTAAAGTTTCTATTTCAGAATCGATTTGGTCACAGCTTACATAATTGTTAGATTTCAAATTTATACTATCATTAATATCCCTTGAGAAAGAGCGCCAGTCGGCTCTTGAAAAATCGAATACTTTACTATTTTTCCTAACAAGTTGAACATTAATTTTGAAGATCAACGGTAAGTGATCAGATGAAAGATCATTAATGACCCTAGTGCGCAAAATATTTTGAGAAAAATTTTTTGTTATTCCCAAATCAATTGTAGAAGGTGCACCCCGAGACGAATAATGGGTTGGATTATCAGTACTATGAATTTCACAGATATTTTTATCACATAAATTCAACAGCTTTTTACCTTTTAAATTACACTTTATGTTGTTCCACTGAATATGCATCGCATTAAGGTCACCGCCTAACAAAAATCGCGCTTTTAATGACAATAACTTCTTTATATCCTTTTCAAATGAATTACACTTAATATTTGGGGCCGCATAAAGTGATCCAACAATTAGGTCATAGTTCTTTAAATGTAGTTTTATGAAAACATTCTCTATAAATGATGTTCCCATGGATTTAATTGGGCTATGTGAAATAGATCTATGAACCAGAATAGCTACACCACCACCGTGAACACCATGCCGATCAGATCGATAAATTTCATAATTAGGAAAGAAAATTTTTTTATTTTCTTTTAAAAAAGTTTCTTGCAACAGAACAACATCAATTTTATGTTTTAAAACAAAATTATTTAATTCATTTTTTTTATTTGTAATGGACTGACAATTCCATGTAAGAATATTTATGCTGTTTATATTATTGTAAATGTTATTCATTACGGTATAGTATAATCAATTAAAATTGCTAATCTTGTTTTTTGACATGTAGAAGCCTTTAATTTACTCACCATTTCTTTGTACAGTTTTATAGTTAAATCAATGTCTGGAATACTTTTAAATTCAGAAGAAAGAGAGCATAGATCATTTAAACTTAAACTAGTGGCTGATATTGCTTTACTACATACTGAACTATAAGATGTAGCTTGAGTTTTTGTTGCTGAATGTTGAGAGCTCTCTCCCAAGGTAGGAAAATTTGTTGTTGTATATTTTGGTGGTGAAACTAATTGTTGAGAGTACAAATGTTGAGATGTATTGTTTATAATCATATTTTGTTGAAACTGTTTTCTTAATTTTCTTTTAGATACATATTGTATATATTTCTCGCATTTCTTTGAATAAGCTGCATGGTCACCATTGCAATTAACACATGTTGGTTTAACTGTGGATTCTAAATTTTCATTTGTGTTTTCTAAATCCAGAATTTTTGCTTTAGGGCAGTCGTTTTTTCCATGAGGTTCTTTGCATTTAAAACATTTAAAACTACGAAAACAATGTTTTGCGCCATGACCGAAGTCTTGGCAATTAAAACATTGCGTTACTTTCTTCTTTAAATTTTTAAATTTTTCCCATTTTATATAAACGTCGTTAACGGATCTATATTGTGTATTTAGTTCATGAAAAGTCAATGTTGAAGAAGAGAAACTCACCATACAAAATGGATTTGTTTTGTTGTCTTTAAGAAAAGAGACTTTAATAACAGACGGTATAATAGCTTTTAAATCATTTGTGAGAGTATTGATATCATCATAGTAATAATGCCTAAGTATATATATAATTGGTTTCTCTTCTCTTTTGGGGTGAGTAAAGAACGGAATTAACGGTTTATTTGCATTTTTTTGTTTTAGATAATTTAACAATGTGATTTTATCATCATTGTTCGATAAAATAACTTTTAATTGATTATTTTTAAGAATTTTAAATTTTATGTTTTCTTTAAATTTATTTTCTTGTTTTAACGATTTAATTAATATGTTTGAATTTTCAGTATCGATTACTATTGGAGTAGGCATTTCTGAAATTTGTGGTTTATGTTTTTTAATCTTGTCATCTATTGTATGGTTGTTCAAAATATCACTGGAAATAGAACTATTTACACTTTTATTGTCATTTTCTGACAATATATTTCTTTTTTTAGATTTTTTCCTTTTTTTATTGTTTTTCGACATTTTTTTATGTATAATTTAAGTAATTTTATATATAAGGTATGACCGTATAAATTAATAAAATTTTTGAATTAACTGTTTTTTAAATTAAGCACGTGTTTTAATCGCTAAGTGCACTCGTATATAAATTATTTTCTAGTAACGTACATCCGAACATTAAGGCAGTCGAAGAGAGACTGACTTACTACAATAAATCAATTGTGAAAATTTGGTGAACTTAGCTCAATTAGTTTTTGAGTTATCGTTGGGACGGACGGACGGACGGACGGACGGACGGACAGACAAAGCTAAATCAACTCAGAATTTGACGCTGATCAAAAACATACACTTGAGTCTATATCTAACACCGTTATTTCTTAGCGTTACAAACGGTAAGGCAAATTTAGTATACCCTTCGAACATACGTTCGTACGGGTATAAAAAGAATGTTTAAATACAGTAATAGAATGAAACAATAATAATGGCTCATGTTGTCATCAGGTGGTAGGTTTAAAGTAGTATATGTGTTTATTATTATATGGATGTAATATAGGTTAATCATTGGATAACAAACTAATTGAAATTAAAATTATTTACAAAAGATCATTGACTTTTTATTGTGTTTATTTGGCATCGCCGTAGGAGGGTATATTTTCAATTGTAATTAAGGACGAAAATAAGCTTAAAACAATAGAACATTCTTGTTTTTCAGATGAGTGTCGTTTAGTAGTTAATACTTCATTTAAATAAATTTAAAAGGCTAATAAATTTTTGTATTTGGCACATTATTGTGAATAAGAAATTAATACAGAACATTTTTATTTTATTATGTTTAACTTTGGGTGATGACACCCAATGCAGACATAACTCAAGAACACTTCTCTATTAATGATTTCATCATTATTTGCATATGCAACAGTCCACAAATTTGAGTATATTGATTTAAATGGTCATTAAACCACATTAAATTAATCCTAGAGATATTAAACCAGTATAGTTCACACTTAAATTGCGTTGAAAATTTTCGTAATGATGTCATTTCTCTAATTATTGATTTTTATTATTTTCTATTCGGCAATTCTAAAAACGTGAGCTATAGTGCAATACGTCATTACATTAAAGTTTTGATATGTCACATTTCTTACTATATGAAGGAAACAAGAAAAGTTCTTATGTTCATTTCTGCTATAGCAAGATCAATTTGAGGCAAATTAATGGTAAAAGTAACCGTTGGATACTCCAAGCTACTCTTCTGAATTCTGAAATAGGAAATTAAAAAAACATGGTTTACAAGTAACAACAAAAAAGAACCTAAATAATTCAATTAACAGACAGAAATCAACATCACTAAAATATCGTATTTCGATTTAGTTTTTAGCAAATTTTTCAACGGGTCAAACATTGCTTAGAACCCAAATTTTAACGCAACCCAAAAATATTATGAACACTTAGAATTCAATTGGATTTGCTCATATTACGTTTTGTAATGTACTACTTTTCATAAAGGATATATTTAGTAATCGTCCAGTACCATAAAGCGAAGTTTTTAAACCTTATTTAAAAAAATTAGAATTTTATAAATGTGGAACAAATAAGAAATTTTTATTTTGATTTCACAAAAAAAAAATTATTTAAAATTAATTACTTTTTGTATTCCTCATCTCCATTTTATCCTTAGGATTCTTTAAATTAATATTAGGAGAAAATAATATTTCAAGGACATTTTAGGTTACAATTCAAATTTGGTATCATGCTTAAAATTTCTTTTATTATGCTTTATTGCTTGCGGTCATAAAAAATAAATATTAATATGGTAGAGCAAGAATAACTTGGAGAGAAAAAATAAATACTAATCAGATTTTCTAAACGATAAAATTTTATTTACGAAAATTATTATTATGTGGAAGTAGTTTAAATCTATTTTAGTGCCGTAGCTTCAAGGACAATAATTAAAATTTTTTTAATAGCAAAAAAATATGAGCCGCTATTTTTTTAAAAGTGTATTTTAAGAAGAAAATTTTGAAAATTGGCTTCAATAATTTTAAAACTTCACTTTTCTTCAATGTGTTGGCGCACATGGAAGAAAAGTGCAATTCCTAAACACATGCAAGTGTAATATTGACATTCAAATTTGAAAACCTGACTAAGGTATGTAGATAGATAGTTAGTTAGTTAGAGAATAGAGGTGACTCTCTCAAAGCTGCCACCCAGCACTAGACCAATAGAAGGCCCATTAAAAATGTTAAGTTGATCACTCACAGGCGCCTCCTCCAATCCGTCGAATCGATATTCTTACAAAAAACCTCTTCTCCTTCGCACAAGAGCGGAGCACTTTCGGAGCACGTGACGCGCAACCTTCACCACCCCGATGTCATGGTATTCCAAGCTATTATCCGATGAGGAAATGGCAGCCTCTTTACCACCTTTCCCAATAAACAATGCCGCGTCAAAATGCCAGACGCAATACTGATATCCCCTCTTCTCAATGTCAGCAGTTCTCTCGCCCTTGCATGGTTCTTCTTCGGCCACAGGGCTCATGTCGTGGTATAACTCTGCCCGTAATACCAAAGCATGTTCCAACTTCTTGTAGTTTTCTCATTTATAACGTTCTTCAGTTCCCCAAGGATGAAAGCACCGAACAGTCCATTTCCTTGATATCGGCCGCCACTACTAATCTGGCCAGTTTGTCGACCCTTTCATTTCCTTCGACATTATTGTTTTCCGGAACTCAGCGTATGCTATGTAAGTGTAGGCTTTCTCAAAAGTCACGCCAAGATGTTGTTTTATGATAAAACATTCAAAAATTTAGATTTTCTAATTTTTCACCTTAGATTACAGGCTTTTTTTATTTTTATTAAAAATAATAGCTCATTACAATTGTATTTAAAAGATTACATCCATTAAATATCCACTATATGAGCACGTCTTCAGGCTATCGTACGAAAATCAAAATTCATTTAAAGGACTCGTTTACATATTATCGCAAGGAGAGCAGCAATCTCGTTCTGAATTCTGTGCTTCAACTCTGAAAAATCCTTTATAAAAATCAAGATTATTATTGTAAATAAGATTTATGATTAATTTTTATAATACAAAATGTAATACAAGTGTATAAATTTAATAAGAAATAAAATATAATATAATTTTTTAGAAAGAATATAATTTTAAGAAAGTAAAAAATAAATTTCGTTATTATATAACTTGACCAATATTTACATAATCACGTAACTTTTCAAATATTTGCCCCAAATATTTACCAGTTGCCTTAAATATTTCTCATTTCAATCAAAAATTATAGAAAATTTAGTACATGAAATACTTAATAATAAATACATAAGTTTTGATTAATCATTTACAATTTCAAGATTAATCAAAATAAAATACTAATTAAATAAAGATTTGCAAAAGTGTACATGTGTATTTGCATTTTAAAGAATTAATTCAATGAAATCCAAATGAAATTCAAATATTTGTTATAATTTTCAAATTATTTGTATTCATTTCGAATAACAAAATATTTGGATTGCATTATTTATAATTTAGTAGAGGCACTATAGATTGTTAAATGAGTCAAAAGAAATTTTTGCTTATTTTAACATTTTAAATATGTAAGAGTTTTTAAAGTCTTGAAATTGTGAATATTTTAAACTAACAAGATACTCGTAATTGTCAAGGCAAATAAATGCATTTTAAAATATTGATGTCTATATCATTAAATTGTAGGCATATAATATGTGTGTACGTGAATATTTGTATTGGAATACGTGAATATTAGATAGGATTTCTTAAGTGAGCGCTAATATTTTTATAAGCGAATAATTTTAAAGGAGAAGATATTGGCATAATTACGGAAAAATTAAACCTGTACAGTTTTTATATATACTTAACCTCGAATAAAATCTTAATTATGGTGCAATCGAAAAGTTTAACATACTTACACTTTAAAAATTATGGAATTGAGTCATAAATTTTTTAATAATATTGCTAGATTACCTGTTTTGCTTCTGTTTAAATTTTCATTGGATTTAGAGAATAGATTTATATAAAATTTAATTATATGTTTAATTGTATTCAGAAATTTTCTTAACTATCTTAACATAACACAAAATCTATAAGCCATTTTTTCACGCTAAAATTCAAATAGAAGTTGAATTTAAATTAAACTGATGTCGGAGTGAGAGCCTTATTCGTTTCACCCCTTTTTCAAAGAACTATTTACAAACTTCCAAAGCTATTATTTTGTTTATATTGTTGAATCAGCTGTTACATCATTAAATTTTATTCCAAAGTAACATATTTATTAATTTCCTCAGTCCTTTCACAATACTTATCTTTAATTTCTGTTCTGTGAAGGTCAAACCGAAATTTCTTTTATATTTAGAATACAAAAACGCCTTCGGTTTCTATATAACCCTTTCTTTCTGACCAAAGGTTTACAACTGTTTTCAATATCGGACAATATGGTCTAAATATATATGGTCATAATTAAGTTCAATATGGTACTATATATGTTCTCAAAATAAGTTTTTTTACACGAACTTCTTCCTCCTACAAAACTTCTTTTGTATTGCTGCGAAAAAGTATATTATAGATGACATTAAAAATAAGTTTGCTGCATATTTTAACAGTCGTTTGAGATTCTAAATTTGGAAAATACTATGGTGGCTCTTTATACATTTATTTAACTTGAAGATTAATTAAGCTACATAAGTACTTAATTTTGAGAAAGTTTTCATTAAATTCCATGCAAAATCAACATATTGAAATGGAACTCGAAAGTTGAAACTCGAAAGGTTTGTTAAAATAGAAATATAAAAATATCATGTGTAACGCTGAAACGATCCTTAATTTCAAAATTTGGAACAATTCCTAAATTTTATTTCTCTTCTCAAATTCGTACCATTACAAATTAATTCAAAAGCTGCTATATTATGAGCCCTTTTTAATAGAACTATAGTATACTTAAATTTATAATTGTACCAATTATTCTGACACATGTTTCTTCGAATTGTTATTTTTTTTCCAACTCTCATAATTTTAAGATCATAAAATACCAATTTTAAATTTAATCCTATACATAAAAATTTCCGAAAATTTATTTATTAAAATAAATTTTCGGATAAAAATCCTATATTTCTATATACATACTTACCTATCTATAATAATTAAAGCCACAAATTCTAATAATTTTAATATTTAACAACTTGAACCTCAATAAATTTGAAATTTTTATAATCTTTAAAATATTTTTGCACAACAATCTTATTTTATTAGAACCTAAAATAATTTGAATATGCTTTAAAAAGAAAACTTATGAATACTTTGTTTAGTTTAGATATCGCATACTCATGTACTCTTAATTTTAATAAAATTCTTGACACAGTTGTGTAGAAATATACACAATGAAGAAATTAATAGATACAGGGTTTAGCAAAAATTTTTTTCTTATCCAATATTAATGTCTAAATTACAAAATATGCTCATGTCAACTTAATTTTGTTCAATTAAAGTTGTAGGATTAGACTAGGACAGGAACACAAAGGTAAATGAAACTGCTGGTTTTAACTTAAAGCGCTGCTATCCCCAGTAGAGTTCCATGGATTAATCAAAAATGTGGGTCTGGGAGGGGTTATTTAGGCGGGAGACTGAACTCTCGTGAGGCGGGACACAATTGATCTATTAGGCCATGGTGCATTCTGGCCATTCTGCAATCTACAATAAAATTAAAATGCAATCTACAATAAATCTAAAATACTAATAAAACTTAAAGACACCACTCCCACTAGTTAAGGAAGCGCTAACGAAAATTAGACGCGAAAACCCAATAGAACAAAGCAAATGCTTAATCAGTTTGACTAATTTTATAGAAAAATATACCCACCTAAGTTAGTTTTAGGTTGAAATAAAATCGAAAGCACTATTGATAAACAACGACAAATGTGTACCATGAACACATGTTCCATATGTGTATCAAAAAAAATTCATGGGAGCGCTTCCAGTACCTTAAGCAGTTCTACATCTTCTATTATACTATACAGTATTTTCTTAAATAATAACTTCTTGTGGCCCCTATGCTTCATATTATTTATTATTTATCTGATTAATATAAGCTTATTCTATAAACTCGTTCGTTTCCCTCATTGCTGATTAACAAGTAATTGATTTCTCTCACAATTTCCAACTATGACATGGATACGAGGTTTCCTAAATTCCAAGATACCTGAATAATATTTTATTCATTGGAAACCCTGTACTAGAAGGGTCTGACAATCTTAATGAAATTTTCCTATTTCAAAGTATGATTATAATTTGGAATTAATTACGATCGAATATGTCACATAATATTGCGAAGGGTAAAATAATATTTTGCTGATATTTTCAATAAAAAATTTACCTTTTCAATGAAAAAATGTAGAAAAAAATATTAATAAAATAGATATAAAAATTGTGTGACCCAAAATATAATGTAAGTATGTATAAGAATCTTAAAATTTAGAGGTTTTGCCCTAATTTTATCAAACAATTGTAATACATTTAGAAGTATTTATATGGAAAACTTGTAAATAATATTTTGGAATTCAAGAAAAATAAAAAAAAAACGTAAATTAGTTTTAATTTCTAATTGATTCAGCACATTATCAATAGATAATTTAGTGTCTGGTGGCTAAACACCATGTGCTTAATATAACAATAATCTTATCCACAGTTTATGTCAAGGAATTAAAACTTCTTTCACTTCAATTTTATTAGAGAAAAAATTAATTATTCAATATATACAAACTAAAATCCAAGTCAGTGTATCTTGCAGCTAACTCTGTTATTTTTGGTTAAATTGAAATTGAAAACGTTATTTAAATAAACCAGAAATAAGGGCTTTTCAATGGGATATACGTAGGTTCCAAAATTTCAAAAATTAAACAAAATAGCATATAAATAGGCGTAAAATAAAATAATTAGAACTTCTTACTGCAACCACCTCGGAACAATACTGTGAAAACTTTATGCTATATTGCTTTAGATTTGGTTTATTTTGATAAGATTCAGAAAAAAAAAATTCCATATTCATAATTAATTCAATTATAAATGCTAATGATTTGGGTGCAAATGATTTTCTCTCAATGACACAATCATAAGCATACGTATTATATTCGAAACGTAACGCTGAATAAAACCGTATTAATCTAATTTCATTATTTTTGTCCAATCTATGGGTTGAAGTTTGAAATTTTACGATTTCTAAGTTTATTGAGTGAGTAAACTCTTAAAAAGAGTTTTTACAAGAATGTTTGAAGAGTCACTGACAAAGTGTTTGCTAAAACTCACTATAGCTCTCAATAACTATAAATTATCCAATTTTAAATTTTATTATATAAGAAAGCATGTTTTAAGAGCTACTCCTCAGACCCCAGGTAAACTTCAAAATTTTAATTTTTAATCTTACCGCACCCGTTTTAGTATAGCATCTTGAGTATTTTATATTAAATATCGTATTAAATAAAATAACAGATAATAAATTAATTTCCATTGAATCTTCACAAATATTGGAATTAATTCCAATACAAGAAAGTTAACTTGCAATAAGCCCTCATTACTTTGGATTCCTTATATTATTTTAATGTCTTCTTACAATTTTAAATCTCCTCATTTCTTATGCATTTAGATAATATACAAAGTTCAAGATTATACTACAAATATAAACAGTAAAAAAATATAACTTAAAAAGTGAATAAATTAAAGGTAGTAAAAAAATAACAAAAAACAAAAGTCGTAAGAAAAGAAGAATATACCGTTTCATTTAAATAATTATCCCTAATTAGAAACGAGTCTCTTAGAAAAAAAAAAAGAGTAAAAGTGGGTACCGTTTTCACCATTTAAAGAAAATTATCCTATCACTTAATTTCAGTTCTTTGAAATTTTATAAAGGAGGAAAATCTACTGATAGCAATATTTTCCTCGTTGAGTTTTCAAAGAAAAGGAAAATTAATTTTTAAAATAAAATAGGTAAAAATCACTAAAATGACGCTAAATATTTTATGCACGCATCACGCATTAAGGTTATATTGAATAAAAAATTGCTGTTAAATCCCACAGTGATATCTCTTAATCTTTGGAAGTAAATTACTTAGTGTAATTTATGAATCAAATTTGAAATTTAAGTAATACGTTTTTCCTAAATAATATTAGATAAAAAATCATTACGGATGAATTTATAGGCATAAGCAATTATTTTTCCGAAACAAATTTAATACCTGGTGCTCAAAATATAAAAAATATTGAATTTTTAAGTGAGTTATTAAGGGTGTTATGTTAAAAGACAAAAAAAAAAATCTGATGTGGTCAGCACATAACCGACCGCATTGTGCATTGTCTAGTTAAGTGAAAGTGTTACAGAATATTATAAAAATGCCTGTTAATTACCTCTTTCCAATTTTTAGGACATTAATAAGCTTATAGTTAACATACCTAGAAAAATGTAAATTTGGCTCTTAGTAGAGTTTCGCTTTGTGCCACCCGAATTCCCTGAAATGCTTGTCAGTTAGTTTCGGTAACAACCAGAACTCAAATATCAAATTTCAAGAAATTCTATCAATTAGTTCCGTAGATATAGTGAAAATGTAAAATCGGCCCGCAGATCAGTTTTCGAGCCCTGATCTTTCCAAAAAATTTATATGTTCATTGTTTTAATACGAAGAACCTAAATATTAAATTTCAATGAAATCGGTCAATTGTTTCTCTTTATATACGCAAAAATGTATATTTGGCCCGTAGTAAACGTCCACCTGATTTCTTCCAAAAGTTAGGAGGTTTTGCGGCCGGTCGAGCGAAGCTTATATATGAAATCTCAAGAAAATCAGTTGAATAGTTTCTTTAAAATGATCAAAAATATAAAATAGGCCCGCTAAAAAGTGCAGTTCCCGAGGCCTGATATATCCCAAAAGTTGATCGATCCGTGCCATGGTGGAAATAAACTTACATATAAAATTTCATAAAAATCGGTTCAGTAGAACTTGAGATACACGCGTGCACACACAGACCGACAGACCGACAGGTTGCTAAAAATAGTTTATTTACACTTCCCTACTATGGAGAAGTGCATTCCCACCGAAAACTCGATATGCAAAATTTGTTGCCATCACATCACCTACCTATTGTATACACAATAAGGTCGGTAAAAAGATATGATTAACTTCATCTCAGTGACACTCGGACGAAAATTTCCAAATGCCATTTGGCAGTAAACAAAAAGTTTCAGTAGAACTAACATTTTATAGAACTATTCCACAAACTGTTGGTAATTCTTTTGTTCGTATTTGATTTGCGTGCATATTTGTAATTTGTATGGGTTTAATGCAGATTACTTCTGGCAAACATACACAATTCAAACCAAATTATCATAGAATAGTGAGCTTAAATAGTGTTCTTTCAGTAACAACTGTTATAGTAACTGATGAAATTTGGTTAGCCTACTTGTGTGCTTTTTTGAATAATCATTGAGACTGATGAACGGTCGGACATTGTTAAATCGACTTGGGATTTGACGTTAGTCAAAACCATATAAAGTTATGTGTCTATATCTCAGACATATCTTTCATAGCATTACAAACGAAGTAGTAAACTTATATGCGGTCGAAGTCTATTATGAGTATAATTCTATTGAGTACTACTACTGTTACTAGTATTATTACAATGTTGAGTCCGAAAGCATTCAATCCAATTTGTTTGCTCACCGGTCATCATAAAACAAGTTATGTTGAGTCCGAATGGAGTTATCGTACTCGCAGTACGCCATCAATGGAAAATGTAAGAGCCAACGTTTGTAATTTAATTTGATTACACCCTAAGAGAGCTCTTAATATTGGTACAAAATATTTTTGTTCAAATTATATTGAAATAGACTAAGTTAATTAAAAATTTTTCTTTTTTGAATTTGATGATTACCTAAATTTGGCTGGATATAAATTAGAATTAGACAGATTGAATGCAAATAATCGTTATTTATTTCCAAAGTTACCTTATATTAAATATATTAAAAATTAACGGCAAGACTAAGAAACAATAAACCATTGATAATACTAATCGATATTATAGTGTCAACTAAGATTTTCTTTTCAAGATCATCTTGAAAGTTAATCAGTAGAATAAATATAACATATTACCTTTCATAACTTAAAGACCTATCTCGAAATTAATATAAGATCACCAGTACAACCAATACCACAATAAAAGAAATTATTTTTTTTTTACTCCTTGATAGCAATAAATTTTTAAACATTCTCAAGAACAATTTGAAATTGTTTATTAATGTTTTTCCTTGTCAAAAATTCACAATATCCACATTTTTCAAATTTATGCTCTACCTATTTCTCATCACACAATAATCATTACTTCTGTTTCTTCACAAGTTCATTACAATATGTGTAGCTTAACAATATTTTCCGTTCAATTTATTATAGGCGCGTATATAATCACATACTCGTCACGATGGTATCTAGAAGTACAATTTTATTTATTTATTTCCTTCCATCACATTCACTTCTAACATAGATTTAATTAATTATCCAATTAAGTTGAATATAAAAAATAAAAACAATAAAAAAACAAGTAATCATAAAAGGGTTAAAAGAATTTCCTCTCTATTTGCCTGCCTAAACATCAATAATCCTTTTCAAGAACTGACATAAAATCCTTTGCTTGTGGTTACTTATGAATATTTATATGTATGTATGTTTACATACATTGTGTAAGAATATTGTAAATTTTGATGAATTTTATGTACATAATAATATAATTTTTATCCCAAAATGACGGTTAGCGGAAATTCCGTAATGTCTTAAAATTTAATCCTCTTTTTATATTTCAAATATTTTACAGTTAACTAGGAATATTTTAGTCTAATTACTTTAGACTGTCTGTTTTACTTTATCATTTTTAAAAATGTTTAATTTATTAATCAAAACAACAAGTTTTTATTAAATATTGTACTCTAATTTCTTGCAATTTCGATTTTCGGAAAACTTTTTCAAACCAATCTTTTGTAGTTCTTATTCCCCGTGATTATAATAAACTGCAAGTATGTGAAACAAATTTGTTTTTTTTAGGTTGCTTACGAAATTCTCTTTAGCAAAATTTTCTCATGGCACGCAAAATACAATACTAGTTAATCATACTATGCGTGAAGTTGAGCCATTGTGAATATTCTTAGACTCAAAATATGCTTTGTTGCATGTTGCACCTATTTGTTTGATTTAAGCGTAATTTTCAATTGAACTAGGTTTGTTGCTGCATATTTAAGTCATTAAATTCCATTTTATTTACAAGGCTCTCTTGTTCTTTATGTTCAAAGTGGATATAAGAAACGGATCTAATAGAATCCGTATCGTATCGTATAACATGATCGTATATCTGTCTTAAATTCGCTTTCAATAAAATTAAATTAATTAGTTGCAATAGCTATTAGGTATAATTTTTAAAGTAATTTTAATTCTATATGTATATGAGACTTTATTCTATCTAATTGTAAATTTGTGACTGCAGAAGGTTATCATAATGAGCTATATACTTCAAGTTAATAAAAAAATAATGTATATTCTGCACATTACCAACATTCCGTTATGCCTGTATTTAGTACATCCCACCTAACTCGATTGAAAAAATATCTCCAATTTCACTGCTATTCTGGAAGCCAAAATTATTTTAGAATTTCTACTCATTCTCTTTGAGCCTTGTAGAAAATGAAGTGAAAACTTAAATAAGATTGTAAGGATTTTTGTTTTATTTTTTTTTTTATTTTTCATTACTCAGTGAAATTGTTGTAATATGGTGTCATTACAAACATTCTCATGTCACTTTTATAAAAGTTATTTTATTTTATTTTTTATACTCTTGTAATCAAAAGCAAACATTTGTTAAAGGATTACTTTTCTTTTTTTTATAATATGCCAAAATAACATGAAACCTCCTCTTATTTTATTTTCTTAGGAAAAAAAATTCAACTAAATACTTTTAAGGATAATAAATAAATCTGTTTGTTTTATATAACACCATTATTTAAATTATATATCATGAGTTATTATTTTGAATATGCTCTATTGATATCATATATCCTTACTCTTCCAATACCATCATATACTATGTATCATCTACTCATATATTATACACATTTTTTTTCGGTGTCGCATAGATCCTTGTGAGTAACCTTAAAATATATTTAATATTGTATTATGTTGGAATTAAGTAGAGAAAACCAATTTGTGACTTTGTTGCCTTAAAAAAATTATAATGAATGTTGACCTAAATATTAATTAAAATAAGTTTGAAAGGATTACAAATTAAAAAAGCAAAAAAAAAATAAACGAAGGGATTACATTATAAACCGTGAAAAATTATTATACATGGTAAATAATTTTTGGGTAAAAAAATAAAAATTTTTAATGTAATGAAAATTTTAAGTGATTTATAAATGAAAAAAATTTTTTTTTTACACAAAAATTATTACAAGAATAATTTCTTCAATATTTTACCACATCAGATTGAAAATTTAAGAGAAAATTAAAATTAAATTGAATTTTGAAGAATTTCTAATCTTATTAATTTTAAAGTAAATTTTAATATCGTTAAATGTTGTAGATTCAACAGTTTTTTCAACAATAATGGATTATTGTGGAATTTTTGTTCCTAAAATGATTATAGTACCTGTAAACTGTAATATCTATGAGACGGGTTCACCTATGGACAATAGGAATTTTGCAGAAAACACTAAGTTATCATTAAAATAATGTATAATTCTAGGAAGTAGCTATTTTTCATTTCTGAACTCGTTAATGTGTGCTGTATGTAGCATTTTGAAATATTGTGGCGTTTTGAAATATATGTGCATATTAAATATACTAAATTTGTAAATTATTCTTAAACGAGGAAAAAAAATTGACCTTGTCAACTCTGTGATACCCGTACGAACTTGTTATTCTGTGCATACGAGTATATGTATTGTTGAATTTGTTATTACGTGCAAATAAATACGCCATACCTGAATATGGGACAGATTACGATTTTAAGTTGTCGTATTACTATATTATTATTCAGTACTGTGTTTTTAATATTTTCTAAGATATGGCCAAACTACTATTGAAGTTGTATGGCAGCTACCCGAACCAGCGCCTCGATTATATACAATTTAAATAGGGTTCTGGAATTAATAATAATAAATCATTTGTGAAAATTTGGTGAACTCAGCTCAATTAGTTTTTGAGTTATCGTTGAGAAGGACGGACAGACAAAGCTAAGTCGACTCAGAATTCGACACTGATCGAAAACATGCACTTGAGTCTATATATAAGAGCATTATTTCTTAGCGTTACAAACGGTAAGGCAAATGTAGTATGCCATTCGAACATATGTTCGTACGGGTATAAAAATTGTGGCGTTTTTATGACTATTCCAATGGCAGTTTCAGTTTCATATTATTTAAAATCCATTGTATATTTTGATAACTAGACTTTTTTACATTGTAATAAAGCATATTTTGTCTCGACCAAATTTTGGAAAGTATAAATAAAATATGCTTCGAATACATATACATACATACATACCTATGGACACACTATGTGTCCTGTTTATTTTACATATTGATTTATTGAAAATACAACGCTGAAGATTAAGATAAGATGTAGGTTAGCAAATAATGATTCCCACCTACAAGTCATACTTGCTATTGCTAAACGGAAACACAATTTTATTCTGGTCTGTTTTTGACTCAGTGATGAAGCTGAAGAAGTAAACAAATAATTTAAACAGAAATATAGAGTAAAAAAAAAGTCTTATTACTGTTTAAACTGTATTTTAAAATTGCATTAAACGTAGCAAGAGATATTTTGAGTTAAATTTGCAATTTTAAATAGCTAAAATTGATTTTGTAGTATTTTTCATCTATATCATATCAGGTCTTCATTCTAATTATTAGAGTTAAACTGTTGGTGTGGGTTAGATCGGATTGTACTACCGAAGCAGAGTGATAGAATTTATCCAATTCTTACAACTATTAACTTGGAAAATATGACTGCAGGCAGAGCAAACCTATTAAACTCATTTTAGAACACAACAAATCCCCTTTTTAACGATCAGTGGTCTTAGACTCAGGAATATTTAAGTACAAAATCTAAAATTTTTCAAGTTTTTCCAATAAATTTTACTTGAATTACCGTTTACTTTAAATCTCACTAATTCCATTTACTCAAAACTGTGAATGCACCTCTACAATAATTCTGCAGAATTTAAATCATATTCAGTATACTGAAAAGTGAACAAGGAAATCAATATTTGAAACAACTGATATATGTACACTCAAAAATTATAGTTTCTTTGTTGCAATAAAATTTATATGGAATTACGAATTATTTGTTAATGTTGCAAATAAAGGAAATACAGCTGTGTCAAACCAATGGTTTGTAATGTAGGACTTTTCTCTTCAACAAGTGAAATACTGCTTTTAAGACTCCTGGTTAAATTTAACACTCGTACAATCTGAGATCTAAAAGAAAAATACTTTTAAAAATTGAAAAAAAGGGTTATAGATAACGCAAAGTTTTTACGGCCATTTTGTTTTTTTTAAAGTTCAAGTATTTTAAGCCGCGGTAGAAGTAGCCAGTCACTATTTTTCTGCAATTGCGAAATTTAAAACATGCCTTCGGTTTCGCTGTAATAAATAGCTTAAAACTGGCTTTTTTAGGGTTTTGGTGGGCTATAAATTTTAAATGCCAGAGATAGGTAAAAATTTTCTTCTACAGAAATAAGTTTCTACTAAAGATCTATGTACATACGAAATTTCAGCTTTCTATCTTTAAGGAGGAGAAGTTTTGTAAACATGTCCACGGAGACGAATAGAAGGACAGATTGAAATTAATAATCAACTTTTTTGAAAATTTTTTTGCAAAAGTGCTAAAAATAATATCCTTGAAAACATTATTTATTTCTTTTATTTTCTTCTATTTTACTCCATTACAATAATTTTTTTTCAATATTGCACACGAAGGATAATGTGTGTATTATGAGATCACTTGCCCCTATATCAGCATATCAGTGGCCTCAAACACAAACCGCCTAACTCGAGTTAAGACAAAAATGAGATATGTTTACCAGCGAATTCTCCGTTTTGAGTTTCATATGCTCACAAATTTTGGTGGTTCTACGACTATTGCAGCCGGAGTTATTGTCGGATTCACACATGACCTAACTCGAAATGGCAACCATATGCACTTGCACTAATCGCCTAAATCGAGTTAAGAGCAGAAAACATCTTTTTTATGTTTTGGACAAACCACTTATTTCGAGATAGGCTATTGTTGCAAATCGAAATTAGTGACATTTTTTTTTATTTGTATGAATTTTTACAACCGCTTATCTCGAGTTAGGCTTTTGTTGCAAAATTAATTTTGAGTTTTTTTAAATACTAACTCGACATAAGCGATTTGTGTAAAATAAAAATTGGTAGTTTTTTAAACTCATCTCGAGTTAGGCGATTATTGCAAATACAATTATGTTCCAAAAGGCTTCTTATGTTGAGTTAGGTTTTTATAACGCGTGCAAGTAAGAACAAAACATCAAAATTAAGCGTTTAGTGTTCAAAATAATGCATAATCAGTATAAAATATTTTTTAGTTTTTTAAAAAAAAAATTGGCTCAAAAAACTTCATAACTTTTTTCAAAATTAAATTTAAAGTTTAAAGTGCATTTATCTCGAAATCACTAAAACAGACTTAAGTCGTTTGTGCTTGAAGCCACTGATATTATTTTGTTCAACATATTATTCACATTCAGCATAAAATATTCTATGGAATTGTAACAATTAACATTACTAAAATATTTCGTCACCATTTTTAGTTTCTGATTTACATTTTTTATAGTTATTTTGTTCTCAAATTTTTATATTTTTCACCCTAACGCTTTCATTAATTAAAAACTTCAATGATATATGAAAATGAAATAGAAAATTTTTTGTTCAAGGTTATACTCGTACATGAATGGATACATACAATATGTGTGAACATTTTCATTAAACAATATCTTAAATTATTTAACAAAATCTGTGCATTTCTTTCATTCTTTAATTGAAAAATGAAATATGCTTACTTAATTTTATAAATTTCAAAATAATTCGGGCAATACTAAATCCTATAATGTGTGCTCGAAAACAACAGAGGACCCAAAATTCGGTTGCACTCCTCAAGGTAATTATGGGATAAATTACAGTATGCGCATGAACAAGAAATGTCTACTGACCGTTTTTGTTTTAAATTTTCTTAGAAATGAGATGGCAAAACAGTACATTGTACTGTTGAAGAGCTCCTGGCCTAAGCTAGAAGATTTATGATTGTATTTTTTTATATAAATTAAATTCGTAATTACTGCGACATATCTTTTGGAAGATCTTATTTTAAAGAAAGTTTTATTTGTTTATAAATTTCGGAATCTATTGTTTTCAATGTTTGTTTGGGTTATAAATCAATACAAATCTCTTATTGTTCCAATACGGTAAATTTGTTTACAAATATTTCAGAACAAAATATGAAAATAGATTGTTGATCGTGTAAATAATGTACCTTTTCTATTCATACACTCATAAATGCTCAATATTTTAGTCATGCAAATCATTAAGATTCCTTTTCCTTTCAGAAAATTTAACTTAATTTTTCTCATTTTAAAGTAAAATTAACTTAACCGCAACATGAACAAACACAAAAAATAAATGGCACAAAAGAAAAAAATAAGTGACAAAAGTTTTCAAAAGTAGTTTACAAATCGCTTGATTATTTTACAAGTGTAAATATTTTCATTTTACTTTTAAAAAGAACAAAAACTAAAATAAATAACCAGAAAAAAAAAACCTTATAAAATTTTTTATTTTTCCACTTACCGCATACAAAAACATCAAGGAGTGAAAAAGGATTCACTCACTCAACATAGTTTTTTGTTCTTTGTCTATATAATGCATTTAAAAGTAATTAGATGTAATTCTTCACCAAAGAAACTGCATAATTATAAAAACAAAAAAACTCCATTCCTTAAATAGCATTTTAATTTTGTAATTTTGCTTTTAACGCAAAATGAGCGTATTATAAAGATAGCAGGGTTGAAGAAAAGCGAGGTTATAAAATATTACTTTTTATAAATAATTCGTGTATATGAAGCGTGAGTATTTTGAAAGCGATTATCACTAAATACATTTCATAAAAAATTAATTGTGTCTGTGAAAAGTTGTTACTACTGCTGTAACAAGCTTTGAAATTACAGTAAGGTATTATTTCTCACAAATAATATAAAATTATAAGTGATAATACTGCGAATGAGTGAGAATGATTGTTGACGTGTTATTGAAATATTAACGTCTTCAACAAAATGGTACCGTCAAAAGGTAACTAATTTCTTAATAGTATTGAAATTCGTGAAAATAGTGTGAAAGGGTAAAAATGTTGGAATAGGTGATAGCCTAGGGTACAACGAACGAAAATGCTTTAGATATGTAAACAACATTGTTACTATGTTAAACTAATTGTGCGCTTCCATTTCCTGAAGAAATGAAGTTAGCAGAAATGAAGTTTTCAAGCTACCAACCGTAAACTAGATAATATTTTTTATATTGATTTTTTTAGCAACTCAAAAATTTTCTTTATATTTGTTACATATTGAACTTATCAGTCCTTTAAACAACATTGTTACAGCTCTTCTTCTGTAACACTTTATAACTATACCTTTATCATTTATAATACAATATTGAAGTTTGATATTCCCTGATATATAAAGCTGTATGACCTTGCATCAAATAATTATAGTAATTAAGTTTATGAAAAAAAATTGAAATAGAAAATAGGAGTTCAGATAATTCCGTCATGCAAATATAAAACAAATTCTAGGTAGCATTTTATAACATTAACCTAGTTCTTAAGCAAATTTTTTGTCTCACCTCATAAGAATCATAAAATTTAAAATGATTGTGTTATACTGGTAATAAAAAGTTTTTTAAAATTAAATTAAAATTGTAATTGTATTTAATGGCTTTCCTGATTTAAACACCTACATAAGTATGTTCATATAATAATGTGTACATAGTATTTGTATGTAAATATGTAGCACATAAGATATTTTGCACATATTGTTGAATAATTACACTTCTTTGTACCGTACTTGGTTATATTTATCGTTATATATACACACATTATTATGTTTTATTATGATAAGTGCATGATACAAAAAACCCAAAATATTGTTGCTTATTTTCTTCTTATTTTGAGGTAGTCTTGTATTTAAAGTTATCGTACATAATGAGTATAACATGGTTAAACTATAGGTAGTTATGGTTAAAATTAATTAAAGTTTTCAAAATTGCAATGATTTTTTGTTTATAAAAAATAGAAATATTTTTGAAATATATGTAATATGCCAAATTACAAATTATAATTACAGCTCTGAGGTAAAATAAACCTAAAGCTATTATCATAATATAGGAAGCAGGTAAAGTAATTAACTTATGTGTATTTAAAAGTAAAGTGCACATTTTTGTACGATAAATAAAATATTATTTTTACAATTTCTATGAAAAACACCTTTTCTTTTCAAATTCAATTGCAGTTAGAATTACTTAATTGGATCATTGCATTGATATTCTAAATTTGCAATTGTGGGACGAAAACCTGCCACAAGAGGAGGGAGTCCAAATACAACAAAAACAATTTGTTCTTTTCTGCATATTCTCAAATTTCTAAATTTCGATAAGAAACATAAGATAAAATAATATCAAAAACAAAAAAATTATGTCTGAATTAAAAAAAAAACTTGTTGTTATAAAGCAATTCGAAGGGTAATTATGCTATGGTGAAAAGTATAATGCCAAATTAAGAAAAATATTATTAAAGTAATAAAGGCGTGATATTATGCAAACGAAAAAAATTAATGAGGTCAGAACATAATCGACCACAATATGTATTTCTGCCACATAATTTCGTTGAAAGTCTACCACATAATTTCCTTGAGACACTTCTTTTAAAAGTCAGTAAACCTTTATTTAATATACACATGTAAAATTGGATGCCATAAGCTTCTTTATTGTACGCTATGCAATGTTTTTTTAAGAAATTTCATTTACATTAAATTTTCGAATGACGTTTGAAAACAAAATTTTTTACCATAAGAGTCTTTACTAAAATAAAGTTGGGTCAAACCAATGGTTTGTATTGTAGCACTTTTCCCTTCAACAAGTGAAAATTCTGCTTTTAAATACAGTCTATGTATACCTATCAAACTATTAAAATTATTTTCATTCATATACAAAACTATTTCTAGAATTGCATATATTTAGGATGACGCATATATGCAGTGTTTGAAATAAAGCAAAAATTAATATAAAAGGGGTTAACATAATTCTCGATTTTAAGGGTTAATTGTGTGAGTTAAGAAAAATAATTATTTTTTTTAATGTCATTGAATTTACCGTTAGCTTTTTTTGCTTATAGAAATTTGAAAAAGCTTGCGGTTTCGGAAATATAAGGTGTCAAAAATTCAAATTTTATAATTTTTAAGAGGCGATAACTTGAGAGGGGGTGGAGATGGAAAAAAATTTTCTTCAAACGAAATGAACTATTTGTTAATGTCTAAAACCTGCTGAAATTTCGAGCTTCTACAGGCGGGGATCTAGAAGAAAAACGAAATCAAAAATATGAAAAAAAAGACTTTACATAACGGTAAATTTGAACGGCCATTTTGTTTTTCTAAAGTTTAACTATAGTATACCGCGCTAGGAGAAGCAAGCCGCTGTCTTTATGCGTTTACAAAATTTCAAAAATGCTTATGGTTTCATTGCAAGAAATAGTTAAAAAAGGCCATTTTTAAGGTTTTGGGGTGGTATAACTTCTAGAGGGGGGGGAGATAGGTAAAAATTTTGTTCTACGGAAATAAGTTTCTAGTAAAGACCTACACACAAAATTTCAGCTTTCTATCTTCAAGGGTGTAGAAGTTTTGTAAACAGACACACGGACAGACGGACGGACGGACAGACGGACGGACGGACAGAGTGAAACTAATAAGCACTTTTTTTCAAAATTTTTTTGGAAAAGTGCTAAAAAGTGCTATTTTCTGTCTTGAAATAAATGAGGTTCACAGTTTTAATATAAAATTACCAACATGGCAACTCTAATGCTGATACTGCTCACTGCATTGTTATATTTAAGGAATTTGAAATTTGACTTCGGTTTCACCACAATTAAAGATCAGCATTTATGAGTTTGTTTTGTATTTTTTTATAGCACTTGTTCTCCAATATTTCACTACTAATTTGTAGCTTTTCCGTTGATTACGTTTATAAACTTATTCGAATGATTTCAACTCATAATTTTTTACCGACCGTATTGTGTAAACAATAGGTAGGTTATGTGATGGCAACAAATTTTGCATATCGAGTTTTCGGTGGGAACGTACTTCTCCATAGTAGGGAAGTGTAAATAAACTATTTTTAGCAACCTGTCGGTCTGTCGGTCTGTCGGTCTGTCCGTCTGTCGGTCTGTGTGTGCACGCGTGTATCTCAAGTTCGGCTGAACCGATTTTGATGAAATTTTATATGTAAGTTTGTTTCCACCATGGCACGGATCGATCAACTTTTGGTATATATCAGGCCTCGGGAACTGCACTTTTTAGTGGGCCTGTTTTACATTTTTGAACATTTTGAAGAAAATATTCAACCCATTTACTTGAAATTTTATATATAAGCTCAGCTCGACCGTCCGCAAAAATTCGTATGTTTTGGAAGAAATCAGGCATCGGCAACTAGACGTTTACTACGGGCCAAATATACATTTTTGTGTATATAAAGAGAAATAATCAACCGATTTCATTGAAATTTAATATATGAACTCCTCGTATTAAAACAATGAACATATAAATTTTTTGGAAAGATCAGGGCTCAAAAACGGATTTGCGGGCCGATTTTACATTTTTCACCATTTTGAAGAAAGTATACAACCGATTTACTTGAAATTTCATATATAAGCTTTGCTCGATCATACGCAAAAATTCCTAACTTTTGGAAGAAATCAGGCATCAGCAACTGGGCGTTTACTACGGGCCAAATATACATTTTTGTGTATATAAAGAGAAATAATTAACCGATTTCATTGAAATTTAATATGTGAATTCCCCGTTTTAAAACAATGAACATATAAATTTTTTGGAAAGATCACGCATCGGCAACTAGACGTTTACTACGGGCCAAACATACACTTTTGCGTATATAAAGAGAAATAATCAACCGATTTCATTGAAATTTAATATATGAATTCCTCATATTAAAGCAATGAACATATAACTTTTTTGGAAAGATCAGGGCTCGAAAACTGATTTGCGGGCCGATTTTACATTTTTCACCATATCCACAGAACAAATTGATGGAATTTCTTGAAATTTGATATTTGAGTTCTGGTTGTTACCGAAACTAACTGGCGAGCATTTCAGGGAATTCGGGTAGCACAAAACGAAACTCTACTAAGAGCCAAATTTACATTTTTCTAGGTATGTTAACTATAAGCTTACTAATGTCCTAAAAATTGGAAAGAAGTATTTAACAGACATTTTTTTAATATTCTGTAACACTTTCATTTAACTAGACAATACACAATGCGGTCGGTTATGTGCTGACCACATCAGATTTTTTTATATTATAATCAATATCGTATAATATCCTCATAATCTTATATCTTAATACTTTAATTTAAGAAAAAATAAGTAAAATTTTTCTGTATAAATCTCAGTTATATTTTACACCACTTCATCCTTAACAGGACGTTTCGATAATGACATAATTGTTATGTCACTTTTGTATATGATTCCATATGAGTTTATTACTTGCACACTTATGTTTTGATTCTATAAATAGGAATAAATGTAAAAGATTATTTCTAATACAAATAAATTGAAGAGAAAAGATTTGCTTAATTTGAGAAAGAAAAAGCTAAAGTAATTTTAGCAACATCACATGAATTCTACAAAATAAAAATCAAAATAAAATAACATATTTTTACGAATTTGCTTTATTTCCTTAAATTAATTTAAATTGAAACTGAAGGAATTTATTATATTTTCAGAACTACACACAATATTAAATAAATTTTAAAAATCATTCCCATCCTGTGCATTCTTTCATTTTCCTAGAAGATCGCGTAAGCCAGAAACAAATTTTGCACAAAGTAGTACTCTATTGTGGATTGTAATCATAGCCGAGAACTTCATTTGAAATTTTTCATGTAGTATTCAACCATTATTTATTTTAATATATTTTTAATGGCTATAATTCTGGTTGTAGTTGGAGTACTCAAATAAATATCTTGATAGTACATAAATATTTTCGTTTACTAATAACATATAGACGTACTAAAAAAAATATTTTTGAAAATTGGGTGAACTTACCATGTAACAAGCCTATTTGAATTATGTGGAACCGACGCGTGGTTATGATCAAATAAGTTCTGGATTCGACAATAAGCAACAACTCATTTTTCGGTGTTACAATTAAAGTAGAAAGAATAGCAACCACAATTTGCAATCATAACAATAATTTTTAAAAAAGTTCAATTTTTCTCCAATTCCCAAAATTATGACCTGATTTTTAAACCGATTATGAAATTATAGCAAGATTGACAGATCAAATTCCATTAACAAGCGCAATATCTCATAAGTCTAAGTAACGTGTTTCCTAAAAGAACTTTTTCTTTTGTGTATCACAACGTTTTTCAAAGAGAAACACTTTCGCTCTATTTAAAAAACAAAATATTGTCGTTTAGACGAATGTTTGAATTTGAAAATAAAACGTGCCCTAATCTTTCCTAAATAGATGAATAAAAGGATTAGGGTTCTTTGATTTAAAAGAAAAAAAAAAAACAGAATTTTAAATAGAAATTTTTCTTGGAATTTACTAATTACGGTATGATTAAATTTTCTTCTTTTTAAATTTCGAATCAGTTTTTTAATTTATTTCCAAGATTTTTAAAATTTCTCTCCTACATATTCTAAATAACAAGTATAAGTTTTTCATACTGAGAGTAATTTGGTAGTGTTATGACATGCGGTTAGGATAAAAATAAATTGAATATGTTTTCAAAACAAAAAACAATATTTCAAGGGTAAGGGAAAAGGATACTTTCTATTTATAAAAGTTTGTGTTGTTTTCAAAAAAATATTTTCATTCGAAATTGGATACAAATGAAAGTCATAATTGGAAAGATTAAATTAGGGTAAATCAGTTGTTCTGCATTGTTCAATACGATTTCCCACAAAAGGACATCTTAAACTGTTTGCAAATTCTTAAAATTCTTGCAGCAGTAACATCAAAATTTTTTAACTACAAGTTTTAATTCAAATTAAAATTTAATAGCTTTTTAGGAAAATGTTTCTGTGTGTTTTTAAACAAAGAAATCCCAACCAATCAAAAACAGATTTCTTATTGATTCCAAATAAATCCCATTGGTCATTAAGCGTATTGTGCAGTGTAACCAAATTTATTTTAAATCCTTCTTGCATTAATACCTACATTATTCAATCAAATACTTCATATTTAATAGTTCGTGCATAAAAATCTTAAAATGCAATTCGAAATTTCCAAATAAATTCATTCTATAATCTTTTTTATAAAAAAAAATTTTGCTTTCATTTGACAAATTTTTCAATTAAGCCATAAGAATTAAATATTTTATTTTAAATTAATCATAAATAAATTGGAATTACACCAAAGGCTTGTAAGGTAGCGCGTTTCCTTTAAACAATGGAAAGTAAAACTGTCCTCTTAACAGTTCTTGTAAACAAATGAAAATTAGTCATCGAATTAAAATTTTTCTTGAAAATTCGGAAAAACTCTTATTTAAATTTTATAATTCTAAAGTTTAACTTAAAACGATGTCTGAAAATTTAAAACAAAAACAAACGGATTACAGATAACAGTCAACTTTGACATTCCCTTGTATTTTGATGGTCATTTTCTTGCCGCATTTTCTGAATTGTACTAGTGTTACCACAAAATTTCAAAAAAATTGTGTTGTTAGAACTCTTAGAGAAGGGCAAAGATCTCTTTGTGTATAAAATTTCGGCTTCCTATTTTAAAAGGAATATAGAAGTTATACAAATAGACTCAAGAATAGAGGAACGAACAAACTGTACAGACTAACCAGCAGACTACATATTACAGACTAACGAGAAAATTCAATTCCAATTTTGTTCCAATTGTTAAAAAAATTAATATCTTTCTTTATTATTGTATTGTGCTGGATAAAATATGTGTACGTTCTCTATTTAGTATACAGTACACTTCCAACGATTACTTTTGCATTGTAAAAAATACAGAGTATACCATTCTAAAAATGCTAAATTTTAACAAAAATATGTTTTCAAACTCGTAATCGTAAATATTTCCCATGTAAGGTACTTCCAATTATTGCTGGTAAAACCATTTCGGATATTTACATATTTTTACAATTTAAAAGTTGAGCAAATTAAGAACGTAAATTGATGGTAATATTCCAATGCTCTTAGAAGATATGTTCCAATGATAAAATGCCGGATTTTTTTTTCCAAATGTTTCTTTCATGTACGATTTCGAAGGCATTTTTGTATTTGGAGGATTTCTGGCATAAACTGTAAAAACAAAAATAAATGTTATCAGTAAATGAGCAACGTATTCACTCCCATTCCCAATGTATACACTTTGTCATCTATTCTTTAAACAAACGAAACGTTTTTATCGATACTTTGTATGAAATAAAAATTTCTGCACTTTTAAATAGAAATTAAACAGTGAATTTCATTATTTTTTCTTGGTATTAAAACTTTTTATTGGTAACATTTCATTTTAAATACGTTAAGGTAATCTGTTATTCAAGTAATCCTGAAAGAGGGTTTATATTTTGAATGAAATTTTGTAAAAATGAATAAATACTTATAAAACCTATAAAAATTCGTAGAAATGTAATTTTAACTAGCATCAAACTTGCAGTTAATTTCCACGAATAGTTTAGTAGCTTATTTTATTGTGAGATAAAGATAATATGGCAAGCCAGTTAAAAGTTACATTGCGTACATAAGCATATACTTGTGGACAGAAGTAAGACTTTCACATTCTCAATAATAACTTCAACACTTTCGAACTTTATCATTTAAATTTTAAACTGATCTGAAGGTAATTAAATTATCTGACCGAGTATATTAAATATAATAACAAAAATTTCAATTTTGGTTTTGAAAATAGTCTACAAATAGCGGATCTGACCCTGGATATTGAATATTTACAGAACTAAACCATAAATCTATATTATTTTTTGCCAACAAATCAAAATATAATTTTGTAATTACAGGATATTTAATATTAAAGCTTAATTGAAGAAACATTTGGCTTGGAGTATTATGAATTTTATTTTTAATAAATAAAAAAAATATAAAAACAAAGATGTTTTTAACAAAATATCCTTTTTTGACCTAATCATCAATAAAATTTTGATTTCGGAGAAAAACATATTAAACATAGATTTAAAAAATCTTAATCACATCCATGATTTGAAAAAATAGTAACATACAAAATTTTAACAGGAATACCAAATAAGGGTCGAGCGGACCTAAATGAAAAAGAAGCAGAAAATGAAAGAAAAAAGGATCAATATGTTACTAAATCATGATTCAATGAAAATAATTTTTACCAATAACATTGCAAAATAAATTTTCCCAATATCCTTGTTCGTTAGGATACCTACATACGTCATAATATTATGTACATATTGTATAATATGAACATGTGTATTCTCGAATAATCACAATTTTGACTCGAGTTTTTAAAACATTTGGAGCTTTGTTGTTGCATACAAATCCCTCTGCTTGAAAGTTTATAATAATTCCTAGTCTAATTAGCGACGTTATATCAAAAGCTTTTAGAATAGGATAAGTTTTCTCCGCCAAACCACGTTAATTATATGATCTTGATCCAAAAAAAGGGGTTTAATCAAATAGCCAATTAATTATTGCATTAAGACAAAAGTTTTACCTTTTTTCGGTATTTGAAATTTGATTTCGACTATAGTTTCAATTAAATAAAATATTGGAAACTTATACCATTTTAATTTTAGATGTTATTACCTAGTTATATTTAATGCGAGTCATAACTTAAATAGTCATAAATCATTTCGAAGAACATATTTCTGCTTTGTGAATAAAATATTTGATAACCCGTAATATTTTTACTGACAGATTTCTGAAATTTCATATGTACATATATCACATGATTACAAATAAGATTTTTATCTATCTCTCCCACTCTAAAAGTTATGGCCCCCCAAAAACCACAAAAAAAAAACAATTTTTGACTAGTTATTATATTGAACCACAAACTATTTTGAATTCTATTAACACAAAAAAGTATTGAAAAGTGTTTTTTCTACCGCGGTGTAGCACAGATGAACTTTCAAAATGTAAAATGGCTGTTAAATTAAACCGTTATCTAAAGTCTGTTTTTTCCAAATCCTTAGTATGGCTTTCCTTCTACATGGCAACATGTAAAGGCCTGAACTTTCAATAGCTTTTTGATATCAATGAATAGTTTATTTTGTTACAAGAACATCTTGTTCCACCTCTACCCCCTCTCCAAATATAAGTAAAATACCACTAAAATTTGAATTTTATTTGAATTCCCGAAACAGCAAGCTTTTCGAAATTACTATGAATATCTAACGATAAATATGCCATGCCATCAAAACACATAATTATATTTCTTAACTGGTTAATCCTTGAATTGGAATATTATGCTAACGCCTCTTTCAATTTTTTTAATCATCCAAAATATATGCAATCTTTAAAAAAAATTTTGGTATTATGATTGAAGATAATTTCTAATAAATTATTTAGTGCAGAGCCAGATTGCTTTTAGAAGTCGTATTTTCACTCGTTGAAAGGAAAGTAGTCTGATTGTTACTTTACAAACCATTGGTTTAATACAAGACTCAGTTCATCTACTTTTCAACAACATGAAATTTTATTATAAGTTTGCATTTTGCTAATTAATAAAAATTAAAAAATCCAATATCGGTTTGTAATACTTTCCCGGCTCATGAATCTCTCCATGATTGCAATATTCGGGTTTCCTTTTTGCCTAAGTACCTTTTGTCAATAACTATACATTTTTTTTACCTGATGTTAATTATAAATAATTTAATTTTTGCTCTATTTATTAGAAAATTATAAAACTATTTAATTTCTCACTTTTTTTTCTTTTTCTTCTTCAAGTAACTTTTAAGAACAAAAATAATACACAAAATTAATTTTAGAAATACTCGAATTTTCATTAAACCGTTATAAAAAAAAAAAATTTAATAGCAAACTAAGTGTACGAGTACCTACACTAAAATTTTTTAATTTCTTATTTGCATCCCCTACATAAAATATTTCGCGAATTATTTTTATTTTAAGTAGTTGTTAAGGAATTTTTGAGTACTCATGTACCTATACATGTAAGAGAAGTGAAATTAAAATGTGTAAAAATTATGTAAAAATTTAAAAAAAAACATTTTTTCACCTGTTAAAATTTTGACTACTTTCCGAAAGTACAACTACTTCATATCGTTAACTTACTAAATGGGTAAACTTAAAAATGCAACTTTTTATTAAACTTAAAATGCATAAACAGTTTTTTTTTGTAAATATTTTATGTAATGAAAAGTTATATGTAAAATTTTCTACTTACATGCTAATTAACTTAATAATTTCATTGAAAAATAAAATTTAAGTATATTTTATAATTCTACACTATTTTAAAAATATTGTAACAGAACAAAAGCGCAAAATAAAATAGGATTCAATTAAGTAACAACAAACACGAAATTTATTTTTCACTGAGGTAGTAGAAGGAGACAAGAGTAACATAGAATTGTAATAACTGAGGATTTATGTGCAGTTTTTGTAGCAAGGCTGTTATTATAGGTATATACAAAATCTGTAATTAATTAATTTGAATAAAAAATTTTAAGCAATAAGTTAATTTTAATTTTGCTTTTAGTATTATTGCTTTTTTAGCATTTTTTCATAATAAATTTTGAAAAAAAGTGCTTTTGAGTTTCACTCTGACTGTTCTTTACTAGAAACTAATTTCTGTAGAAGAAAATGTTTACTACTAATTTTTTTTACTACTAATTGTAAAGAAATCACAAATTTTTTATTAAATTCTGTGAACCCAAAAAGGTAGTTTGGCTGGCTTGTTTCGTTTGATTTGAACAAACGTTATCGAAAATCTGTTTTCTTTTCTCAATTTTTTGATATCGTTTCTGTTTCAGCTTTACGACTCAGCTGCTTTTAGATCCTGTTTCAACACCTTGCATTTCCAAAATTGCCAACTATTTACTAGGAAATGCTATGCCAATAAAAAATTCAATTATTTTTCTTAGCTCACGTAATTTACCCTTGAATTCGATCATTATGTTATCGGCTTTTTCAATTTTTTTTTCTCCTAAATGTATGCAATTTTTTCTAATTTATTTTTGATATATTTTTAATTTTTTTTGAAAATTTAGAAGCAGCAATTTCATTTGTTGAACGGAAAAGTGCTACTTTATAAACCATTGGTTTGACCTAACTGTATTCAATTTTTATTCCATTTTTTCGTTCTATGAGTAATATTTTATTCATAAGATTAACGTATACACCCTAGCCCATGCGCCGCTTGAAAATTCTTATTGGCGTGTTATGCAAATTTTCCATTACTCAAAAATTTTTATCTTTTTGAAATTGAAATTCTAATGATCTAAATAATTTTGACATTGTGTAATTTTTAAAACAAATCTATGCAGCTGCAGAACAACATCTAAATGCACACATAAAGTTTATTCATGTCATGCTAACGTATACGATAAGCGCTATAATAACGTATATTTGTACATATTATCTCTCTTTTAAATTATCTAAAGGATAATCCTATAATTTCATACTTTATTTATTTAAAATAAATCATACATTCCAATTTATATATTTGTATTATTGAATTATTTAATAAAAATTCTAAAGTTATAGACTTATGAAGCTTGATCAAGATATGCAATATACTTGTACATCTACAATTATTTATAAATATGTATATACTACAATTGTCATAATAATATATTATTATCCACAAACTTATTTATCAATATATTATTTTAATTAAATAATGCATGAAATTCCAGTGGAAATTAATTTAAATTACATAATAATTATAGATAAGTTATGTAATCTAGTAATAAATTTTTTCCGTAATATTAAATTTTATGTTAATTAAAAACAATTACGTGCATATTATTAATACAATAATGAGTGTATGTGTGAGTGTATATGGATAATACATTATAAACGTATCTACAATTTAATTTCTAGTTAGAAAGAAGAAATTTATGAGTATGTAGAAGAACATTTCAATTCGCTTAATATTTTAAGTTTATAAATTCAGTTACGGAAATAATGTGTAAAATAAAAATTTATTATTTTAAAACTAATAATTAACTATAAAATTTAGTCAGAAATTTATACATATAGCAAATGAGAGTATAGATTAGATATTAATATTTCTATAAAATTATAATAAATAGGCATAACTAAAATTATTAAAAATTTAAATTATTTTCTAACAAATATTTAGTAACTTTATTGGAAGTCTTATTAAACATAAAATAAATGGATATAATTCGTATTCAAATGTGTATAGCCGTATACAATGTGAAGAACTCAATTTAATTAAACCATAAACAAAATATAATAATTCTGAATTTGAATATGGAAACATTTTCACCTTTACAAAATCTACTATGTTCTTAGTTTAAAAAGAAATTTGTGAAAATTAAATTTAGTAAATTTTTTATGAATGAAAATTGAATCCAAGTATTCAAAGTATGAACCCAAATTTTCTTGAATGAAAATTTCAGAACCAGTAGTCAAAACAACAACTGTTTGTATAGATGTTTAAAAATATTATATAAGGGTATTCCGGGCCGTGTGAAAGAAACTAAGAAATGTGTGAAATATTATACAAGCGTCCTAGTTCTAGAGAGTAATGTTGGCTATGTAATAATAATACGTGTAGGGTTGTTGAATTGAGCTATATTATTCTGAAATCGGAGTGAATAGATTTTATTTTAAAGGTATTGTTTTTTGGGTTTTATTTGTAAGAGCGTACTCAAAATATGTATATAAATTATAGGATCTCATAGAATAGGCTAAGATCATAAAAAACATTATAGTACAGTTTTTTATATAAAAATAATAAACAGGCCTAAGATGTGAAATAATAATTAAAAAAAAAAAACCCTTTAATTGACGAAGTTCTGAGATATATGAAAATTAAAATGCTCAATGCTTTGAGCATTTGAAGACCTAATTATACAAAGAGGACTGCAGAAATAATAGATATGTCAGTTGATCTGGCAGTCATAGATATGCACTGCTGAATATGCATACGGTACTGCTGAATGAATTTTGGGAATATTATAAAAAATATTACTAAAACTGATATAAAGAACACTTAATTATAAGAACAGTCGATTTAAGTTTACAATTTAAAAATAAATCTAAACTTGTACAAAATTGATTTCACACAAGATTATTCACAAACTAAGTGTGAAAAGTTCACAAACTAAGTATGAAAAGTTATACATACATTTTTGAAAGCTAGTTTTCAGCAATTTTTGGAAGAGTTCGCACAATATTTCAAACTGTCTATTAAATTAAGAGCAAAACGTTACCGATGTTTTTAGGACGACTTGTAATGATTTTTTCAAGCTCTTATAAAATAAATATAACAAGAAATAAAACTTAATGCGAGACATTTCAGAACTGAAAAACCTGTATTGTCACCATGGGAGTAAATGGAAATACTTTTCAAATATAGTTCGTAAATTAATGTGTTTCTGTTTGAGGGTTTTTGCTGCTTCTAAGTTGTTTTCCTCTTCGATTAGAACTTTTCAAACTCGCAACACAAGTTTTTCAGGAAAATTTTAATGAGCACAGATTGCGTTATCCCAACGTGTTCTCCATATGCTTGATAAGTAACTTGTTGTGTATTACATCACATCATTTCATATGCCCATTTATAGGATATTGTGCAATATATATTATCCAGTGACCATAGGAAACAAATTGTAGATGATTATAATTACTTCATACATAAATCGTTACAATTAAGTATGTAATTAGAAAATATTACATCATGTACTTCCCGTCGAATTTGATTGTTTTTAAATTACAACGACACAATGCCCTTATACATTTCATTCTTATAACCATATATTTCTTTCGTAAAACCATACGCTCCATCAAAGGCCTAGCATTATCCAATACGTTGTTACAAAAATAATAACAAAAGATAGAAGTACCTACGATTTCTTCCAAATAGTCTTCCAAAAATAAAATCTAACAAAATACAAAAAAAAGGGGAAAACAACAATAACAACAGGAAAATGCCATATTGAAATACTTAAGTATTAAAATTTAATTGTGCCAGAGAAAAGGGAAATGAAATAAAATTTTAAATTCCCTTCTACCTATTTTTCTAATTTATTAAAATAGGGACTTTGGTTAATTAAATTTTAAAAAGAATAACGATGCCAGAACAAAAAGAAAATTAAAATTACTCAAGCAAATTAAAAAAGTACTTTGATCCTTTTTTTTTTTTCATTGTGGTTTTCTTTAAATTTTGTTTTGTTTTTAAATATATTGTATAGAATAATGGGTACAGGATATATTTTGTATTTTACTTCATATTCTAATTACGTAACACAGGCGCATATACCGTATTTTCATTTGAAAATTTTAATTTAACAATTTCTTAAAATAAACTTCAAAATTGATAATAAAATTTTAATAAAAATGTTTCTTTGCCCACCTACATTATTTGCCTAAATATTATTAACATGCACACTTACATATGTATGTATATATATATAATTATTGTCTTAATGGAGATCTAGATACAAAACGTTCATGTAAATGTGTAAAATGAAACAAATATTATGAAGGCATTCAGAGTCACATCTACAATATGTTAATATTAGTATGTCACCCAACAAAAAAAAATGTGTGTTAAGAAATTTTAGGCATATCTAAAATATTTTCAAATTTTTATACTGAAGTGGAAATATAAATAGAAAGTAGTAATGTCCTAGTGGTACGGTATAATTTTTATATAGATATTGTAATATGACATACTGAAGTCGTACTAAACTTTCATATGTATATAAACATATTTTTAGAAAATTTTTTTAATAAATTATCTAGGTACCAAAACCATACCAATCAGAACTATTTCACTTTAGAATCTTTAGACAAGGTAAAGTAAAACAGCCAGTTTCCATTCGAAACCTTTTAATTAGTTCTGAATTTTTTCCAAATTACCTCACACTATTATATTGAATTTCATTCATGTTAAGGATTTCCAGTGAGACTCTTCCAAAAATATCAACTTTCAATTTAAGAATTACAGAATTTAAAAGTTACCGAAAATTTTTTTTATTTATATAGAGTTCGACTGAATAAGCTTTGTCTAAAAAATTGTTTGGGAAGGTACCGTATAGGCAACCATTATTCCAAAAATACTTTTAAATACATCTGTAGGCATTTTATGATTGACCAAGAAGCGGTGCATGTAGTCAGAACATGTTATATTGATAATGTTTACGTTTATGTAAACGTTTTTCTGATAAACGGCGTTCTGATATTATCGAATCTATGTTGGATATCTGCTTACGAGTAAGAACACTATTGACAATATTTGCAGTATAATGTAGTAACCTAATTTCTTAATCAAAACTGTTAAAATGAGAATTTCTTGGATTTATTTAAATTTCAGATAATTTAAATATTATGGCTAGTGACTTTTTTTTTTAATTTTAAATAAATTTCAAATAAAAATTTAATATTTAAGTTGAAAGCACAGCTATACGAGATGATTGATTGAATTTTTTAAAAATATAAATTCCACTCACTCAGTTCTATTTTTCTTTCTATACCTTCAAGCTCCGTTGATTTTAATTGAACTCTCCCTATTTCACGTGTGTGTAAAATGTTTACTGTTCCTTGTTTTCAATTTATAAAATTACCTTTTTTCTTTCTTCTTGCTTTTGTCCCCCATATAAAATCCATTCAATTTATTTTCATTTATGTGCGAACAACAATAAAGTCCTTAACAGTTGCAATGAATAGAAAATAATATATGGAAAAAAAATAATATGTAGTAATATTTTACTATCTTTTTTATATTCATTAAGAATTTTCAAGGATTGGAAATTTAACAAAAGAATAGAGTCGATGATACCATTGTAAATTGCAATACAATAAAATATATGTAAATTTCTTTTTACTTAAATATCATAAATATTATAGTGCTATTCATATTTTATCAGGGTGCCATTGAATATTGGAAATAGCATATCGGAATATAATATGTATTTATTTCAATGATTCATAATTGAAATGAATTATTTATATTAAAATTCATCATGTTAAATTTATATTTCAAAAAAAAATTTACATTAAGACTAGAAATAGTATTTAGAGTTTTATAAAAATTAATTCATAATGATGTCAACCATCTTATAGAATTTAAAATATAATATGAAAGTTATTCTTGAACCATAAAAGAAACTAGGTATTGATCCTTATAGAAACAATTCTAATTATTTAATTTAATGAGATTTTATGAATAGTGAAAATTCAAAAAAAAATCCCTTAAGAATGAGTCAACCATTGGTATCTGTGGTTTAGGAAAAAATGGTTTTGTTGTACTCTGGTTGAACGCTCCTTAAAAAAATTTTGAAAATGAAAAGTAATTACCGAATTTTGAACTAGCGGACTAGCTGGATTTGAAAATATTAGCAAACCATATGTGAAACTAGTTTCAATTATATTCAACAAGGTTAACTATTTCATTGATAACTCAGACATTCTGCAAATCTAGTTTAAAATCTGAACGAAAAAAGCACTAGATCATTTATTGTAGATCTATTTACAAAACATGAACAATATTCTTTTCCGTAACCATTTCTTTGAAGTGTAGGTTTAGGTTGGCGCGACCATTCATTAATGCATTTAGGCCAGTTAGGCACATTGTGATACCAGCCAGCTTAGGCCAAAATCGTCTACGCACTGCATAACAACAGTTTGAGCATGCTTCTGTTGTACCTGAAAGGGAGGACTTAAGGGACTTAGTCAACCTCAAGTCCTACCTTTCAGATAGGACTCCAAGAACCGTTTCATGCCTTCCGAGGTTATCGCCCTGCAGTTTCCTTGGATTCCGCTGTAACCCGGAACTCAAATTTGGTTTATTTCGAATGATTGTGCCATCTCATTAAGAAATGATCTGCAATCTCGAACCGTTGTCATCTCATTAAACATTAAAATTAAATATTAATATGACTCCTCAATGAAAAAACCTACCACTTGAGGTAATTTGCAAAAAAGAGTTGAGAGTTCACTGATCCACCCTTAACTAAGCATACTTTTAATTTTAAACGACTCTGAATAATGACTTTAATAGTTCTCGTTTCGATGGGGAAGCACAATCAGCAAATGTCAAAGCTTTAATAACTCTTCTCCTTTGCAGTAAATAAATTTAAAGAAATTAAAATTTTTTTAAATTGATTAAGCAAAGTGATTAAATTGATAGCATTTAAATTGATTGCGCACATTTTTTTATAACGAATCAAGGACCGTGATAAAATTATTTATGTATTCTAGTTTCACACGGTTATGTGATAGTTTTAATCTTCCAGGTAAATCAAATTTAATGATGGTATGAATAAAGTAAGATTCTAAAGGAACGATCAGCTAGCGGATATCATTTTTAGAATAAAAAACAGCCCACTTTTACTTTCTAATACGAGATAAAGATAGCAATTTCCAAACTATCTTATAAACATGCTTCCCTTGTTAGTTTATAGCAAGAACGGGAAATGCATTTATTGCAATTAAATTTTACGACACGTAATTATTTTATTGATAAGTATAAATTAAGTTACAAAAAAGGATAAGAACATAATTTTCATATAAATAACAGTATTAACTTTTTATCTGCTTCAACAGTGTTCTATAATAAGTTTCACTCTCCAAGCCCTATTATTTCTGGCTTTGTGGGAAATTCACAATTTGTTATCCTTTAAATTTAAAACTTTTATTTATATTTTCATAATAAATTGATTCAAATGAAGGGAGAATTTACTCATATATTATTGGTAAATTTATGCTTACAAAAACTCATATATAAGTATAAGTATGTGCACTTTAACAAAATAATAATTTAACGCATCTTTGGGATCCTTATATATTACAGAATCTGAAATATAATATTGATTGAATATGCAGGAATAATTCTTTTTTACAATAACCAATTTACGTGTATTCGTTATAAAAAATCGAATAAATTCATGTTGATTGCGAAACGTATACGTTGCATACGTAACACTAGGATATTTTTAATCAATAACTTCAACTGTAAAACTTTGAAGCAATAGTGAAATTTTTATTTAAAAACGTATGGGAAAAAATCGTGTATAAAATTAAAGAAAAGAGAAGGAAGGCCAAAATTAATATTCTTCACTTTTCAAGTGAGATTTGTAAAAATTTGTTATTTTTCTTAATAAAGTATTAAAATTTTAACATTATTAAGTTATCAACGGCGTTATATTATTCCTGAAAAGATATCAAAAAGTGTTGGATTTTATTTAAAGAACATAAAACTTAAGTACACTTTAGTAAAAATAAATGTGAGAAGAATAATGTCCTTAAAATTTATTTGTATTTAATCGAACTGCATTTTTTATAAAACAATTTTTTACTAAAGGAAAATAAAAGTTTGGTTATGATTTTCTTTTTCTTAAGTTTCAATACTATTTAAAAATAACTGAAGAAATACAAAGTCAAGGGAGTTCTCACGCTCCAAATATCAACTAAGTATAGGGAAATAAGGAGCTTTCACAGTTCCACAATTTATTTACAAAATATTATCAAGATATTCTCCACCAAATACCATTTCGTGTAGTAAAAGTTTAAAATTAAGATTTAGTTTTGAAATAAAATTACAACCCTTGACGAAAACATCTACACAAGATCTTATTTTCTCATAACCTTATTCTTCTGAATAAGGTTCTGAGAGAAAGAATACGAAATAATATTGAGAAAGGTTTGAAAGACAAGAAATACGTCTGTAACGACATGATGGGCCCTAACACGCTCAAAATTTAACTTATTTGAAAAAAGAGGATTAAGCACAACATAAAATTTTGTTTTATTAGGCCTTGGGAGTGTTACAGAACTAATGGTATATTAAAGCATAGATACTATGGAAATAGTGTTCAAAACTATCACGATAATTTTGTGACATGTAAACTGCCTTAAAATGTGCTTGTAGCATTTATTAATTAAGTGTAATGTTGCATTCAAATAAAAATACTAAATCATAAATTGCCTTATTCCAATTTTTTGGGTGTGTTAACAATAAAGCTCACGCTCAGATATTAATTATGCCTCGCAATGGTTTCTTCCTTACTATTTCTCAAGTATATATTGTCAGGTATCGAACTCTAAAAGAATTGTTATATTGACGTTACTGATTTTATTTATTTAAGAAAGTCATTAACTCAGAAAAAGCAATAAAATATTTAACCTTAAGAATAAGGAAAAAAATCTTTATGGGAATTTATTCTTCCTTTGAAACGAAAATGTTTGATTATAAAAGCGAAAATTTGTTGTTTATGTGTTAAAATCACTTTGAGTTCTCACTTGAAAAAATCTCTACTCGAACTTAAAAAATGTACTCCAGATAATCCAAATTCTTTTAATAACTCTGAAATTTCTTTTGCAAATAAAATATTGAAAATTTTGGAATGTAAAGTGATTTTAAGTTTGTGCAATATATTTAATGTTATTTATAATATTTTTGAGAAAATAATTAAGTTTATTATAATTTTCTCTTTTTATGTTAAAAAACATGTTAAAAACAAAAAAAATTTTGCCTTAACCTACATTTATAATTCGAAAATAATTTGATTTAATTCAAACAAGGAAAAATTTTTTGTATGATTTCTTATTTTCGTTAAATCCAAAATTTTAGTTCCTTTGATTAAAAAAATGTAATTATTTCATTGATATTCGCTTTACTTAAAATTTCTTTTTAAATTCAATGTTATTAAATTTAACACCATTGCATAAGGAAGCTGCTATAAACACATATATGAATAAAACTGAATGCTAAATAGATTTGGCATAGAGGGGTGATTTCTTTACGTAATGTGTAAAATTCTTACTTTCTCCTTACGCTATTTTTTTGATCAATGCAAAATTTTTCACATTTAAAGTTTTCAAAATACAATATTGTTCACGATCTTCAACAGTTTTTTCTTAATTATTTCTGTGAATTAGAAGCACCGTATATACAAGTTCTTCAAAAAATTAAAGCATCAATTGGAAGTTTTTTTGTAAGTTTGCCTGAATTCGTTCTTATATGCAATATAAGTGAACAAATTCACTTAAATTTTTTATGCATCAACTTTATCATGCCTTATGAAAGACAATTAATACTAGATTACCATTGTAGCTGGTGTGCAATAATACATTTAGGGAAATGAGTTCTAAAGGAATGAGGTAAGATGCATTTAGTAAACTTGATAATGTTTTCAAACTACTATAACTTGCTCCTCTTTTATTGCTATATCATACATAAATTTACTTATAGAACGCTCCATTGTTCTAATATTTGAGTGAGTGCTTACTGAAAAGCATAATTTAAATAAATATTATAAATTAATATTAATAACTTAATATTAATAAATTATATATTAACATAAATATGATTTAAAAAAAGGAAATCCTTAGGAATTAGTTATTCCATGTGCGAGCAAATATGTCATAGTTGAATATTGGACCAACTATGATTTTATGTTGCAGTATTACCATGCTAATTTATACAAAATTTCAGTACTGTGTACTTTTTATGTACAAAATTTTCAGTATTGTTCAATATTTTCTAAGATATGGCCAAACTACTATTGAAGTTGTATGGCAGCTACCAAAAGGAATCAAAAAATTTCAACGATTTTTATCACACATAACAGCCCTAATAATACAATCGCTTGTGAGAAATTTCAATACTATACCTTTTATAATTTCTGGGATAAATTTAATTTTGGTGTTGTATGTCAGCTACCTGGACCAGTATCTCGAAAATATGGAATTTTAATAGGGGTCTGGCATTAACTATAACAAATAATTTGATCAAATTGCTTGGCTCCTTCTAGTAGCCATAATCAGAGATATCAATTTCCCCGTTTTCGAATAATAGCTATGGAATGAACGCAAAACATGGAATTTAGCATTGGAAAACTGGAAATTTTTCAAAAATAACGTAACATTAATTTTATATTGTCTCAAAAAGTTACGTTATTTTTATATTGTCTCCAGTATTATTTTTGGTCGCACATTATTTTGATGTTATACGTACACCTTACTCAGACCTTACTTGAGATTCTAGAGAAAACATTATAATTAAGTCGGCCTGCAGCGAAAATAAAATTTTCTGTAAAATTACCTTAAAAATTAAAAAATTTATATAATCTGCATGCAATATAATTACTCAAACACAACAAACATACATTCATACATATATTCCAAAAATTTTCATTTTTATCAAAATTATTATAATTATTACATATAATTTTTATAAAATACGAGTAGCAAAGTTTGATAGTTAAGAACAAAATTTATAATATTAAAAATTTTTATGAAAAAAATAAAATATAAAATAAATTTGAAAAAACACGAGACCTTTTACTATTTTGGAAAATAATTTATGTTTGTTTTAATAAACAAAATGAAAGTTTATCGTCTAAATGTTTGTACGTATTTATATTTTATATTATGTACTTACACATGAAATATAAACTTTTACGTACAACATAATACGGAGAAGGGATTCAGTTTCATATACTTGAAATTAATTTAATATGAATTAAGGATGTTCATATTATTATTCAGGATCTACTGAAAAAAAAGATATACGAATTCAGTTCCACATAAAAAACGATAACGAAATAAATTTCGCTTTTGTAAGTATTCGTATGGAAATATCAAATTTTATATTACTCGCAACGTTCCCGATATAAAACGCTTTTAATGGAATTGTTCACTGCAATTTTCGAATTTCCACTTTTAACAGATTTATTCTGTTGAAGCTGAAATTTTGTTCTCAAAATTAATATTACAGCCGGAAAGATCATAAAATTCTACAAATATTCACGAAATATTCACACATGAGGGTCGCTCATGCTTCTTATTATATGCTTATATTAAATATTTTTAGAAGATATACAAAAATTTATAAAGGGTAGAATATTATATTAGCAGTCTTATAGGCGTAATTAGGTCAACTAACAAATAAAATTAAATATTCTAACATGAAAATGTCAACCAATGCATGAAGGTACGGTAGTTTCTATTTCAAGACGAGCCAAGTGCAACCAAAAAGGAAAGATACTGTATACCCTTTCTTATTATTTTTCTGAACCTTTATAACTTGGGTTCGGTTTAAACCATATTCCAGCCAGTTATACATTATAACTGTATTGTATTGGTATAATTTAATATAAGTTTTAATATGTTCATTACTTTTCTGTTATTCAATCATTTTTGTAGTAAATAAAACGGTCAAGCCATATATTTTGACTAAGATGAAGAAATTATGAAATTATTGATTATGAAGTTAGTACATATAACTTATTCGTTTTCTGATTGTTTGACGTATTCTTTTATCTGACTGATTTTTCAAAAATATCTGTATGATATCGTCTTGCGCCACATTTTACGTGTAAATGTTTTGGATTTTAAAAAAAATGTGCCCAAATATTTAAAATTTTACCTATTTTAATAGGTGAGAGTTCGGAAAATAAGAAAGATAATGAAAAAATTTCGTTCAAACGATTTACCATTGTTTCAATTTAATGATAAATTTCAATGGTAAGTTTGACATTCTATTCAACGGTAGAAGAATAATCGGATATTTTCCATAGGTATATTCAAACAGGGACAACGCACGAAGCAGTGATTTATTACTCATCCAATAAGGCGGTTTCATAAGAGATGATATCAAAAAATATAAACTGAACAAGCGGGAAACTTACGTAGCTAAAGATTTTTTCCGCTTTTAATAAAATTATGATTTTCGTGAGTAGGTACATAAGACTTTTTATATATTGTACAAAGTGTACGTACAACATTTGAATAATAAGTGTTTGTAAATATGTAAGATATGTATATATGTATATGTGTAGTATATTTTTTGTAAAGTAAGTAATTGTTTATTTCTCATGTTACATAAATTACGAAAAAAAATCCAGGTTAATTCAAAACTTATTTTAACAGTTTCAAAAAGTAAAACATACACAGAAACACATAACTCTCAGTATTTTTTTTTTCTTTTTTGTAAAAAAGTGCAACTTACAACTTTTATGAAGCAGTTAATTGGAATCAACTTTATATTTTATCAAAATTTAATTAAAAAGGATTATTGATTAAAAAATTCATTTCTGATATGCAACTAATTAGAAATAAAAAGCAACGGGATCTTTTATCCTGAAATTTTTGTATCCAAGTAATCAATTGAGTTTGTTCACAAATTTACAGCGCTTGTGTTGTGAGCATTAAATAAAGTTTGCAAACAATGATGAAATATAACTCTCTAATCCAAAAATATTTTTGGTAAACTTTGTTATCTGTTTTTAAAAGTATTGTTGAAAATAATTAAAAAAAAACTGTTAAGTACATACAAAACTCGTAGTTTATGCAACCTGAGCAATTTTTTTATATTTCCAACCTGGCTTATTTAAATATTGTTAAAATTCTTGTTTGTTTGAAATCTTATTTAAAATAACGAAAATTTTGAATAACAGGAATAAAAAATTATTGGGCTAAGTATTCGAAAAAGGGCCAAATTGATAATTTGCTCCATTTATGCAAAAACGCGTGTTATTCTTAGTACAATTTCAATTTAAGGTTAAATTCACATTTTTAATTTCAAATTTCACATGCCTTGTTAGTAGTTAAATGTGAAACTATTCCATTCTCTTTCCCATTCCTTTGTATCCTTCACAAAACAAATGGTCAAAAAAAGAGGACAAAAAAGCTGTTATTACATTTTCAATAAAATTCTGGCTACATAGCTATGTATAAGCAACAATAAAAAAATTTATGAAGCTTAAAAAATTTTCAGAGTATATGCACACAAATTGTATTTAAATTAAATTATTTGCAAGTGAACATACATAAACTATAATAGGGTTGGCAACGTATAATGTTGATGTGAACACTTTTGTTAATGTTCACTATTTTACGACACAACTTAATAACCAAACGGTCAATAAGGAATACAGAATAATGCCGAAAACTGATAACCAGTACAATTGAACGACAAATTGTAGACTAATTAGTAGCCGAAGTAAGGAGCTTTTGCAATTGGAACTCCGTTAGTCTTAAAACTAATTGTTTCCGGCAAAGAAAACTACATATTTATATAATCATATCATCCAAACTAAAACCGATAATTAAATTTGCAGATGAAATTGAGTTTAAAGATGAGAACTGGGACTACTAGTAAGGTAGAATAGCAATGATTTGCCAGAAGTTGATAATAAGATATTAACATAAATACTCTTGGGTTATTTTGGCTTAATAAACTAATATTAGGTTAAGTTAGAAAAAACACCGGATTTTTCAAAATTAGCTTTTATAATTTAAGAAAAAAATAACCTATATGAGAATTGTGCAGTGATTATAGTAATTAAGTATAGCTCATATGAAAAACTTCAGTCTTAGCCCTTTAATTGTACTTCCATGTTTCAATAACCTTATACAAACATTGACTATTAAAATTACATAAAATTTTAAATGAAAATCAAAAGCTCAATTTAATCTTATTTAAAACTGATTATTTTTTATTTACTGGATGCGAGAGCATTTAAGAAACTTATACTTTAATTTAATTGCAATTAGAAAGCATACTACTATGACGCACTTTATTTAATAAAATTCGAACAATTTTGATTCCTGGTTCATTTAACGGGTCAGAAAATGCTTTGAATTGCAAATTTTGATTGTGTCAGCGTTAATCTTCGATCAATATAACTTTCGTAGTTTTATTGCAGTATAAACACATAATATCTATAGTTTTTGCTTCTCTTTTAACCAATATGTTAGAAAATTATTAAATAATTTTATTTAAAATTTCTGTACCATAAGATCTTGTGCTTTCTATTATACATAAAAGTATTTTATCAAAATGACATTAAAGTAAACGAAAACTATTTCATGGGCATTTTGATTTCTAAATAAACAAAAATTTGAACACAAACTTCTTTTTCATATTGGCACGACAATACAACATTTTTCATACCCCTTTATTTTTAATTTTTATTTATTCGAAATAAATAAGATGCCCTATAAAAAACTTTTCAATAATTTGATCATGTCAAAAATAAGTTTTCACTTTCTTTTTCGATTTTGATGATAAAAATCCAAATGACATGAAATTCGTGTTTGAATTTTGAAATAAAAGAAAAATTGGGTCACATATAACATAGGCATGCAAAACTATTGTAAAGTTTTTTTACAAAATATTTGGGAAATGTCGATATGAAAATCAACAACAATTATTTTTAAATTAACATTATAGTGTTCTTAAACTTTTAAACTGTTCAAATATTCAACACAACACTTATATTATTATTATGTTATTCCTTCTTTTTTGGAAAATATGACAAGCTATTAAATATCCTAGTTCTTGAGTAAAAATTACTTTGTGTTATATCTATATAGTTGCCTCTTAGAAGGAAAACCAAATTCATTCGAAAGAAGTCACTATTGGAAAATTACTTTTAAAAAGAATTTCAAATAGAATTTTATAAATTTTAAAATTTTCTTTAAATTGCAAAAGTTTCAAATTTTTCTTATACTATAATAGCATATAAATAATTCATCCGTCTATAATAATATTAACTCATTGACGTCAAAATCGTAGCTAATGCACAGCTGTTTTTGTATTAAAGCCCAATTTCTATGATTTATGAATTTGAAATCTGTATAGAAGAGTTTTGTGTATAACAACAATTTGAGATGTTTGCAAAAAATTCGATCATATTCGAAAATATTTGGAATCTATATCTGCATAAAACTTAAAAGAAACTGTTGAAATTAATTGTCTCTTAAAATACAATTAACTTTTGAATGTGTAAGTATAATTAAATTTCTTCTACAACTCGTAAGCAACTCCAATTTAATACTATATAATATTAAATTTTAAAAGTATCACAATTTTAAGTTTTACAGTGTTAACACCAGAATATTCCTTAGTGTAATCTTACACATTCAAAATATTTTTTTTGTGAAAAATTTCCATTTAAAGAAATGTGGCTATCAGTTATCAATATAATTTAAATAGTCCTTGTTTATACGAGAGCAAAGGAAATAGAATATGTAATTAAAAATTACTTTAGTAAGATAAGAAAACAGAATTAACATTGCAGTTCAATATAATCTTAATAGCAATATTCATAAACCCCTTTGATAGCAATATTCACACCCAAAAACTAACGAATTTAAATTACTATGCATATTATTAAGCTGTTACTTAGGTGATGAAAACTGAAAAAAAATTCATCCGACCTAAAATTACTTGAGCTATCTCTATTGGCTTTAGCAAAGCTCTAGTATAATCGCATTATTCAAACTTAATTGATGAATAACACTAATGTCAGCAATCAACTAATATGGGAATGAGCAATTATGTTCTTTAAAATACTTAATATAATATTCATATGAAGGTCAATATTAGACATTTTGTAATATCCGAGTTCATTTGATCGGTTGCCTACATTTTCTTAATAAAATGATTTGGGTGATTTAGGAGAGTTTAAACAACAGGAATACGTCACATCTGTAAGAAAATCTGTAAGAAAACTGTTACTAACTAATATTTATAAAGCAAATTTCTCTTTCTTTATAGCACTTTTCCAAAAAATTTTTGAAAAAAAGTGCTTATTAGTTTCACTCTGTCCGTCCGTCCGTCCGTCCGTCCGTCCGTCCGTCCGTCCGTCCGTCCGTCTGTACGTGTGTCTGTTTACAAAACTTCTACATTCTTAAAGATAGAAAACTGAAATTTAATACGTGCATAGATCTTTACTAGAAACTTATTTTCGTAGAACAAAATTTTTACCTATCTCCCCCCCTCTAGAAGTTATACCCCCCCAAAGCCCTAAAAATGACCAATTTTAACTATTTGTTGCAATGAAACCATAAGCATTTTTGAAATTTTGCAAACGCAGAAAGGCAGCGGCTTGCTTTCCCTAGCGCGGTATACTATAGTTAAGCTTTAGAAAAACAAAATGGCCGTTCAAATTTACCGTTATCTAAAGTCCTTTTTTTCCAAATTTTTGATGTCGTTTTTCTCCTATACCCCAGCCTCCAGAAGCTTGAAATTTAAGGGGCTATTAGACATTAACAAATAGTTCATTTCGTTAGAGGAAAATTTTTTTCCATCTCCACCCCCTCTCAAGTTATCGCCTCTTGAAATTCGTAAAATTTGAATTTTTGACACCTTATATTTCCGAAACCGCAAGCTTTTTCAAATTTCTATAAACGCAAAAAGCTAACGGTAAATTCCATGACATTAAAAATATAATTATTTTTCTTAACTCACACAATTAACCCTTAAAATCGAGCATTATGTTAACCCCTCTTTATATTAATTTTTATCTATTTCAAAGACTGCATAAATCATTCATCCTAAATATATGCAATCCTAAAAATAGTTTCGTTTATGAATGAAAATAATTTTAATATTGTGGTGGATATACATAGATTGTTTTTAAAAGCAGTATTTTCACTTGTTGAAGGGAAAAGTGCTACAATACAAACCATTGGTTTGACCCAACTTTATTTTGAATAAAAACGACAATAGACAACACTTTTAATTTGGAAGCAAGTATATTTCAACATCATATGGTCTCAACAAATTTCATGTTAATTCTATATTTATAACAAATAATTATAACAAATAGTGTATAACCACTTCCTATTTTATAAAATTTATAATTATACTAGAACAGTTGGGAAGAAACAAAACTTTTAGCTCCACTCTAATTCATTATTTCCTCTTTAATCTAAACGTATTGCTGGTGTATAGCAAAAACTTACAAAATTTAAAACATTTTTACAGACTGCAATCAAAATTTATAAATTTTATTCTGTGCACGAAATTTGTAAGCAAAAAATCCTTTTCTTTTTTAGGATAGGAAAACTTTTCACTTTTTAGGAATTGAATTTCAAATTCGAAAGAAAGAAAAAAGTGAAAAAAAACAATGACAAAGTCCTCCCTTTTTATTCCTTACAAAATTTCGTTTCCGTATTTTATTTTTGTTTCTGTTATCTTGTAACAAAAAACCGCTTTTTGTATTTTGAAATTACAAAAAACTGAAAATAGATTAAGACTACAAATTTTATTTCATGCAGACAAATTGTTTGGTTGTTTCAAACATCAGTGAGCAGTTTAATTGCGATTGCAAGTGAAATTTTATTGCATGCAACATTTTTCGTCTCTACTATCTTATTTTTTTCTTCATATTTTTTATTACTTTTCAGCACATTTCGAAAAAAATCAGAATAACTCTGTCCTCCCTTCCGTCTATCCGTGTGACTGTTTACTAAAACTCTTTAAATAAATGGAAAAGATAATAATGGAAAATTATTCTTGCTCTCAGCAATTCCAATTTTTCTAGAAGAAAATTTTTATACGTAAGAGTAAACGCCGCGAAAAGACTAAAAATTCCATGTCATAATGATTTACTGCATCAACTCACAAAAATTTTTGTTCCGCGATTGCATAGAGAGCATTTCGTTAACACAGCACAACAACAAAGGAAAAAACTATGTTTCATCGAATGAAAAGTCTTTTCTTACTGCCAAAAATTTCAATTTACGACAACTTATTTTTCTGAAACATTTGGCTATTCTAAATTTCTAGAAGAACAGAGCACTGACATTAATAGACCTAACTACTCATGGACACTGGCCATTATGAAAAAGCTTCTTTTAATTTTTGTTTTTATCTGAAAAGTGTGCAATAATTATTAAATATTTATGGTATATTTGCGAGAATAAAATATTAGAATGATTGTGTTTTAAAAAAAAAAAAGTGTCTTGAATTGCGTGCCATTTTGAGGTGTGAAATGTGCTATTTTACCAACCATACTTTGATTTGAACCAAATTTTTATTTCTTTTAAATTTTTTGTAGACCTTCTAATGAAATCTCAAACTATTTTCATTATTACATATATTAATATTCTTTTTATTAATATTCATGCTCATATGCATTTTTTAGAGTTTTTTAAAATATTGTTGTGAACTGCAGCAACCCGTTTATGAAAGAATAAAGAAAATCGAATACATTATTATGTAGATAAACTTAAATAATTCGTGACCGCAAGAATGTATCTACAAAATCTTATAATTGAAATGAGTTTATAATTGGTTTATAATTCCATTTGGGATTGTGAAAGTATTCCAGCTTTACATGACTCATATAATTAACATTTTTGCTTTTTTTTTTAATTTCCGTAACATATTGGTGTTGTGTTATAACGGGTTTGATAATCTATCTTAACTATGAATGTATTAAAATTAAAGTCTTGTTTTTTTCAAATTGTTTTGGTTTTAGTTAAATGCAATATAGAATAAAGTTGGGTCAAACCAATGGTTTGTATTGTAGCACTTTTCCCTTCAGCAAGCGAAAATTCTGCTTTTAAATACAGTCTATGTATATCCATCACACTATTAAAATTATTTTCATTCATATACAAAACTATTTCTAGGATTGCACATATTTAGGATGACGCATATATGCAGTCTTTGAAATAAAGCAAAAATTAATATAAAAAGGGGTTAACATAATGCTCGATTTGAAGGGTTAATTGTGTAAGTTAAGAAAAATAGTTATATTTTTTAATGTCATGGAATTTACTTTTAGCTTTTTGTGTTTATAGAAATTTGAAAAAGCTTGCGGTTTCGGAAATATAAAGTATCAAAAATTTAAATTTTACAAATTTCAAGAGACGATAACTTGAGAGGGGGAGGAGATGGAAAAAAATTTTCTTTTAACGAAATAAATTGTTTGTTAATGTCTAAAAGCCCCTAAAATTTCAAGCTGCTACATGCTGGGGTTTAGAAGAAAAACGACACCAAAAAATTGAAAAAAAAAGGATTTTAGATAACGGTAAATTTGAACGGCCATTTTGTTTTTCTAAAGTTTAACTATAGTATACCGCGCTAGGGGAAGCAAGCCGCTGCCTTTATGTTTTTGCAAAATTTCAAAAATGCTTATGGTTTCATTGCAACAAATAGTTAAAAAAGGCAATTCTTAGGGTTTTGGGGGGGTATAACTTCTAGAGGGGGGGAGATAGGTAAAAATTTTTTTCTACGGAAATAAGTTTCTAGTAAAGATCTATGTACATACAAAATTTCAGCTTTCTATCTTCAAGGGTGTAGAAGTTTTGTAAACAGACACACGGACAGACGGACGGACGGATGGACAGAGTGAAACTAATAAGCACTTTTCAAAAAATTTTTGGAAAAGTGCTAAAAAGTAGCGTGTTCTACTTAATGGTTCGCTTTAGCTTCTGTTTCGCGATAAGATTGCCTTTTTATACAGTATTACAGAAAATTTCAAAATTAAATAAAACTAAATTTTTTTTTATATTTTGGATTTTGATTTTTCAAGTTCTTATATTTAAGACTTCACGCGCGATTCGTTAGATCTTTTAAAAGTAAAACTAACTTATCTTTATTTATCATATGATGACATGGAGACTGACATATCCAAACAATGCTTCCGAATTATTAAACTTATACAATTAAATGAATTTATAATTGAATATTAAATGATAAGCTAATAGCATGATTACCCCCCAAGCCTATGCAATTTGACTCCTCTAAATTATTTTTTTTGTAAGATGTGGTATAACTCTTGTTTATAGCGGACATCTGACATAGATTGTATCATTTGATAATTATGAAATGGTTACGGCCGAAATTTGTGAAAAATCAACTAAAAATTAAACTCTTGTGATGAAATTAGCTGCTGAAATCAGCTTAAGCATAGTTGTGTCTAACATTTATATGAAATTTTGTGTAAAATATAAATGAATATTGTTGATTTACAAAAATTTTTTCATAAAATATAAATTATTTTAAAACCCAGATAACATTTCTTTTCAAAATTACAAACCTGTAATATGCCTTCCAATTAAGTAGAAGTTTCGGTGTGTATTTTAAACTGTAATTCCTTAATCACTTTTGTTTTTAAAATTCTGAATCAATTATTTTTGAAATTCTTCTTTGAGTATAAAGTATCCAAAAATCTTAGGGAAAAGTAACAGGAAATATATTAATTTTATTTTAAGAGTTGTCATTTGTGTGTCAACGTTATCTACTCATTGTTGGTAATACCACATACAATATTTTATTACTAAATTTTACAGTATCTTAATAATTCCTTTGACTTTATCCAATAAAACAATTTGAAATTGTTAACGTCGATTTTCATATAAACTCATACTCTTTCTTTAAGATAACAGCAAAGAGGCTGTAAACTGAATTGTGCTGGTTGCGTCGCATTCTGTTTCTGCAGTATATGTCAGAGGGATAACATAAAATAATATTAAATTATTTTTGTTGATACGGTTGGCAGTTCACATACGTGGCAAATTACATGAATAAACAGTTAAAGATACCAAAGTTCTACTCTAAAATTCCTAAAGAAAAAATCCGACGATGGGGCTGTGGAAACTGAATTTATTTCTCACATAAGGAACGAATTTGGAAATTTCTTTAAATTTTGGAAAATATCAAATCCGTACCGTAGTACTGAATAAAATTTTTTCGAGAAATAATTCAACTTATTCCTTACTTCAAATTAGTACCAATTCCCTTGCACATAATTACGTCTGATACTATGGCACTTTTATAAAGTTTAATGACTCTGAATTATTTTAATGTCTATCTTAAACTTAAAAAAAAAACCTCAAAAAATAATAATTCCAAATATAGATGGAACCTTTTTCCCATTCCAAGTGAATATAGAAAAAGATGCCATGTAGGAAAATTCAAAAATACTAACATAATTTTAGTAATTGAAAGAAGGATCTCATGTAAGTGACATTTTAAATATTTCCTTTTTTTTGTAAGGATAACAAGTTTTTTAAAAGTTTCAATAAATTTTAATTTTATTTTTTGGGAAAAAGTATTTTGGAAAAAAACAATAACTTTCCTATTTCAAAAACCCTTCTAGTTTTTCCTTTGAATACTTTTTTTTTATTTTTTTTTTTCCTCCTGTTTTTTCATAGTTTTTCCAGGAATTTAGAAGACAAAAATTTGATCAAAGATTTTAAAATTCTTATACAAATTCATTGTACACGTATTGTATATTTTGAATAAATAGAGGTGCTTTGAAGAACCTGATACTTGTTTTAATGTTTAACTTAGAAAATATCCTTATAGAACGAATATAGAGAATTGGAACGGTACCAGAAAGGCACTCAAGTTATTATATAGAGCTTTATTTTAAGCATTAATTTGGTCTTAAATCTTGCAGATTTCATTTTCAATTCTTAACTGCTTTACAACTGAAAAAGAATTATTTTTGCCTAAAAATTTCTAGTTAAATTTAAGACTAAATATAAAAAATTCTGATGCAAAATTATGTTCGTTACTGTACCCACAATAATTTAAACATTATTTTTTAAGTAAGTTAAGAACAAATTTGCATCGCATCCGCCTGCTTATCAATCTTTCTGCATGCCTGTGCTGTGATCAATAAAATTTATGCCTTTGACCAACACAAGTATTGAGATTGAATAATATTATGACTTGATGCTGCATTTAATATTTTAAAATTTAAGCAAAATGATGCATTACGAAAAATAAGCCGAATTATGGTTTTACTAATAATTTATGCTATTTTATGCTCAAAATTATTTATTATTCTCGTATACGATAATGTGTGAAAAATTTTCTCTATATTCTGAAACCACGCTACCATATAGGACCTCACCTAAAAAATACGTGAGACATTTAAAATTACATAATCATTGTAATTCTTAAATACTGTTCGGGTTTTTACTGTTCGGCAAAAATATTTCAAATTTGCTGTAATTTTTCTTAGCCAACTTTTTGCATTTCCGAAAAAATTAATGAAATTTACTATAAGAGACTATTCTTATTGACCGATTTTTTAAGTGACCCTCCTTTTTTTATGCAGGTAAGTGATCAAAAGAGGCTCGATATGGTTACTTACATGAAAAAAATGTATTTAAATAAAGTTTTTCAAACATTTTAATTGAAATATCAGCCTTACTATACGTGAAACGATTTTCACATTTGTAGAAGTAGTATGGTAGTACCATACAGCTGCAAGTTCACATGATCACTTGAAATCAATTGTAATCTGAATTATTACAGAGTACAGTTCATAATTTTACGTGTTTTAGAATTTTTTGTTTTCATTAATGACAACATTAATTATACGATATTACATTCAAATTCTTTATATTCATTAAAATTATATTATATCTGCACTAACAGACATTCGAACCCTGTTTGACTTAAATTTCAGCTTCAAATGCCATTCTAAAAATAATTCTTTTAAATGTTCCAAAAACTATAAGTTCTTGCAATATCTACCGAAAAATAAATATATTAGCCCTATTTCAAAACCTAATTAGATTACTATTTTTGCAAGTTTAATAAGGCAGCGATCAATTGAAACACAAAATATTAGCCAAACTTACACAAATTCCTTTGTCAACTGTCAAGCAAGGGTGTGGAAGAAACAACGCAAGGTTAACTTTCTTATTTCGATCTGTTCTTTTTTTCAAGGCATCAATCTTTCCGAAACCAGCACTGTGTGCTTATAATACTCGTAAGATAAAAAAACATTAAAATATCCGCTTGTTTTGTAAATTTTCAAATACATTACAGTAAAAGCCATACCAAAGTTAATATACCCTGCACTTCGTGAAGGGTATATTAACTTTGGTATGGAGTTTGTAACTACTTGAAGGAGTCATCGTCCGTCCGTCCGTCCGTCCGTCCGATCGCACGATAACTCAAAAACGAATAATGCAATCGACACCAAACTTTCACAAGTTTTTTCTTTTGTGCCAAGGACGAACCCTATTGTTATTGGACTAAGTCGGACAACGGGTTCGGGTAGCTGCCATACAACTCAAAGAGTTTATTTTAAATATTTTAAAACCTAATAAAGCTACAAATATAAAATTTTGTATACATGTGTCCAAATATATTCTACATATGCTCTAAAAATTTTAATGAGATAGCTGCACCGGTTCGGGTGGCTGCCATACAACTCCAAAAGTAATTTTTTTATATTCGACAAAATAATAAAGTCAGATTCATGAAACTTGGCAGTCGTGTGTCCAATTATAGGTCAAAGATATTTCTGAAGTTTTGGTGGAATTGCTTGACAGATTCGAGTGGCTCACATACAAGTCCAAAAGCTTATTTTAAATATTTGGAAAATTAATAAAGTTAGATTCATGAAACTTGGCAGTTGTGTGTCCAATTATAGATCAGATATATTAGCGAAGTTTTAGTGGAATTGCTTGGCAGGTTCGGGTACCTGCCATACAACTCCAAAAGCTAATTTTAAATATTTGGAAGAATAATAAAGTCAAATTCATGAAACTTGGCAGTTGTGTGTCCAATTATACATCAGATATATTTGCGAAGTTTTAGTGGAATTGCTTGGCAGGTTCGGGTACCTGCCATACAACTGCAAAAACTAATTTTAAATATTTGGAAAAATAATAAAGTCAGATTCACGAAACTTGTGTGTTCAGTTATAGATCAGACATATCCGTGAAGTTTCTATAGAATGGTTTCACAAGTTTGAGTAATTGCTATACAACAATGAAAGGTGCAGGGTATAATTCAATCGGTTCATACCGACTGAAACGTTTTTACTTGTTTGTTATCATTTTTTATCTATACAAAATTTCAAAGAGTACTTCCAAAAATTTTATAATGTTTAAATTTCTAGTTCATTTTCTTAAGCTACTTTTAAAATATAAGTAGTTTTTCCTTTTTTTATTTGAAACAAAAATATAAAAGCATTTGTGGCTAGAATTCAAAAACTTTTTCCCATACTGTATTATAATTTTTATAAAATATTTAATGGAACGTGTAGATTTGCTCAAAATTGTAGTACTTAATCACACCTTTTTAAATCTTTTTTATTTATTAAATCGAACGTCCTTTTGAATTGACAAATTTCTTTCAATCAAATATTATTCATTACTTTGATCGGTAGCAGTCATATGCATCTAAAAATTTTGTAAATTTAATTTTAAACCAACAAATCACAAATATTTATTAAGGAGCTCTAAAATTCAAAACGGAGATATTTTCATATCTCCTCATACAATTTTGATAACATTTATAGTTATAGATTTTTTATGTTAATTGAATTCTAAAAATTTATTGCATTTGAAATATTCAAAAGCACCTGAAAAATATTTTTTTGATATCTTATAGACATTTGAACTAATCGGGTAGGTTTATATTATAGGTGTTAACTAAAGCAGAGAAAATTGGTAGAATATTCTATTTATTTTTGATTAAATAGTTGAAAATTTTAAAATACTACATGTACGTAACGTTGAATTTCAATAAAAGTTGACAAAATGAACATAAGAAAAATCCTGTCATGTAATCAAGTGCTAAAATGGTTCAAAAAGTATTTATAGTATGTACCTGAATTGAGCATATAATCTTCAGTTAGAAAACAGATATCAGCCATTTTCAATGCTTTTATTTTATATCGAGACCAATGAAGAAATAATTAGTTGTCTCAGTTGTCAGAATTGCCTTTAATTATAGCATATATGGTTCTTCAGGTGAGATTTTTCAGTACTCTTTAAATATTCCGCACATTAAGAACAGTATAGCTTTGAATAAATTCAATCTAAGGTTTGAGGCACAACATTAATACGATAATATTTCAGTTTTATGATTACAAAAATAGTAAAATTTCTCGGTTTTGAGTTCAACCTTTGCATCAATATAATGTTCGCTATGCCAATGTTGCGTTAGTAATTATTAAGCGCGCGATTGGATACTTACTACTTCAAACTTGAAAATAAGTTTATTATTAATTTGTTAAAAATAATATCCATGTCATAAAATTTTCTTAAACAGTTTCCTGTTCATTACTTTTTACTCACACAAAATGCGTCACTTAAAATTTTTTTTTCTAATTCATTAGCATAACTGATTTTTTTAACTTTCTTTTTCTTTCTTTTTCATATCAAAATTTAGAATTAATTGACATTAGTAAAAGATTTATTACGTTCTTAGTTAGACATTAATATCTCGCTGAATTATTAGTTGGTATTGTTTTTCTTGTTTTAATCTTTTCTTGTCTTAATTCTTGTTAAATTTTTGTAATTTTGCAAAAAAAAAACACGTTGAAACGTCTCAGTCGGTATAAACCGACTGAATTATACCCTGCATCTAGACAATCTGAGTCTAAAATTTTGTTTTTGAAATATGTAAAATTAGCTTTCATTGAACCTGTCATACCACTCTATAGAAACTTTACGGATGTGTCTGACCTATAATTGGGCACACAACTGCCAGTTTCATGATCTAACGTTATTATTTTTTTGAATATTTTAAATTAACTTTGGAGTTTCATGGCAACTATCCGCACCTGGACGGATCCGCACATTTACGAACGGACACGGCTAAATCAACCCAGAACTTTACGTTGATGATGATGAATATATATAGATGTCAATAGAAGAGACAACTCCTTGAAGTGGTTACAAACTCCATACCAAAGTGGATATACCCTTCACGAGGGTGTAGGGTATAAAAACAGGTGCTTTGTAAAATGAATTGTAAATACATTCGTACCTTTTTCTAACACTTTACATGAGTCAATGGGGCTCATTTGAAATAATTAAAGTAAATAAGAAAAATAAAAACAAATGATATTGTAATCGGAAGTTCCATTTGTGTACATTAGAAAAGGATAACATAATATTTTTGTCACTTTTCCTCATATCACTAACATAATACAAGTTTCCTTTGCCTTTGTTCGTCTCGTAGACGAATAATATTTTATAATTTTTAATTATCAATAGTGAAAAATTTGTACTAAAGTGTTCTAACACTTTATAATAATTAAAGTAATTTTTATGATTTTAAAAAAAAAAATTAAATTATAGAATTTTTATTTTCTTTAACAAAAAGTAAATATCTAATATTTTGTTTTTAAGCATTTAAATTTAAAAAATATAAAGTTAAGTCAAACCAATACTTTTGCAAAGTAGCAATTTTCCCTCCAACAAGTGAAAATAATGCCTTTAAAAACAATCTATGTGGCTACCACATTATTAAAATTACTTTCATTCATATACGAATATATTAGAAAAATTGCATACATTTAGGATGGGAAAAACATCTAGTTTTTGAAATAAAGCAAAAAAAATTTAAAAAGGCTTTAACATAAGGCTAGGTTTTAAGAGTTAATTGTGTGAGTTAAGAAAAATAATTATATTTTTTTACTTTTTACGGGACGGTTTTTACTATTAGCTGTCTGCGTTTATAGAAATTTGTCTGCGTTTGTAGAAATGCCGGTTTTTACTATTAGCTGTCTGCGTTTATAGAAAGCTAGCGATTTCGGAACTTCTAGAGGCGATAACTTGAGAATGGAAAAAAAATTCTTCCAACGAAATGAACTATTTATTAGTATCTAAATGCTGTTAAAATTTCCTACAATTTCCTAAAATTCCTAAAATTTGCGGTCTAGAAGAAAAACGATATAAAAAATTTGGAAAAAACTGATTTTAGATAACGGTAAATTTTGGCGGCCACTTTGAAACTTCAAGTGTGATGGAAAAGTAGGTAAATATTTATTCTACGGAAACTAGTTTCCAATAAAGATCTATATACATGTAAAATTTCCGCTTTCTATCTTTAGGGGCCGAAAAGTTTTGAAAACACGTCCAGGGACTGACAAACGAACAGACGCCCGGACGGACAAACAGAGTGAAACTAATAAGCACTTTTTCTCAAATTTCTTTTTTAGACAAGTGCTAAAAAAATAAAAAATATTAAACTTACAAATTTTTACTTTTTCTTTTCAAAGAAGAAAACTTTAAAAAAAAATTTTTTTTGTTTTAAAGAAAACTTTGTTAATTAACACATTCATGCTTTGTAAATTTTTAAAGATAAGGTACACAAAAAATTTGTTAATTTCAATTTTCTCTCAAAGTAATAATCTCTTCAATTTCTTTTGATCCCTTCCATTTATACATAGAAAAAATACTTGGATTCTGTTAGAATCATAATTATTTAAGAGTAAAAGTTTTATAATTTTTAGTAGTGCATAATTAACAGTAAAAAATTTTTTTAATATTTTATTTATATTAATATTTTTATTGAAATTACTTCTTACTGCATTGTTAATTTAATAAGTTAACTCCAAACTAAAACATTTTAAGCGTTTTATCAAAATTAATTAATTATAGACTAATTAATTAAATTAATTAACAACGATTTTATTAAGACGACTTTTGTTATAGCAACAACTTTTAATTTATTAGAGTAATTTCTTGCACCTCTTCCAACAACTTATAACTACGTTATACATTTTGATTTTTGATTGCTGAACTATAGAATTTGTTACACCGTTTTGCAATGGTTGTAGGACTCAATTGTAAAATCAACAGTACAAAAGATATATATCCGATGAGAAATTGACTCCAATTTATTCTACTCATTTCTGTAAAGATTTTCTTAAAAACAAAATTCAAAAATTAAGAAGATTCGAATGTATTTTTCAAAAGACGTAGAGTAAGAAAAATTTCGAATTCTTTCTCATACATAATATTTTTGTTTTTATTTAAAAAAAACTCAAGCCTTCTATATTTGTGTTATAACATTAATTTCGAAAGTTCAGATCAATTTTTATATTAAATATCAAAATTTATAAGAAATTTATTTTTGAATAAATTTTTTTTTTTAGATTTTAAACTTTTTAAATTTATTCAATTGTTTTTTTTTTTCGATTACAAATTTATTTCTATAAACTTTCTACTTGAAATATAGACTAAAACGAGAAAAAAAGTAGAGTTGACTTTGTCAACTCTGTGATACCCGTACGAATTTGTTATCCTATGTGCGAATAACTAATGTGCCATAACTAACTCTGGGGCAGACTATGACTTTAAGTTGCCGTATTAATTTATGCAAAATTTCAGTACTATGTGTTTTTCAAAATACTGGTTGTGCCAAACTACTATTGAAGTTGTATGGCAGCTACCAGAAAGAGCCAAGAAATTTTAGCGAATTTTATCAAGCACATCGGCCCTACTAATATATTCACTTGTGTGAAATCTCAATATCACAGCTTTTATAGTTTCTGAGATATAGCCAAATAACTTTTGAAGTTGTATGGCAGGTACCAGAAGGAGCCAAGTAATTTCAACGATTTTTATGAGACACATTGGCTCTACTAATATATTCGTTCGTGTGAAATTTCAATACCACAACTTTTATAGTTTCTGAGATATAGCCAAATAACTTTTGAAGTTGTATGGCAGGTACCAGAAGGAGCCAAGTAATTTCAACGATTTTTATGAGACACATTGGCCCTACTAATATATTCGTTCGTGTGAAATTTCAATACCATAGCTTTAATAGTTTCTGAAATATAGTCAAATAACTTGTGAAGTTGTATGGCAGGTACCAGAAGGAGCCAAGTAATTTCAACGACTTTTATGAGACACATTGGCCCTACTAATATATTCGTTTGTGTGAAATTTCAATACCACAGCTTTTATAGTTTCTGAGATATAGCCAAATAAATTTTGAAGTTGTATGGCAGCTACCCGAACCGGTACCCCGATCACGTCCAATTTAAATAGGGTTCTGGCACTTACTACAATAAATCATTTGTGAAAATTTGGTGAACTTAGCTCAATTAGTTTTTGAGTTATCGTTCGGACGGACGGACGGACGGACGGACAGACAAAGCTAAATCAACTCAGAATTTGACGCTGATCAAAAACATACACTTGAGTCTATATCTAACACCGTTATTTCTTAGCGTTACAAACGGTAAGGCAAATTTAGTATACCCTTCGAACATACGTTCGTACGGGTATAATTATATAATGCAAATGTACTATATTGTTACTCCGGTAGATTTCCAAACGAATCTACATAAAACATAAAAGTAAAATAAGAAAAAGAAAATTTATTTTTTTCCTCAAAAAATTGGAAAACTTAAAAACTAAAAAATCGTCTTCTGTAAAGCACGAACATGCAACATTTTTATTATTTTTCGTCCCAAAATTCACCTTAACCTTACAACGTTTTATAACCTTACTTGCACTCCACAAAAATTTACAGTTTATATATAGAATTCTTAATACAATAAATGCACATGACTAGAAGAACTTTAGTTACTTATTTTAATAGTAAAAATATTCATAACAATTCATAATATTTTGCATATCTTTTAAATTTACATATCTTAAAATATTATTACGAGAAATATTTTAAGGAAGAAGGTTTGGATTCATATGATTGCTTCCAATATCTATTTATAATAACTCATATATTATTGCATTGGAAAACTTTCTATCATAAGAATTTTAAGTTTGAAAGGGAGTAAAACAGTTATTGATTCATACAAGATATCCGAAGTTTGACGGTATTTCGAAAGAAGGATAATAGAATGGATCCAGTCCAGCCGAACAAAAAACAGACATTTTTTTTTTGGAGCACGAGTTACAAAGCTTTAAAATTGGTTATCTGAGAAGTGGTAAATTTCTACATTTTTTCTTAAAACTCGGAAAACATGACAGGTAGACTAAACTTGATCATTTTTCACAAAATTCCCTTACTAGTGGTTTATTATTGGCATAAGTGAGTTTTTTATCTTTTATTTAAGTCCAAAATTAAAATTGAAAACAAAAAAATCCAGCAACTTTCCATTTAACCATTGCCTACTCATAATTATTTTCTATTACTTTACTATTAATAATGTAATATCCTTCATTATTTTAATTCATTATAGCAAGCATAAATTGAAAGGAAATTGTAAAAATTGGATGATGTTCAGGAAAACCGTCTTTGTAAACACTTAATAATTGAAAGTGACTTTAATTTTTCAGCTGAATTTTAGCTGAAGCTGTGGAAATGTTAGTTGTTAATGTATTTGAACTGCAAAGTGATTGATTAATATTATTGAAAAGTAATTATTTCAGGCACGGATCATGGTCAGTACAACTAAATCAGGTGCCTAGAGCCCGGTATGTATTGATACCTAAAATTACGTTTTTAATTTTTAAATTCTTATATTTAATTTTTATTAAACAGAAGAACGCTAATTTAAAATATTAATGCTGAAACATCCAATTATGTCGACCAATTAATCCAAATTATGTCGACTTTTTGATTATTGAGAAGGGTGAGCGTGTAGCGTTTCCGTTTACTTTAATCCACACACGTGAGTGTCGATGTGTTTAAATAGATTAAGAAGTTTTTATAAAATATTTTATTTAATTTCATGAATTTTTCTTCAAAGCTTCTAAACTTGGCCTTGTGATTTTAACTATTGGGAATGCTTTTTATCATAACTGAAAGGAATTTTAAATAGATAAAACGGAAACAGAATCATTTCAAAAATGTTATCCTAAAAATTAATGAACTTTTTTTTTGGAAATAATTACACGAATTTATTTCTTTATCATGTAAATTTAACGAAATAAATAAATTACCAATCTTTGTTGCCTATCTGTTAAGTCTAAGAAGAGACTGTTTAAGAGGTTTTGCTTTTATTATGCTTTTAAGTAACATGTAAGAGAACATTCAGTTTACTTTCGTGCTCCTTCAACTCGTGATTTTTGAAACGAAACTTTTCAAATTGTACGGAAACTGTATAGAAAATTGCATTTTTACAGATCCTGGCACCTGACACTTTGTGCTATGTACCAAATTTGTACATACTTGGAGCTACCATAAAGAAAGAGACAACAAGTAATATGTATGACCAAAACTTAAATTAAAATGATTTCTGCCCAATCAAAATAAAATACATAATTGTTTTTAATTGCAATAAAAAATGTTTTTTTTTCAACAAATTTCTCAATTATTTTATACAAAAACCTTAAAAGAAATCTGTAAATTTTGTTTTTAATTAAAATTTCAATTATAAATCTCAAAATACTCAATAGCAATTAATTTTTCAAAGAACTATAGGATAAGATGAATTTTTTATATAAAACTATAAAAGAAAAATATTATTTAATACAGAATTGAAAGTTCATTTAAAAAAATTTCGATTCTGATTGTAAAATAATTCTAAAATATTTAGTTTTAATCGCATTGCATTCCAGATTAGAGGAAGTATTGTTTTCTCACAGAATTTCATTCACCACCTGGAAGTTCTTACATAAATTTAATTTTCTTTTCTATTAAAAATTTCAAATAGTTTATTTTGTTCTTGATATTTTATCAGTCTGCCACTGTTGTACCAGTGGAATTCTAAACTTCAAAATAAAAATTTTACACTAGATACCCGAATTCTAGAATATTTAAAGTGAGAACTAAGGTACTTTGAATTGAATTTTATTCATTATATTATCCAAATTCTGTTTATTTCGAGAAGAAAATACTAATATTTTAGAGAAAAGGGGACTATTATTAACAAGACCTTACAATTTTTTATTAACAAAATTTCACATAATTTTATGTTAGAGCGTTGTTTTATAACACTTTTTTCAATTTTATAAATCAGTTTTTAAATTTAACACAATCTCAAAACATACAACACACATTTCAGTCATATTGTGTCCATTCTTTACATTACTTTTTTATAACCTGCTCCGATACCTTACTGTTACATGTTATTGTTAAAGAGAATCTTTAATTCAAATCTTCATTTTGCATTTAATGAAAAAATTTTTTAAAAAATTAAAATTACAAATAATACAAAATGCAATTTTCCTGAATATCCAGATCAATTTTACAGATATCAGAGAGCAAGCTTTTACTCAAATTAAAGTATATGTGCATATTGTACTTATTCAATTTTTCTTCGTAAAGTAACTTTAGACTTTTATATGTATTCCAGTAACTACGGATACCTACATGTTAAATTTGAACTTTGTTGTTTTGTGCATTTGCAAGTAATAGAAAAATTTAAATAGCCATAAAATTGTTTGTATTCTTTATTTTCCTTAATGCATAAATTAAAAGGGAATATAGGGATGAAGATAAATGATCTCATATTGAATACCATTATATGGACTAAGAAAGAAGGATTATAAAAGAAACGAAATCTTTGCTAAAAAAAAATACTTATTAAACTTTCTTTATACTTATTAGACCAGATTGGGTTCAAAGGTAGATATTGAAATAAAACTTCATATTACCAACATACTTACATATGCAAACTTAAACTGCTCTTCCATTCTTAAGTGGAATACCGTTGAGATCGGATATATTTTACGTCCGCAAATCACTTATTTGGTTGGAAATTAGAAGTATAGCTTGAATTAGCAGTAGCAATTTTAAAATATTTTCTGGAAAATTTTTGGGTTTACATAGAAAACAGACACTAGAAAAACTATCGCATTGGTTTTATGAATATTTTTCTTAATTACTTTAGCTAATTCTATTTCTAATATATTATATTTACTAAATGAAGTTCTAACGATAAACTATTCAGTATACTGCTTCTTTGTGCATGCTCATGCATAAATAAAAACAAAATTTAAACTGGTAATTTAATTCATTACATTGACCGTCTTTTACAAAAATGAAATTTACATTACACTGGGACGTAGTGGCCATCTTTTAGAAAAAACGACTTTTTTGGATTATTTTCCAAAATATTCTGTTTATGAATCCAAAGTATAAGTTGAAAAAGAATGCACTGTGACAGTTAACAAAGCTTATATAACTTAATCACAGAAAAAATAATTTGAAAATTTTTTCGAATAGGCTTTAGACAAAATCCAGAGCAAATATTACCATTATAAAAAGTAATGTATAGTGTACTTGTAAAAATTAGGTATGCTTCAATTCAAATACATTTCAACGAGCATCTGAACATATTTTTTTTAACCATCTTCTGTCGTGTCTTGACTATCTTGGTAATTGCAGCTAACAATATCCTTTCCATTTCACACACAATATAACCGGCATATTAGTCTCATGAACTATGTAATTTATCTAAGGACATTTTCACTTTCTTTTGTACATTTTTGCTTTCTTGTTTTCAATATATTAACGAAATATTTAATTTCAATGGAAAGGCTCCTAAAATACTTTATAAGAATCTATAGATTTTCAATGAAAAGAAAGTAAATAAAGTTGGGTCAAACCAATGGTTTGTATTGTAGCACTTTTCCCTTCAACAATTGAAAATTCTGCTTTTAAATACAGTCTATGTATACCTATCACACATTCTAAAAATTATTTTCATTCATGTACAAAGCTCTTTCTAGGATTGCATATATTTAGGATGATGCATACATGCAGTCTTTGAAATAAACCAAAAATTAATATAAAGAGAGGTTAACATAATGCTCGATTTTAAGGGTTAATTATGTGAGTTAAGAAAAATAAATATATTTTTTAATGTCATGGAATTTACCGTTAGCTTTTTGTGTTTATACACTGAGCGAAAAAATGCATTTTAGAATTAATTACGAACGTATTTGAAATAAAAATATGGCATTATAAAACATTTTTTAAAACTTTTCACGAAACAGTTTTAAATCAAAAATGAACATTTTCATAATAAAGTTGAAATATTTTAATTTCAAAGTAGCATTTTCAAATCGAAAATGCAAGCTTTGAAATAAAAATGTCATTTTTGATTTTAGATTGTTCCAATTTTAAATTAAAAATGAACCTATTTGAATCTAAATTTTTTAACTTGGTATACCTTCAAAATAAAAAACAATTCGTTCATTTTCAATAAAAACTCGATCGTTTTTGATATTAAGTTGAACGTTTTTGAATTTAAGTTGAATGTTTTTGAAATAAAGTTGATCATTTTGAGATCAAAATTGAAACATTTTGAAATTATATTGTTTTAAAATATATGTGTTGTCATTTTTTTCATTTCCAATTGAGACTTTGTAAAGAGGTGAGATGTTTAGTTATTGATGTGCATATAAAATTACAAAATTAATTAAAAATTGAAAAATTAACTATTTAAAAAAAAATTAATTGTGGCAGAAGTTATATTAAAACTGCAAAAACTATTGAAAGTAAAAAAATTAGCAATTTTCAAGTTGGAGATGTGATTTATAAAGCTGACGAAGAAATGCTGCAGATTATCACCAAGGAGTACTCTCACCAGGGATAGAAGCAATAATAAAGAAGCTTCAAAAAATGTAGAAATAGGAATGACCAACGAAAATGACAGATAATGAGAATTTAATGAAGCTGCTACACGAATTTGAAATGCCTCATATTTTTTCCAGTTTAAGAGGTACATGTACACTCGTAAACATGTGTTTTGGTTAAAGTTTTTGCAAATATCAAAACAATGTTTTTTACCCTTACATATATACCTTATACATTAAGTAAAGATGAAATGGTGGAGGAAAATCTGAGGGACTTCGAGCAAAATTTAGGGAAAAATCATTTATGTGGCTATCCCTTACAAAATTTTAAGGTAAGTAAAAATATTTTCTAAAGAAAAAAATTCAATATGATTATTATTTATTTTATTAACTTTTTCTTAATAACTTTTTTAGGAAATATCAACTCTCTATAAATGAAACATCTAATTCATTAAGTAACGCAAATAGAGATTCGATAATTAACACAGTGGTAGAAGAAATTATCTAGCAAGCTGATAAATAAATATTATACAATTGGACTTCTACTTTAAAATTTTGATGAACATTTTCAGTGGTATTGTATTAGTGGAAGTTCTAGTAATATGTATATCAAAAATATATCATATTGCACTAGTCCACCTTAAAATTTCTGTCAAATATATAATGGAGGAACCTACATTCGATATAAGAACATATAATGTAAATAATAAGTATATAGATATATTTCATTGGAGTATGTAATAAGTATGTAATATTTATAGAAAAATACAAGCTTTAAGATAAAATAATAGTTTGTATTTTAATAAACCAAATGGAAAAAAAAGCGGGACTTTATTTACAGAATTGATTTTGTTTTACAGCATTATTGCAAATTTAATTTCGAAAAGTAAGTATATTCGTTTTCAAATGGATATTAAGCATTTTTAAATCAAATACGAACGTTCTTAAATCAAATATAAACATTTTAAAATCAAAAAGGAACATTTTTGAATCGAATATGAAATTTTTTAAATCAAATACGAACATTTTTAAAACTATACCAATTAATTTTTGAATTAAAAATGAACATTTTAGAAACAATGTTAAAACGTTTTCAAAATATTAATGTACCATCTTTGAATCTATATGAAACTACTTTGATTCAAAGTAGTTTTTCAATGAAAATTTAGCATTTTAGAATCAAAGTTGTTCGTTTTTGAATTAAAAAAAAACGCGTTTACTCGGAAATCATATTGATTTCACTTTGATTCAAAGTTGTTTTTTTTGAATTTAGGTTGTTTTTTTGCTCAGTGTAGAAATTTGAAAAAGCTTGCGATTTCGGAAATATAAGGTGTCAAAAATTCAAATTTTACAAGAGGCAATAACTTAAAGGGGAAGGAGATGGGAAAAAATTTTCTTCCAACGAAATGAACTATTTGTTAATGTCTAAAAGCCCATAAAATTTCAAGCTTCTACAGGTTGGGGTCTAGAAAATAAACGACATCAAAAATTTGGAAAAAACGTAATTTAGATAACGGTAAATCTGAGCGGCCATTTTGTTTTTCTAAAGTTAACCTTTAGTATACCCCGCTAGGGGAAGCAAGCTACTGCCTTTCTGCGTTTGCAAAATTTGAAAAATCCTTACGGTTTCATTGCACTAAATAGTTAAAGAATGGCATTTTTAGGGTTTCGGGGGGGTATAACTTCTGAAGGGGGGGAGATAGACAAAAATTTTGTTCTACGAAAATAAGTTAATAGTAAAAATCTATGAACGTACAAAATTTCAGCTTTGTATCTTCAAGGGTGTAGAAATTTTGTAAACAGACACACGGACAGACGGACGGACGGACGGACGGACGGACAGAGTGAAACTAATAAGCACTTTTTTTCAAAAATTTTTTGGAAAATTGCTAAAAAGCAAAATATTATGTGAGTATTTAAAAAATAGTTCACTTGATTTAAATTACCTGAAATTATCCTTCGGTATACTTCTTATGAATCCATTATACTAAAATATTTTGTACCTATAATATTTTCGTTTTTATATTTTGCCTGTAATTCTTTCAGCAACATTCCATATACAATGTCAAAGCCGAATGATACTGAAAAACTATTAATTTTTGTAAAATAGAAGGTTAAACACTCCCCCAATTAGTAAAATCAACAAATTCCCTAGTACAATTATTTAATTTTTTTAATAAATCAAAAGGTCTATCCTAATAACTCCTCTCATTTCTCTTTTCATCCGGGATATGTTAAATATTTTAAAATAGTAAAAGGAAACTTTTATAATCCTTTGATCTTCCTTTGAACTTTTATAAAGTTAGGAAAAAATTTCTGTTTTATTTTTCTGCAATTTTTTTTTATGTCTAGCAGTTGATTAATCATTCTTTCTCATCATCAGTGTTAAAAACAACCAAGCGAAATGAAAATAAAATACCCTAGATTTTTAAAGAAGGCGACAAAAATATCTTCCAGGTATCACACTATTTTTTGTAAAAGAAAGAATTCATTTTTTTTTTCGAAATCAAAATAGAGTAAAATGTGATGTCAACTTACACCTTGACACGAAAAACAGAAAAGGAAAAAATAAGGTATTAGAATATTTTTTATGCATAAAAAAGCCAAAAAATAAAAATTTGTTTTTTTTTTTACAGCAAAAAATAAAAAAGGATAATATTATGGTTAAAGGATGAAAAGAAAAATGACTTATATGGTTCTCTCGCAATAAAACAGAATGAAAAACAACGCGAGATCATTTTCACTATAAACATTGTACAGGTTAAATCTGTGATTGATATCTTGTAAATGAAACCTTATGTTTTATGTTAAGCAGGAAGGAAGAAAGTTAATACTATTCATAGAGCTCGTACAGTTTTACAAAAAGGAAATCACATATAAGAATGAGGACATATTAAAGCATCTATGGAATAATACTTTATTATAAAATTTTTAAATTCAAAATTTACTAACATTTCTACGATATTAGAAAACTACCATATTTTAAGAACAATTCAAGATGATTTTCTAATCGTTAAACAAATTCCAGGTTTCGCCTAAGCATAACAAATTTCAATTATTAAAAGTAAACAAAGAAATCGCAAATTTTATGTATCTAGTCGTGAAATGACTCCAAGGATCAAAATAAAGCAAATGTAGGTGAACTCTTCCTTTGGAAATTACTACATTTTTTTGTAATTTTTAGCACTTTTCCAAAAATTTTTTGAAAAAAAGTGCTTATTAGTTTCACTCTGTCCGTCCGTCCGTCCGTCCGTCCGTCCGTCCGTCCGTCTGTCCGTCCGTCCGTCCGTCCGTCCGTCCGTCTGTCCGTGTGTCTGTTTACAAAACTTCTACATTCTTAAAGATAGAAAGCTGAAATTTAATACGTACATAGATCTTATACTACGTACATAGATACTAGAAACTTATTTTCGTAGAACAAAATTTTTACCTATCTCCCCCCCTCTAGAAGTTATACCCCCCCAAAGCACTAAAAATGGCCTATTTTAACTATTTGTTGCAATGAAACCATAAGCATTTTTGAAATTTCGCAAACGCAGAAGGGCAGTGACTTGCTTCCCCTACCGCGGTATACTATAGTTAAACTTTAGAAAAACAAAATGGCCGTTCAAATTTACCGTTATCTAAAGTCCTTTTTTTTCCAAATTTTTCATGTCGTTTTTCTTCTAGACCCCAGCCTGTAGAAGCTTGAAATTTTAGGAGCTTTTAGACATTAACAAGTAGTTCATTTCGTTAGAAGAAAATTTTTTTCCATCTCCACCCCCTCTCAAGTTATGGCCTCTTGAAATTTGTGAAATATGCATTTTTGACACCTTATATTTCTGAAACCGCAAGTTTTTTCAAATTTCTATAAACGCAAAAAGTTAACAGTAAATTCCATGAAATTAAAAAATATAATTATTTTTCTTAACTCACACAATTAACCCTTAAAATCGAGCATTATGTTAACCCCTGTTTATATTAAATTTTGCTTTATTTCAAAGACTGCATAAATGGTTCATCCTAAATATATGCAATCCTAGAAATAGTTTCGTTTATAAATGAAAATAATTTTAATAGATATGGTGGATATACATAGACTGTTTTTAAAAGCAGTATTTTCACTTGTTTAAGGGAAAAGTGCTACAATACAAACCATTGGTTTGACCCAACTTTATTTGTCTTGTTATAGCATTATTCAACAGGTACGAAATATAAAGACTAAAGAGGAAGAAACCAATATTTGAATAAATTTAGTTTAAAATAGGAAGATTTAAGAAACCTTAAGTACAAGACGATTTTTTTACATTTATAGTTTATAAAATACGTAGAGTAACAATTAATATGGCAGACCGGGATGATAAGCATAATTTTCTTAAGATTTTGTTTTATTCGATCTCTTAAAATTTAAAATTTTGTGGTCAAAAAAATTTGTTTAAAGTATGAGTTATATGCAGGAAAAAATTAATACGGAAGGCACTGGTTTACTTGTTGCAATTTCTTCCATTTAGTTTAAAGTAAATTGAAATTTGGAAATTTATTGTTAATAGCAATTTTAAGAATCCATTTCAAACTAAGTAGAAAAACATAAGTAAAACTACAAATGTCGTTTTTCTGCGAACAAGAAGATTTTTGTGAATATTCACATAAAATGTACAATTGTTCGCGCGAACATTATCTTAGAAATCCAGTATTCTTCAATTGTACAATAATTATATTGAAGAATGTTGGAGAACAAAATTATTGTTTAAATTAATTATAAAAAATTTGCTTAAATATAGGATGATTCTGTTGGATGACTTAATTTTCCAAAAGAATTAAATTAAATTAAATTTAATACATGATATTTATGGTAAACTTAAAAATAGCAATCCTGTTTAATCTATTTGGTTAAAGGTATTGCGAACCAAAACAAAAACATTGAACAGAAAAAAAGAAATTACAAAAACATCAAACCTAAAGCTTTTAATCAAAATTCCTATAAATATGTAATAGAGGGCGGTAATAATTCCGCACGGCAACATTTATGCTCCAAGAAGTAGGCAATTTTTCCATTCAAAATAAGTTGTTATCAAAATAGAATTGTTACGATTAATATTCAAATTTATCTTGAGTAGCTTATAAGTTGCAGTTATAAATAATTTTACTTAAATTAGAGTACACTAAATTTACGATAAACTTATGATTTCAAAACTTTGCATAAATTTTACCTTGAAGAACGCAATTTTTATTTGCACGGACAAAATTCAGTACGCTTTCAATGACAATATGCTTTCAAGGACATTTTAATATTTTGCAAGTTGTTTATTAATCTTTTTTTTTTTATTTTTTATTTATTTTGTGTTTCCTATTGTAATATTTAACTATTACCTATATTTTTACGTTTTTAGGCTCTTTATTTTTTTTCTTTCTAAATTCTCATTTTGTTATGGGTTTATTGGTTTTCCGTCTACTCGATATCCATATTTTTAGAGAATTTCAGTTCCAAGGATGTTAATAATAAATAACAAAAAGAAAAAAAAAACTAATAATTTTCCTGCCCTTTTTATCTTTGTAGACTGTTGATTTTTGCAATTCTATTTTTGACTACTTTTTATATACAACTATCAGAGTAACCGGATGGCAGGATAAGGTAATAGGAAATTATATTTTTGTTGTCAAAAAAAAAAAAGAAATTATAAAGTGGAAAAGAAGGGAAGTTTGTTTTTTTTCTACTTTTTATTCTGATGCGGGGTTTTCTAGGGCAATTAAGATGGATCATCGAATGAAGATAATAAAGTCAGAAAGGATGTCCTTTTTGTGTTGCGGTAAATCATGATTTTATACAAAGAAGTATAAAATATAAAAATAACAGAAAAAGAAAAATTAAAAATAAATTATGAGATTGAATCGATTACATTAGATGCGAATATAATAACTACGTTATACTGAAAGTGATTGGAATAACAAAGTAAAGGTAAATTATTATTATATTGTAAGGCAGTGGTTTTCAACCTTTTCTTAATCTCATCCCTAAAAGAAATAAATTTGCTCTTGTGGCCCATTATCACTTTAAAAAGAAATGCCTTCATATTACTTTTCTTTGTTTCTCTTGGAAATCTCCTTGGAAATTTTTATTAAGTGAGATCTTTTCTCATGTAAATTAGCCAATTACCTGGTATCTGCCTCCACAAAAACAAATAAAAATTTTGCAAGCTTTATTTTTTCTACTGAATTAGTAACAACGAATTGTTTCATTCGATGGAAATAATTTCATGGATTTTTGCGAGCATTTTTTCATGGCATAAATTTTAATATGATTTTGTTTGCTTTTAATTAAACGGTTTAGTCCAATTTCCGCTGTAAAGCAATTTTCAACGCTTAACTTCTCTAAAGATTATTTTAGGAAGACTCTGATAAAAACCAAATTTTTGACAATGTACAATCAAAGTTGAGTATGTGATGGCTTGTTGTCAGTGATTTTTGTGAATTTAAAATATTTAACTGTTTTGTTATTTTCATAAGTGTAAATTTTGTTATTTAGATCCTCACGTGGAAGTACTCATTCAAAAGAAGCATATCAATACGAAAAGAAATATAAGTACATATTCGAATATTTTCCCAACAAAGCAATTTAGATTATAGGGTAAAATAATGTCAATCTTTTATTATTTTCTATGTCTCAATTTTTTACATTTTATTAAAATTTAAACATTTTATAAAAAATTTTTATGTTGAGAACCACTGTTGTAGGATATCAATTTAACGTTCAATCTATTTAGTGTTTGAAATTTAAAAAAACCTCTTGAAATTCTTGTATGGAACTCAAATTAATGAGCATTTCAGAAACTTATGTTATGAATAATACTACAATCTAGTCTACACAAAATATTAATAACAATTTTCATTAAAAATTGCAATTTTTTAAAATATTAAGAACAAACGAATTTCATATTAATTAACTTAAAACATTCCTTTTTATACCACACTTTCAAAATTTCAACTTAGAGTGCTATTGAAACTCTTTCAACAAAATTATTTTTGGTAATTAACAGTAAATTAATTTAATATTTGCTGCCACATCTTGCATACTAATTTCTATTTCCTTTATTTAAATTAAACACAAAACTTAGTTTCGCAGTTTTACTCAATGTTTTTATAAAATATAATTTTTATAATATTATATTTCAAGAATAATGTTAAAGGTTGCCAACTGATAAAAAAACAGTTCGGTTTAGAAATATGTTTGTAAATAAATTAAGAAAAATTACAATTTAAACCCAAAGTATGGCCGATAGACCCGATATTAAAACCGACTGTAGAAAAAAGTGTATTACGTTACATATTGCATTGATTCTACCTCAATGAAAGAGGGACTACTTCTATAATTTTTATAAATCACAAAGACTTAATGCTTTTTGCAAACAATCTTAGTATTGATGCTCTTACACGTATATAACTTAGTATGAATAAGGATCACATTATTCAAACAGTATACTTCTTTTTACTCTTAACTCTATTACTGGTATGACACAAATAATATCAGAGAAGAGAACTAAAGGAGTAGTAGAAAGAGAGTCGAATGTTTGACTTAACTTAAAAGAGTGTAAAAAAACGTCTCGGGACAGCCACAATCCAATTTAATTTCAAGTTTCAAACGTGCGTTCTTAGAAAGAAAAGTGATTTTTAATTTTGTTTTTACTTTTTAGTTTTATAGATGTTATCTAGATTATAGACATGTAGATGTCATTATAGGTGTGGAACTCTATTAGATCGCGCCTTGGTATTATGCAATATAAATGGAATATGTCCTTTATTAGACTATCCTCAACAAAGAATTTATTTTGAATAGATTGGGGTTACTGGACGGTTGCAACTAGCGTAAATATATTAATTAAAAATTTTAATATCAAAGAAGAAAATTGGCGATACGGACATCCTAATTATTTTAAAACTACAACATAAATATTTTAAATTAAAAAATTCCAGAATTTTCTTTCTTTTCTAAATTAGTTTTCATTTTTTGTTGTGTCAGCAAATTTTTGAATAGAAATGTTTTGGAAAATATTTTTGTAAAAAAATTTAAACACTTTCTAACATAATGTACGAAAAAATTAAAATGCAAATTGTTTAAAATTTCTGAATTTTAATTTTCTTAAACAATATTTTCGTTATGCATTTCCAACTATTTTCATGGTGTGAATTCCAAATCTTACTGTATATTAAATTTTACTTTTAAATTAAAAATTACTCTTATATTTCAAGGTTGGTGCATTAATATGATGTGAATTTGTGTTTGAATCTATTGTTTTAATAACACTATAAATAGCAATAAAATTTTGCAATGCTTTGCCTTGGTCACAATGAGAGCAAAAATGTGATGCTTATTACAACACAATTTTTCGTTAATCTGCGAATATCTAGCTCAATATCTGAAAACTAAGTACAATTTAATAGATTCTATGACTAAGTACACCCACTCCGTTGACTTACTCATATAAAAAAGTGCCCTTCCAAGTATTTATTTCTATTATTTGTGAGTTATTTTCCTGCAAATGTACTACTATAGGAATTCGTGCCGTGGGATATTTTGTAAGAGCAAATGAAATACAAAACCAAAAAACAAAATTCTAAGTTATTCATATTATTACAAGAATTAATTATTTCAAATTCAATTATTCTTTCTTGATGAATCAAGGAGAGTTCACAATTCTACATACTTTGGATTTTCTGTGGTTAAAATATTTTGAGTATAAACTTATGCAACTTAAATTTAACAAAATGATTTGGTTAACTAGCAATGAAAGATAATTGTTTATCATAAAATAATCTTGAAAATAATCTAAAAATATTTTGGTATTTAAGTTTTCTACCACATCTGAATTGAATCAAAAGCTTTAATAAATTACAAAAACATTTTCAAAAAGGAAAATTTTGTAAATATTTTTAAGAAATTCAATGAATTAAAAATCAAAAGTAGATTTAAATTTAAAAATATGTACTTTAATTAAAATGAAAATTTCAACATAATGATTTTCACCGCAATGGTAAATAATTTAAAATTTACAATCACCGAAAATGCAGGAGATGCTTTGATTTCATAATGCAAGAGAAGATCAAACTTGCAATTAGAAAGTTATGAAAATATTTTAAAAATGGTAAGCTCATAAATGAACTTTTAAAAACAAAAATTTGTTTTCTTTAAGAAATAAAAACTGTGAATTATTTACTAAATTAGGGTGGGATAAGGTGCATATTTAAATCCTTGGCCATCATCAAATTTGTCGAATACAACGCACTGATCAAAAGACATTTAATTGTCCCAAAATTAATAGTTTCGAAAAGTAAAGTAGCTCTCTATTTTCGTTTCAATAGATGCACAGAGTAAAAAAAAAAAATTCAATTAGACATGAATGATCATAAAATTTCAATAAAATTTCCTATTTTTGCCAAGTTCGTAGCACAATTATTACAAGTTATAGGCAAATAACCAAAGTCAAATGTAAGATCGTGTTCCTGCTTAGAGCAATTTCTTACTATTCTTACCAGTAGAGTTCAAACATCCCTGAGAGGTTAAAAATTGCATTGTATTTGGTTCTTTGTTGTGCAATTTTGTTTTCACATCATTCGGCACTCTAAATTTTAACACGAATTTTTTCATCATAGACATGATTGTTTTACATAAACGGAACAGATATGAAACATGTGGTAATTACACTATTCGAAAATCGGTTCGCAAAAGGTTAATTTATTATTAAGAAAACCATTCTCGTTGATTATCCAAATCCTTTTCCTTTATCATAAATTGCAACCAAACTCTTACTCTACGAGAGCAATACTTTAATTTCATATTCCAAATTAAAAATTTTTAACACTTTTTAAAAGTTTTCAATAAATTTATAAAAAAAAAAATTCTTAAATTTCAAAATCTTTTTGAATTCAGATTTTAATTTAAAAAACTGAAATTTTTTTTTTCTTATTTTTTAACCTCTATTTAAAACACAGCATCTCTTTCACCCTTTGTTTGAAAATTTTCTTGCATAGTGCTACAATGAAACAAAAAATGAAAACTTTAAAATCTTTGATCTTTTTGCCATTTTATTTTTTACATTTTTTCTATTTATTTTAATTTTCTCATTTTTTTGTTTTTTATTATTCAAGGAGATTTTTCAAGGAAAAATACAGAAAACTATTAATAAAAATTATTAAACAAAGGATAAATAAACATACGTTTTACTGCAATTGACTTGAATGAAGCCATCTGTAAATTAAAATTAAAAAGTTTCTTTTTCTCTACCGCCACTATACGAAAGTTATGTGCCATTTTGTTTTACACAATTTTTCTCAATACAAAATAAAACAGCAAAGTGAATTTATTTAAGAAAACTTTTGATTTTCCATTATTGTCGCTAACAAAATAAATATCGGATTTCAGTTTTTTTTTTTTAAGAAATAAAGAGTTCAAAAAATATCTAAGTGTAAAATGACTATGGGGTTGCTTTGCAAAAAATTTCCAATTTATAAACTTATACAATGTTTTTGCATTTCATGCGATGCTTCATTGTGAAACTTGCATTTCAATGTAGGATTCGGAAACAAGAGGAAGAAATTTCCTAAGAAGAACTCTGTAGGTTTTCATGCCAGGTTTTGTTATAATTTTGTTGGAGTTTAAAAGTTCAATGCGGATTAAAAACTACCTTAATTTGTGGTTTATTTAGAACGAATTTTAAATTGCTTGAACTATTGTTCTTATATAGCTGAATGGATATTAAAATTTAAATCCCAAAAGGGGACGAATTTGTATTCTACGGGGAATTATTTTGAAATGAAACACAAAATGTTGAAACTTTTTTGTATAACCAGCATATTTTCATGTGAAATAGGTGTTGTAATAGTTGCAATATACCAATCTTTGTATACATATAAATAGTATAGGAAATTTCAACTGAAAATGGCGATCGAAACCAATTAAATCTCCCTGAACAAATGCAGATTTTCTGAAAATTTTATTAAGAGGAATCTTTTAACAAATATTTACAGGTACGCCTCGAATTATTGTAGCAAATCCGTAATTACGATCTCTTGGAGTTTTTAATCCTAAATAATCTGTGTTAGGTTTACATCTGAAATTTATTTTGTTTTCGACAATAATAATTTTGCAACAATACCAGTGTGTTAATATTTAAATAGTCAATATCACACCAACACATATATTTTGTTAGAAAAAATAACCTTGTAAATTTTCGTAAGTTTTGAAAATTTTCCCTTCTCATTTGCAAATTTTAATAATATTGATCGAAATTTCAAATTTATTACACGTTGCCAAATACACTTTCCATTTTACAATTATATAGAAATACTCTTACCAGAAACAATTTTTCTTACTTTTAAACTTTCTAATATAGCAATATTTTACAAGGATATGAATATTTACTAGAAACAAATACAATAAATGATTTTCACCAGTAGCATAGTACACAAAGTTATTAACACAGTCAACATTACAACAATGTGTATTATATACAAATATACTTACGGGTGAAAAATAAGTAAACAAAGGTACAATAAATTGTTGTAAAAAACAACTGTATTAATATTTTAACAGTAAATACGGTATTGTTATATGGTATCGCTCCTTGTAAGAAAACAAGAAGATTGACAGGTAACAAAAAGTTTTGATTTTTATTGCAATATAAAAAATGATTTCAAAAGAAAAGTGGATTTAAATTTTTATTTATTGGAAAAATAAATTTAATGGGATGCATTGTACACACACACATTTTATGTACATAATACATTATTATATATATGTTGCATAAATACAAATATTTTTTATAAATATTTTTGAACATTTTGTATAATAGATAACTTACAAGGCCGAAAAAAATCCTAATAAGAAGAGTTTGCGCTGGCATCAAAATATTTCGCCTGTCAAGTTTTCGAAGGAAACTTGTTTCGTCCTGCTTAGAAAACGTAAATAATAATAAACTATTTTTACTTCTTAGAGCGATGCCTATTTGTCTATCGGTGCATCTGAAATTTTGTTGAAGTAATTTTTACGAAAACTGAAGTTTAAGTTAATTTCAAGGATGCCACGGTTTGATCAAACTGTAGACGTTAGGTGTCAGGAACTAGTGCTTTACTCCAGATCCGATTTTAGGTTTTTGATTGTTTTAAAGAACATAATTAACGTATTTCCCTGAAATTTAATATTTCAAATTTGATTATCAAATATTTCCGATATATTAGGGCTGGGAACTAAACGTTCACTAAGGGTCGATTTTAAACCATATTTAAGGAATTAATTGACCAAATCTCTTCAAATTTCATATATGACTTCTAATTAATGACGATACTAACTAGACTATTTTGCAGCGAAATCACTAAACAGAAAATATTGACCTCTATCAAGAATCGAAATTTTATTTTTTTAGGTACATAAGCTAAAAACTACATTCCAGCTTTCATATAGAATTTGAAATAAATGTTTAAAGACATTTTCATAATCTTATGCAATACTTCAACAATACGGTCGATTATGTGCTGGCCAAATCGCTGATTTTTTTTATTGTAGACTTTAAAAAAAAATTTTGAAGGCTTTATAATTCTCATTGAATTTAATATAGATTAAGCCCTATCTTTAATTTATTATCATTTTTTATGTCTGTATATTATAAATAAAAGTTAAGTTCTCAAAAATGATGGCTTAATCAAGGGAATTGAAAATATTCTATTTGCATTTGTTTATGAGTTCTTAATTTCATTTTGGGTTTAAGAAAAAAAATACATGAAAGTTCACAAATTGGAAACTCGAAGTATGTAATTATTCTTTTGTAAAATTGAGTTTCGATGCCCGACTGAACAGCATTTTGACAAAATCCTAATTTCATTCTGAACATGTCGCTTTAACATAAATAGAATTTTTTGTTGGACAGGAGATTCTGAAGAAAGTAATCATGAATGTAAATTAAGAATGTACAACAAAATCCAAAGAAAATGTCTGAGAAAAAGAAAATCATCTTAGATGTAGACTTACAATAATTTTTCATCTATTATTAGAGCGACGGCCATACATTCAATCGGTCATAAGAAAAAAATACATTATCTGTGATACGAATTTTTTTAGTGCAAATTGCTCTTCGGAGTATAAAAAACTTCACTTCAGAAGGGCACTTCAGAAGAAGGGAATGGTTGTCGTTCAGTAAAACCCATTGAAAGTAGAGCGAAAACTGAAGATGAAACAGAACCTATACCATAACAAAGCGGCTAAAGTATTAAACTCAAATAATTCGGTTTGGTATCGGCCAGTTTTGAAGATTTGTGTTGATTTGTTGAGCATGAATCACTAGGCTAATGAAAATATTTCAGTGCCTCTCAATTTATCTAAATTCCTTATGAATTTGTAATCTATGGCAAGCAAGGTCTATCGATCTATTTTTCTATCCACTAATATATTTCTGTGAAATTAAATTAAATTTAAAAATCTTTCCAGTTTTCGAAACTTAAATGACTGTGCTTATCATTTGATATTGTATCTGACTTAGATTGTTTAAATTTAATTTGAGTAAAATTAGTATGCAAGACAATAACGAAATCTGAAATTTAAAAAAAAATTTTAATTAGAATATTAATTTTTATTCTAGATTAATTACAATTTGTCTGGTAAAAATCCTAAAGATTCTGATTTTTGTTGCTTTTATTATACTTTTGGAACAAAGAAGAATTATTTTTTTCACAATTTGTTTAAGAAAAATAAGATATTTATCTAAAGAAATCAGACCTGATAAATAATGAAACAAATTGTAAAAGAAAATTAACCAAATTTTCTCTTATTATTAAAATCCAAAGCAATTAATTTTTAACTTATTTTAAATTTATTTTATTTTCCAAGAGAATTAAAATTATTTTGATAAAATGGCATTTAGAGTTTATTAACGACTTTCATTTCTCAATTTAATAGATATTTATTATAAGATTTTAGTGCAACTTCTTATAAACAAAAGAATAAGAATAAACTTAAATAAACTTAGGTGGATAAATTTAATTTTTCAATATCAAATTTAATTTAAGAGAGTTCATTCTATGTTTGTTTGTTAAATTGTCGGAAACAATTGGTTTACTGATTCTAAAAATTGTTGAGGCAAGCTCTTTAAAAGGATTGTCTTGATTGTTCAACAAGATTACTTTCTAGGAAATTATCCAGAAAATAATCCCATTTAACCTCATGGAAGGAAAAGACTTTTAAAAGTTTGTGTGACGATTACTTAAAATTAACTAGGTCTATTTGTACTAGATATACCTACATTGAACTCAATAGCAGTCACATTGAAGTTGATGTAGGGAAAAATTAATTTCCATACGCTCAGGAAATCAGTTTTTTTCCGAAGTAGCTTGCTATTCATTTACACATTTAGTTATTCGGTACAAAATATGTAATACAAGGCGGATGCACATTATGAACGTAAAGAGTATTTTTTTTTTCAATTATTCATTTATTCTCAAGTTATCTTCTTTAGAAATAAGTATATAATTTGTATTTCGGTGTCTTATATTTCTAGCACTGTAAACTTTTTTAAGCTGTTTTTCAATAAAAGCAGAAACCTAGCGGTATATTAACAAAATATTCATAAATAATCACTAGGTTATATTCGACTTAACTGTCGAATTCGACCATTATGTTAACCCTTACTTCAATTTATTATTTTCTAATCCTTAATATGTAGTTCTTTTTTCTCAAGTTCGGCTAAATTGATTTTCTTGAAAATTCATGTTTAAGTTTTATATGAGTGTATAGGATAGTTTGATCAGTTTTAAGAATACATATGTCAGGTTTCGGTAACAAGATATTTTAATTTGGAAAACCGATTTTACATTTTCGACCATTTTTAATAGAAGTTCAGTAGATTTTCTTAAAATTTTATACTCGTATATACAAACTTCATTTGAAAATACGGTAAGCCTCCTAACGTTTTTTGGGTCAAATTTACATTTTTGCTGATACGCAGACCAATTTTGTTCAAATTTAATGCTTAAACTTTTATTAATACATTAATAAACTAGTGAATTTTTCATGAATATAGGCTCGGACCAAAATAAAGGTATCACGTCTATAAGGAACTAATTAAAGAGAATTAAAAAGTAAAGTAATTAAAATTAAGAAGTAAATGATGCATTTTTCTACGGGCAACCATAAAAACATATTTGCTTTTATAAAATGTAAAATTTGTGCTTAGCACATTTTCATAATCTCATGCAACACTTCAACAACCCGTTTGCTAATGTGCAGTTCCCATCAGATTTTTTTTTCACAACCAAGTTCAAAAGCACAGGCATTAGACAATCAATATAATAAAATTAATAGAATCTTGTCAAGTAATTTTAATTTTATATTTTAAATATGACACTAAGATACCTTCGCCCTCTTCGATCTTTTTCAATATAATTGTAGAAATTGCGAAGTACCATTAATCTCGTCAAAATATCTGTACGATAGCGACGTGGTAACTATGTACCATACCAATTAATTTTCTTTTATGAGATTAAAATATTTTGTGAATACCATCATTTACATTTCTCAATTTAACAATAGCAAAATTATTTCTCTCTATTTCTATATTAAATTCTAGCTTGTCCATTATCATAAGATATTCTGGCAACTTTTAAATTATACGCCCTTTCTAAATTTTAGATAAACACATAGATTTCTTAAACTCAATACAGCTATAGTTTTACATAATATTATCGTGAATTGGCAAAACCCTCATCAATACATACTTTCAAGGATCCCTCTTCAAAATTGCTTATCAATAAGAATTTCTTATATAAGACCATTTTTATGTTTTCAAAATTTTATATTTTGATTTAAAAGTAGAATTTTTTTTGTTGTTGCTTAGATAATTGCAATCTGATTCAAAACCAAAAATGTTGAGAAGAACGTTTTTAAGTGTGTGTTTCTCAAAGTATAAGAATCCTTTTAAAAAAAAAAATAAGAAAAAAAGAAATTTTTTAATTCGTATTTAATAGTTAAAAAGTGAAAGATCAAACTTAATAGAAGCAAAAAATTAAAAACGAATAAAGAACAAAAAATAGAGAAGCTGCCATCGATTTTTAGCTTTAAAGAATCAAACGGCAAATTCAAAGATATCCTTCAATACTCACGTATATAACAATAAGTTTGTTTTAATATTCAAAAGAACTGCTCTGCTCGATAAAATTTTCATTATTCGATTTTTTAAATTCTTCTTTGTTTTCTTCTATTTTCATGGTAATTGTTACCATATTCATATAAGGTCCTTATAAATCACAAAGTTTTTTGTGTTAGTTTTTCTTTATTTTTTCTTTACTTAACTTCATTTATTTGAAATCGAATGTCTTTAGTCGTTGAAGCTGATAGCAAAACAATTTTATTTTCACTTTTTATTTTTGGATATCCTCTGTTTATTTTTTGTTTTGAATCGGTAATGTCGCAAGTAAAGGACCTTTTTTTTATTTGTTTCCGATTTTTAAAGAGGAATAAGCTGCTACTTTAAGAACATTTTTGTTACCGTTGTCATTGCTATTAAAACCGCTTCTTTTTTTTCGTTTGTTAACTGCAGTCGTAATAAATTCAAAATATGATGTGAACAGCACGTGACCGGCCGCATTATTAAAGTGTTGCGTAAAATCACTTTGAATATTTATTTAAAACTATATAAGATGTAGAAAATAGACTTTTAGTGTACTTTAGTAGAGGAGCTTCATTTTCACTGATCTAATTTTCTTAGAATTAATTATTAGAAATAGATATTTCTAATAAAAGTTCGGTTTCTAAGCCTTGAATTTTCCGGCAAATTTACTGGCTTATTATTTTCCTTAATTAGATTTTAAGTGTTAAATTTCAGGGTAATTTGTTTTTTTTTTTTGATGTGAGCAAAATCGCAAAATCGGTCAGTAATGAAGATCCAAAACTGAAGAACTGACTTATAACAGTTTATTAATTCGTCTATTCGCAAACTTAATTCAAATATAATTTTTTGTTGAAATCGGATCAACCGAAATCAAAATAAAGGGGCGGACAGACAGACTGACAGTCAGATATCTCTCCAAAAAATAATAGTTTGTTTACAGTTGCCACCGAAAACTCGACATGTGCGAATTTGGTGCCATCAAATCACTTACCTCACTGAATGCAATGCAGTCGGTAAAAAGGAAAGTGTAAATTTTTTTTTCGTATTTCCACATAGAAATCTTCTAGAAAAGATTAATAGATTTCAGTTTCATAGATCTTTAGCAGATCCTCTTTTATGACTAACAGTTTTTTTTCCCAAAAATTTAATGGTTCTCTTCTTTTTTTTAAATTAAAAAAAGGAAGGTATCGTATCATTTTTAAACCATAGAATTAATTTAGGGAAACGTTCATAATGGCTATTGTGCTCGTTAATATCCAAAGAAAGGTAAACGAAAAAAAAACGCACTATGGACATCGTATATGAACGAGGAAGCAATAATTCATCAAAACTAGTAAAAATTGCAAATCAAAGTTGCTATAAAATCTCATAGGAAAGTCTTACACGAATTCAAGTTTTTTTAAGATTCTTGTTTAGCTATTTATAAGTTATTGATTTGATAAAGTTTTGTATTTCGGAACACAATAGCTCATCAAATTAGCTTTGAAAGATCTTTTTTAAGCCTTTCAATATTTTTATTTCTATGTAGCAAAATGAAATCTTATTTCATTCCCTGTCACGTATTATTCACTTTACATTTTTATTTGAATAAAATCGACATATTTTTCTAGATTAAAGTTACTGAATGCTTTGCTTGAACAGAAAGTGCAAAAAGGTTTTGATTTAAACCATAAGATATTGATATTTTTAATTGTACAACAAAACAAGTTCGAGACTGTATTTAAATTTAAAATTAACATCAAAATTTTTGCAGGTAATCTTCTGTTTTTAACTTTAAATAACATAAACTCCAGCAACAACCAGAAAATCGATTAATTTTTAAATTCGTGACGAAAGGATTGGTTATTTTCTGCTAGATTGCTTGATCTCAAATGAAATATGATCATAATAATAACTTTATTGAATGAAAAATGAAATTAAATTAATTTTCATCACTATAGGAACCTCAAATTTCCTATGCTCAAAAAAATCTCCAAGCTCCTCTTATTAGAACTTTACTTGAACTTATTCGACATGTTTAACTTCTTATAAAACCGAAATTTTTTCTTTCTTTACTTAAACATTTTCAAATATTTGAAACATTTAGAATTATTTGAAGTAGAAAAATCCCACTGAAATTCCATACTTTCTTGCTCCTCATCATAAATCAATTAATTTTCAAACTTTATACACAACATCCAATAATAATCCGTTCTATATCTTAGGGTAGACTTGATTAAAATTACTTAACAAATGTGAAGTACCAGTAACAGTAAAAAACCAACTGCAAAAACCATAAAATATTTTTTGGGATCAATACTAAAAAATAAAAAAAAAATTCCCCATTTTTTGTATTATACATGGGAAAGGACATTAAAATGACAAAATACATAAAAAATAAATAAAAAAAAAACCGTTAGAGAACAACCTTTTTTTCTAGCTACAAAATAGAAAAAACCTAGAAGAAAAATTTTTTTTGTAAATCAGAACAAAATTGTGTCAAAAAACAGTAAATAGAAGATTTAATATACAATTCAAGCGAAAATAAAAAGATATTAAAAGTAACGAAACGTACAGAATTAAAACAAAAACCCAAATATTGAAAAAGAATATAAATTCACTTAGGATCCTGTCGCAAGTCCTTAACCAAAACAACAACTGTGTATAAAAGCAAAAAAATTGTATTCGTTTCTTTTACCTCTCTCTTTCTCTCGTTCACTCCCGCGCTTATTAAGTCATTCAACAAATAATTTTCAATGACCATTTTTTAACTGCTTTATATTATTTTACATACTTAAATATGTAGGTAAGTATGTACTAGAAAAATAGACACAATTTTACTAGAAAAATAGACAAATATTTCAAAATAATCAATATGTACGTATGTATGTATGTACTCAATATTTTTTTTTATAAATGTAAAAATTTAGTTATTTTCTATTCCGCTTTGTTACTAGTGATTATCATTGGTTTTTTTTTTTAAAGCAACTGTAGAATCACAGCAGTAATCTATAAAATTGTTAAAAAATATTGCAAAAAAAAAAGACAAAAATAGAAAGAAAATTGCCAAAAATGTACGATATTTTAACAATAAAAATCAACACTTAATGGAAATAAATCATAGGGGAAAATAAATAAAACACATAAGAATAACTGCACCAATATTTGGCACTATCCCTAATTGACATATTAAACCTGTTTAAATAGAAACATTTTTAGACTTTAAACGCATTATTTTGTATTTCACACATTCTTATTCATTAGGTGATTCATTGACTGATTATGGTATGAAGGGCTCAAAAACCTAACATTACAAGTCACCAAAATGTTATTTTAAATATGTATATAAATTGAAAACCAAAAAATAACCACAGCAGAACAATATAAAAAACCCTAAGTTGACGAGCATTAAGCTTTTTTTTGCATCAATATTAGAACAACTATAAAAGTATACGAACTTAACAATTTTTTTCAACCAAAGATCTTAAAAGTTAATATGGTGCAAAAATTGTTTTTTGCACCATATTAACTTTTAAGTGAAATAATTCGTGGTGTGTTTTACGTAATGTTTGAATGTTTTCATTTCGATGTACTCTTACTATTAGCACTGTAGTTTGGATAATCCGTGGGCAAATTATTTTTAGAACTGAAACACTCTAGCGTTCAAATTTAAATGAATTGAATACTTAAGTTAATGGAATTAATCAAATTTATGATTTTATCAAGATATTGTTTTTACCATTGGCCAAATTCCTATAGTCCCAAAACCTATTCTAATTTCAGTTTTTATTCTATTTTTTATTCTAGTCTTCTAGTTATCCGAAATTATTCACAATAAAATATTTCAAAACTTATTAAGGATACGAAGAAAATCACATGAACCTGAGAACATTACCAAAAAACTCCCGAAAAAATACTAAAGAGCAAATTAAGCAAAGCAATAATCGGTATATGCAAATACTTCTTTGAAAAGGCATAATGCGGTACCATCACCCTATGATTTTTTTTTAAAATGTAAATTTAAAATAATAAAATTTCAAAATGAACGCCCCAACAAGACATAAATTAGATGAAAACAATAAGTAAAAATAAATGAAAATATAAAAACAAAATATAAAATTAGAAAGCAAAATACACAACACTAGTGAAAATTTAGTCAAGAACCATTCGAATTTTAGCGAAACGCTTGACTTCATTTACATATACACAAACCCTAGACGCCTACCATTACCATTACAAGTTTTTCTTTTTTGTTTACGTCTGTAAATCTTTTCTCTATTACAGTTATTCCTTTTGATTGATTTCAATCAAAAATTTAAATTAACGTCATGGATTTTTCTGTCTTTAGTAGGATTTAAGGAATTGCTACAAAATTTATAGTAAACATGAAAAAAGAAATTTTTTTCTAAAAACAAGATAAGATTTTTTTTTTATTTTTTTTTGTTTTAAATTCTTAAATTTCTTATATAAGACCAAAAAGGACTTTTCACTTTCGGAGTTTCTCTTTTCTGTTTTTTTTTTTTCCTTTTTTTTATCAAATTTAAAATTGAAACATAACTTTTTAGATTGCAAATTAAAGAACCGTTTGATAAAAATTAGAAGCGTGCTGGTGATTTAAAAAGTTTTATTTGCATTTAGAATTTGTTATTGGACCATAGAAAATCAGAGAGTAGGCACTTCAAAAAAAATAAAAAAAAATGTCAATATTGTGAACAAAATTTTAAGCGAAAAAAAGAAAATGAAAATAATGAGCGAAAAATTGACAAAATTATTAAAATAAGATTGAAAATTAATGAGTAGAAAATCAGGTCATTAGAAAGTTTTTCGAAAAATAAAAATAAAAAATTTTTTTTTTATTAAATTTTGTATGAATTTTTAATAAAAAAAAAAATTCAAAGAATTTCACCAATGTGAAAATTATGAGAAAAATGATTTAATTATTTTTTAATATATTTATTATTCATAAATTTTTTAATATTTGGAAAATTCAGTGAAAAAATATTTTAAAATCTAGGAATTCTAGGAATGACATTGTTGTTTGTAAAATTAAAAATTTATAAAATAAATTAAAATTTATGATTTAGTAAAATTTGTAGAGAAAGACATAATTCGGAGCTTCAAATTCTCTAAAATTTTGTGAGTAAAATTGGAATTTAGCTTAGGCATCAAAATAAAAATTCACATGTATACTGTGCATAATATGACTGTATGCATATAAATTTATACTAAGTATATTCATGGTGTGTCCATCAATTAAGAAATTTATGAATTTTATAATTATTTTACGATTTTATGGAAAAACTTTCTGTTTAATGTTTAGTAAACTTTTCATGTAAAAAAAAAATATAAAATTAAGATGTAGTTTGAGAAAACGAACTTTATAAACTGAAAACTGAAGTTTAAGTGTGAGAAATGTCAAATGTGATATATTAGTAAATGTGTCCATTAACACAAAATTATTAACAAGCAAGTAAAATTACTAAATCAAAAACTACTTAAAACTAGCTTCACTTCGAATTTTGATATCAAGTCTCAAGCTCATATCAATTTTGATAGTTCTAAAGTTTTCAAATAAAATTTGTAAGTTTATTAGAAATCCGAGCCCTAAAGTTAGGTTCGGGCAACGATTCAAATGCAATAATAAAAAAATATTACAAAATGATTTCTAAAACAGAAATCTTCTTTAAATCGTAATAAAATTGTAAAGATATAGCTATACCTTATTATCACTATGGTGTCAAGAAAAAGGGTTTTTAGATTGCAATGAATGTTTTTCTTTTCGTCAAAGGGAACGAAAATGGGCCACAAAAGTTCACAAATGTTTTCTACAATTCAATTTTTAAAAAATGTATGTAAATTTGATTAAACAAGCAACTTATCCCAAATTCTAGATTCTAAAATTCACATTTTTTTAATAATTCGAATTTCAACTTGTACCTCTTATACGTATAGTACTTAAAATAATTATTGCAAGAATATTTAAAATTGCTAATTAAATTTCCTATAATTTGTTAAAGCATGGTTACTAATCAAAACATCGACATATATTTTTTTTTATTAGCAGTTCCACAGTTTATCCATAATTCACATTAGAACAATATAGGGTATATAATTATTGTACTTCCCACTTCAAATGACAACTTTCAAAATCAAAAATAAACTGTTCAACAGACTGTCTACCAATAATACTAATGCAGTATTTTCAATTCCTGAATTATCATAAAACAAATGAAAATTTTTAACAAATAAATTCTATATTCTATTTTAATATTGCACACTATTAATGTTTTCACGGTTATTAAAATTTAAAAAATTTACTTTTTAAATACGGAAGAGAAATTTTATTATTAGCTAGGTACAAAAAAAAAACAGATTATACACACAATATAATTGAATTGATTGAAATTTTTGCAATAATGTTAAGAAATAAAATCAATAAAAATTTTATTTTTAGCTCTTTTTTGTGTGGACATAACAAAAGGCTTATGTGACCAGCACATAACCGACTGCAAAGTTTATTTTCTGATTTTAATTGCACAAAATTATGGAAATACATTTTGTACATTTATTTTAAATTTTACGAAAACTAATAAAATAGAAATTTCGGCTCTTTGTTTTTATTAGATTCAATTTATTGCCATCCGATTTCAAATATTAATCAAAATTTAAAAAAATTAAATGCTGTCAATTATTTCCTTTAGAGAAATTTGAGTAAGTGCGCGCTTCATGTCAGTATTCTAGGCCCCATTTTATACCTTCTTTATATAAACGATTTTCCCGAATTGGAAAATGTAACTGTTGTTAAATTTACCGACGATACCGTAATAAACTCACCACAATTAAATTTGAGTGATGCTAGAATAAAGCAAAATACCTAAGAAGTACTTTGGATGTCAAGCTCAAATGGAAAGACAAGAAAAAATAAAATTAGAACACAAAATAGAGAATACTAGGTCGTTAATCTAAATTGAGGGTTCAGGGTTGTAGGTATAATGATGACACACAAAAAAGGATTGATATAAGGTATACAAGGTTTTCCCTCGATGATTTGTGACACCGGTATTCAAAAAAAAAAAAACGAAACAAAAAAAACATTTGCTGACCCTTTGGTTTCTATGGCTCGATATTCTCGAAAAGCGTTTAAATTTCACATATAAATTTTCATCAAAATAAATTCAGCCGCCATAGGAATGCATAGATAGACAAACCGACTAACAGATAGGAACACATAGATAAACCTTTCGTTTAATTTATTTCCTTCTACACGTATATCAAGAAAACATTCACTTCTGTTCAAAATCCAATGTAACTCGAAATTTGATGACATCACGATACCTCCCTTATTGCATATAGTGCGGTCGAAGAAATAAAAAATAAAAATTACAAAAAAAAAAGAATTGTTATTTGTTTGATTTTTTTTTTTTAATAAAAATTGCCACCAATTTCAATAGATAATTTCAAATATTTATTTTAAGACTGCAATGCACCAGGAACAGGAAAAAAAATTTCAATCCGATTGAAATTAAAAAGGACTCTGTTGTTTTTTTTTTTTTCTTCCCATCAATAAATAAAGTATCGAAATAAAATGTCCTTGTGATGATTGTCAGGAGACATAGAAGAGTAAAAAAAATCAAATAAGAAGAATAAAGTGTAAAATTTCATTCCTTTTCCTGATTTTTACATACAAGCGAACCCATACAATTTTGTAATGTTCCTTTATTCTATATACTAGCTCACCATTTAATCAATAAAATAAAAAATTTTTCAGGATCTGTTCTAAAAACAAGAAAAATAAATGTGAAATTTTCCAAATTTTTCAATAACGGACGATTGAATATTTTCTTTTTTATTTGGTTTTTTGTTTTTTTGGTCATATGATGAAGGCTGGCCTTAGATAAGAATAGTATAAAAAGTATAAGTGTAAAAATGAATGTGTTTGTATAAGAAGTGCAAGTATTTTATCTTTTTTCAATTGTCTTGTGAATAATTTGGTATTTTTCTGAAATTCGTTTTTTTTTTTTTCTTTATTAAAACTATAATATTGAATATAAATTGACAATTTCAAATACAAATCGACGACACTCTCATATTAAATGGAACTTGTGAAATAACACAAGTGCAAACAATTGAACTGTAAAATAGAAGATATTTTTTTTTGTAGCCGCACCACACATACCTTATTTATATACATACATACTTGGAGTTATAGCGACATAATAAAAATCACTGTAAAATTTGATATTGGGAATTTTTTAATAAAACGAAAAAAATATTCAATAAATTTTTTATATACTCATACGATATATTTTTGGAAAATGACAAAGTACTCTGCTAGGATTTGTGGTATTTTATAGAGAAGAAAGACACCATTTTTTTTAAAATTCAGACAAATCGATATTTTCAAGGATAGAAAATCAAAAATTAAAAAATAGTTCAAATATGGTAGTAGGGTATTTTAGAAAGAAAACATATTTGGGTACCATACTTATAGAATATTCCTCAAATAATGCTTATAGCTTTGAGACAATGAAAAGGTAAACTTAAAAACTGAAATGATTCTTATAACAAAATTTGAAAAAAAATTTGCAGCCCAATTTTTTCAATTATTTACAAAGTTTTCCTGATCTTTGATTAATTAAATTTTGCAAGAAGAAAGTTTTTAGTGCTCTGCCCGTTTTTGTACCAGTTATTCGTTCTCGAAACATAAAAAACGCAATTATAGCGTGAAATATTATAAATATTGGTAATATTATTTTAATTTTCAATATAAATTCTCATTTTAAGGAATTCCACATAGATTTCGTTACAATAACATTTTATTGTTGTTTTATTTCTCTTCCGAATCATTTAATTGTCGGATAATAATGTTGTTTAAATGTATAGGTAAAACTTAATGACTGAAGCAATTCATCTTCATAAAAACTCCAGTTTCTCTTTTCTGCAGCAAATTAGATCCAAGTAATATTATGCATTTAGAAGTAATATTCTGGTTATGTGTTATCCTAAAGTTCACCTTAATCCTGAAGTCTTAGTGGAAAGGTTTTACCATTCTATGAAAAGATTTTTATTCCCTGTCGGCTTCAATAAGACTACATATTAAATTCACCTTACGCAACGATAGAAAAATATTAACATAAATTCGCTTGACAAATTTTTTGTTAAAATATTTAAACTTTTTACTCCAAAAATCACAACTTTTTTCTTAAAATTATAGCATTTTAAAGACGAATAGTATGGAAAAATTTAATTATTTTTTTTTTATTTACTCCTTATGCCTACTATAAGCACGAAACATCAATATTATTACGTCTACAAAAATTATACATAGTTGATTTTCGAACTCCAAGCTATAATCAAACTTCACAACAATAAGAACGTGTCTCGAACAAGTCATACACCAACTCTACAGAGGAAATATAAGTTCTTATGTGCTATCATCAAGTAAACATAGATTACAAATTTAAAATTTTTAAGAAAAACTTACCAAATTTAAATTCATTGTTTGACTATTAAATAAAGTAAAAGCAGTATCCAAATATATCCAGAAAAAGAAGTGTCAACGAGTTCCAAAACATGAAGCTAAAATTCTTAAAAGTTGGCGTGGTTGCCAAACTAAATAAATATGGCAAATTTAATTTGGTCATAATAATATAGCGTTTACTGCGCCAGTTATTTTTCAACTTAAGCAATTATTCAAATTGCTATAATACTTAAATTGCACACACTGAAATATATATGTATACAAGCAAATTCATAACAAAATTTTCACCAACACTTCTTTTGATATCCTAATATTGTTATGGTCATCCTGTAAAAGTTGTTCACTAAGAGAAAAAAGATAAATCTGTTTACAAGAATAATGAAAAATTCCCAAAACGCTTAATATTTATGTGTATATAAAATGTGTAATATAGAATTTTCTCATACATATTTACCTACCTAAGACAATCTATATACAATAATATATACATATATTTAGCATTTCCTATGAATGTTAAATTATTTCAAAAGTAAAATATTCACAAGAGATTCATTCTGATGTGTTTTTCATGTACGAAAAAAACAACAACAACAAGGATAACAAAAAAAGTAAAACAAAATAACAAGAGAGAAAAGTTTTTCTCTCTTATTAAATGAAATTTCCGTCATTTTCTAACTAAGTGTTGCTTTTAGGAAATTATCCTGATTTTGTTATGTCCTTATAAATACACTCGTATATATCTATACGAAATACTTATACAAATAATTTAATAATTTTATTTTTTGTTTTGGATTTTTTTTTTATTTTTGGTGTTTAGTTTCAACACCAAAGAAGCGATCATATTAGGGAATAATAATAAAATAAATATATAAGAAAAAAAAAATTTGTTAAATTTAAAATACATTTTTATCATATTAAATTTGGTATAAAAATTATTATATATAGAAGAATCATTTGGGGAAATCGTAAGGCATAATCGGTAGTATATATGTAAATGTATATTTTTAAACAAAAATTATTAAAATTTTTGAGAAAAATTTAAGAGACGCATTATTGGAATTAAGGTCAAAGTATTGTAAGCATTGCAAATGAAATTTAAAATAGAAGATGGTTCTGGTTGTAAATTTAAAATATTTAATTTCAATTGAAAGCGCAACATTTTACATTAACATTCAATTTACTTGAATGTGATTTGATAATTATTATTGAATATGATGCTGCTAGCACACACTGCTTTCAATAAGGTAATGACTATTTCTTAAAATAAATAAATATTAAAATAAATATGAAATTAATTTCAGCAAAGTGGAATATATGAAATAACTGTAAGAAAATTAATACTTGCAAAAAAATTGAAAAATTAATTTAACCACACTAATTTCATTTATGATAGAAAGTCACTTAAATTCTTATTAAAAATTGAACACAATTATAACCCTAAAGAGTGTGTATAAATAGTCTCTTAACCTATTAGGCGATTAGTTTTTCTTAGACAGCTCGATTTACTGTGCTGAATTGATTTCAAGCGAAGACGCGTAACAATGTAAAAGTGAACTCTCACATATTTAAGTAAATTATTGGAATATTAAGCGATGGTGACTTGTTAGCAAGATTTGAAGTTACCAAGCGCTGGGGAATTTTTAACTACTTTATACTACCTCATAGCTTTAATTTCCGAATATTTAAAAGTTATACTATGTTTTGTTAAATTTTATTTATCTTTTTTGAAATCGTAAATTCAAAGAGGAGGCATTTCTTCCGTTTCTCGAAGGCTGGTTATGATGTTAATTTTATCCATTAAAATTATTATGAGTAATGTGGCTGTTACGCTATTGATAGAAACATGAATAAACCCAGAATTTTTATGTTGTATCACATGGATGATTATTTTTAAGTTAGTCTTTCAGGCAGAAGGCGTTGCAATGGAAGAAGTTATACGCTGCCTGTTGGTCAACATGATATCCTACAGAAGAATCAGTATCATCACTGACAGACAGGCAGCAATAAGGCTGATGGAATCAGAAACATCTACTTCTAGAACGGCCCGAGACTTCAAGTCGCCTCTCAACGAGTTGGCGAATCAGTTCGCAATTAACATAATTTGGATTCCGAGACACAGCGGAATCCAAGGAAACTGGAGGGCAGATGAGCTCGCGAGACAGGGAACGACTCTTGGGGTTCTACCTGAAAACGAGGACCTTGAGATAACTCTGAGCACGTACAGGCTGCTGCTACGCAAGGCGGAAGTTGAGCAAACCAATCAAAGATGGTCAAGCAAGGCTGGATATGCGTTGCACTAAAGATCTGATGTCTGTGAGAGACATTGGAGCTGTGATAGGGCCATAACAGATCATTGTCTTATTGGCGAACACACTAGAAGGATGTGCCGCTCTGTGAATGATCTCTGCAGGATCTGTTGTAACGGGGAGGAGCAGGAGACGGTGGCGCATCTCCTTTGCTCGTGTCCAGCTTTAGCAAAAAGAAGGCAGGGAATTTTCTTTTTACGGACTACGGATCTGGAGAGCGTAAATACTTGTGGCCTTAGCCGATTTCTTGAATCCGGCTTTAATGCAAGTTTTCTCTTGTATTTTATGCTTTTCCTCCTTTTAACGTATTTTATTCTTCGAAATACTATTGTAGAATTTTTAATATATGTACATATGTAAATCTGTTTAGGTATGTGCTTTTCAAATTCTGTAATAAAAATGATTTTGTGATTAAATTAAATGACCGCTATTCTAGCAACTTTAAGACGTCTTCAAGATGGCAGGTATTGTAAAAAAAAAAAAAAAAAAAAAATGACAAGGAAAGCTAACAACATCAATAAGATTCAAGGGACGTTAATATAAGAGTATTCAATAAGATTTCTTAAGATAAGTGAGGTGTTAGCCTTCATAGACCGAAAACAATTACACAAATAATGCTCTTAATTCCAACATCCTTTTAAAAACAAAAACACAGTACCAAATTTCACGTGTCTTTCAACTATTGTTCCAGAATATAAAAACTATGTTTTGAATAATACTCACAATAATATTGCTTTACACAAAAAAAAAGGAAAATGTCCTTAAAATGTCAAAAGAATTCATCATATTCTTCAAAATCATACGCATTCAATTATATTAAGAATCCCGATTATCTTAAGTGCTATTTTTTTTGAATTTCCAAACACAATACTCATGAAAGCATATATAGTATATGAACACAAATATGATGTCAGATTTTTACTTCAACAGTAGTACACACTCACATTTTTGAAACTATGAAACGTAAATATTTTGTACCACAAGTCTTATTTTTCTTAAAATTGTTCCATTTAATTTTCTATTTTTTGTTTCTATTTTTTGTGTGGAACTAAAAGAAAGAGGAAAACAACTATTTTTCTTTCAAACACACAAAACTAAGCCACAAAAGAAAAAATGTGTGTCAATCTTTTTTAAAGACACACAAAAAAACTTGAATTGGTGAACAAATAAAACAAACAATGAAATGAAAACAATTTTCGAACAATATAATTCTTTTCAGAAGGATAGTTTCTCTCTCTCTCTCTCTCTCTATGTAGATGCCGATATACAGCTGTTACAATTGAATGTGCATATCCTGTGTGTAAAAACGGTATTTTTTCTGCAAATATGTGTTTTTTAACAATGGTGAATATTAAAGAGTATAGAATAACTTAAATAACAATAGTTTTTGGTAATGATAATGATAAAATTGAAAGATAAGAGAAATTTTCCCTAATGCAATGCTATATTTGAAGGATTTTTCTCCCTCAATTCCATATACGTATATAAAAAATAATAAAAATATTATAATATTAAAATAAGTAGAAAAATACAATCTGACTTTCTCGAATCTATAAGATATAAAACTTGTATTAAAACAATTATAAAATAATCTGTTAATGAATTGCAAAAAGACTGTTTTCATATTTATGCAGTGAAGATTTTTGATTGAATAACAATAAAACACTAAAAATAAATATCTTTCTATTCAATTGAAATTTTTTGTCATTTAAATTAGACTGCAACCCAAACACTTTTACAAAATATTATTTGTGTTCAAAAACTTTCCAAACACACTAGATCAATCTATTTAGCTCATTGATTAAAACGGTGATTAAAAAAGTAAAATTATGCACCCCTTTGATTAAAAATAAAAACTTTTTTGCTGCATTACTAACTGCATAAAATGAAAACAATTTTATTTTGCATTATGTTGCTTCTAAAATTGTAAAAAATTTAAATTTTTATATAATTTGAATTTTGTGCCTGCATTCACTTCAAATCAAAAGATTAAATGCAGGTTTTAAAAAGTTTTTAGCAAAAAAAACACTGCAGTTTGAATGAAGCTTTCAAAATTTCTTTTGTTAGTATTTGTTAAATCATTAACGACTTGTCACGACCAATTTTATGGCTATAAATTTAATTTAGTTTGTTTATCAATAAGCAATTTTCAGCTTCAGGAATACAGTCACTCTTAAACTAAAAATTTTGATAAAACAGCCTATAATATTTTTATACAATGAAATAAGACACCATAGTACAAACGTTGGAAAATACAATTCATACAGTAAGTTGACAAAGTTTCATTCATACATAATACAGCATGTATGATTAAAATATTTCTCAGATAAAATTTCGTTTACCGATTACATTACTTTTAATCTTATATTATCAATTACATATTACAATAAAATATAAATTGAAATATAACATAACTTTGAAATTTCAGTTGATAAAAGCTGTAATTTTCTAATTTTGAAATAAGCAAGTTGAGAAATAAACAAATTGAGAAATATTCCCACACTTTCGAACTTATTTGTTCGACTCTCCTCGCTCAACTCAATTATGTCTCCGATATGTTGTAAAATTTATTTCTGAAAAATTATTTTTCGCCATAAATTTCCTTACCGATTGAAGACAAATTCATGATTTTTCAGTTTTAAACAACTCTAAGATTTTTCAGTACGATTTTTAAACAAAATGTTATTTAAACTTTATTCCGATTGAATAAATATGGGCATGTTAAATTTGTGGTGTATAATGTTATTAAATTTGACTTGTCAAAGAATTACATTGCTGTAATTCAGTGCTTAAGAATGCACTGAAAGTAAAAAATTTAAAAAAAAAGGCGATGATTTCTACTAATCCATACATACATACATACTCTACAAAACATAATTGTTTAATTCTGAAATTTCTAGAATATAATGCTTCAAATTATGAGACTGATATCATTGAATGTTATCAATAACCTAAAGGTGTTAAGACCTTTCAAACAAACATTTAAATAATTTTATTGCACCATATTCGATAAAATATATTAGTTTGAAAATCAACACTATTTTATATAACGATAAGCATTTTTGGCTCAAGATTTGTGTCTGAAATTTATAAAATAAAAGAAGAAGTCATTGAATTTCATTTTAGTATTAAATTCTAGTTCTAAAAACGCAATTTAACTAAGTATGACAACATATTTCGTAATAATAAAATTTTGATATACTTATTCGGATTTTTTATGTATGCATGTTATTACATAACAAAAAGGATACTCGTAATATTACTTTTATATTTTTAGCACTTTTCCAAAAAAATTTTGAAAAAAAGTGCTTATTAGTTTCACTCTGTCCGTCCGTCCGTCCGTCCGTCCGTCCGACCGTCCGTCCGTCCGTCCGTCCGTCCGTCCGTCCGTCCGTCCGTCCGTCCGTCCGTCCGTCCGTCTGTCCGTGTGTCTGTTTACAAAACTTCTACACCCTTGAAGATAGAAAGCTGAAATTTTGTACGTTCATAGATTTTTACTAGAAACTAATTTTCGTAGAACAAAATTTTTATCTATCTCCCCCCCTTTAGAAGTTATACCCCCCCGAAACCCTAAAAATGCCATTCTTTAACTATTTAGTGCAATGAAACCATAAGGATTTTTCAAATTTTGCAAACGCAGAATGGCAGCGGCTTGCTTCCCCTAGCGGGTTATACTAAAGGTTAACTTTAGAAAAACAAAATGGCCGCTCAAATATACCGTTATCTAAAGTCCGTTTTTTCCAAATTTTTGATGTCGTTTATTTTCTAGACCCCAGCATGTAGAAGCTTGAAATTTTATGGGCTTTTAGACATTAACAAATAGTTCATTTCGTTAGAAGAAAATTTTTTTCTAGCTCCTTCTCCTCTCAAGTTATTGCCTCTTGAAATTTGTAAAATTTGAATTTTTGACACCTTATATTTCCTATCTTTATATCATCCTAAATATATTATCATCCTAAATATATGCAATCCTAGAAAGAGTTTTGTATATGAATGAAAATAATTTTTAGAATGTGTGATAGGTATACATAGACTGTATTTAAAAGCAGAATTTTCACTTGCTGAAGGGAAAAGTGCTACAATACAAACCATTGGTTTGACCCAACTTTATTTCTCCTATATTTACATGTAAAGTATATAAAGACGTCTTATATATAATTTATATTTATGCATGACTTGCATTTTCTATTCAAACTCATTTTTAAGAAAACGAAATAAGAGTTTTTAACTTTTTAAATTGAATATAATAAAAAATTATTATCAAAAATTACGCGCGTACAAATGAATAAAAAGAAATTGAAATGACAGCAATCTTCTGGCTTTATTTACATAAACATTTTAACACAAATCGTATTGCGTTTATACACACACAAACAAATGTTGTGTAGAATAGTGAGCATTTGATTTATAATAATAATGCAAAGAAAGCATATTTAATCAATTACTTTTCATTATTGTAAATACACGCTGTTGCAATTGAATGTGAAAATTGAAATTTGAATAAGATATTATGGAACGTACTTGACATTATTGTTATTATTTTTTATTTTCATTAAATTTATTATTAAATAAATTTTCAATAATTTAATTTAAATAAAGATTATTATACTCGTATTTTTCAATTTAAAGAAATATTATAATGACGGCATTTAAAGCAGATGACTCCAAAATAAGTGTCGTAGTTATTTTTAAAGAATATCGTAGCTAATTAGTAATTCAAAGAAAATACGTATATAAAAAAAATTTCCCATGAAATCTCTGGTTTTTCAAAAACTTTTTGCGTCACAATGAAAAATATCAAATATAAAAAAATAAATCAAATAAATCTAAGCTATTACATCATGTAATTATAATTATTGTACAAAGAAACGCTGAGAGCAAATCTGATAATTTCTTCACATAGGTAGTGTAGCACAGTAGGTAGAGCGATTATTTTAGCACAGTTAGTAGAGCGATTTAGTTTTTTACATGAATCTTGGGTATTAACTTAAGCAATTTAGACTAGTAACAAAAAAAATTTGCTTCATTCTCATACAACCTTTATATTTTAATACAGTGCAGACTAAAAAATGTTTAAATTTTTTAAGCTAAAAAGAAATAGATACAAGAGCGAAAGAAACACACAGACCTTAAATAACTCGTACGTTAAATAGAATATAATGACTTTGAGGTGCTTACGCATTCACCGACATTTACTACTGCCATTTCGAAAGTTAACTGTTTTGAAAGTTTAGCAACTGAATGAAATTGAATTTTTAACGAATAAAGTAATTAAAAATAAAGAAGACACTAGAAATGAGAGGATTATAAGTTATTTATACTATTATATAGGATTATATTATGTTATTTTTTATAAGATTATATTATTTCTTATAAGACTGCAGGTCATTATCAGGTTAAAATAAGATAATAAACGTACAAGAGAAACAAGTTAAAAAAAATTTCCGACTGATCTATAACCTTAAGCCAGACAATATATTAAATGATTATGAAAACTAATATTTGAAATATTTTAAATAAGCTTTAGGGACGCAGCCACTCGATCTGCCAGAGCTAATTAAATTCACGTTTTCAAAATCTAAAATTATAGTAGTAGTCGCCCCTGATTGGGAGGAAAGATTTCCGGAAATTTTTTAGACTTTAGAAAAAGACGAAAAAAAAATTCCAGAGGAACGTAAGGATTCATATTTTACGCTGAACAAGAATATACATATGTACATATTCCTAGTGGAGGTGACTTCTTCAAATGGTTATAAGCTCCATACCAAAATTAATATATCCTTTACCAAAGTGTTAGTGCCACATTTTTACAATTTATTTCGTAAAAACGAGATTAAAAGACCTACCTCTATAATTATAAAATTTTCCAACTATTACACAAAATTCTACTAAGAAAATATTCTTCTCTAACACCGAATTTATTAAATTTATGTTTCTTCATTTATTCGAAAGATGTGAGCCAAAACATTTTAAATATAAAATTTTACATTTGAAAAACGAACACATAGCCAACTTACACAAAATGTGTAATATATGAAATTGTAAAACCAAGAGAAGAATAAATACGTCCATTTACTAATATAATGTACTAAAAAAGTATTTAGTAATAACAATACATACACTTTCACATATAAGTAATATTTGAACAACTTCATAAAATTAAAAAAATTTAGCTAACGTGTGGAATCTGGCGACCCTCTGTGGTAAATTTGCGTCAAGTAAATCTAAAATATTAAGAATGTTACGCGGAGTCTAAGAATGTATGTATGTATGTAGCTGTATAAAATGCGAATTTTTATACAAAAATTAAAAAAATAAAATAAAATTATTAAAAAATCAAATATGGTACAGACACACAAACGCAGATTAATATTTTTGCGTTCATTTTATGAAAAACCAAGCGACAAGTCAACCTGAAATGAAAGCAAAAATGAATTTAGTAAAAGTAATTTTAAATAAAATAAAAACAAAAATAAGACATTTTTTTAATATTTATATAAAGCTCTTCCTTTTTTGCTTTAGGGTTCCTTTAAGAAAATTTCATAATTTTTTTTCTACTTCTTGTTTCATTGTGCCGCAACCCGCAAATACGATTTATAAAAATGGAAAAAGAAAGTTTTATGCATACAAATGCGCAAATATTTCATGTATATAAATAAGGTCGCCTGCAGCAAACCAAATCAAAATAAAAATAATAGGAAGAAAAGCTAAATTGAAAAAGTCTCGATTTTCTTTCTTCGTACATACTTCCTTATATTATTTTTTTTTTGAGAAATCGAGAAAAGTCAAAATTTTCATTTCTGGTAGGTGTTCAAAATATGAATTTTATATTATTATACGTGGAGGAGAATGAGAGTTTCCTTCTTCATTCCTATTTATATTTCAAACACCCAAAATAGAATTCAAAATTGCTCACTTTTTCGTGTTTTCATTCAAAATGTGAAGCAGGAGTAAACTGAACCTGATTTGACCTTTCAACCTGGAATGACTCAACCTCTAACAGAGTCTCCAAGCATTCGATATGCAATTAATATTATATTTTGCATTTTCCAATTAGTTTCTAAAGTCATGCGTTTTTAAATTTCAACAAATCTTTGGTTGATTCCAGTTATACGCCATGCAAATATACTGGCTCGAAACTTATTTCTTGAAATGCCTCACCTAAAATGTAATTCAGTCAAATATGCAAAATTACAATTTTCTGTGGTTTTCTTCAACTTTGAAATCAAAAATCTTCCACCTTACATATCTTATAGTTTTACCCTAAAACTGATTCGCGTTCAATTTATTTTCCTATTAAAGAAAAATCGTGTTCTTATTTTTACATTGCAATCATAATATTTTCAATCTCGTTTGTAAAAACTTTTCTTTTTAAGGAAATTGAGAAAAATGCTGTTTTGAAGAAATTTTCTTTTTGAATATTACTTTGTACAGAGACCAAAAACGAGAAAAGCAGCTAAGAAAATAAAATGAAAAACTTGAGAAAATGCAATTTGAGGAATTTTCTCGCATTTGCCAAATAAAATTGCAAAAAAAAAATTTTATTTAAGTAAGGCACATAAAGCCTCCTTTCAACCTTATTTTCTTTGCAGTAAAAATTATCATAGCATTTGCACCAAACTTTATTTAATAATATTTTTGGCAACATAACCAACATTCTTATTTGACTACCCAAAATAATAATAATGTTAATTTCACTTTTAATATTCCAAAAATTTAATATTCTTTCTTTAATGATAATTTTATTAAATTTAATTAAATTAAGAATAGTTTTTAAAGTATTTAAAAATTGCTAATATTTAAAATTAAAAAGTTTTAAGTTTAAGATGATTGTGATCTCCTGAGAAAATGTGAACGGCCTGTAGTAAGGGAAAAACATTCGAGAATAAACATTTGGGCAATCTTTAAAAATTATACATCTTTTGGACCAATGTAGATGTTAAAATCGGTCGAATATCAACTGACTCTCTTGATTCTTAATCCTGTTTCAAGGATATTGCAAAAAAGTTTTTTTTATCGCCAAGCGTCATAAAATGATTTCCACGAAAATTCTTTTCTAATTCGCTTTTTTGGATGTGAAAGAATTGAAAAATTTTGTTGGCATACCGGCTTCTATGAGCTAAATTTTTTCGAGATCGTAAGAAGTTGATTAACATTTCTTTTTAATGTTTTCGGAACCGGTACAGTCTTAGATTTAACAAAAATCCATAAAAATTGGCTACTTGTCAAGGATCTATTTTACTTAATTCTGATTTGAAGAATAAATCAATATATTTTTCAAGAGATCGAAAATGCAAATTTTCAAACAATAATTGCTACATTTAGGGTAGAATCCTTTTAAATAATATTCGCCCAATTTTGAAATTAAAACTGATTTAGTACATTAACATTTTTACACTATAGCCAGATAAATTAGAGTTGATTTAAGAGCACATATTTCTTAGTAATAATATATTAACATTATTTGAGAAATAGACAGTCATGGTCACTCATTGTCTATACTCACCTCAGATCTTTGGTTGAAATGGGGCAACAATCCTAAATTTCATTTTCATGCGAAAATTTTAAAAATTAGACAGCATCATTTAAAATTCACATCGTTTTACGATTTTTAAACCTACACTGTCTAAGACTTAAGCGTAAATATATAAATTAATAATGAATGATATTGTTCTTTAAGAATCATAAAAGTCTACTGTGTTAATTTTAATTTTAGTAACTCAACTTATTTTACCTAATTTTTTCTTCAATTCCTTTCTTTACCCAAAGATAAAAAAAACTCCAAAAAAACCAAGAAAAAATTATTAATTTTAATGCTTATATTTTTGAAAAGCTATTCCCAATATTTTGCAATTATTTTGCTTGTGTAAAACAATTTAAATTAAGGGAAACTTTCTCTTAAAGGTTATGCTTCTTAATTAATGAATTTTATTTTAAATTGAAGATACCCGACTTTCTGTTGAACAAGAGATTGAAATTTAGCGCAAAGCAAAAAAGAAGTTGCTTATTGGGAGGAAAAAATAATCTGCTGTACTTATTATTCCACTTTTATATTCTTGGCTGATACGAGCATACTGAATTACTAATACAACGTGTAATTGTTTAATTAATAAGTAATGTGCCAACTAAGCTACAGAGGTATGCAGAAATTGCCAGAAAAAGAAAATCAATAGTTTATCCAATATTTCAAAAACTTATAAAGGCATAAATATGAAATTTTGTACACGTGTGTTCAATTAAATTCAACATATGCTCTAAAAATTTTAATAGGATAGCTGCAACGGTTCGGGTGGCTGCCATACAACTCCAAAAGCAATAAAGTCAGATTTATGAAACTTGACTATAGTTCAGATATCTTTCCAAAGTTTTGGTAAAATTGCTTGACAGGTTCGGGTGGCTGCCATAGAAATTCAAAAACTAATTTTAAATATTTAGAAAAATAATACTAGTGAAACTCATGAAATTCGGCAGTCAATTGTTTAATTATAGGTCAGACATATGCTTGAGGTTTTGGTTGAATTGCTTGACGGGTTCGGGTTCCTGCCATACAAATCCAAAGGCTTATTTTAAATATTTTAAAAAATAATAAAGTCAAGGTTATGAAACTTAAAAGTCGTGTGTCCAATAATAAGCCAAACATATCCTTGAAGTTTATATAGAATGGTTTCATAGGTTCGAGTAATTGCTTTACAACAATGAAACGTGTAGGGCATAATTTAATCGGTTTATACCAACTAAAATGTTTTTACTTCTTTCTAGTTTTTTTTAAGCTATTATCGCTTCTGAATAGTTAAAAATCAGAAATCTATACATCTACCATTACGACAGTAATTCATCACAGCATTTATCATTACTATAATTATCTTATATTTATTAGTTTATTAAACTTCTAAACATACACGCAAACACACAAAACAAATTTTCTCTTTCAGTATGACCACATATACAAATCATAATCAATTAAATAAATGGGCTAACAATAGCGTAATGATGTAAAATATGTGCCGAAATATTTTTTATATAAATGTTATATAACACTTAATCTTATTTTTACTGATGTTATGTAACTTTTATGGTTATACGCTGGTTAATTTTTATTACAGACTTACATGTACAGAATTGATGTCAATGTAAGGCTGATTTATTTTATTTTTATTCTCTGCCAAAATTATTTGCAGAATAAATGGTATCTAGCATTTCTATGGCATTAAATCAAAGCAAATATTGTAAATTGTAAAGATAGAAAAATAAATTTGAAAAAATTAATTTCTTGTAAATTACGATGAGAATTTTTTTTTATAATCATGTACGAAAAAAGGCTATTTCCTATGCCCACGACAAAATAATTAAATTTTATTAGCTTTTAAAATACAATGAGCATAGTGGCATTCTTAAAATGCTTTAAGATTTTCCCATTTTTCACTTTATCTACTTTTCGATTTTTGTATTTTCATTTTAAAATATTGTTTATCCGTAACATTCGGTACTTAACCTACTGATTTTTTCAAAAGAGTAGGTAATTTGAGTAGGGTTGAGTTTCTAACACATTACTGAGTAACTAGTGTTGGTTACTCAGTAATGTGTAAATGTAGGGTAAAATAATTTTTATTTTTCAATAAAAACTAAGAATTATTTTAGCATAACAATCTATTCAACTCTACCTTATTTAACTAGAAATTAGAAGCAAAGCAAATAATTGTGACACTACCAATTGGAAATCTAATTCAAAGTTCGTTTACTATTAGTCTCGTTCTTATAATTAAAAATGTAATATGAACAACAATTGACCCTGATATTAAAGATGATTTTTATATTAAGATGAAATCTTGAACACGAGATTTATAATTGTAGTGCTTTTTGATATATTCATATAATTATTGGTTTCAAATTAGCCCGATTAGTCAACCCAATTATAAAAATATATATGAGATTGAACAAGTACCAGGCTGATAGTACAGGAAATTTGTAGGATTTAAGGCTATTAATAGGAAAAATTGGAAACCGATTGAAAACAGTGCTGTTTACCATTCAAAAACACAAACTTGGCTTTGGCTAATTCCAGAAGCAATTTCAAATACTTTCCCCACTTATTCGGCATTCTTAAAAAGTAATAACGATATAAAGTTTAATAGATTTAATGAGAAAAATTAAACATTGTTTTGGATGATATTTAAAAATAGTTTCTGTATATTGTTTTATATAGAAAAAAATGATCACTTCGCATGTGAGTTTAAATGTAGGTTTAAAATTACTGTGAGTTAAAAGTTAGTAGCTTTTCCGGAAATAGGGAAACACCGCAATCATTGAAAACAGGAAAATATTTTATTGGTAGATATGGAAATTGAGCATTAGTCTCAATTATCTTGTACAATCTTAGATGACTAACAATCTTAGATGAATAAACGCATTCGATCTTTGTAGATTTTTAGATAGGTGAAATAATCAAATTTCATGTGCCGAAGAGAAAATTAGACTTTACGACTATACCTTATACTTTTCAAGATATACGTAACATTCTCATATAAAATTAATTGTATATAACGATTGCAAGTCACTTTTTCTGAAAGATGGTAATGAATCATAATCTGACATATAGTCAATGAATTAATTAGGAATGTTTTTATACCCTGCACTTCGTGAAGGGTATATTAACTTTGGTATGGAGTTTGTAACTACTTGAAGCGTATTCTTGCTCAGCGTAAAATTCTGCGTCGATTTAGACATGTCCGTCCGTCCGTCCGTCCGTCCGTCCGATCGCACGATAACTCAAAAACGAATAATGCTATCGACACCAAACTTTCACAAGTTTTTTCTTTTGTGCCAAGGATGAACCCTATTGTTATTGGACTAATTCGGACAACGGGTTCGGGTAGCTGCCATACAACTCAAGGAGTTTATTTTAAATATTTCGAAAACTAATAAAGCTATTAATATAAAATTTTGTATACATGTGTCCAATTATATTCTACACATGCTCTAAAAATGATAATAGGATAGCTGCACCGGTTCGGGTGGCTGCCATACAACTCCAACAGCAAATTTTTTATATTTGGCAAAATAATAAAGTCAGATTCGTGAAACTTGGTAGTCATGTGTCCAATTATAGGTCAAATGTATTTCTGAAGTTTTAGAAGAATTGCTTGACAGGTTCGGGTACCTGCCATACAACTCCAGAAGCTAATTTTAAATATTTGGAAAAACAATAAAGTGAGATTCATGAAACTTGGCAGTTGTGTGTCCGATTGTAGATCAGATATATTTGTGAAGTTTTAGTGGAATTGCTTGACAGGTTCGGGTACTTGCCATACAACTCCAAAAGCTTATTTTAAATATTTGGAAAAATAATAAAGTCAGATTCATAAAACTTGGCAGTTGTATGTCGAGTTATAGGTCAGATATATTTCTGAAGTTTTGGTGGGATTGCTTGGCAGGTTCGAGTAGCTCCCATACAAGTCTAAAAGTTTATTCTTAATATTTGGAAAAATAATAAAGTCAGATTCATGAGACTTGGCAGTCGTGTGTCCAATTATAGGTCAAACATATTTCTAAAGTTTTGGTGGGATTGCTTGGCAGGTTCGAGTAGCTCCCATACAAGTCTAAAAGCTTATTCTTAATATTTGGAAAAATAATAAAGTCAGATTAATGAAACTTAGCAGTTGTGTGTCCGATTGTAGATCAGATATATTTGTGAGGTTTTAGTGGAATTGCTTGACAGGTTCGGGTACTTGCCATACAACTCCAAAAGCTTATTTTAAATATTTGGAAAAATAATAAAGTCAGATTCATGAAACTTGGCACTTGTATGTCGAGTTACAGGTCAGACATATTTCTGAAGTTTTGGTTGAATTGCTTGACAGGTTCGAGTAGATACCATACAAGCCTAAAAGCTTATTCTTAATATTTGGAAAAATAATAAAGTCAGATTCATGAAACTTGGCAGTTGTGTGTCCGATCGTAGATCAGATATATGAAGTTTTGATGGAATTGCTTGACAGGTTCAGGTACTTGCCATACAACTCCTAAAGCTAATTTTAAATATTTGGAAAAATTATAAAGTCAGATTCATGAAACTTTGCAGTCGGATGTCCAATTATAGGTCAGACATATCCGTGAAGTTTCTATAGAATGACTTCACGGGTTCGTGTAATTGCTACATAATAACGAAAGGTGCAGGGTATAATTCAATCGGTTTATACCGACTGAAACGTTTTTACTTGTTCTATATTATGTTCTATATGGCAGCATTTTTTCAAAAACTTTCAGGGCCCATGACATAAGACCTTATCACTTTTTTAGGCAAATAATCACAAAGGATTGTTATTTAATTTAACTTTTGCGAATTTCTACACGGCCGGATTTCACATTGCTTGCAATATTCATGCAAATAATGCAAAACGCCATCATTTGAAACCTTTTTTTGCCCTATAATGTAGCATTTTTATGAAATCTTATGAATTTATTTTTATGAAATCCCTGTAGTGTAGCATTTTTATGAAAAGTTTTTTTGAAACCAATTTTTTAATGTTATTTTAACACAAAATTAAAAATGTTTTCTCTAATAAAATAAAAAAATATAGAGTTTTAATTTTATGTAGGATGGGAGAACATGTGTAAACTGTCTTAGGATCTAGGTCTCTATTTCCGCTAGTCGTGAACACATTAATCAAGTTAAAAGAGTTATATTCCAAAACTAAGCCATCTTAAACTCGCATTATTTGAATAGTACATTTTTTCAGTGTTTGCCTAGAGGAAGCGCCTTTTCATACCGTATTATATTTAATGCACATACATTTGAGTACAAAAAACCATACCAACAATTAATTCAAGATTTTCTGCAAAATTTCATAAAATTAAAGAAAGACTGAAAGACAATATTAAAATCGAATTTTTTGTAAGTATCGATAATTGAATATTCTTCCTATATTTAAAGTTCAAAAATTAAATTTTAATCGTATAGCTATGGACTCTTGATTAGAAAAATGTAAGTGAATAAACTCAATCATAGAATGTATTTGTTTCTTGAAATTTCCACTCTAGGTACTCGTTTTCCTTTCATATTGGGGAGGACTTTTCTTACACTCTTTTATTGATTCTCTTTTTACGTTATTGAAATTTAACATTAAAATTTAGGATCACATTTTATTATTATTTTTCCATTTAAAAAAAAAATTTCATTCTCTTTTCTTTTCTATTATTTTTTAATGACCATTTTGATGGATCAATTAATTTTTATGGACTTAAATAAGACATCTTAATTGGGTGCTTTTAGAAACTGAAGTTTTACGCTTTGAATTAAAAAAAAATAATGAAAGGAATAAAAATGGGAAAAGAATTCTTTTCTGTTTATGAAAGAAGGAAACGGAAGGGACTTGTTCCCTTTTCGACAACATACAAATAAATGCATTTCCAACTTTTATAGTAGATGAAGTCGTTAATTTCAAAGTCAAAATGAAAAAGGAGGAAAGGAATTATTGTGTACTTGAGGTCATTAAAATGTTTAATGCTTTTTTTAAATTTATTTTTTTTTCCAAAATTAAATGAGTTGTTTTCAAAAATTTATGATTTAAATTGATTGTAATCGTGTAACTGGTTTAATATATTTTTATTCAATTGAATTTTTATATTCAAGTAAAAATCAAAAATGATTTAAGGAAGGATTTTTAATAACAAGATTCGAACATCTCTAAATCAACGTGGAATTTCACGCTGACCAAGAAAGAATATATTGTACTATATAATATGTTCATAACATAGACGACTTTTTCAATTGCTATAAAATACGAGTATATACAAAACAAAACTTTCTCAAAAAATGGAACAGATAAGAGCTTTTAGTGAAAGAACGTCGCTATTCTGCCCTTCAGAGGAATTTATCTCTTCAAATGCGCAAGCTATACATATAATTATTTTCCAAGAATCAACCACTAATCCTATAGAGATAGTTTTGATCCGTTTATTACATTTGGATTTCTCTTTTTAATTCTTTCTTTATTTGCTTACTTTCTTGCCTTAGATATTGTTAATATATGTACATGTAATGTATGAAGATAGCATATGTGTTTATGTAATGTTTTAATAGAGCAATATTAATTATTTTAAAGGTATTTGTATTTTGACGAATTCGTCCTCCAAGTAATAGGCTGCCTCTCATCCAAATTATAAAATTTAATTTTTGCTAAAGTTATATAAGAAAAATCAATTTACGTACCTCAAAGTTTATAAAAAAAGAAAGTTTATAAATGCACAAAAGATAACGAAAATAAATTCAAAATCACCTTTATCTCACCTTTGTTTTTAAATTTATTTCTACTGCATAAACTTCATAAATATATAAAGCAAATTAATTGTTTTCTTACTCTATCCCCAACTATATTTTGCTAATTGATAACACCAATACAAAGTTCTTTATTCTATATTTTCAAATTCATATATTGCATAAATGTAGGTTTTCAATTAGTTTTTCAATCAGATTCAGCAGATTTTCCCCTATATACAAATAATAAATAAAATTGATTCTGATATCTTTATATAGATAAATAAATGTCATTTCATTCATAATAACGTTCGTATGTTTGTATAATAATATTTAGATGTTTGTATTTTATATTAAAAATTTTCTTATTTCATTCAACAACTCAAATATTTCATTCAACTTTTCTTTTATTTTCAATTAGTTTTACTATCACATATTATGTATGTATGTAGATAAATATAAATAACATGTAAGTATGCACGGGAATTTTAATAAAGATAATGATGATGATTATGATGGTGATGATGATAATGATAATAATTACTATTATATCATTTTATCGCTTTCATTACTTTATCAATATCAGGCTCAAAGGGATATTTCAATATAATCTTTATCACTATTATCACCATCATCATTACCATCATCATCATCATCATCATCATCACTTTTGTAATTCATGGTATACGTTATACAGATAAATTTTGGAATAACAAAAGAAATAATATTTTACATACGTATGTAGGTGTATACGTGTTTATAAAAATGTAATCAATTAAATCCATGGATTCTAAAATGGCACATTTTCCTCCAACAATTTAAAGATAGGTTTTTAAGTTTGATTTGTAAACTTTAGTTAGAAACTAGAATAAAGTTGAAATAATTTCTTTTATTACCATTCTATTAGTGAATAATTTAATTAAATTAAAGAATAAAAGTGTAATTTATATGCTTGTACCTTAACCAACACCGAACGAAAGGGAATTTAGTCTATAACCCTTGTCTTTGTTGAAACTCGCTTATAGTATCTGTAAGGGCAAGAAAATAATATATTGGAAACTTTGAGAAATAATAACACAGAGTAGAGAGGAGGAGCAAAAAAATTCTGTTCTAATAAAGTAAAATTTTCGAGTGTTTAAAACGCATTTTCATAATGCTCAAAACTGTTCAATATTGAAACTCAGTCGAGTTGAGAAGATGAAATTATTCTAAAAATAACTGAAAAAATAATTTTGAACCTTTTTTTACTCAAAATTTATAAAATTATTTTGGATTGAATAAATTAACTTATGCACTTTCGTTGTCACCCATTTGAAAAACTACATCTTAAAAGATCTTAATGAGAGGCATCTAAAAATTTCGTTCCGACAAAGTCATGTTTAAGTTAAACCTTAATTCTACAAAATTTAATTTTTCTATCCTAAACGATGAAGAGATAGGTAGACGGATTAGTAACTAATAGGCACATTTTTACGAATTTTTACCGACCGTATTGTGTATACATACATAGGTAGGTTATGTGATGACAACAAATTTTGTATATCGAGTTTTCGGTGGGAATGCACTTCTCCATAGTAGGGAAGTGTAAATAAACTATTTTTGGTAACCTGTCGGCCTATTTTAGCAACATTTTTGCGTATATAAAGAGAAATAATCAATCGACTTAATTGAAATTTAATATATAAATTCCTCGTATTAAAACAATGAACATATAAATTTTTTGGAAAGATCAGGGCTCTAAAACTGATCTGCGGGCCGATTTTACATTTTTCACCATATCTACGGAACAATTTGACGGAATTTCTTGAAGTTTGATATTTGAGTTCTGGTTGTTACCGAAACTAACTGGCGAGTATTTCAGGGAATTCGGGTAGCACAAACCGAAACTCTACTAAGAGCCAAATTTACATTTTTCTGGGTATGTTAACTATAAGCTTACTAATGTCCTAAAAATTGGAAAGAAGTATTTAACAGACATTTTTATAATATTCTGTAACACTTTCATTTAACTAGACAATACACAATGCGGTCGGTTATGTGCTGACCACATCAGATTTTTTTTTTTTTGAAAATGTGCCAAAAATAGAAATATACCACAGGAGAAATACACATAAATACGAACCTATAATATTTTTATATACAATTTCTGCACTTTTAAGTATTAAATCAGTGCCCCTAAAATATACATAAATATATAATTATAACACGTATGTATGTAAGTATGTATGTGTACAAAACCTAAACGAAAAACATAAATAAAAGATTAAAAGAACTGATGTTTTTTTTTTGTTATTTAATATTCAACATGAGTTTAACATTCTAACAATAAATTTTTCCCCATATACATATATAAGGAAAAACTAAATAGAAAAGCAAATATAAAGTAAAGAATTTCTTTCCTATTTATGTATACATGTAGGTACATAAAAAACAGTTAATGTTGTCTAACTGACTTTGTTATTGCACGTAATATTTCTAACTTTTAGAGTTTATTCATATGTTTTGCCTTTTATAATTTTTACTATCATATTCTTCACTTATGAAACCTAAAGAATTTTTTGTTTAATTAATTTTGCTTACACACAGTCATAGGAGTGAACTAATACTCATATTCATTTCGTTATTTTATATAACCGGCTATGTACATTAAGAATCACTAAACGCCACTGGCAAAGATTTTATGCTCTTAAAAAAAATAAACTAAGAATATCAATACTGCTATTTGCTTGCACATCTATATTGCGAGATATTATAATTGTGCGACACTCTAAAGTTAAAGTTAATTCATTTAATATCAGTGGAATTGAGATAAAGAGGATTGAAATTGTTCAAAATTAAAATATAAATTAATCCTTACAAAGATTATTTAAAACTGAATGAGTTCTGCATTAGCTTAGCATATTTAACCAGAGGAGTGACATGAATCTACATAATTATACTGGGAACTAAGGGTATTTAATAAGGTAATTATTATTATTGACATTTATTCTGATGCTTTACATTATGTAATACAACCTACCCTCAAACTACCAATAATAATTTGTAAAAAACAATTTTATGCTATTTGAGCACGAGAGTTTTTTCAACGAGCACCAAACACGAAATGACCAAACGCGTTTTCCAATTAAAACGCCCCAGGTTGCATAAATTTTTTAAAAACATTCGTGGAAAATTTGCATAGTTTTAGGCGCTTCAAAACTTTTCTTAGTTTGTTTCTCTTCAATATAATAAACAGTTGTAGCTAAGCAAAAGGCTCAATAAAACTGCTAGAGCCCTGGAAACTTTAAGAATGTTAAGAACATTTTTGAACAATTATAAGAATTTGTATAATTAATAATTCAAGTAATTTTTATAGGATTCTTAAAAGTGCATTTTAGGCTTAAGAAACAGAAAAGAAACTGATCTTCGAGACTTGTTAGTCTTATACATAATTGGATCTCTAGCACTACTTCGCAAAGAATATCTATCTACTTATAATAATTCATAGGAAAAAAATTTGTAGGAAAAAATATTGTTTGAGAGTTTCCACAATTGTGTCATTGTATAGATTATCTGAACTTATCTGAACTGTAAGTTTTCAAGGAGCAGTCCATGCAAAGAAATTGAGTTTAAACGAACTACAAGAAATCTCACTCCTAATTATTTATATTTTAATTTTTGGCTAGTCTTTTGGCTTATATTTTAATTTTTGGAGTTATCAAATTAAAATTAGGCATTTCCAATTTTTAAATATTTTCGTTAAGTACAATTTAAAAATCAATTGGAATTGGTTTATTTTTAATGGAATTGAAAAGTTTTAAATCTTCCACCACGATAGAATAAATTTTATTCAATTTATTTTTTTCAATCAAAATATTTTGCAAAATTAAAATTTTAATTATATCCTGTTTAATCCAAAACAAAAAAGAATCCAGTCATAAAATTATGAAAAGAAATAAGTAAAAACATAAAGGTAGTAAAACAATTTCAACGACGACCAGAAAAATTACTATCAGATGTCAATTTGGGATAACTTTTTAATTTGAATACCAATATGAATTATATAATGGTTAATCAAACGAAATGTACACCGGAAATTTTAAAAGAATTTTTTTATTTCTTAAATTTTGAAGAGGGCTTTAAATATCAAACATAAATCACAATCCAGATTATAGTAATAATTAATTTATTTCAAGCACTGTGAAATTTGAACTAAGTTTACAGTACTTACAATATTTTTTTCACAGATTGACTGGCGTTGAAACTACTTGGAATTCACATTGACAACTGAATTATAATGCCCAGCTTAAAATTTTTTAAGATTTTGTACACTTGATAGCTAAATGTTATTCACAATTCTCTTCGTGGCAAATTTTGGTAAATTGTTTGGCAAAATTTAGCAATATAATTGATCACACCCTTAAGGAGCCCTAAACTTTCACCGTAAAAAATTAGACGCAAGACAAAAATTAATCCTACAATCATGAGCATTTTATGATTTGTGTATTTGAGACATAATCATAGAATCTCTGGAAACTCTGCTATATTATTTTTTAAATTTTCGAATATTGTATTCAATTCTCTGCTTTAATTTTTGACAATCATTAATATTTTTAATGGCTTTAGCGAAAGTTCTGAATTCGATTAACCTCTTTATAAAAGTTCTATAATTTTCAATTTCTTTGCAGTAGTTTTGTTATAATTTCTTTTCTTTTTCAAATAAAAATTTTGTAACAATTCATTTTTTAAACATTTATGACTTTCATATTCATTTTATTACATTATGGAGAAATGTGCACTTTACTCAAAAAATGTAAATTAAAATAATCACCCATACACAGTTAGTCGCCTCACTTGACGTGATGGATTGTTATTCAAAAATTTTGAGTGCAAATTCAATTTCAAAATTTGAAACTCTACGCTGAAAATTAAGGAGAATTTAATGCTATTCTCCATAGCTAGTAATAGTAAATATTAAAAAAAAGCTTTTAAGGAAACAACAAACATTTTTTAGGGATTTCGCTTAAGCAAAGACTCTTATTATAACCAATCTTTGGTTAAAATAACTTTCATTCTGAGTATAAGCCAGAAAAGTTTATCGCTTCTTTACGGTGAAGCCGATATTTCACAATCCCGCTTAGATATAGTTAATCCTACTTAATTTCAAATACACGAACAACAAACTTCCACTAAAATGCAATAACTTAATTTGTTACATCTCCTCTTCTGCTATATTTTTTTTTTTTTTGTGACATCAGATATTTATGAAACATCTCTATTTCTTATACAAATTTTTTTAAAGTTTAAATTTTTACAATAACATTATCCTTGACTCTAGAATCCTTAAATTGTGTTCTTCGTATTATGAACCGTTACTATAACACATATTGTGATGTCCTCAAGCGATACTTTAATAAAACGTTTTAAAATTTTATTTTATGAGATTGCATACAATAGGGCGCAACTAAAAAAAATAATCATATAAAATGGTTATCCAAAAGCTTAAATTACTTTATTTTATTTTAAAAACTAAAAGAAAAATATGAAAAAAAAGCGCTTAAATGTCCAATTTTTACTCTCATATAATAAAAAAAAATTATGTTTTAAGTCGTTTTGTTGTTGCTTTTTCGTTCTTTTCTATATTTTTTTAAACGTCATATTTCAAATATTTTTTAATGCTTTCAGCGTTTTGTTCAAAAAACATAATATTTGTCAGAATAAAATAGCAAAAAAAAATAAACAGCAAAATAAAAAAATTGTAATAATTTTCCAATTTTTTTTTCTTTTTTATTCACTCAGTTAATTCTGAAACGCTTTAAATCGAAAGCAAAAAGCAATAAGAAAGCAAACAGTCCAACACAATAACATGATTTGCTAATATTACAATATTACATTCCGCTCTCTCTTTCATATAATACTCTCATAAAGCAAGCAAAAAGGATTTTTATCCTTTACGTTCATTTAATATTGTTTAGTTTTTATCTAATTTTTATTTGCTTTTAACTCTTATTTTCCTCTCTCTATACATATTTTTTTTTAAATTTTTGTATGAGGGCTGCTCCGAAGTTATTTGGAAATTTGATTCACGCTCTTTAAAAAACAAAAAAAATTCTTGTTTTCATATGCAGAATAATAATTTAAATTAATGAATTAAAAATTTATTTTCGCTAAAAAAATTTTGCTGTTAATAGAAATTCGGGGAGTTGCCCCGAAATTTGTAAATCAAATAAGATTATCGAAAAGAAATTATGAAAAATTAAATAATTATTAATAATTGCAAATTGGAAACGTACCCACAATCATGTTAGAAACATAAAACATATTTGAAGCAAACCACACAACGTTCAGTAAATTATTAGAAAAAATTATTAACAACTATAAATACTTAGTGTTGTGCAAAATATTTAAGATAATTAGGCGTAAAACTAAATTAAATAAGTAAAAATTCATAAAAATAGAAAAATAGAAAATTTAATTTAATTTGGTAGAATTTCACGAGGTTTGTAAAATACCTGGTGTCTTATTCTTTGACTTCCACTATTTATGTAAAAGAATAACAATTAAAAACAATAGTTTCAAAATTTTTATCAACATAACAATACATTGTTGATGCTTAACAATTAAAAACAATAACATGATTTTTCTAATTTTATAATACCATCAGCTAACCATTTTCTCTAATAAAACACCTTAATCTGTTAGTAAACATATGAAATTGAAAAATAATTCACCACCTCCATTTTTTAAGAATAATATTAAATTATGTTCTTTTTTCCAGCGATAATATTTTGAAAAAACAAAGTATCATAATATTAGCATGCATTTTAAAATTGGTTCTGCGCTTAATGTAGACGACGAACGACTTGAAAATCTTCAAATAATGAGACAATGAAAACTACATTTTTATACTCACAGTTAAATATTCTTCTAATCGAGGGATCAATTCCGTAAGTCAATATTGTATTAGTGTTCTGAGCTAGTAACAAAAATGGATGAAGGCATATACGAATAGCTTTGTAATTATGTGATCAATTGATAGTTTAATTGTCACAATTTCCTTGTTATTACGAATTTGTGTAATATATTCTGCATTTACTCTATCGAGAGAGTACCGAAAATAAATTTATAAGTTCTTCACCCTTTCCTTTTAAATTATATTAAAATTTTATTTCAGTATAAGATTTTAAATTCAAAGGATTATTACGTCTTGTTCTAAGTTTATATTCCAACTCTATCAATTCCACAGTCCGAATAATTTCTGAAAATTTTTAACGTATATACTCGCCAACGTACTGTACACATTACAATTGTTTCGCTCTCATTAAACGTATCCTTTTAGAAATGAAAACAAATAAACAACAAAAAAAAAAGGGAAAATTATTCTTTTTGTTTTTGTTTCCAAAGGAAAAAAGTCCTTATTTTTTTATTATATGCTTTGTTTCAATATTTGGTTAAAATATTTTAATTAAGAAAAAACCACAGCACAAACACAGAGACGAACCAAATAAAACAATAAATAATGAAAACCAAACTGCTAAAAGTATGAAAAAAAAAAAAAAAAGAGTTTACAAAAACAAAATGAGAGGGAGATCTAAAAAAAACAAACAAAAACAAACACAAAGAAGAGTGAAAAAATAAAGAACGCTTTAACTTTGCGGTTCTTAAAAATAAAATATAGAATCAAAAGCAGAGCATAGCATAAAAATAATAACAATAAGTATAACAAGAGTACATAAAAACAAAAACAACAACAAAAAAAAAATTACATAAATCAAATTAAACACAATGTTTTTTGCTTTTCCGTTTTCCGCTTTCTTATTTTTCTATTACCCCAAAGGACATGATAGAAATCTATACATATATACATATATATATCGATTTATATGTAATTTTTATGTGTGTGTGTACTCAAATAAAAATATGAAATCTTATTTTTCTTCTTTTATGCTCTTCTATAATAATATCAATAAAAACTATACATTATGTATGTAAATATGTTTGTATTTATTTACATGTGGTTATATAAAATCCACACTAGTGCCCTCATTTCTTCTACAATGTATATATGTATATATGACAATAGAGAGATTTTAAATGTGACCATAACTATATAAAGGAAAAATTTGCTATTATGCACTCTGGAAACCTGTGTGTAGTCTTTTATTTTTCTGTTTTTCTTGAAAACATTAATATTTGTGCAATAATTGTTGAATGAACATAGCCCACTCTCTGCTAATTTATAATTATCCTATATTTTATGTTATACACAAGTGATTTAATATTATGTAGATTTTTTAATAGGTACTTAAATGAATGATTAAATTAAAGTTTAAGAGACTTTAAAATAATGCTATAGCATGTATGTATGTAGATACAATAAATTTTAACCAAAAAAATATTTTATTCAATTAGTATAAGAGATAATGTAAGGAGTCTCGGCTTCTTTTTCTTCTTTTGTCATAGTGGTCTTTAAAAAGAATTTTAATTTTTTTTGTTTTATAACAAGGTAAAGTTTTATTTCATATGAACATCCATTAAGTTAATTTTAATTTAAATTTAAATTTAACCTAAAAGGCCTGTAAAAATCAAGTTATTCTTTAGATCACTTTCAGCTCTCTTTTAGAATATTAGAAAGTATGGAGTTTATTCAGAAAGTACTCTATATTCTTGTAGTTACGCAAGTTAGTTAGACGACGATAACAGTAGTTGCATTAACTTTGAATTAATTTGTAATCTTTAAAAACGTTTGTAATGTCGAATAAAAATATTTCAGACGGCTGAATTATATTATGCACCTGGATAATTTGAGAATAAAGACTTCTTTTTAAAATATTTGGAATTATTCTCCATAGTTGTATGGCAGTTATTCAAACTTATAGACTTTTGCACAAAAACTACACGGATATGACTGCCAAGTTCCCTAAATCTAACCTTATTATTTTTTCAAATATTTAAAATCAGCCTTTGCAGTTGTATAGCAGCTACCTGAACTTGTCAGGCCATTCCATAAAAACTTCGAGAATATCTTTATCCTATAAGTGGACACATGATTACCAAGTTTCATGAATCTAGTTGTATTATTTTTCCAAATATAGAAAATTAGCTGTTAAAGTTGTTTGACAGCTACCTAAACCAGTGAAGTTATTACATTAAAATTTTTTGTGCACGTGAAAATGTAATTATGCACCTACAAAAAAAACTCTTGGAATTGTATGGCAACTAACGAACTCGATGTCCGGATTGATCCCATGACAATAGAACAAAGAAGCAACTTGTGAAAGTTTGGTCGTATTTGTTTTATTTGTTTTTTAATTAACGTGAGATCGGAGGGACGGTTGTTGCTTACTATGTAGAAAAGCAGACATTTTTATAATGAATTTTTTGTTTCGATTTCTCAAAAATAATTTAAATGAAATTAATATGAATTAGAATTTTTTTTCACTACAAGTTGTGCATAAAAAATTTTTTAATAATATTTAAAGTTAAATGCAAAGTTATCGTTTAAAGCGGTAATTATAGCTAATAGAAATATTCGTATACGTAAAATGAGAAGCAAATTATAATCATGTCAGTTTTTATGCTAAAATTAGTTATAGGATGCATTGAAATTTCACCAGAATTTCCTCCAATTTTTCAAATCAAAAAGCATCTGATTTTTTTTTCTGACACATTCATGGAGAAATAATTTTGCATATACGAAATTCATATGAAACAGATTAAAAACGAAATGCTTTACTCAGAAATTCTTAATTAATTTTAAATCAGTGATTCAGAATATATTTTGGGCAAAAAATATTTAGAAAAATAAATTAATAATTTAAAATGATTCAAGTCATTTAATCCAAATTTTTTTAGTTACTTCTGTTTAATATTCGCATATATAAAAAAAAATATTTTCTTAATAATTTTTCCAATATCTATAATGATATTTTCATTGAAAAACTATGTGAATAAAATCAGCTTCTGCAGTGAAAGAATTTTTAGTATAAATCAAATGATAACTTAAATTTATCTATCAAAATTTGCTTTGGAATAATAAACTTCTATTCCTCAAGATCCTTCAGAATAGACTTTCAGAAGACAGAAACTCAGATTCCTGATATTCCAGACTATTAGTTTCAGCGTGATACTCTTTAATTCGTCACCGTTTCAAATGTCAACGGATAATCTTAAAGTTTATGAAAATTGAAGAAAAATTTGAGACAATTTTTATTTTAAACTGATTGAGAAACACATTAGAAAGTATAAAACCTTATAACTAATTTATATGGCAAATAATTTTAACAACTTTGTGCAATTCTAAAAATTCAAGTAGGTCGGGAATATTTACCTTTCCAAAATTTATTAATTTATTTTATGTGTACTATATTATGTATTGAAATTTACTGTGAAATTCAGTTTGCATTGAAAACAATTAACAGCTCGAAAAATTTAAATAATAACCAATTAGATGAGCTATTTTATAAGTTAACTACGAATTAACACCTCACTTTAATGAATAATGACTAAAAAACAACAAAATGTCGAGAACTGGTCGGATTTCTCAATTGAGATATAGGTGCTAAAAATTCAAGTACCAATTTAAAACAAATATTTTATGGTTCTGTTCCATCACATTGGTGCAATTAAATTATTGATGTTGTGTTTATAAAAAATATGTAAATTATAACGTTATGTAATAAAAGAATTTTACTTATCACTAAACAATTTGCAACTACTTTTGCAGTATAAATCATTATTCAAAATCTATTTCGTTCTATATGCCATTTTTCAATTTTTATTAAATTTAGCATGATTTTAATTTATTTTACTAATTTACTGGATAAATTAAGTCAAAATAGTATTTAAACTCAAGAATATGTTCCTGCAACTAGGAAGAGCACTAACAAAAGTACATACAGTCGGACTTCCACAATACGAAACATAACTTTGCTTAAAAAAATTAGTTCGGGTTAGAGAGAGTTTGTGCGGGTATGAAAATTGAAACAAGAATTAAAACTAGTTTATTATAGCACAAATCAATCATAAATCGTAACATTTACAAATCAAAAAGTTCGCGTTAAAGCCGTTGTTTTACATTAAAATTGTTTGGTTTTGAGAAAATTTTACCATCAAATGTTACGAAAATTGGAGTTAAGGGGAATTTCGTTGTACGAGAGTTCCTTTTATTGGCATTTGGCTGTAAGAATCGAATTTTAAATAGAAAAGGACCATTGGTAGGATTTTGCATCTTATAAATTCAATATCGTTTTTATGTCTGAATTTTACATTTCTTAAAAAACACCCGATAAACATTTTACACCAGAAATGAACTCTGAACCTTAAAATATGCAAAATAATTTATTCGAAAGTTCATTTAACCATACATACAATTGAATAAATTTTAAAATGTTAAAAATTCTACAGAAAAAAAAAATTATTTTTATAATTTTAATATTATTTTAATAAAATCAACAAAATATAAAATTGTTAATATTTTTATATTAAATTTTAAGTGTACTTAAATTTCATGTACTGCAAATTGTGAATATTTTATTCGAATACAAGTTTATTACAATATTTTACTCTTCTATTATATATAGTAAAAAATAAATTTCCTAAAATAGGTCAACTAAAAATAATTAATAATAATAATAATTGTAGTTATTATAAACATTAACTATGTTACAAGAACAAAAACAATAAAATAAATAACTCGTGTTCACAACATGATTTTAATGCATTTTTTTACAGGCTAACAAATGATAACTTTACCACATTGTTTATTAACTTTATTGTAACTGACATTGTGTCATATTTAATATTGCGTATACTTTTTTTCATACATATTTTATATCCATAGAAAATGAGAAAAATATACAAGCGAGAAAATTAAATAGTAAGTCAGATTAAACATTGTGTGTAGAAGAAAAATTATATTTCAATTGCAATGCATAGAAAGAATCACTTCAAAAAGTGCTTTCACTTCGAGTTAACAAGTACAATACAACTGTTGTGGCTACAGTTGCGTTAAATTCGCGATAATTCAACAAGATACGTTAGCCTCAAACAAACATTTTGTAATTGACAACAAACCGTACTGAATGTAGAAATGGCAATAGAATAGTTCTATTTTCTGCATTTTTAAGTCAGGAATCTGTAACACCGCAATGACATCTAAATATAGAAAAAATTTGAGCTGCCGAATTGGAATGCTGTAGTAGGGCTATTCTCTATTTAAATACTATAAAAGAGAGAAAATGCGAAATAAGACATAATCCGTAAAAATTTGACTTCAAAGAGAACTCGTAACCAAGTCGTGCAAACACCTAAAATAAAGAAAATAATTCTTATATAGCATTTAAAACAGTCCTGACCACATAATTAAGAATTTAAAGAACAAGCTGAATTTATACAACAATCAAATTTCAAATGCAAAATAATTTTGCTAAAATGCGAATGAATTAATCATAGAATCCTTTAAAAAATTTTTCAAAAAAAATTCTACTTCCGCTTTTTTTGTTTAAAACTCTTGACAATATCAAACTAAAATATTTCTAAAACAAAGTAATTTAAAATGCAATAAATTTAATATATTCACATACTTAAATAAAATAATTAATTCGAAAACTTATAAAAGTAAATTTATAAACAAAATATGCCAACTAGTTTCTTCTATCTGTCTTTCTGTTGTTTTTAGTCCGCTCATATTAACAAAATTTCTAAAACGTTTCACAATTGGAATCGAGTCTCTGTTTGTGTACATTATGTAAAGTTGAAGAGTGTGTTGTCTTCATAGAATATTCATCTTTTGGAAATCACAAACTTTAAATAATCTTGTTGGAATAATTGATTTGAAATAGCAAGCAGGCCTTAAAAATATTAACTGTAAAGCCAAAGAGCGCAATAAGTATCACATATTTTGTTCGTATTAATATTTTTGTTAATATTGAATCGTCGATTTCGCTGAGACTATAAGCGTTAATACTAAATTTTAAAAAGAATAAACAATCAATATTATTTCTTGAAAACTTTATTCTTTTAATTGAATGATTGAACAGCCGAATGATTGAACAGACAAATATTAACAATAAAGCACTTAATATAAGTTTCGCTAACATCTTTGCTTATATTTTTCCTAGAAATATGCAATTAAACAAAGTTTAGTATTTTTAAAAAATATTAAGAAAATCTTTAATATTTTCCCCACACAAAATACAAAAACATTTTCAAAATGTATTTTGCTTGTGAATCTTACTTTAGAATATAAAATTTCTCATTTCCCCTAAATCGCATCTAGCCACGAAATTGAATTAGAAAAATGAAATGTGCTAATTTATACAAAGCTTTGTTTTACCTCATATGTTTATTGATATCAAATACAAAGTTTTAAATTTTTATAAACATTTACAAATTTCCTACATATTATTATTAACACCCTAATAAAATAATCGACAATAATAGTATGTTTTTATATTGCTAATTGAAATAAATATGATACAGGGCTACATAAGTATGTATATACAAACATAATGTTATAATTTGTGATGTACGATGCAATCGGAAAAATTAATTTCCTGTAATACAAAAATTATGCTCGAGTTGTTATCTATTATAGTAATTATGCGAATTTATAATATTAGGTCAATCTAAAAAAATTTTCATCTAGATTATGCAAAAATGCAATACTGCTGAAATATTTTTTTTTTAAATTAATATATACAAAATTACATATTATGTTTATGTGTATTTTTCAATTTCACATTGAATGCTACTCGTATTTTATTTATGCTATTAGAGTGAAGCAATTGAAATTTAGATCTCGCTTTAACATCTTTCGTAATAATTATAAATTATTATTCTTTTACAATTGTTTACATAATTAATTATATTTTGTAAATATTGCGAAAAAAATTTTGAAGTACCATACATATTTAAGAATTTTTGCTCAAGTTTGAAAACTTGTTTCGAAAAACTTTTAAAATTAGTTGAAAATTTATTATTAAATTTCTTAAATTTTTGTAAAATTTTTTTAAAGAAATTGTTCAGGTCCGAATAATTCTCTTATAACACCATTAAATGACTTGAAATTAATTTTGATTCTCACTTATTTTTTGTCTTTGCTCACTACTTAAATAAAAATATAACAAATTTTAGAACAAATTTCTTACAATTTTAAAGATTTTGAAAATATTTGCAAAACTAGAAGTGCATTACAAATTGAATTCCAAATCAATCATAATTGTTGAATTATTTTAATAAATTAATATCAAACACCAAAGACAACTCGGTATTGAAAAACAAACGATGCAAGCAGCTATAGTTAAAATTTATATCAAGAATAGAGATTTGATAATTTCCTCCATCTACTGTCCCCCAAGATATAATTTAAAAATAGAGGACTACAAATCAATGCTGACCTACATGGGCAAAGATTTTCTGCTTGGTGGTGATTTTAACGCTAAGAATACTTTTTGGGGCTCAAGACTTACCACTCCAAAAGGCAGAGCCCTATACGAAGCTGCAGTCGGAATGGGTTGCGATTTTCATTCCACGAGAAAACCCACTTACTGGCCGACAGATAGGAACAGAATTCCAGACCTTCTGGATTTCTTCATAAGTAGAGGAGTCTCTGAAAATTATATACATGTAAGCGAAAGTTACGATTTGAACTCTGACCATTCTCCAGTTATTTTGACGATCTCAGAAACAGTGATACTTAAAGCAGATATACCCAAATTGACAAACAAAACAACCAAATGGAATTTATTCAGGGACATAGTTGAAAACAACACAATTCTAAACGTACCCCTTAGAAATAAGTATCAACTTGAAGATGAGTTAGAAACATTTATTACTAACGTACAAAATGCTGCCTGGAATAGCTCCTCAGAAATCAGAACAAAAGAAAGAAATGTAAATTATCCCCTTCAAGTGAGGAATCTAGTAGCTGAAAAAAGAAGAGCACGTAAAATATGGCAAACTACCAGATTTCCTCAGGATAAAACTCGTGTCAATCAACTGGCAAACAAACTAAAAAACCTATTAAAAGAAATAAAAAATGCGACTATAGCCAACTACTTAAACAATTTATCAGCTGACAGAGAAAATGATTACTTCCTATGGAAAGCTGTTAAAAATATCAAAAGACCTAAGTATCAAGTACCCCCAATTAGAAAAGACGACGGTTCTTGGATAGTAAACGATATTGATAAAGCGAATGGGTTTGCAAAACATCTCGAAAAAATTTTTGTGCCTCTTCCCAGACAAACCTCGGAAGAAAATCTAACTGCAGTTAACGCGAACCGAATGGACGCAATACAAATTCCGAAAATCAAAATGGGTGAACTAAAAGCTGAAATCAAGAACCTGAAAAATAATAAGGCCCCGGGCTACGATTTAATAACTGCTGAAATAGTAAAGAAGTTACCAGAGATTGCTGTGATGAAATTACTTTTCCTATTTAATGCATCACTGAGATTAAATCATGTGCCATCCCAGTGGAAGGTTGCAGAAATTATCATGGTACCCAAACCTGGTAAACCAGCCAACGAGATGAAGTCGTATAGACCAATCTCTCTTTTGCCAGTTTTATCAAAGCTGTTTGTCATATTAAATCGCCTAAAACCAGTAATTGAAAACAGAAACTTGATTCCTGATCACCAGTTTGGATTTAGGTGCAAGCATTCCACTATTGATCAGATTCACAGGCTGAATGTAATTGAAAATGCGTTAGAAAATAAAGAGTATTGCTCTACAGTCTTTTTGGACGTGGCCCAGGCATTCGACAAGGTTTGGCACAGGGGTCTCAACTTTAAAATAAAAGAAAATCTGCCAGAGCCATTTCCGGAAATATTGAAATCGTATCTTACAGACAGACTGTTCAGAGTCAATTTTGAGGGGGAGTACTCAGACTTTAAAAATTTGAGGGCTGGAGTACCTCAAGGAAGTGTCCTAGGACCTCTGCTCTACCTTATTTACACCAGAGACATACCGCAAAGTGTTGAAACTTTTCTAGCAACATTTGCAGATGATACAGCGATACTGGCCACTGGTAAAACTGTTAGCGAAGCTACATGCAAGTTACAAGAATCCTTAAACAAAATTTCTACTTGGACCAAAAAATGGAGGTTTCAGCTCAACGAGTCTAAGTCTGTTCATGTAAACTACACAAATAAAAAAGGCGAACCGATTAGGGTGCTATTAAACGGCTTAGAAATTCCATATGCCAACGAAGCAAAGTACCTTGGTATGACTCTGGATGCGAAACTGAAATGGAAAGAGCACGTTAAAAAAAAGAAGACTGAGCTGAATATCAAACTCACAAAAATGTATTGGCTGCTAGGAAGACACTCCGAGCTCAATATTCATAACCCCATTTAAAGCCAGAAAGATTGCTAGATAGGAATTAATTTCTTAGTTGCAATATTAAATAATAAAAAAAAAAAAAAAAAATTTTAATAAATCGTTACAATGAATTCAGACTGCAAAGTATTTCAATTTCAATAAGTTTAGATTTAAATCATCGTTTTAATTATTGTTTCAAACATTTACAATATACAGGTTGTCGCGTATCAAAGTGTACACACTAAATTTTTTTCAACTAGATTCAAGTAAAATACAACTAGAGTTGCGCTCCTAGATTTTTCTAGTGAAAAAAAAATCAATAGATTGTCTAGTTTAATATTTCACTGATATTCTAGTAGGTTTAATTAGAATTGCCATTGAAAAAGCTAGAGTTCTAGTTATCTGGACAACTACGTTTAATAAGAATCCGAAAACTATTTCTAGTAGAAAATCTCTTTATTTTCACTAGTATTTCATATAACTTAACTGCATTTTCAATGAAGCACACTAGAATTAACAGTATTTTAAGTAACCAGTTTCTAGTGAAAAAAAACAGTATATTGATAAAAAACGCTGGAAAATCGGTTCAATTTTTTTGCGGTATTCTAGATAACTTAATTAGATTCCCTGTGAAAAATTACCAGAATTTCCATTATGAGAGTTACCTGATTTCTAGTGAAAACACACAGAGTTACAGTGATAAAAAAAACTAGAAAGCACATTAATTTTTTCTAGAACCACTTGCTTGTTTTACCTGACTTCCAATGATAAATGCTAGAATTCCCAACAATTTGAGAGACTACCTTCTAGTGAAAATAAGAGGATTACTAGAGAAATTAAGAAAATGCCTAGTGAAATAAGCAAGAAAATCTTTTAGATTTCTTACGGTATTCTTGGCAGTTTAACTAGATTTTCCATAATAAAGACTAGAATTTCCATAACAATAGTAATCACTTTCCAGTAAATGTCAATATATTACTATTGAATAAAACTAGACAACTATTTCATTTTTCATCATAGTTCTAGTTTTTTCAAATACATTTTCTGAAGAGAAACTTTGGATTTCCAGTTTTTTAAATAACCTGTTTCTAGTAATTAGGAACAGATTTCTAATTAAAAAAGATGGTCAATTTCTATAGGATAATTATAGAAAATCTGTGAAATACATCTATCCTATGGCATTGGATAGATATATTAAGCAGATTTATATCCTACCTAACTACGGTTTGGCTAAACCAAAATTTTCGAAAATTCTAATGTTAAAACTTTTGTAGTTGTAATATTTCTAATTTCATAACAAATTTTTAAAGTTATTTTAGGAAACTCATCACAAAAAATTTCAAGCAATATAAATGACATTTTATAGAAAAATAACAATTTTTGTGTCTTACATAACAAATTATGGTTTTTATTTTTAACTTTTATAGCGTTTGACAAAATGTTTTATGATAATGTTCTTACGTTTTTTCATTTAAATTTAACATAGCATATATTTTAAATACATTTTTTTATTTTTGAAGTTGTGATATCAGTATTACATGTTGCACACTTAAGTTAATTCAAAAAATTAGAAATCAATGGTACGCATACGTGTATATCCTTTCATAAACAAACTGTTTTATTTAGTAGGATTATTTATAGAAAAAGAATATGAAACGTGCTACAGCACTTCTAAATTTAACCAATAATAAAAAATATATAATTATTTGGTCATAATACATTTTTAGTATTAGTATTCATATTTATCTACATACATAATCAGGTATAATATTTTTCAAAAAAGAAAAGAAATAATAAATAATTAACATTCCTACTTCTTAAAGATAAAATATGTATATGTATAAAGAGTGGTACATTTCTGTGTATTTGTTATAATATTATTATAAGGTGTATTTAAATGATTTGTCATCTATATCATTTTGCAACATTTACATACATAAAATTATAAAAATTTTATAATATAACCAAACACTAAATACTTAACATTAATTGATAATTTTTTAATATAACACCGAAACAGTACCATTTTACATTTTTCATTTTGTATATATAAACTTCGAAAAAATTTAACAACTTCAAAATTTTTTTATCAAATTTTCAATTACAAGAAAAAGAAAATGTTTACTGTAAGAAAATCGTTTGCGCACTCCATAATTTTTCCGTCAATTACTAAATAAATGTCTTCAGTCAGGCGTGAAAATTTTTCAGTACATCTGTAAACGAGATACGGTTGTTTATTCTCGTTATCTAAAACATTTTCTATATTAGCATTAATCTGTAAACAAATATATTACTTAAATTAAAAAAAAAAAAAATCTAAAAAAGGACAAAGCAGTTCTTATATCTCACATAAATTTCTAAAACGAGGGATATTAAATCTTCCTCTGCAACAAGTTTTTCCCAATCATCTAAATTTATCGCAATCAAAACATTAGTTTTTTTTCAAATTTCTTCTTGGCAGCAAGATTCTTAAAAAATTGAAAAATAATAAGTTAATTGAGTTTTTTAGCTAAATTTATATCGAAACTCACCATATTGGAGAAATTCTGTTTCCTTCCTATAAAATGGTTCTAAGTTAAGGTTTTCCAATACTTGAATGTTAAATCTTTTACCTTTTAAGAGCTCCAATCCATTTTCAATCTAGAAATTAAAAGCAACTTTTAAAAAGCACTCATAAATTAGTTTGCGATTTTTACAATTGTGCCCTTGTAGGAAAGAAATGTTAGGTAAGTATCCAATATGTTTAAATATCCAACTTCAAATCTACGATTTTAAAATGTCTCGTTCATTAAATATTTTATACGATTGAAGTTTTGTTCTGGAGGAATCAATGTTTTCAGTTTTGCAATCTAAATTTAAAATAAAAAAAAAATATTACACGCATACATATAAACGTCGATTAGGGCGTACGTAAAATGACGCGGAAAAATTACAGTTAAAATAAAAAAAAGATAAAAAATAATTAATATTTTTTAAAAATAATATTTTGCTTACTTCTCAAAATTTCTGCAACATCCTTATTAATACCTTTTTCCACCAAATAGACAAAAGAAGCCCCAACGTCCATATTTTGAGAATTACAAACTTTAAAATTACAAAAAATAAAATATTTATGCTTTATGCGGATAAACAGCATGCATATACTCGTATGTATGTATTTATATATGCTTTGATGTATATACATATTATGTATATGAACATATGTACCTCTAAAATATGTTTTTTAATTTTTGTAACAATTTTCTTTATTTCTTTTGAAATTGTTTTATAATTTATTTGCACTTGTTTTAATTTGTTTGCACTATTTTTTAATTTTTTTGCGTTATTTTTATTGTTGCTAATTTTTGATTTACATTAACTGCAACTAACTAAACTCACAATTAAAGTTCACTCTTCGAAGTTCCGTTCAATACTGCCACGTTATTCAATATTTTTTAAAAATCTCGCCGATTTTGCTGAAATTTCAACTGAAATCATGTGTATTTTACTATTTCTCATTTAATTATGCTAGAACCTCCTAAAAAATATTAAAATTTGCAAGAAGTCTATTGATATTTACTATTTTTTAGAAAATATTACTAGATTTGTAGTTTAAATATACATGTATGTATATGTTAAGTTTATATTTATGCTAATATTAGTATGCTGTATACGTTTAAATAATATTAAGGCGCAAAAAAAACTTGGTGGTGCAAGGAGTAATGCAACAAATAAAATCCAAAGAATTATTACTCGTATATACATTATTAAGCAAAATAAATTGAAAATTTCTTTAGATTTAAGAAAATATTAAATAACAAAGGAGTAAAATTGAGAAACCTTTCTGAAAATAAATATTTAAGAAAAATCTTTTGAACATTGCTTAATGAAAATACCTGGGATTTAATAAATGGTTAAAAAAAATTTGCAACTCATTTGGCATAAAAATGTTAACAAAAATATGAAGCTTTGTACTCGTATATTTATAAATTTTAAAAGGAAAAGATTTGAAAAAAATCAAATGTTCTTCTTTAGACGCTTTATTGCGTTATTCTTTTCACCATCAAACTTTTTTTATTTGGTATACATACATGTGTACGTCTGGACTTAAAAAAAAATGAAACGAAAATCAAAAAAATTTTACTTTTCTGTTCATTGTTTTTTTAGCATGTTCTTAAATAACTGTAAAATTTAAACCAAATATTTTAAATACAATATACAGAACTATGTATGTATGTATGTATATGTACAAATTTTATACATTTTGTTGAATTTTGATTTCATGGCTACCTAATTATTGTAATAATGTAGAATTGTATATGTACATTTTATGCGCGTATTGTTTATGTGAAAAATATTTCAACATGCTGTTACATGTTGCGCAAAGTGTGACCATATCACGATAATAGTATATTATTTGTTAATCTATTATTAAAATATTAATAGCATATTTTTTTGCAAATCTAAGTTAATAATTACTGGCCCAACTATTTTATTATATGAATTTATGTTTTTATATCTGGAATATGTACCATAAAACTAAAATAATAAACATATTCTAAGCATTTTTCTTTTTAAAAATTGCCAAAAATATCTTATTTAAATTAGTGGGTAACAAATGTGCTTGTTCACTTAGCTTTGCTAAAAGCTAAATATTGTACATTTTTAAATTTGTACAAATATAAATGCACCGAAGTATGAGGGAATAAATAATAAGTATAAATGCACTGAAGTTGATATTCAATTAATTATTATAATAAGATTTCAAAAAAATTTTTTATTATATTATGTTTAAATTTTTGAATTACTTATATAAAATGTATAAATTTTTATGTATACATGCATAAGTAAAATATACATAAAAATGCATTACATACACGTACTATTAACTAAAAGTTTATGTACATAAATCAAATTTGAAAATTTAAATCTTTTGTAATGTTGAAATTTTTAGTTTTCCATGTAAAATTTATAATTTAAAAAATGTACACGTGGTCACACTTTTAAAAAAGCGTAAAGCCATACGTAAACAAATGTAGAAATAGAATAATTAGAATAGTGTGACCACATTTCATTGGTTTTGGAAAGTTAAAATGAAAAGTAGCTGTAATAGTAATGCCAAAAATTTTCATATACATAAGTATATTTTCTTAGTTTTCTTAGTTAGACTTATATAGTTATCATTTATAATATCACAAATATTATGTATTTATATACGTTCATATGTACGTCCATATCGTGTTCAAAATATAACAAGTCCTCAGTCCTTATGAAGCTTCGACTAATAATCCCCCAATCTATTAGCCTGTTTTTGTGATTTAATATTACATTCTTCTCAAAATTTCTTAAAACTATAATCTTCATATTTAAACTTTTTTTGCAATAATGTAATGAAGCAAGAAATAATTTAAATGTAATGTTAAGACTTGTTAAATTTTCAGAAAAGTCATAGATTTTATACTAAATTCTATTTTACTAAATTTTGACGCATTTACTAGTTTGAATCTTTTATTTGACTTTAAAAAACATAGTAAGACAAAAAGGGTTTCGATGTTCATTTTAAGTTACTATTTATAGTAATATGTATTTGAACGAAGAAAGTATTAATTATGAATAAAGTATGAATTATTATGTTTAAGAAATAGTTCTATAGCTATTTCACAATAGTAATAACAGATTTTTTTTACAAATGTCAGTTTTTACGAAACGCAAAATTGAATCATATGTGTAGCAATTTTTGACAAAGTTATCTTTTTTGTACAAAGCCGCGATTTTTAACAAAATATTGAAAACAAAACCAAAAGACGTACAAAAATCAAAAAAGGACAGAGGAAATTGCAATGTAATTTAAAATAATTTTGTAGTTGCATGCATATTTCTAAGTACTATCAAATTTTAATTCTAATTAATGTGTATTATTCTATTTATAATTTTATCAAAACAATTTATTTTACCCAATGAGCTTATAACTTTTGCTAAAAGTTAGCTCATTGGGTCAATTACAAGGCAAAGTTTAAAAAACCACGTGTTATTTTTTTCGATGCTGCATGGTTTCTTTGTATGCGTAATATATAGTATATAGTTCGGTTTGTTTTGTTTAGATTCCTTTTAAATTTACTAGATCTCCGGACAACCGCTAAAAAATCGAAAGCACGAAACCGAACTCCGTCTTTTTCATCCAGATTCGACTAAAATTCTCTAGATGTCAAGTTATCCTGTCCGTGGATGGAGTCTATTATTATTCTGTTTATTCCATTTAATTTTGCTAGACGTCTCACATGCTTTAAGAGCATTAGTGGAATCTATTTATCTTTGTAGTTTTCTAGCAAAAATTACTAGTATATTCTATTCCCCGTTTCTGAAAACATGTCAACTCGAAAGTGTAAATCCAAATTCTGTATTTTTAGCCCAGATTCTCCCTCAAAGCTCCCTAGATTCCTAGTTATTCTGTACGTGAATGGAATCTATTATTTTTCTCTTTATTCTATTTAATTTTGCTAGACATCTCACATGCTTCAAATGCATTAATGGAATCTATTGATTTTCACAGTTTTCCAGTAAAAATTAATTCTATTCTATTTCGCATTTTTGCAAAATTGCAAACTGGAAAGTATAAAATCGGATTCCGTTCTTTTCACCTAGATTCGTTCAAAACTCCCTAGATTTCTAGTTATTCTGTACGTAAATGGAATCTATTATTTTTCTCTTTATTCTGATTAATTTTACTAGCCATCTGACATGCTTCAAATGCATTAATGGAATCTATTGATTTTCATAGTTTTCCAGTAAAAATTGCTTCTATTCTATTTCGCATTTTTGTAAAATTGCAAACTGGAAATTATAAAATCAGATTCCGTTCTTTTCGCCCAGAATTGTCCAAAACTCCCTAGATTTCCAGTTATTCTGTACGTAAATGGAATCTATTATTTTTCTCTTTATTCTATTTAATTTTTCTAGACGTCTAACATGCTTCAAATGCATTAATGGAATCTATTTATTTATAGAGTTTTCAAGTAAAAATTACTTCTATTCTATTTCCTGTTTTTCTATATTACTAGACAGTAATTGTTGTTTACCAGAATTCTATGGCAAAATAAATTTCCTAGGGCATCTAGTTGTAAAATACTAGATTTCTAATTCAAAAAATTGAAATTGCAAGAAAACTAATTAATTTTCCTTGAATTCACGTGAATTTCGTCACTAGAATTTGTCTAGTTGGAATTCACTCGCTAAAATTTTTAGTGTGTACTTCTACATACCATAGCATAGGCTTTCATAAGTAGGCAAAACTTTTGTATGGAGACGATGTTCAGATTTATAGATTCTTAAAGCGAGTCTCGACGGATTTTTTTACTTTTTGAAATTCTAAGTATAACTCCATTCCTAAATAAGAATACTATCAGAACTATAAATGAAAGACACTATATGATATTCTCCGGGGAAATAATTTTTGCGAATATAAGAGATATAATTTTTGCAAACTTAACTTGGTTGTTAAGTTGAACATTTGTATAACAGAAGAAAAATTCCATTTTGAACTGCTATGGCACATTTTCCTGAGCCATTAAAGAAAAAAAATTGAAATATAAAATAACATTTTCAGTGCTCTATTTTTCTCAATAACTCCTAAACCAGATAAGATAGACAAAAGGAAGCTTAGTTAACAAGGTCGCCAGTTCTGTAAAAATCTGAGAAAGCTTCAATGTTACTTCATCTAGTAAATTAACGTTTTTAAAAAAATAAAAGTTTAAAATTGAAAATTTTTCGAACTTTAAAGTCATGTGATTCCGAAAACTGTATTAGATAGATATTTCTGAGAAAGCTTTTATTCTGAGGTTTCTAAATCATATTTAAAAATCCGCCAGTCTTACACAGGGACAGAGTTATACTTAAAATTCCAAAAAGTAAAAAATCAGTCGAGATTCACTTTAAGCCCCTGTAACTCTGAATCTCTGTTGAGCTGTGAATATCGTCTTCATTTAAAAGTATATAGTGCACTTTGATACAAAACACTCTGTATATTTCATACCTTCGGAAATCCGCGTATGTTTAATTATCCTATTAGAACGCTAATTCGTAATAGAATCAAATTGATACTGGGACGGTATTGTATAAACAAATCAATTTTAAATGATACTTGCATTCTAATTTCACCGGTAGCACTGTGGTTCATTTTCTTCACATACTTGTACTAATACAAAGGATTCGACTAAGTCTGAATATTTTAAAAATCACAATCAAACCGTACAATCACTTTCTATCTCTATAACAGACACGAAATTTTCTACATTCTTCTATATAATTATCAGAGTTAAATTGCATCTAATTCCATCAATTTTATAGATAAAATTATTAAATTTTATTCAATTTTAAAATTTATTCAATTACCTGAAATTAAAAATAATTTTTTCTTAACTTCAATACTTACGTATTTCAATATGTTACCGTATATAATAACTAATTAGCCTTAAAAACAATGAAATTTTTTTTAAATTAATTTAAGGCCTAAAAAACATACAAGGAATAAATGAAAAACAAAAACTGGTTTCCTTGAAAGAAAATTTTCTTTCTATTGGAATTCTAATAAATTAAAAAGAGGCAGCCTGGTGTATCAAGAAACGGTAAGCAAAATCCGGCAAACGAAAAGAAGGCAAAAACTCTGAACATTTTTCATTCTCCTTGCAATAAATATCCTTTTTCACCTTATGTAATAAAATTCTTTTTTTTTTTTTTTTTTAATTTTTTTTTACTTTTTCTTTTTTTACCTTTTTCTTTTTTATTTCTTTTTCTTGACTTATTAGGCTATTTTCAAATTATTCACTAAAGACCAATAATTTTTATCCCAAATGATTTCACATTTTTAAAAACTTATGAAGCTGGTACAGGCAATTTACTAGCTATAAGAAACTGTACAAATCGAAAATGTTATAAAAGAACAAAAAAAAAACAAGAAAAACAAATACAAAAAAAAAATTACACTCTAATAATAAGAAACGCTGAAAAACCAATTTTAAATGGCAGCTATTAAAAAGTTTTAATGCTTGTACTATTGAAGGGAGCAGCAAAAACAAAGAACAAAAAAAATTAAAAAAAGAAAAAAATAAAACTAATTTTCGTTTTTTTTTTTTTTGTTTCTTACTTTTTATCTTCACCTGTATATAAATTCAAGGTGAGAGTTTTTAATATATATGAGATACGAGTCGAAACTGGCAAAAAAATACCATCCATTTGTTGCTCTCTTTCTTTAATTCTTTTCTTTTTTTACTTTCTAATTTATTTTATTCCATTTATCTTCCAATTTTTTTTTTCTCTGTGTCAAGATAACAAGAGTCTGAAACAAGAAAATTTTTCGTTTTAAAAGAACACAAAACCTATAAAAAGTAATTTTTGTTGTTTTTAACCGGATTTTCTTTAACAATTTTTATTGAACCAATAAACAACAACGAAAATTTAACAACAACAATCACAAGAAACGTTATTTAATAAACGTTATTATAGGACAACAAATTACGTAATTTTAAGAGAAAAATTAAGATTGAAGTGAACGAATATTTGAGAACCATATTTTTTTTCCTGAACTTCAGCAAATATTTTTTATCTCCGACATTGACAAAGAGCAAAGAAAAATAAAAGTTATATATAATATGACCTTAATCATAGAAGACCCTCCAATAATACTCCATCAATGTTCAGTTATTACGTAAAAATTGTAAATATAAATTGTAAACCTTAACCTTGACAAAAACAACTTGATTTTAATTTGGAGTTAAAGGCTAAAGTATTTTATTTTAATTGTTTTTTAATATTGCTGCGTACAATTGAAGTTCCGTCACTACAGCAAAAGTTTGAAGTTTAAATATTTTGATAATACAGTGAGAAACAGAGGCTATTTACTATAATATATGCGTGAGTGTCCGACCTAAATTAATTATATAAGTGAAACTGCGTTCACTGTGGCATTTATTAATAATAGCGATAATTTTATAAACAAGTTGTAAGATACTAGAGCACAACTTGCAAAATTTAGGAAAGTATCTGGAAGACAGAATATTTCCACTCCTGAATATTTTTTTTTTGTGTCATGAATAAAAATAAAAAACAACGTTCAATACTCAGTTATGTAAAGTTTTAAATTCAATTTTAAACGAAAACATTTTTTTATTAAATTAGAAAATTAAAAGTCGATATAAGTCCGGATCATTTAGCATGGAAATTATAAGTTTATTTCTATAATATAAAAGCAAATCGAGATAGGAAGTTATTCATACTGCAAATGCTAATATTTAGGAAAAGTTCCGTAGTTTGCAAGATAGGGAATAGAAACATAGATTCAGAAAATTCGTAAAAAAAGCTATTGGAAGTGTCTCAATTAATAATGACAGTAAAATTCCAAAATTCGTTTAATATGTAAAATTTTTTAAATTAATGATTCTAGTGCCATTTTCACCATCGCAATTGCAATATTTAAATAGGCCTATTTAAAACTATGGTCTCTAAAATAGCACTTTTACCTTGAATAAACGGAAACATTTAAAAAATAAAACAATCTGCTACTTTAACTATTTCGTTCATATACCAAGCATAGCTAGCTAATACCAAAATGATTTTGTAATAATCAAAAAAATTGCATAGTTTTCGGAGAAAGAATGAAATTTAAAAACACGTTAAAAAATCACATAATAGTTGTAGAATTTAACAGCTAATTAGGTTAGTTAAGACAATTTATATTTTTTATCTCCGGGTTTTTACCATTAGAATTTTAATAAAAAATTTTAATTATTTTATAAAAATTTTATAAAAAATTAAAATTATTAAAAGGGACCTGATCGATGGTACGATGGTTATTGAACTGGTCCTTTAGCAGAAGGGTGTGGAGTTCAAAGGTCGGTCAGGTCACTGTAAAAATTATGTTCAATGTTATATAGCTTTATACACATTACATATAAAAATAAAAAATTAATATTAACTAACTACCATATTTCAATAATACCAGCAATATAAAATAGTAAATATCAATAACCTTAAATATTTAATATAAAACTACGATATGTTCGTTACCTACCTAGTAAACTCAATGACGTAAGAAACTGGATCAAACCAGGAGCGAGGTAGGAATAAAATAAAAAAAAAATTATAATAGAAATTGTTAACTAAAATTTAATTTTCATAATATTTTAGAAAGGGCAACACGTTATGAGTATATGAGTAGTTTTAGTAGTAATTCAGTTTTTAAATTCGGAAATCAAATTTAAGGATGAATTTAGCAATTTACATCTAAAGCTGAACAAGCTTTAAAAATTATATTACTTCATTACGAAACTTAACGTGAAATTTATTAGAAACTTATTATTTTGCATGTTTGTTCAAAACTATACTATATGCAGAGCTCTTGAAACTGAAATAGCTCATGAACCGAGTAATAAAAATAGTCGATATGAACGGACGCAGCAGGGTTTTGTTGTGCAGAATTCTAACTTCATAGAACATGCCAATTATGCGAGATAATTGTTTAATAAAATTACCAATTCAGATTTTACAACTTCACATCCAAATTTTAGAAGCTACATGAAGTAAACAAAAATTATATCTGAAGAAACGCTTTAATATCTGATTGGAGAACGACTTCAGATAGTAAGTTTATAAATAAGTTTTAAAAAAATTTAATTAAATTTTTTTGTTCTTGCGTGTAGTAAATTCAAATTTTCTATCATATCAAAAACATGCTGTTATTCAATTAGTTGATTTTGGCGGTATCTAGTCAAGGACTGCATAATAAATTACAAAAATCATATAATAAATAATGTTTGTGTACCTAGGATAACAAAAGCTGCTATTGAAAAAACAATATTTTTATTCAATTTTTTATTGCTGCTTAAAATAATTTCTAGTTAACAATTTTTTTTTAGACATTCGAGACCTGTTCGTGAATAATACCGATTAAATTATTTTATCGCTTTTTTTTATACCGCAATTATTTACAATGTTTGCGATTAACAGAAATATGTTTAAAATTTATTTTAAAATTATCCAAAAAAAATATTAATGAATTGAACAGAAAATGGGAAAACCAAGGACATTGCGTATAAGATTATAAATGTAAATTGCAAGGTGAATATATTTGAAATAAATTAAAATTATCAAAATATAAATTATTATCAGAGGTCTTACAAACAAAAATGATAAAGCATAACCATATACAAATACTGTGATAGTAGCGAGGTCTTTTATTTAATTTGAAAGCTGCGATATATTTCAAAATATTAAAATGAAAACCTTAAAACGAAAAAGCTTGAGAAAATAACGAGCGGCTATGAAAATCAATTCTATCCTACTTTATTCATATAAAAATTTTGAAATTTAAATGGAAGTGAACTTAACTTTTACATTTGTTTACAGTTTTTTAAAGTAAAATTAACATACTTGCATTTAATGCCCTTTTTAAAGTTCATTTTATTTTCCCAACTTATTTGTTTTTTTAGAAATCTGTAAACTTGAGATTTAGGTTGCTTGCCTGCGGTAATATGCACCTCATATTCTCTTCTATATATAGACTTTTTTCCAATTTTTTTATTTTTGTTTTCTATTCAATTTGTGAATGAAAAAAAAAATTAATTCAAAATTGCTTTGAATCCTTTTTATTTGCTCCTACTTTCCGTCATATACATATGTTATCAATACAACGTACAAGGTATCCCAAGAGCCTGTCTTCATTCCAAATTTTATTTGAATCTTTTCTTTTAATAAATATTTTAAAATGGTTTAGAATTCTGTAAATAAAATTTAGTTATAGAATTTCAAATTTTTTATGTAAATTTTAATAGTAATAGCTTTCAATTAGTATTGGCGCTAAACAAAAGCTAACGGCTCCCATATTTGGAATTTATATTTGGAATGTTTTTCTAAAAGGAAATAAAGTAAATAATCATTCAAACTTTCAAAAAGGTGAAGCTGTTCTTAGAAATTTCTTAAAGTTTAGACACTTTTCTTTTGAAATTATTTAATATTACAAAAATTTTATCTAGATAATGAAAAATAGAGTTAAAATATTACCATGAGAAAAAACGAGAAATCTAATTGTGAAAATGAGAATTTTAAAAATTATTTCAAAAATAATAAACTGACTTCATCCTTTAAACAATCCTCGTAGCACAAATTTTTAAGTGTCCTTTAAAATAATTAATGAAAAATAAGAAAATTAACAATCTTGTTATAATTTATTTCAATTAAATTTCTAGTAAATTTCCGGAAAATGGATGAATGGACTTTTCAAAGAAATCAACAAAAATATATTGCTCCTTAAGTTGTTGAATTCCAAGCTACTCTTACTCTTGCTACTCATATTTGAAATACCTCCGAAATGACTATTTATTAAAAGTTTTGACAACTTTTAAACTCGACTCAGCCATTTCGAAAAAATCAGCGACCAAACATAAAAAATAAAAAAAAATTACAGGAGCATTGAACTCTACTTTGTTGAGTTCATTTAATTATACTAAGTATAGCAACATATTAAGTCTGCCCACGATATTCAATTTGTTATTATTTTTTATTATCAGCATTTTTTTTTTTTTTTTTTCCTTCTTCACTCCTATAAGGAGCATAGGGCTAGTTCATGATATCTATCATGTCCTAGTTTCTATAGTCATAGAGAGTTAGCTAGGTAGGTGACTAGCCTACCGTAGTTTTTTATTTATATTAAATATTTCCGTTTATTAATATTTTACTGCTTATTTTTCTTAGTCTTTTTAGTATCGCATATTATGAATATTTGAAAATTACTTGTATAAATTTATTAATATTGCATATTAAGTTATATAATATTGAATATAATTTTTATAGTGACCTGACCGGGGTTTGAACCCGAGACCCTTCGGTTAAAGGTCCGGTGCCATAACCTCTGCACCAATGGTCAGATATTATTATTATCAGCATAGTAAGGATGAAATATTTCGACTCCTAACCCACACTAAAGGCACAAAAACATACAAAAACTCATGTATTTTAACTAATCCATATTAATTCGACAAAATAAGGGGTTAATTTCACAAAATCTTTGTTAAAGTGAGAATTATTTTAACAATTTGGTAAAAATCACTTAGAGAAAATTCAAATAAATTGAACATATTTTCTAATATGGCTAACATGCACGGTATATTCAGGAACCTTTTTCAAATTTTAAAATTTTGATTCAGTCAAATTTATTAGGACCCAACACAATTCAATCTGTTGTTTAAAACTCTTATTACAAGATCAATCAATCAACTATGATAGGAGACATCTTTTATTTTGAATTAAGTCTAGGTACATAATACATATATATGTATATACTAGTATTATATAAAATTTGGTACACGAAGTTTATTAGTTGATGGTGTATATTTTAAATAAAGGAAATAATTTCGAACGTGATCAAAATTCATTTCGAAAGATTATTTTAAAATTGAAGAGAAATGATTTTTTTCTCTTATTTTTATATTTTGTTTTTTTGTTTTAATACAATGTGTATAGTAAATATGAATGAAGTTAGAACAAGGATATTAAAATGTATACATAGGACGATAAGCATTAAAGTACCTACAACTATAACTGCTAGAATACTAACAAAAATTCATTCAATTTTCAGTTTATAAAAGGGAGAACAGTTTCTTTTTTTTTCAAATTTAATTTCTATACTTTTATTCTAAGCAAGGATAATAATAATGTAATCTGAAACCCAATAATCGAATTGGTATATATATATAGGTACTACAAAAAAATATTGAATATTTTTTTTTGTATTTTAAAAAAAAAAATTCCAACCACAATTTTATAAATTGGAATTTTTCCTACCTTTATATCATAAGAAAATTATGTTTATAACAAGAATAGATAGACGAAAAGGAGATGAAAATAACTTAAGTACGAAATGAGGACATTCATATCAATATCAAAAAAATGCCCACGTTATGGACATAGTTAATCTCAAATTCTAACACTGTAGTTGAGCATTTCGCAAAATGTTATTTGAAAATTTCATAAGGTTATATCTAGCTAAATAGCCATTGCTTGAATCAAATGAAAATTTAAAAATTCTTTCAATTTTTTTGACTTATTTTTTGAATGTTTGTCAATACACGGACAGGTGAACCAAGAATTTTTTTATATTCAACAAGAATATATATGCATGTCTACCTCTTAAAATATTATTTATCAGTATTACATATGAAACGGTAAATTTATAATACCCTATAAATATTTATTCATACAAATATAATAAGCATGAAGTTACACACACTCTAAGTGCGTGTAGATTGATATAAAAAAAAAAAAACAAAAAAAAAACCTAGCTCTAGATTTTATTTTTATGTAGGAAAACTGGCCCATAATTGAAAAAGCAAACAGTTAGGAAAAAAATATAAAAAAAAAAGAAATTCTAGAAATTTTTAATACTATTTTTATCGGATTTAACAAAAGCCTACATATAATTTTCTCCTTATTGAGAACGTAATGAAAGAACGTAATTTCGTATTTTTGAAAACTGTGTGTACATGAGTGTACCTATATGCGGCACGTGTAAGTGACAAAATTTTCTTCGAATCGATTTTCTTAAAAATTTAAAATAAAAAAAAATCTTTAACCATAACCATTTACCAAGATAAGATAAAACATGATTTTTTTCTGAAGATATGATGAAGTTATAATAATTCACGGCACACGGCACGTAAAACATAAAAAAAATTATTTTAAAATTTAGACGAACACTGCCTTTAATATGTAGGCATAATTTTCTAAGAAAGAAAATCATTTCCATTTGCCGACTTGAATTATTAAATTAAACTCTGCTAAACTTCAATTTTGAAAGTTGAATTTCAAAATTCTTTAATTTCTTGTAAATGATTCAATTTAGATTAGAGCTTTCAAGGGGAATCGGGGGTATTTGTTGCAAATAAAGAATTGAACTGCAATAAATCTTGCTTTCCCAGTATTAATGCCTAGTGAGAAATTTCTTCTGTATAATTCTTTACTATAATTTCTGTTCAATGGGAAAAACCTTCTACATGCAATCATTTATAATAAAAGAAATGGGAAAATACTTGAACAAACAAAGAATTGGGATAAATTGTATTCTTTATGCAAAACTAACAGTGTCAATTAAGAGTATGTTCTTCTTGGACATTGGAATGTGAAATAAGTGAATACGTCTAACTAATTTGGATGCAAATTTACAAAATTAGATGATTATGTTTAATAACATTACTTTGTTGGAGACAATTACATTATACATATGATTTTATTGCAGAAAAAGTCAGTTCAGAGCCATACATATGTCGTTGGGATAACGTATAATGCCGTCAACATTTTTGTTTCAAGACCCTGACATACTTTGTAAATTTTTAGTTTTATCTGTAAATTTTATATTTGTCAGAGTTTACTATGCTTCTTATTCGAGTTCAAGTGTATTTTGTAAAATTCGTAAAGTCCAATACTTAAAGATTAAAAGATCTCAAATATTTAACTTTTTATATTCAAAGAATATCATAATAAAATTTACAATTTGCCATCACAATTACCGCACAAGCTGTGACATTAAAATTTCGTGTTACTCTTGAAAAGTATTTTGTCTAAGTTATACTATTTCCTCTTTACAAGTATTAGTCTTATTCTTCTTGAGACTATATTGTATCATCTTATTTCCTCTTCAACTTGTAAACGCAACAGTTGAGTTGCAATATCCTGCCCTAATAAAATTCTTTAACGAAAAATATTTGAAAAATTAATTTATTATTATTAATTCTTAAATATCTTAAGATTGAATGGAATACATTTATTTGGCATATTTTTTATTCCTTAACCAGTTTAGATTATTAAGAAATTTTCAATTTTTCTTTTCATTCTTTTCTTTTCATTTTCTTTATATTTAAATAATTAGTATTCAGAACCAGTTTTCATTTAGGTGATGGTTGAATATAAAAAGGAACTAATAAAGGTGAAAAAGGAAGAAAAAATAAGAAAGGAAAAAATTAATTGACCAAATCGTAATGAGTCTCATGCAGAAAATTATGATGAGCTCTGTAATCTTTTAGAAAATTTCAAGGACAAAATAATTAATTAAATTTTTCACTTTTTTTTTTATTTGATAAAATGATTGTAGGTAATTTAACAAATTCTCTATATCTAAGTGAAAATTGTATATATTGGCGTGTAAAAGTTATTCTAAAACTTTTTTATATAAAATTAAAAATAAAGTGAAAATCTAGGATTTTTTGAGGATCTCATGGCATAATATAGCTTTCACTTAATGGCTTTTTACGAGTAGATAAAGAATATGAACTTTAATCGTTAGAATAAGAATAGAAAGTGTTTTTAGATTTGCAAATTCATTTCTTTTAAATTCATCTCGTATAATGTCTTAGTATTTCATTTTAAATAATCACAGTAAAACTTTATATTCTGATTTGAGATTATAAACGCAAATTCTATGAAAATTTTATTAAAGATTTTATGAAATTTTTTAGTAACTTATTCCGGATTCCGACAATTTTAAGTTTTGTTAAAATTTTCTTGAAAATTCTTATTTTTTTTGAACGAAGGTCTTAAAATTCTTTGAAATTTTTAATACTCTTAATAATTTACGTTAAATATTGTGCAATGTTTCATTTCTACACATTTTCCTTGAACAAGGGAAAACAGCTTTTAAAAACAAAGCAATTATTTAAAGTGGATTTTTGAGTAATTTTTTTAGATTTACTTCTTCCATAAATATTGCATATTTTTAGGATAGAGGCAAAAATTAAATTTTTCTAATATCAATTTTCATTATTTGGATTTAATAATGGAATTTGCAACATTTAAAAACTTCCAATAGTTGCGACTTTCAATGATATCAAAAAGCTTTATAAGAGCTAGAAGAATTATAACTAGCGAAACTGGGAAATACTAAACAAATAGGTTTTTCGTAAGGATAAATATGAGTAGTAAACTTGAGCCTTTCCTGATATCGTTTCTAGAATCGCAAAACTGGAGTAAATAAATAGAACCATTCAAATAATAAAAATTTCAAAATTTTTAATTTGTTTTTTTGCCGTTGGGAACCGACCGAAGTTCATATTCTGACATCAACCCGTGCGATCTTTTGTGATACTCATTCTCTCTCATATTAGCAGTATATCTAAGCTCCTAACACATTTAAACCGTCTCGAGCTTTAATACTTTCATCTACGTCGTAAAACCCCTGCCGAAGAATCGCAGTCGTAAGCTATAATTATTCTGCAAGTGAATAATTATACAGAATAATTTTTTAGTTAAAAAATACAAAGTTTAAATTTTTTTTCTTAGAATTACCAGAGCCATTTTAATATAATTATCAGCATTTAATTGATTATAAACTGCAATTGTGAAATATTTTTTATATTTTTCAAAACAAAAAAAAATTAAAAAAAATAAAGGATAAAACTCTTAGTTCCAGATATCATATTCAAACATCTTAACGAGAGTACAATATGTTTTTCAATTCCTGGAAATTATAAATGAAGTAGTCATTTTTAACATATTATACGTCATATTTCATACAACAATTCAACAGATCTCTAATTTGATCAACTGTTTTAGAGATACATAAGTATCTCTAAAACAGTTCTTCATTTTATAACTATGGAATATAGTTACAAATTAATTTCATCTTCATGAGTTGAATATACGAACAATTGAGCGAGCGTGTAATATTTAATAAAAGTAGCAACAGAAACAAAAAGTAAATGTAAAATGCTATTAATCTTTTAGAATTTTTTTTTCTCTTGTTCTTCTTTTCCTTATTCTAAGATTAATCCTTATGGCTAAGGATGACATGAAAAACTATATTACTAGTTGGAAAATAAGAGAATAAAAAAAAAACAGGATATTATTGTCTAATAATTTTTCATTTTTAATTTTTTGTTTCTTTCTTACGTTATTGCTCTTTTATTTTTTGTTGTACTCTTCTCTTAATTATTATTATAATCCTTAAATGTGTGAAACATGTTCACCAGATGTCACTTTATGTATACATTTTTCTTTTTGTGTTTTTCTTTTGAAATTGAAAATTTTATTAGCTTTAAAGATTAAATAGAATTTTAATAGAAACTTTAAAGAAGGTTTTTAAAATAATTTTTAATTCTAATAGACAAATGGAGATGTGGAGAACTTTAAATGATTTAAGTTTGACCTAAAGCGGTCGTCTTTTAAGACAAATGTAGTAATCTAGAAAAGAACAGTAATATTATAAGAAAATAGTATATAGATACTATGCTGTCCAATAGGAAATACTAAAAATGTAAGAAAACTATTGAAAAATTGAAAGACTTTTACATTTTTGAGAAGAATACGAGTAATCTTATTACATTTGGAGGGCGGCAATCTTTGATAGAGTTTAATTGATTGATGAAAAGAAGAAAAATAATATGAGGTTTTTTGAAGTTTCATCATATTTTTCATCAATATTTTTAAAATTGTTTAAACAAAAAAAAAAAATTAAAATTATAGCAACAGTTCTTCCATTTGTGAAAACAAAATCTATTGTTATAACTATTAAATACTTAAAATTTTATGAATAAAATACGACCCAAACGTGGATGAAAATTATTATGATAAAATCAGCAGCGTTATATTACTTGAACTACCGAACAAATAAGATCAAAGTATTGCCACTTTGGCTCAAATATATAAAATTAGCCCCACGGCCAATTTTTTTCGTAATTGGTCATATTTGACGAAATCTTGAAAAAAACTAAATTTTTCTCTTTTTCTAAGAGAGAAAAATTAAGCTTTCTTCTTCTTTTTCCAAAAGTTTTTTTTATATAAAATTTGATTATGAAAATGTAACAAGACCCAAAAATTCAGTTATAAACTGTGAATGATGCTCTTAATATAGCAGTTTTAATATAACCATTTCCTTATTAAATTGTGCTGCTTATTTTAAAGTACTGAAAACATTCACAAAATTTTTACGTCAACATAATGCCGTTTTTCCTTAAACTTAGCATTTTCTTTTCGAAAATTTGATCCATTAATCTTTTCATGAGTAGCAACACTCATCATACAACAAAATTTGGACAAATACTGTCCTCAATATTTATCTCATCTCATTCAATTCTTTTATAACATTAAATAAAAAAAAACAACGTAAATAGGGGCAGCTGACCCCAATAACTCTGTATTCTGCGATACTTGTATGAATAAATATTTTTATAATATTGTATAATAATTTTCAAATCGTTTCATATGACCTTATACGTTTTTTAAAGGTGTTGATTAGACCCCAATCTCTTTATAATATTTTTTGCATAAAATTTCAAAAATAATCATTCAATTACGTTATATACTAAATATGACTTTAAAAATTTTCCTTTAATTTATTTTCAGTAATTGTCAAAGCTTTTAAATATCAATGTGTTCATTAATAGCCTTCCTCTTCACAGTTTACCACCACCTCGAATAAGTTCGAACCACTCAAATGAATATAATATAAAAAATCCTTGTACACTTCCCACTAGTCTTTTATCATGCATTTTTTCCTGTTATTTAATATTTTTTATGAAAATTTAATAATTTTAAGTTTAACCATTTTTTATTATTATTTATATTTGATTACTTTATTTTTTAATTTTCTCATATTCAAAAATAACAATTAATTAACTGTAAATTTAAAATTCAATCTATTTTTAAAATTGTCCCAAGAATCAAAGGGCAAAGAACCCTTTATACATTTTTGTTGTTCATTAAATTTATGAAAATTTAAACAAAAAATACAAACCCTGAAAATATGCAATGTAAATAAATAATTATAACTGCAAAATATTTGGGACTTCAATCAAATCTCGGGAACCTCAACGTTATAACATAATATTATATTTACATCCCAGAATATTTACACACGAAAACGTTTTTGTTTAAGTCAACAATTTGTGAAATTAATGAATCTTTTCAGTTCCAAATGAGCTATCACGAAAATTCGAATTTCCGGTTTAATTTTTGTATGAGCAAGTAAACTATTAAGATACATTGTGTTCCCATATAACGATATCAGATGCCGATATCTAAATAATTAAAGTGGGGTTAATACCATTTTATAACCGAGTTGTTCTTGCGTTGTACAAAGTACAAATATATTGGTGCTGTATAAAATTTGTTGCATTGTTATCAATTGACCAAATGACTACCACCAAGTGACCAATCTTAATATTCTAAGTGTAAAATTTTTAGTCTTTCCTATTTGTTCAATTTTCCACTTTTCAAAAAATTAAAAAGCACATAATTTTGAATTTGTCCTACAACTCCGAAGACAAAATGTAATAAAAACACAAATAAATAAATAATGATCCTGAAAGTATGCAATACACCAAAACTAAGAATTGTTTAAGTATTGAGGATCTCCGAAAAACCTGATAACATGAAAGTAATCGATACATTACGTAGGAGCTGTTTAACATCCAAGTATTGACTTACAAAAAATAAAATATCTATTGATTTATCAATATTAAGAGAAGTTCACCCTTAAAGCAATTTGACCTAATTAAATAATTTTCTTTTGTTCTATTTAAAAAGGATCAAAAACAAAAAGTTTCTTATTATTTTTTGGTTCTTATTCTTCTATACGAAACGAAATTAAAATCAAGTAAAATTTGAAAAATTCTTATATTTTCTTCCAATATCTTTTTGTTATGTAATACAATAAAAGGGACAATATTCGTAGAATGACCAAAAAAGAACCTTGGAATTTTTTAATTTATTTGAAATAAACGACAAAATACAAAAACAAAAACTTTGTCTACACAGAAGAAAACGGAAGGAAATATATAAAGGTAAAAATTTCAAAGAATATTTGTGTATTTGAAGGAAATAAAAAAAAATGCATACATACACAAAAAGGATAATGAAATTAACTCACGTTTCCTTTTGTTATCCCATTGAATTACTTGATTTCATTTTAGTTTTCCAATAAAAATTTCCGAAATAATTTTAACTTTCTTCTTCTTTTTCATTTTCATTTCCTTCAATTGCTATAATATTAGTGATCAAGAGAGAATACTAACTAAATTAAATAAAAATTCTAAGAAACTATAAATAATGTTTCCAAATTAATTTTAAATTTTATTCATTTGAAATTTTTTAAAATTTGAAATTAACAGGAATGAAGAAGAATTTTTGTCTCAAGAATTTTGAAAAAAAATGGAACTTTTTGGACATCTTATAACGTAATAGCGCGGATCAATTAAGTTAACCGAAATTCAATACATTTTATGATTCGTATCCAAAGATTGTGAATATAAAAAGTTATATGAAAATTTGGAAAAACGAGAAAAAAAATAGAGTTGACCTTGTCAACTCTGTGATACCCGTACGAATTTGTTATCCTACGTGCGAATAACTAATGTTCCATAACTAACTATGGGGCAGACTATGACTTTAAGTTGCCGTATTACCATATTAATTTATGCAAAATTTCAGTACTATGTGTTATTCAAAATACTGGTTGTGCCAAACTACTATTGATGTTGTATGGCACCTACCAGAAAGAGCCAAGAAATTTTGGCGAATTTTATCAAGCATATCGGCCCTACTAATATATTCACTTGTGTGAAATCTCAATATCACAGCTTTTATAGTTTCTGAGATATAGCCAAATAACTTTTGAAGTTGTATGGCAGGTACCAGAAGGAGCCAAGTAATTTCAACGACTTTTACGAGACACATCGGCCCTACTAATATATTTACTTGTGTGAAATCTCAATATCACAGCTTTTATAGTTTCTGAGATATAGCCAAATAACTTTTGAAGTTGTATGGCAGGTACCAGAAGAAGCCAAGTAATTTCAACGACTTTTACGAGACACATCGGCCCTACTAATATATTTACTTGTGTGAAATCTCAATATCACAGCTTTTATAGTTTCTGAGATATAGCCAAATAACTTTTGAAGTTGTATGGCAGGTACCAGAAGGAGCCAAGTAATTTCAACGACTTTTATCTGACACATTGGCCCTACTAATATATTCGTTTGTGTGAAATTTCAATACCATAACTTTTATAGTTTCTGAGATATAGCCAAATAAATTTTGAAGTTGTATGGCAGCTACCCGAACCGGTACCCCGATCATGTCCAATTTAAATAGGGTTCTGGCACTTACTACAATAAATCATTTGTGAAAATTTGGTGAACTTAGCTCAATTAGTTTTTGAGTTATCGTTCGGACGGACGGACGGACGGACGGACGGACAGACAAAGCTAAATCAACTCAGAATTTGACGCTGATCAGAAACATACACTTGAGTCTATATCTAACACCGTTATTTCTTAGCGTTACAAACGGTAAGGCAAATTTAGTATACCCTTCGAACATACGTTCGTACGGGTATAAAAATGGATGTGGGCCAAAATGTTCTCCTAATATATAAGAAATTAAGTAAGGCAAACAGGAATTAATGACACAGAATAAAAGAGTGCTTTATAAAAGGTGAATGTTTATAATAAATTCTAATAAATAAATCAAAGACACAAACAAAAGACTTCCTTTCAAAATTTATACGAACAAGCGACATTGTTGTTAAAACTTTATTTTTTATTTGAAGATTTATCGTACAAAAGCGTCCAATATTGTAACCCTTTTTGTTGTGTCCTTTTGCGAACACTTTTGTTGTGTCCACTTTCGAAAAATCTCATATTGAGAATCAAAAATAACAATGCCAAAATATGCTTCTAATACTAGTTCCAGCACAAAATTTAACTCTGATATATAGAAATGAATAATAAGATAAACAAAATTATTAAATATGAGAAAAGATCTACGAGTAATTTTTGTAAAACAACTGCATCAAATTTTTCTATTATATAACAACAATTTTTTTTTCATTACAGTTATCAAAATATGCTTCATCACTCAAGATAACTTTATCACGATCACACTATAATAATAATATATAGCTGCAACTTTATTAATTGCTCGTTTCAATATGAACTGGAACAGAATCAGCCATTTCCTATTCAAAATATATTTATATAATGGCATTAAACATTAACGAAGATTGATTTGAAATTGTTTCAAAAGAGTAAAGCTTTTAAAAGAGAGAAAAAATTCAACTGAAAGCGGTACTGCCTTGGAAGATAACACAATAAAAATGTGCTATGTTTTAAATAATGTTCGATTTTGAAAGTTTTTCGCACTCCTTAATCAATTTCTCGACGTGATATGTAAATAGAGGCAAATAGAGGTTCTAAAATTGATCATGAAGGGGTAATGAATTTATTGAGAATTATGAAAGAACCAAATCAACCAGCTCTTCGACTTCGATCCCATATTAATCGTTAACACACAATTTATAATAACGTTTGTAAATTTATTTTTATTCTCTTACATAATTAGATAAAAATAAAGTTGGGTCAAACCAATGGTTTGTATTGTAGCACTTTTCCCTTCAACAAGTGAAAATTCTGCTTTTAAATACAGTCTATGTATACCTATCACACTATTAAAATTATTTTCATTCATATACAAAACTATTCCAAGGATTGCATATATTTAGGATGATGCATATATGGAGTCTTTGAAATAAAGCAAAAATTGATATAAAAAGGGGTTAACATAATGCTCGATTTTAAGGTTTAATTGTGCGAGTTAAGGAAAATAATTATATTTTTTAATGTCATGGAATTTACCGTTAGCTTTTTGCGTTTATAGAAATTTGAAAAAACGTGCGATTTCGGAAATATAAGGTGTCAAAAATTCAAATTGTACAAATTTCAAGGGGCGATAACTTGAGAGGGGGTGGAGATGGAAAAAAATTTTCTTCTAACGAAATAAACTATTTGTTTATGTCTAAAATTCCCCAAAATTTCAAGCTTCTACAGGCTGGGGTCTAGAAGAAAAACGACATCAAAAATTTGGAAAAAAAGGACTTTAGATAACGGTAAATTTGAACGGCCATTTTGTTTTTCTAAAGTTCAACTGTAGTATATCGCGCTAGGGAAAGCAAGCCGCTGCCTTTCTGCGTTTGCAAAATTTCAAAAATGCTTATGGTTTCATTGCAACAAATAGTTAAAAAAGGCCATTTTTAAGGTTTTGGGGGGGTATAACTTCTAGAGGGGGGGAGATAGGTAAAAATTTTGTTCTACGGAAGTAAGTTTCTAGTAAAGATCTATGTACATATAAAATTTCAGCTTTCTATCTTCAAGGGTGTAGAAGTTTTGTAAACAAAAAAAGTGTCCACGGACGGACGGACGGACGGACGGACGGACGGACGGACGGACGGACAGAGTGAAACTAATAAGCACTTTTTTCAAAAAATTTTTTGGAAAAGTGCTAAAAAGAGTTACTTATGTACAATAATTTTCTTAGTTTCTCGTAAAATAGTGATTTAAATTTCATTTCCAATTTACAAACTACCAAAATAAAATTAGTCTAATGAGCTTTCTACAAAATTTTCAAATTCAAATTTTTTAAATTTTGTAATATTATTTGATAAAAATTAAATTAGGGGAGAAAAAATTTAATTTATTAAGAAGATGAAGATTGCATGAAAAGAATCCTTAAGTGTGCTTTAAAATTTTAAATTTTTTTATTTTTGAGTAAACTATACAAAGCTAAAAATTTCTCTATTTTCCAAAACACAAAAACTTTTATAATAAAAATTTAATTATTAGATTTCCTTTTTTTTCCCTTGAATTTTAATATGCAGTGGAAAAATTTTATAGAGAATATAAAATAATATTTTATGTAAATATCATAAAAGTTTGAAATCAGTAACAGAAGAATAATATGCTACTACATGCTGTTCATACTACACAGATATAAGCATATATACGCGGCCATATAGAGATGCTTGATCTGAAAAATTGTATATTTTCACTATGGATTCTCATATTTTAGAATGGTCATATTATTTTAACAATTGGTAAATGTTTAATGAACAATATAAAAAGTGATAGTTATACTCTGAAACAAGAGGAACAGAACGTTTTCAATGATAATCTTGCAAATACAAACAGCAAAAATAAATTGTCATGGTCATAAAAATCATTCATTAAACGTGACCATAGAAATACTGAGAAAAATTTTCCATAGTTATCAAATAATTGTTTTAGAATACTTAAATTTTGTGTTTCAGTTATTGCATTTAAGCACTTAACAAGGTGTGTAATTCTTTGTAGACAAAGATGTATAAAGTCTGAGGTTCATGTAAATCTTGCCTATTACAATGAAATAGTTGAAGCTATCCTGCACCAAATAATGGAAATTGCCTCCATGATAGAAATATTCTATAAGTTATATGAGTTTATTGAAGTTACCTTAAAAAATTTAATAAGTTTTCCTACAATTATACCACAACAAACCCAAACTCTTTTGCAAAACCTGCTTTACATGGTAATGACACTTGACTTCCTTGTAATATTGTAAAGTTATTCTTAAATATTGTTCTAAAATTACTCGAGCTTTTATAAAAGTTTGATATAGTTTATGGTACCGAAAGATAGATGATCGAAAATTAATATTTTGCAATATTTGAAAAGTATTACTTTTAAATGAAATAAAGTCTTAACTAACGCTTATGAATTGTGAAAATTTGAGACTCCTCCAAGTTAAGACAAAACTAGTTTGAGATAATGATTCACCTAATCTTCAATTAAGATAGGCGGTAATACGCAATGGATTTAACCGATAAGTAATTTGGACACAGTTAGTTGCCTGAAAGTTTTAATTCTATTTTAACACTATTTCTGTTAAAAGAAGGTTAAATTGCACTCTAGCAGTTAAATTGCATTCTAAGTTTATAAAAAAGTATTTTTTGTTTCCTTCTTCACCCTTGGTAGATACATTATAATCGAGTCATACTTCAGCTTCGTCAGTTCCTAGTTATACAAGAGGGATGCTGTTAACCAAAATAATATTTTACTAGGGTATTAATTAAAAATAAGTCCCGCAAACTCTATCAGTTATAATCAGTTATTCAGACTCATTCAAATGTAATGAAACTTCGAGATTTTTTGAAAAAAAGGTAATTTTCAAGTTGATGAAACACCAAGAGCTTTCGATTAATCTTCTAAATTTCCTGTATCTGAACTCAATCACTCAGTGTTTATTTTATAAATTGTTATGTAACAATTTTGTTTAAATGCATAACTATGCATACATACATACATATTCAACAAATAATATAGAAGTATAATTAACATTTATGATATAAAAATACTTTTTGTTTTCTTTTGTGAAAAATCGTGAAAATCGGTCAGCGCAAATAGACGAGACAACAAAACAAAAAAAAAAACACAATTTAACAAAATATGAAAATGAAACTGTAATATCTAAAAAGATAAAAGGAAATAAAGCCTTTTTAAAAATTTTTAAAATAAAACCAGGAAATTAAGTAATGAGAAAATAAATATAAAACTACTATGTAGCAAGTAAAAATTAAAATTAGGTCAGTTTTATTAAAAAACACAATAGCCAATATAAAACAAATGGCAAAATTTTTTATTTAAAATTTATTACAAAAAAGACTAAAAGACTTAAAAGGAAACTATGCCAGACAATAAAATCGTAAAAAATATGTATATAAAATGGAAAATTTTAAAATTATCTCGTTAAATTTTCATTAATATTTGAATTACTATTTTTGACTACGAATAAATAATGCAACAATAATGACTTCTGACAAATAATGCATACAATCTTCGACTGAAATAAAGAGGAAAAATAAAATAAATCTGAAAATATATAAGCAAATCGGAAAATTTGAATTTAAGTTCAACATTTCGTTAAAAATTAATGCGGAAATTACAGTGTTACCATATTGATTTCACGAAAATCTGGAAAATTGTGCCTTAAATCAGAAAAATCTTGCGACGTAGTGCTACTTCCGACATATTTACATATAAAAGAATTTTACTCAAAATGATTACCACGTCAACAAACTCCTTTGTTCACCTTTAACAGTTTCTGGGTTATAAAAAAACAGCTTATAAAATTGCATGGCAGCCACTACAAGCAGACGAGAAAATTCAACAACATTTATCAAACATATAACATACCATTATTATTTGTGGACATTTTCAAAATTATGCGTTGAATAAGAGAGAATGTTCTTCCCCATGGTAAGAAGCGTAAATAAAGATTTTTAGAGAGTTGTCGGTGTATCGCTCGGTGATGCATACAAATCATGCATGCGTGTACTGATTGAATTGGTTTTACCGCAACTGACTTCTCAGAGAACTCGGGTGGGACAAAACGAAATTCTACTAAGAGTTAAATTTACACTTTTCTAGATAATATGTTAACCAAAATTTTGTAATTTCTTTAAAATTGAAGAAATGTGTTCAATAGGCATTTTTATAACATTCTGTAACACTTTCACTAAACTAGGCAATACACATTGCGGTCGGTTGTGTGTGGATTCAAATTTTTAATTTTGAAATTAAAACATTAAGGCCATATCTATCGGAATAAATTTGTGACACTATAGTTGGGACAATTGCGGGTGAATAGATGGATTGTAAACTGCTAAAATAATCAGAAACAAATATTCTCATATAAAAGTTCAGTAGAAAACAACTTTTTGACAAATATGACTTAATAAAATGAAAAAACCTATAACTACAGAAACTTTATATGGGGCAACAAAGTTTCAACATAATTTTCAAAATAATTTCAAAACTTTTCAGTATTGGTTTAATTTAACCCATTGTTACTACAACCACAATAACTTTCATTTAACATTTAAAATATTCCCATAACCTAATTAACTTACGAATCCTTAAATACAAATACATAAGTCATTGCCAATATACCATAATTGACATCGAAAAATGGTTTCTTACTTACAATCTCAATATAATTTCAATTAATTTTATGAAATTGTGCTAAAAATTTTACAGGAAAAACCCATGCGTTGATAAACCACTGGTGCGCAATAAACTACTTGAGGCACAATTCCTAAATAATTTTTAAAGAAAAAAATCTGATGTGGCCAGCACATAACCGACCGCAATGTATATTATCTAGTTAAGTGAAAGTGTTACAGAATATTATAAAAATGTCTGTTTAATACTTTTCCCCAATTTTTAGGACATTAGTAAGCTTATGGTTAACATAACTAGAAAAATATAAATTAGGCTAAAATGTAAAACAGGCCTGCTACTGGGTGCAGTTCCCGAGGCCTGATATATCCCAAAAATTGATCAACCCGTGGAACGGTCGAAATAAACTTACACATAAAATTTCATTAAAATCGGTTGAGCTGAACTTGAGATACACACGTGCACACACAGACCAACAGACAGGCAGACCGACATCTCTCTAAAAACAGTTTATTTACCCTTCCCTACTTTGGAGAAGTACGTTCCCACCGAAAACTGGATATGCAAAATTTGTTGCCATCACATAACCTCCCTTATTGTGTGCAATTGCGGTCGGTAAAAACGGGTTGGAAATTTAAGAGTTAAAACTCCTTTTAATAATCATTATTTATTTATTACGAAAAAAATTAATAATAAAAAAATATTGGAAGAATAAAATATTTTTTCTGATTTTGTCAAAAAACAATCGTCTATAATTAGTTTGGATATTCGGAACTCTTATAACAACAACATATTTTGTTTATGTCTGTATATACACATTCATTTAAATATTGTAATTTTCAACTTCGTTTATTTCTTCCATTCAATAGATTTCATAATTGGTTCTCTGATAAGCTATACCTACCATCTTTCTGGAAAAAAGAAAGAAGCCCACAAAAGCAAAACAAAAAACAAATGTATATGGAATATAAAGAAATCATTATTGAAAAATATAAAGGATATTTTTATTACATAATTGATTAAAATCGGTACTACGAGCCTAATCGAGTGAAAATTAAAGAACCCTTTAAAGAATTTATATGAATATTTTTTTTGGTACCATTGTAATAATTTTGTAATGTATGTTTAGTTTAATGGTATATGATGAAGAATAATGTTTAATTTAAAAATTTGAACTTTTCTTTGCTCTTGTATAGAAAATGTTTTGCATATGTGTTTAATCATTATTTTTACCAATTGAATACAGTGAAATCTTCTTCAAAAAATTAAAAAAAAATCAGAAGCTGACAACGCGCATCACAACACATAGCACTGAATGTAATGGTATTGGTTTAACAAAAGAATCGAACGAGAGTTTAAAAATGTTTATTGTCAAGTTTATAGTGTACAAAATTAATAATGCGAAATACCTACACATATGTATCTCTTCACAATCGGTGCAAGACCTTCTACAAAATTTCTACAAAAAAGTGAATTATAGTTCATTTCCTTAGCAAAAAGAGATTTATTATGGTATTTAATGTACCATATAATCATATTTAATATCTTGAAAATGAAAGCAACTTAGATAAAATTTTCCGATTTCCAGAAATTTATATGAAAATCATTTCTGCTGATACTGAGATGAAGGGTTGAAAGGTAGACAAGCAGGTTTTCGCTGAAATGAATTTCATGTATGAAATTTGATGTATGAAAGAGAAATTTGATGTAAAAATGCGAAAGTCGTAAATTTCGGTAAATTGATTTGTAATTCGCAAGTGGTTTGGTGCTATGAAAGAAAACCGCATGGCAAAAAATTTAAACTGGTAGCATTGTCTAAACTTTTTTGTTTTTACCGACCGTATTGTGTATACAATAGGTAGGTTATGTGATGGCAACAAATTTTCATATCGAGTTTTCGGTGGGAATGCACTTCTCCAAGTAGGGAAGTGTAAATAAACTATTTTTAGCAACCTGTCGGTCTGTCGGTCTGTGTGTGCACGCGTGTATCTCAAGTTCGGCTGACCCGATTTTAATGAAATTTTATATGCAAGTTTATTTCGACCATGGCGCGGATTGATCAACTTTTGGGATATATCAGGCCTCGGGAACTGCACTTTTTGCGGGCCTGTTTTACATTTTTGACCATTTTGAAGAAAATATTCAACCGATTTACTTGAAATTTCATATATAAGCTTTGCTCAACCGTCCGCGAAAATTCCTATGTTTTGGAAGAAATCAGGCATCGGCAACTAGACGTTTACTACGTGCCAAATATACATTTTGTGTATATATTTTATTTATTTTTTATTTTTTATTTATTTTTATTTATGTTTAGCTCAAACATTTTACATAACTTAAAATTAAAGAATGAATATACAGATACATATTTTTTAGACAGAACAAATTTTTGACTTAAAAATTAAATTTAAAAATTATACATAATAAAACTTATTAGTAATAATATTCCATTAAATATGAATATAGACAACGAAAAGCTAAAACAAGAATTTTTTAAAATAAAGCAAAGGGTTATATTTAACTATAAGTAAATAGAAGCTTTTTCATCGTGTCTTTCTTCAGTGAAAAGTCAAGTCTGTGTTTGTGTTTGTTGCATTAACGCAGCATTCTGCTGACAGGTTCATGTTTCCCATAATTAGTCCTATGAAAAAGAACCATGAAACGATCAGGGGAACGAGACCTAAGGTTGGAATTAAACACAATTTTATTTAAAATGTCGGGGGAGATTTTCATAAGCTGAAAAATGAATAACAATTCCGCGACGTCACGTCTTTTACCCAGTGTGGGTAGGTCAATTAATTTGAGTCTGTGCTCGTAAGGTGGAAGAATGATGGGGTCCTCCCAAGGAAGAAGGCGCAGTGCGAACCTCAAAAAATTTTTTTGAATAGACTCAATCCTATTAATATATATATCATAATAGGGTGACCCTACTTGTGAAGCATATTCAAGATGAGGACGGACCAGGCATGTGTAGAGTGATTGTAAGACATAATGATCATTAAACTCCTTTGACCAGCGTTTAATGAAACCTAACACCGAGCTTGATTTGCATATGATATGATTAAAGTGGTTTATAAATGATAACTTGCTATCGAAGTAAACACCCAGGTCTGTTATTAAATCAACTCAACTAAGGGCTTGGCCATTCAAAGTATAGCTTGTAAAAAATGGCCGTTTTTGCCTAGAGTAGCACATTTGTGCACATTTACTTACATTGATTTTTAGGTTATTACCTAGGAGCACCAGCCATAGAAGCGGTTAAGATCATTCTGAAGACACAACGCATCATTTGTAGAGCTTATTTTTTTTTTAATTTTCATGTCATCAGCATATATTAATACCTCACTGTGCGCTAGCATCGAAACCACATCATTAATTGAAATTATTAACAGCAATGGACCTAAGTGACTACCCTGGGGTACACCAGAATTAGACGAAAGAGGGGAGGAAATTGCTGAACGAAAGAGGACTCTGTAAGTCCTGCCAGAGAGATATGACTTTATCCATGCTAAGAAGTTGTCAGGGAATCCAAGAGTTTCAATTTTAAAATAATAATTTCATGTGGTACTATGTTAAAGGCTTTGCTAAAGTCAGTGTAAATCACGTCCGTCTGATACCCATTTTCCATATAAATTGAGAAAACTGTCTTGGCTTCCACTAAATTAGTCACCGTGGATTTCTTTTTCAAGAAGCCATGCTGACGCGCACTAATGAATGGCATACAATGAAAATAAATATTGTCATATACCATCAACTCAAAAACCTTAGGAATTGCTGACAGTTTGGCTATAGGACGATAGTTTGACACGTCATTTTTATTGTTTTTCTTATGGATTGGCCTAATTAAAGCTTCCTTCCACACGGACGGGAAAATACCCGAAGAATAAGACTTATTAAAAATTAAGGTTAAGAAGGGCGCCAGAGAAGAGCAGCACCTGCTTAAAATAATCTCAGGAACTCTATCTGGTCCAGGAGAAGGATTAGAACCTAAATTAGAAAGATATTTTTCAACCGCAAAAAAGTTCGTGACAAAATTTGTAATGGTAGTTTTAGGATAGTTATCAATATACGAAAGTTATCGACATTTAATTGAAAAGATGAAAAAGAGTAAGATTCGGCGAAAAAGTTACGAAAAAATTCAGAAATAATTTGGGAATTATTACTTGTATTCCCGTCAAATTTCAAGAAGGTTGGATAACTATCACTTTTCCTCTTATGGTTTATGAACTTCCAAAAGATTTTGGGATTACGTATTAAGTTACCCGAAGTTTTATAGATATAGTAGTCGTAACGTTCTTTTGCTGCTAATTTAAATTGACCATACGACAATCGGAAATTATCATAGTCCATGTCGCCTTTAGTGGAGAGATATTTGTGCCACAGCTTATTCTCTTTGTTGCGAAGTACCCTCATTTTGAAGAAAATATTCAACCGATTTACTTGAAATTTCATATATGAGCTTTGCTCGACCGTTCCATTAGAAAGACCATCTAAGTTTGTTATCTTGGAAAGGGATAATTCTATAGGTTTATCAATATTGGCTATATAAGTTCCATCATTCACAGCAACATGAAGTGGTTTATGGTACGAAAAATAAGTTTCATAAACACCATCAATTTGGGAGTTTAAATTAGTGGTAGAAATATTTGATGGTAAATTAGATTTTAAACCTAATTTGAAAAAGAAATTATGTAAATATTTATCATAATTATTTATAATATTATAATTAAAATCTCCTAAAACAATTAATTTTGTGTTGCTATCATATTTAATTTTATCTGCAATACTTTGAAAACTCTTTTCGAACATACTATGAGTAGCACCCGGTGATTTGTAATCCGTAATAACTTTAACATTTGAAATTGCGAAAGAAAGAAGTTCTATGTGAGATTTCTTTTCAGAAAGTATTAAATGGCATAAATTTCAATATATATTGATTTCCTTTTTAAGCAAAGAATTCCACGAGTTTTCGCTTCTGGATTCGACCTATAAAATGTTTCGTAATATGGAAAGCAAACATTTTCATTGTTGGTTAACAGAGTTTTTGAAAATTTATTATATCACCTAATTGGTACCACTCGTCGCATTTTATACAACTTACTTTAGTTTTTAGGGAACAAATATTCTGATAAATTATTCTAATCTCACCTTCAGTTTTTAAATCGTCAAAAAGAATCGTTTTCTCACTTCTCAGCCTATTGATTTCTTCTTTAACCAAATCTTGTTTAGAATTTGAATGAGGATACCTAAATTTTCCAACAATATGCAAACCCTGCAAGCTTGTAACCCTACTTAAGGCAACATACAAAAGAGAACGTGTAATTCTCTTCATTTTATTAAAATCAACACAAATACTTTTATAAGTTTGGCCCTGACTTTTGTGAATAGTTAATGCTTCCGCAGGCATTAATGGAAATTATTCGCGTAAAACTGGATATTGTAATTTTCTTGAAATATTTAAATTTATAACGAGTTTGCTAATTGGCGTCAGGTGATATGGTATATTACTATTTTTTGCATTTTTGCTGTTATGTTGCAGTCTTGCCTTTTTTCCTACTTCTTTACAATTAAAATCTAACCATAATACTACTGGTTCGTCTGAGTTTAACTTAAATTCTATAAATTTCAATTCGCCACAACTGCCGTTAACTAAAACGTCTATAATATCTATGTTGCACGTAACCATATATTTGATTCGTACCTTCAAGTGTAGTATGTGTATGGTAAACCACTGACTTCAGAAATAGTTTTTTTAAGAATTGAATTTATAAGAGATTCTTTTGACTTTTCACTAATTTTTCCTAAAATAATATCTATAGATTTACTTTCGTACATAGGCCCAACTAACTTATTTATTTTAAAAAATTAAATTCTTCTACATTTTTATTTTCTGTAAAAAACCGAATTGCATCTTCGGGAATTAATTCTTCATTAACTTTTCCAGATTTAAATAATAATATGTCATTTTTTAACAATTTGTCCTGAGCTAAATTATTTAAAGCCATTATAAATTCTTCTTCACTTTTCTGCCTCATTACTTCTGTTAATTCGAAATACTCGAACTCATTCCAAGGAGGATTAAAATCTGTAATATTGTGAAACTCGTTATGCGATGATATTTTGAATATGTGACTATCCATGACAGGTGGAAGTTGGTAGAGATCGCCCACACAAATAACAGAAACTCTTCCAAAAGATTTATTAATGCCCATTATTTGTCTTAATCTTGTGTCAACTCGATTAAACAAAGTGCTCGCTACCATTGAAATTTCATCGATAATTAAAAGCTTTAAAGAACTTAATTTACTACGCAAAGTGTTGGCTAGGTCGCTAGCTAATTCAGGCATTTCACCACCAAACTGAGTAACAGGTAAAGCGAACGCAGTATCCAGCGTAATTCTATTTATTAAAAAGACCGCTTTACCTGAAGATGCAGTAAATAAAATATTCATATTGTTGGGATTATCTCCAGGCTTGTTATCAAAATAATGAGAAAAGACTTGGAAAATAGCGTTAATGACTACGCTTTTTCCAACTCCAGCAGATCCGCTAAGAAATTATCTTAAAAGTTCTTCAGAAATTTTAACGCGGTTTAAAATGTGCATTACGAATTTTCTTTGTTTAGAGTTCAGTGTGATCATAAGTTTATTCATTTCACTCTCTTTTACTCTAACAGGAGACGTAGAACGGAAATTTAAAGGTTTATTTGGCACATTTTTATCATTAACTTCTGCTTGATGGAATAAATCTATGTTTTCATTTTCCTCGGAATCAGAATTTTCTACATGTGTTTCAATTTGTAGTACCTGTTCTAAAACTTGGTCTAATATTCTTCATCTCCGAAAACCGAATATTTTGTTCTGTTTTTCAAAATAATTTCTAAATTTTTGAAATACTTGGATTCAGTGTTTATGTTTTCTACTTCTGAATATTCATTTCTCCAAGGTAAAAGCAACATAAATTGTTCGCGGTAATAGTTATTACTATCTTGAACTAATTTATAACGTCTATACCTTACAATAGCTGACTTTCCTCTATGTCTATAGTCATAATTTCCATGATGTTCATTAATATTATCTTCATATTGTATAAAAGGCTTTCTTAAATATTCTGCTGCAAAGTCAGCAAGACATAAGTTATTCATGCTATCAGATCTTTTACTATATCTGCCAATGATATCGGACATGTAAACCTCAGTAGAATTTTGTTCTAATTTAGCCAAATCCTTGGCAGATTTTAGTATACGTACCCTTTCTTCTATACGACTTGTGTTAATAAAAATACAGTGCCTACTCATTTTTGATAAAGGTAAAGATAAATTATGGTACTTCTTGTGCTGACATCAGATTGAAATTTAAAAGATGTTGCAATTTTTCTAAATTTATTTTTTAAACTATTGCATCCCTTAACAGTTTCGACAACCTGCTTTCTACTTTTGCTACGAAATTAGCTACATATGACGCTGCAGCATATGGGTCTAAAATAAACTGTAGGTCTATATTTGACTCAAATAAATATTGAACATTTTTATTATAGCAATTAATTCCTACTTCTACGCTAGATCGCTTTAAAAATACTTGTGCTCTTTTTAGAGAACTTCTTATAGCCATTACGTACATATTTTCATCAATTGACAGCTTTTCTAAAATTTCCGAAAATGAAATTTCAACATTCTTTGTGTACAAAAGTTGCAAATAATTTTGAATGTTCATTGTTTGGGGCATTACAGACAAAGAATAATGAAACCTACATTTTTTAGATTTTTGATTTTTATAACAAGTGTGGCTATGTTTGTGTATTTGTAAGCCCATATATGGGTTATTGGTATCATATTCACATGTTATGAATTTATCTATAAATTCTTTGCATCGCCTAATAGATTGTTGGTTATTCATGTCATACGAAGGAGCGTCTTTAAACCAAAGAAATATATGCTCATGTGGAGATCACACCACAGTAACTATCTATCCACCACAGTATGGCATTGAAAAAAACTATTGTGCTGCTTAATTAAATTCATAAATTAAAAAGCCTTATTATTAAAATATCATGCGCGGGTGACAGGATCTTGAATTAGTTTGGTTTTTTCAAATTTATCTAAATCATAAGCTTGTAGCAGGGACATGTGCTTATCTTTGTTAAGTTTTGCTAAAGCTTGTATTAATTCTAGCCAAATTTGTTCACCAGCAGACAAGGTCAAAAATATTGTTGGTTTTCCTAATTGTCTTATCATCGATAATAATTCTTTTTTCTTTGCTACCCAATAGGAATTGGAAGAACGAATTTGTTTTAAAATAATCAAATTTAACCAAATTATCAATATAGCCTTTTCTTAGTGCGGCGGCAAGCATAATTTTACTACTATTTTTAGTTTTGCGCAGGTAAACGTTAATGTTGGCTAAACAGGACTTTTCTAGCTTTTTTTTTGTCATATATAAAACACGGGTAGCATTACAAGATCGACGATCTATCCTCCCACATTCTGACTTTACACTATATGATATTTTATTATTAAAAGGTTCATCTACAAATATTTTTGGAAAAGACAATTCTTCTAAATCTTCAACTGCACTGTTTTGTCCGGGAACTGTTATTTTAATATTATTTTGAACTGAATACAAATTTTTATTCATAAGTAACACCTCTTCATCTACTTCTATTTCCGTATCAAAATTTTACACTAATTTGTCGGTGTGGAAACTGTTATCGTTTTTTAACTGCTGATTAGACAGCGATAAAAAATTTTCTTTAGGTTCTGATTCCTTGCCTTCGTTTGCAATGACAAAATTAATACACTGATCATTAGATTCATATGCATTTAAATATCTGGAATCAATTTCAATTTTATGTTTTTGGTATAAGGATGTTTTTATCAAATATTTTAAAGCTTCAGATACAACTGAAGGCCGTACAGTTTCGAACAAATTTATGTTCAATTATTGGCGTTTTAATTTAACTTAAACCGTAGCCGTTTGATCAAATGATATAGGTAAAATTTCCAAGAATTTATTTACTTCAATTGGGACAATAATAACACTATCTTTCTGTCCCAGTTGTGGATTCAACACATTTTGTTTAAATGGCCTGATTTGCATAAAATTAATATAAGGAGATATCATCCTTTCTTCAAGAGGTGACAATATTTTAATACATTCTGGTAAGTAGGGATTCGATGTTGAATAAATAAGAGCTCATAATTGAAACACTTTGTTTTTGATTTCGACAACTTATAAAGATTTTCTCGAAATTTTATAAAACTATTTTCACGCTTGTTTTTTCTATTTTCCCTATCAAGTAATCTTTTTTTCTCGCGATGCTCCTCTTGAACTCTAGCTTTTTTTTCGCGTGTTTATCTAAAATTCTTTCATTATTTTTGTATTCGGTTTTTTTGCGTTTATCTTTTTTACTTTTCTTTTATCTTGCCACTTCTTTTTTTTCGCGATTTTCTTTTCGCGCCCTTGTATTTTGTCTCGCTTTCCTATCTAATATTTTTTCTTTTTTCCTACACTCGGTAATTTCGCGTTTTGTTTTTTTACATTTCCTATCTAACATTCTTTTTTTTTCGCGAACATGTTTTTGCGTCCTGATGTTTTGTTTCGCTACTTTATCTAGAACTTTTTCTTTTTTCCTATACTCGATATCTTCGCGTTTTATTTTTTGACATTTCCTACCTTGATTGTAGATTGTATATTTAAAGGGAATCGAGTGGGATAGGAGTAACCCCCCAAGCCACCACAGCCATTCTTGACTTATTGTAGCCTCCCCACGCTCCCATCTATAATATCCTTGTCCCAACCACACTTAGGGACGCACGTCCGAGACAATTGCGGCGCGGATGATGATACTTCAGGGCAGGTGGTACTTCACTGGGCAGTGCCCCGTGAAGAAATTCGCAATAGTGCAGAAAAGCAGCGGCTGCACAAAGTCAGTCCTAGATCCCCTCCGCGCCAGCCCATCGGCAATTTCGTTGCCCGCACCCAAATGAGCGTGACTCTGTTCTCCGATACCGATTCCACAAGTGCAGCAAGGCAGCCCCAGACCAGCTTGGATGTAACCTGAGCTGAACGAAGCGCTAGTAGTGTAGCCCTACTGTTCGAGAACACATAGATGTGCGGTTTCTATACCCCCTTTCCAAATTGATTCTCAGACAGATCTCTATTGCCTGTATTTCGGCTTGGAACACCGTGCAATACGGGTCAAGGGTTGCATATATACGCGTGTCCAGGCGGACACCGTATACACCCGACTCCATTTTGGACCCGTCCGCATACCACACGTTCGAACCCGACTCAAGTACCGGGCCACCCCGATCCCACGTCTATCGATCGGGAAACAGAACCCTGTACTTGTGGTCGAAGTTGTACCGCGGCAGACAGGTATCTGACATGGTTATCCTTAGAATCGGATCGCCCTCAATGAAGTCTCTGTGAGTTCTGTGGGCCAACTTTAGCCCTGCCCCGTCCTCGCCAGAGAGAAGTCGGTAAGTCACCAGCCGAGCTTCCTTCAATATATGGAGGTGCAGTGGCGGCAATCCGATCATCACCTCCAATGCAACAGTAGGAGCCGTACGCGTTGCCCCGGTCACTCCTAGGCAGGCCAGCCTCTGTAACTTTTCCAGCTTGGCCCGCACATCCGCCTGCTGAGCCTTACGGCACCATACAATCGACGCGTAGGTGACGATGGGCCTAGAAAGGGCCGTATATAGCCACAGTGCTATCCAGGGACCGATTTCCCAGGTCCCCCCGATGAAGCTCCTACATGTCCACAAGGCCGCCGTAGCCCTCTCGATAACTCTATCTATATGGGTATTCCAGGAAAGACGATCATCCAGGATCATCCCCAGATACTTCACCTCCCTAGAGTAACTAATACGTTCACAAAACAGAATTGGGCTCGTTAATCTATTCCTGCTTCTGAGTCTGCGTATCCCCAGACACGTGGCCCGGAGCCCCTGAGAGCAGCGATTAGATCATCCACTACAATGAACCATAAAAGGGGCGAACGAACTCCGCCCTGCGGACACCCTTTTGCAGCGGCGATAAAGAGTGTATCGTCAGCTATAGTGGACTTAATAATCCTATCCTATAGTATCCGAATAACCCATCTGCTCGTCGTCGCATCAATCCCTTGTTTGTGCAACGACTCACAGATGACATTATATGTGGTGTCAAAAGCCCTCTCTATATCAAGGAAGCAGCCAACTGCCACCTCCCGCACTTCCAGTGAGTTTTCAAGGACCCCCACCAGACTCTGCAGAGCGAGCACAGTAAAATGTCCCGACTGATAGGCGTACTGAGACTCATGCAAGGGACCAAACGGGATCGTTACCAGTCATCCCTCCTGGGCCAGGATGCCCTCGGTTCAATGACCACATTTGAATGATTCCGAAGAATCTCCGAGTCAGGAAAGTGCGTTGAATCCATAAGCTCCAACTTCTGCTTTCCGTTTTCAATCATGGAGCCATCAGGCCGTTCCATTAGGCCCAACCCGCTAGCATACTTTTTGGAAAGCACCCTGTGAAGATGCGCACTGCTGGAGAGTTCATCAATACCCTTGCAGAACGCCTTCCACGAAATTCTCTTCGCTTTTCTAATTTCCTTATTGTATTTCGTGAGTGAGTTTTTATACCCTTCCCACGAACTCGTGCCCTTATTGAATAGCTTTCTGGTCTTTAGTTTAAGCCTTGAAAGCTCTTCATTCCACCACCGGCACTTCCTATTTCTCCGCCTCGGCTAAGCGCGGCAGCTGCCATGGTAGGCACTAGTAATAGCCGCCGTCAGAGCATCGCTGGCCAGTTCGATATCCATTTCCTATCTAACATTCTTTTTTTTTTCGCGAACATGTTTTTGCATCCTGATGTTTTGTTTCGTTAATTTGTCTACAACTTTTTCTTTTTTCCTATACTCGATATCCTCGCGTTCAATTTTTTTGTGTTCCCTATCTAATATTCGTTTTTTTTCACGATTACATATTTGGGTCCTCATATTTTGTTTCGTTATTTTATCTAGAATTTTTTAGAAAGTAAGATTTATTATCTTTTGCCTGATTCTTAATACACATTTAAATATTCGTTAAAAAAGTTTAAAAATTATACGAGTTATGTTAAAAAATAGTTCTACAACAAAAAGATTTTACTAATAAAAACAGAACACTTTTTCGTGAATTTTTGAAAAATGTCTTAAAAAAATAGAATTTATTTAAAACAGCACAATTTGAAAATTTAGAAGAATTTGCTTGATTATTTTTCGGGCCTTAATACACCTTTAATACACATTTAAATATTCGTTAAAAGAGTTTTGAAAATGATATGTTAAAAAAATGTTCTATGCAATATGAATATTTTATTAACAAGTACGGCACACTATTTCGTGAAGTTTTTTTTAGAAATTTGTAAAAAAGTAAAACTAATTTGCTTTTAATATAACTTTAAAGAATTATTTTTAATAGTATAATTGTAGTAGATTTTATTTTGCTTTTAATATAAAATAATTAAGTTTCAATTTAATTCGTTAGTCTGGTAAATGCGTAGTTTAAAATATTTAATATAGGTATTATAAAAAAATATATGTATATGTATATGTGTATAAAAATTTACTTAGCTTATGTGACAGATCAATCTATCAACTCCCTGCTTATTTTTTTATTGTCGCATACGCAATTTCTTGTTTCCTACATACAGTTTTACCTTATATATCATTACTATAATACACAACCAAAAAGAATTTTGGTATTTTGAATTTCAATCGTTATTAAAAATTATTAAAAAATTTTTTTGTCTTCAGCTCTTTAACATAACAAACAATTTTTTAGAACAGTTTTTAACAGCAAACATAAAATTTATGAACTTTGAATTTTCTTTACACAATTTTACGTCTCAAATTAAAATACTAAACACAAAATCAACTTTGTTACTTTAGTCTACTTCTACATCACTTTCAAATCAATTCAAATTTATTTATTAATTCTTAAATAAGTTTTAAGCTCATAAAGAGTTATTATTACAAAAATCTCTTATATTTAATACAATGCGTCTTCAGCACTATGCTTTTAAGTTATAAATTTAACTTATTATTATATTAGCACTTTTCCAAAAAATTTTTGAAAAAAAAGTGCTTATTAGTTTCACTCTGTCCGTCCGTCCGTCCGTCCGTCCGTCCGTCCGTCCGTCCGTCCGTCCGTCCGTCCGTCCGTCCGTCCGTCCGTCCGTCCGTCCGTCCGTCCGTCCGTCCGTCCGTCCGTCCGTCCGTCCGTGTGTCTGTTTACAAAACTTCTACACCCTTGAAGATAGAAAGCTGAAATTTTGTACGTACATAGATTTTTACTAGAAACTTATTTTCGTGGAACAAAATTTTTACCTATCTCCCCCCCTTTAGAAGTTATACCCCCCCAAAACCCTAAAAATGCCATTCTTTAACTATTTAGTGCAATGAAACCATAAGGATTTTTCAAATTTTGCAAACGCAGAAAGGCAGTGGCTTACTTCCCCTAGCGGGGTATACTAAAGGTTAACTTTAGAAAAACAAAATGGCCGCTCAAATTTACCGTTATCTAAAGTCCGTTTTTTCCAAATTTTTGATGTCGTTTATTTTCTAGACCCCAGCCTGTAGAAGCTTGAAATTTTATAGGCTTTTAGACATTAACAAATAGTTCATTTCGTTAGAAGAAAATTTTTTTCCATCTCCTTCCCCTCTCAAGTTATGGCCTCTTGAAATTTGTAAAATTTGAATTTTTGACACCTTATATTTCCGAAACCGCAAGCTTTTTCAAATTTCTATAAACATAAAAAGCTAACGGTAAATTCCATGAAATTAAAAAATATAATTATTTTTCTTAACTCACATAATTAAACCTTAAAATCGAGCATTATGTTAACCCCTTTTTATATTAATTTTTGCTTTATTTCAAACACTGCATATATGCGTCATCCTAAATATATGCAATTCTAGAAATAGTTTTGTATATGAATGAAAATAATTTTAATAGTTTGATAGGTATACATAGACTGTATTTAAAAGCAGAATTTTCACTTGCTGAAGGGAAAAGTGCTACAATACAAACCATTGGTTTGACCCAACTTTATTTTTATTATTATAATTTTCACTCTAAATTTTTTTTTTAATTTTTCTTCCGTAAATTTAAATTGTATCATCTATGAAGCAGTTTAAATTCAATTAAAAAAGTATTGCACTCAAATTTTACAAAAAGTACCAAAAGTACCATATGTCGGCTTTTTTATTATTTAATAACTGTTAAAAATTTTGAAAAATCTAAGACGGATGTTTCACAAAAAACATTGACAAGTACTTTAAAATGTTTACAACTTTGAAAAAAAATACGGATAAAATTTATCAGGTACGTTGATAAGTATTTAGAACAACGCTAAGAAAAGTATTTATGTATCTCCGTAGTCATATACATATGTATGCATATATCATGTAAAGGCCAAATATAAAATTAATGTTATTGCTGAGCTGGCATTAATTTTTTGAATTCTAATAATTCTAGCAATTACGTGAAAGTAAACGTCTAGTTGCTGACACCTGATTTCTTCCAAAAGTTAAGTGATTTTTCGTACTGTCGCATGAAGCTTATATATAAAATTTCAGGTAAATCCGTTGAATATTTTCTTCATAATGATCAAAAATGTAAAACAGCCCACCTAAATAGTGCAGTTCCCGAGGCCTGATATATCCCAAAAGTTGGTCAATCCGTGCCATGGTGAAAATAAACTTACATATAAAATTTCATCAAAATCGGTTCAGCTGATCTTGAGATACATGCGTGCACATACGGTCTGGTCTGTATGGACAGACCGACAGGTTGCTAAAAATAGTTTATTTACACTTCACCACAATGGAGAAGTGCGTTTTTACCGAAAACTCGATATGCGAAATTTGTTGCCATACAATTCATACTACTCATAACATTTCATACAATTCATTTCTATCTATTACCAACATGATAATACACATATTTATACTTCACATGGTATATGACATACTCGTACAAGGGTTAGCACAGAATGCCTATTAGAATACTTTAAACCGAAATAAAAACAAATGAAAACATTTCAGTCGGCAAAAACCGACCGAATTATACACTGTACCTTGGCAATATGACTTTAAAATTTGTTTTTGAAATACGTACCTAGTTTTAATTATTGTTTACCAAATACTCGAACCTGTCAAAAAATCTTTTTCGATTATTTTAAATTTGCTTTTGGAGTTGTGTGGCAGCTGCCAAAACCTGTCAGGCCATTCCATCAAAAATTAAGGGATATATGTGATCTAAAATAAAATTAGACACACGAATTAACGGATTTCAGCAATCTAACTTTATTATTTTCCCAAATAATTAAAATTTGCTTTTGGAGTTGTATGGCAGAATCTGTCTAGCCATTCCACCAAAACTTTGAGACTATATGTGACCTGTAATTGGACACACGACTGCCAAGTTTCATAAATCCAACCTTATTATTTTTCCGAATATTTAAAACTAGTTTTTGGAGTTGTATGGCAGCTACCCGAACCAGTGCAGACATTTCATTAAAATTTTCAGAACATATGTAGAGTGTAATTGGACATATCTTTGCAAATTCTGATGTGAATACCTTTATTAGTTTTTGAAATATTAAAAAAACCTTTTCGAGTTGTATGGCAGGTACCCAAAGCCGTTGTCCGAATTGGTCCAATGACAATAGCAGCTGTCGTTGTCAGAAAAAAGACAATTTGTGAAAGTTTGGTGTCGATTGCATTATTTATTTTTGAGTCATCATGCGATCGGACGGACGGACGCAGAATTCTACGCTAAGCAAGAATATATGTATATGTCCATACCGGAGGCGACTCTTTCAAGTGGTTACAAACTCCATAGGAATATAATGTTACTATAATAATATACTTTATTTCATTTATAAGGCGAAAAAATGTTGATTGATTTCCTAAATTTTTTAAATTTTTTGTATTTACAAATCCGAAATGAAAAACGAAATCTTCGAATTTGGTTAAATGAGAAATCTCGTTTAATCTTAAAGCCAAATCACCATTTTATTTTCATACTACAATGTCGCCAATAATAATCTAATAGATTTATAAACATAATATTATGCTTACCAATTTGTAGCCAAAAGCTTCTTTACATGAAGGACAATTTTGCAAAAATTTTATGTTATTTTTAAAAAGCTTCAGTCCTTTTCTTCGTAAAATAAATGTTTGCTCCCAAATTTCAGTTTCAGGTAATATTTTTTTTTATTTCTTCTTAATTTTCCTTTTAAACGTATTTTATCTGACCATACCCTAAATATGAAAAAACGTTTACAGGCAGATTTACATTTGGTATTTTGTAATACACACATGTATATGTAATAAGTTCGCTTGCCATTCCGCCACCGTACGAATTGGTAAACCATCGCATTCAATAAATCTGCCAACTGATTCCACAACCCTTCAACTTTAACTCTGCCGCCAATGGTACGATGACATACCTGTGCCAAATTTTTATTATTTTGCATAAATTCAAATGCAAATACTCGTACGTTTTAAATTTGATATAGCAAAATACTTATGTACATTGTTTAGTTTTATTTTCCGAAAATTTAAAATTTCGCAACAACATTCGTAAACAAAATGACAAGTGAGTGAAAAGTATTAAAAACTATGCGAAAGTACCACTTTTGTTACTTTCACATCCGCAAATTTGCGAAATTCGATTTACATAGTGCCAAAAATTAAAATGCGAGAATCGTTTTGTGAAAGTAGCACTACATAGTACGTCGCCAGAATTTGTAATGCAAATAAATTTACAGAGAGTATTTTGCACATTATCGCATATAAAGAGAAATAATCAACCAATTTCCTTGAAATTTAATATTTAAATTCGGGGTGTTTAAACAATGAATCTGTAATGTTTTGAAAAAATCAGGGCTCGGAAACCGGTCTGGGGTCGATTTTACATTTTTTACTTTATCTAGCGGAACGGATTAATCGAATTTCTTGAAATTTCATATTTAAATTCTGGTTGTTAACCGACTGAACTTTTCAGTAAATTTGGGTGGCACAAAGCAAAATTCTACTAAGAGCCAAATTCACACTTTTCTAGGTATGTTGACTAAAAGCTTGCCAAATTTCTTAAAAGTGAAAATAAGTGTAAAAAATGCGTTTTCATAATCTGACATCAATTTTTTATTTTATTGTACATTGAGAAATATCCTTTCACCCCAAGAAATATACTTACCGTGCTTACAAGTGCAATATGAAATCATAATAGAGAATATCAATTTTCATTAACAAAATTTGGGACATGAAAAGGGATTGGTATATAATATGTTGGAGTAAAACCACAATGATGTTGCATAAGTAAAATATTAGACTTGATTAATGTACTCACTATCATTCCTTTCAAAAAATTGTTATGCTTTTTAATATGACATTAAGCGTTTAGCTCTTTTGTTAAAGCCTAAACGTAATCTCAATTATCTCATCCTTTCTTTTATTTTTTTTTTTTTCCTTCTTTCACCCCTTTTGGGAGCATAGAGCTTCCACATAAACTCTCCATCGTACTCTATTATTTGCCATTACTTTTATTTGTGCCCAGGTCTTGCCACTAGCCTTAACTTCTTTCTCCACCGTTCTCCGCCAAGTTGTCCGAGGCCTTCCCACTTTCCGCTTCCCTTGTGGGCTCCACTCAAGCGCTTATCATGCAATTACCTCCGGCGGCCTCCTCAAGGTATGGCCCAACCATCGCCACCTTTTTCTCTTTATCTGCAAACTTACTGGTTCCTCGCCGGCCAGTGCTCACAGGTCGTCGTTGCTAATTCTTCTAGGCCAGAAGATCCTGCATATGGTTCTAAGGCACCTATTGATGAATACCTGGACTTTGTTAATGTGTTTCTGGTTTGCATGCCAGGTTTCGCCGCCATATAGCAGGACCAACTTGATGCAGGAGTCGAATATTCTAATTTTGGTACTTCTGGCCAAGTGTGGTGACCTCCATGTTGCCCACAATCTTCCAAACGCCGCTCTACCCAATCCAATTCAGTTATCTATGTCGTCCTCAGCCCCCCATTTGTAGTAATTATACTACCAAGGCAGTTGAATCTTGCGACATCCTCGATTGGGGTCTCGTTAATCATAAACTGCTCATTATTTCTGGTGTTAATTCTAAGTGATTTTGTTTTCTGCACGTTAACTTGTAGACCAACTACTTTGGCTATTTCACTTTGAAGATTGATTTTTGCCTGCATGTCATTATGTGATTGGGATAGTAGGGCAACGTCGTCTGCATATTCAAGGCTTTCTAGGCGACTCATTAATTCCCATCTTATTCCTCTGGCTGATGTTGTGGCCTCTTCCATTATTTCGTCCAGAACTACATTGAACAGTAGCGGAGAAAGGGGTACCTTTGTCGTACACCTGTACTTATATTTATGGGCCGACTTAATTTTCCGTTGTGAAGTACTCTGGTTTCGTTATCAATGTATAGAGCTTTAATCAATCTGATTATTTTACCAGGTATTCTTTTCTTTTGCAAAGCTTTCTAAATAGCTTCTCTGTATACTGCGTCAAAGGCCGTTTCGAAGTTGACAAATGTGATGTACAATGTCGAGTGCCTTACTTTTATTAACTTGTTTCTAATAAGTTACTATTTCAAAATTTTAAACAGTTTTTTGAATTCTGCAAAAGCAGAGACAAAAATTCAATTGATTTTAAAGATTGATGCTTCAATAAATTGGATTTTGCGTTGATATAGTAAAATTTACAATAGTTTTCCCTAAATTAAATTTTATATAAAAATTGAAAAATTAGTTTGAAGAAATAATTTTTCATTTAAACCAAACAAAAATCTTAAATTTTATGCAAAATTCTGTTTTCTTTTCACTTTACATTTAAATTTGACATTTTCGATTTAAAGTATTTTTTACATTTGAAATTTTTTCTTTATTTTAACTATGTTTTATAGTTTAAACCAATTATATACTTACAATGTTTTTCTTTTATTGTGTATAGGGAAAAATTTACAAGGTCGAAAATATGCAAAACAAGAGATTACAATGTTGACATTGTCGTGTAATACAATAAAATTGCAAAAAAAAAAGAAAAGTTGCACAATAACAAAAGATACCCGTAATCTTTGAATTAATTTTAAAACTTAACTTTTAACGATTATTCCTTTGAATATAATTGGACAAAAGGAGAGAAAGAATAATTGGACTCTTTGTATATCAAAATGTAGAATGAAATTTCATTTTCCTTCGAAAAGTAATTCAACTTTGTCTACATAATCTAATAAAAACAAAATATTGCAATATTATGAAACTCCTGAAAATATGCAATAATCTTATATAAAATATTTTGTTTTAAATTTGAATTAAAAGAAATTTCACTGTGTTATTATGAAAGTGTAATTTTTTAGGAAAATATGATATTTTGAATGCTATAAAAATGTGTAGTCGACCAAATCAAACCCATTATTTGTTAAATGGCACTTTTTCCTTCAATGATTTATGTCAATTATTTATCGTCATATTGAAAATAATTCAGGCTCCTTAATAATTCATTTGCACATAATTTTTGAAAAACTTATACGAGTACTAATATCAAATTTGAATTTTGTAATTATTGATTTTGTTAAAAGCGAATATTATAATTTGGATAAGAGGGCGTTTAGTCTTACATTTTTTTTTAAAAAAGTTCTGTAAAGTTCAGAATGTGGAACAGATGATCGAAAAATGAAATTTCAAAAAAATTAAGAAATTATAACTCGGGAGTTAGAGTAGTTAACGAGAAAATTTTATTTAAACAAAAAAGAATAATTTTTGAAATAACAGTTTATACTGTTAATATAAATATATGAAGAAAACATACTTCCAAAACTAATAAAAAGTGCATTAAGATAAAGAGTAATTTGAGAACATTCTTTTAATATAATTAGTGACCTATTTCGTACCTTAACCTGGTACACATTTACAATCTGAAAAGGTTGTGCACAAAAAAAATTACAATGCTTTTAAAATTAATTACGAAAAATCTAAGTAAACACAAAAATTAAAAATACAATATTATTTCCGTTTTATATAAACATATCGTGTACTCTTCATTAGCAATAATTCATCGTGTCTCAAAAGTAAAATTCAATGTCTACTATATGGTATTCAACCATTGCTGAAGTTATATTGCGTTTATGCAATCGGGTCGGATCTAAATTAAATGAAGTTCTAAAATAAATTAAAATAATTTTTTACAGTTTGTTGCACCTTACCTTACATGATTTTTTTATACTCAAGGGGAATTCTATATAAAATTATTTTAGATTTTGAATGTTATGTACAGGAAAAGCTAAAGTGTTAATGTTGGAAGTTAAAAAAACATTTTTTAAATAATTCCAGGTCTATTTAAATATAATATTTTCGTTATACAATGTTGACCTTGCCGGTTCGGGCTCCTAGCAGCATAATAATAATCGAAATGACGTACTCATTTTTATCGTTATTATAACTTCTCAAAATTGCACAAGGAAACATTGAGATAAAGTAATATTCAGGCATATTATGTACAGTATTGAAAATTGAGCTTTGTGAATTTCTTCTACTTCATTTTATTTATAATAATTTTAAATTACATATAGTTAAACTAATTAGTGTCCAATGTTCATACTCAATAATTATATAATTCATTCAATACTCACTGAATTTTATTATTAATTTTATTAAATTTTATTTAAATTCATTAAGCCATTTTAAAATATCTAAATTAATATTTTTCCACATAAATTCATCATTTAAAAATTATTTCTATTCTACAAAATATTTTTCTTTATTCAATAAATATTTTTAAACTACATTTACATATGTATGTAATAATTTATATTGGGTTTTCTATTTTCAATTCAAAACTATTTATAAAATAACAGAAATCTAATACAAAATTTCCAATACTCAGTTATTTAATGAAATTTTTCAATACATTGGTTACCATGTTGATAAATCATTCAACATGTCAACGGGGCAATTCAAAATTTATTATAAATAAAAGAAAAATCACAAGTAAAATTTTAATATTAAAACCAAATTTTTACATAAATAACATACAATTAAAAAAAACTAAAACTGTTGTCCCTCAAAAACCAATAAACTGGGAATGATTCACATTCAATTTTGCACTATTCAATTTCTATAAAATAATTTAACATGTTATTTATTGCTTTACAATGTGTGAATAATGAAAAAATTTAACGCTTCAAATGTTTATCACAATTCAATTTTATAAAATTTTCAAAATAAATTAGAGATTTTTTGAAATCAACAATGATGAAAAAAATTTTTTTTTTTTGACATTTAACCAACCGCATCAACAGTTTTTCATATTACCAAAAAAGGATTTACAATTTACACAATAAATGATTTTCTGTTCTTTTGTATTTAAAATTATCAAAGTTGTAATTTTACATTATTTGCAATTTTCATATTTTTTTCGAAATTGAATTGATAAAATTTTCTAATTCAATAATTTATTACAATTCTCCTTCTATAGTTAATAAAATAACAGTTATTAAAATATTATGAAAGTTAAATAAAATTTTTGAAAAATACCTAAACGGATAATAATAACAGAGTAGTTAAAAACGAATTTAATAAAAATTGCCTGAAATGCGCTGAAGAGCCCCCTATTACTTAATACATTAGTCATTAGGGGTTTCTATGTAATTTGAGTGTATAAAATCTTGTTATTTCTGCTAGATTTCTTTCCTTTTTTTAAACATTCCAGCTCGGTTTATAAACTTGCACGCATTCTCACTAAATCAAAGTATTTTAATGGTATTATCAATTTTCCATGACGTACATAACACTAAGAATTGCGTTCCGAGTGAAAATGCTCTACCCTCATTCAAAGTTTTATGACAGTACGTTCTCATTTAAAACATTTAATTGTTTAAATGAACTTATCGAAATTTTTATTTATGCTGCATGCAGAGTGACATTGCAGTTGAACAAGGCCAATTTACTGAAATATTCTCCATTTCTGTAGAAACGTTTTAAAATGATGCATCATAGAGTTAAAAATTTTTAAAAATAGTTACTTTTTCCAAGGCATGCAAATGTTTTGAAAAAATCTCTATATCGCTTTTATCCAGGGCCTTGTTTGAAACTCTACGTCATGGCAACGATGCCTTACATCATGCATATTTTAAGGCTTTTACTTTGAAGAAATTATTCCAATAAAAATTATTCACTTAGAATCTTATATAATTCACTTAAATCAAATACAAAAATTGAGCACCACTTTAACCATTTTGAGTTTTCAATTCAATTTGATTTTCCCATTAATCACAACTTGAGGTTATTGTATATTTTTATAAAATTTTTTTTTTTAAATAAAAGAGAAACTATATAGAGTGAAGTAAAATAATATTTTTTAATATTACCCATAGAGTGGGTAAATAGAGAAGCTAAAAATATTCACATGACTATTGAAAGGATGTTCGAAAATGGCACAAAACGTACTCACTTTTCAGTTTGTTTCATTTCAAATCCAATTATTCAAGATTCTTATACTTTGAATCAATTCACAATAAAGTTTCTTTTTGCTTACAAAATTTTCGCAAAAACTTTTTATGTTTTCATTTGTTCATATGCTACAAAAAAAAATTGTTTTTTGACACTTCATGGTTTTTTTTCAATTTCTCGTTCACAAATTTTCTTTAGTAAAGCAAGCTGTAGTAAATAAAAGAGAAAGTGTGAATTCAATTTACAATGACAAAAATTACATCTTATTTAAAAAAAAGATTCTTTAAATTCTCAGTCCAAACTATTTTTAAAAAGTATTAAGAAATTGCTTTCAATTTATTCGAATTCAGCTAAGAAAAATTTCCTTATTTTAGTAAAGAAATGATGGGAAGTAATTTGGTGTTTTCAAGAAGCAATTCCGCTTAAAGCTAGTTTTTTTTAAAGAATTCAATGTTCTAAGAGGAGTAAAGTAAAATTTTAAACAATTCATATTGAAAATATCTCAATTGAAGACTTTTTTCGAACTTCCAGAATTTTGATTGCCGTAAATACTAAAACGAAAATTTTCTGTCACAGAACATGACATTACGGTTACAGTTTCCAAATAAGAAATAATGCACATTCACTTGTTTTGTCACCTAATATAATGAGAAGGCATTTTAGCAGAAACAGATCACAAATGACATTTAATTTTCGAATTTAAAAAACAAGAAAAACTTGCATATTTAAGCGGGTCAAAAACTTGTTAGAACATTTTAAATATTATTTAGTAATCCACGTAACCCTAATTCCCTCCAAACTCATAATCTTTACTGGAAGCTTCCTAAAACACTAGAAGAAAATATTTTAATAAGAACATAGAAAATATTTTAATAATTTTTTGTTACGCCTTAACGGATACACTATTCTTTAGTTGTAAGGTACATACAAATCACTTACTTCTCTTTTATCTTTATATCATTATGAAAAATGTGATGACACTTCACTTTTTGTAAGAATATTTTTGAATACGGAAAAAAATTTAATTTATTAATGAGGTTTGAATTGAACTAAGCGTTTTTTCCCTTTCTTTTGTAAAATGAAGTGCATTACTTAAGTGTTATAGTTGCACATATAATTATATGAAATGTATAGGTTACAAGCATCAATTTAAATATAAAATCCGCGGAAACATACTGTAATTTACATGGCATATATGTTAAGTATGCATTACTTGTTTATAACATGGTATTAATTGTTTAATAAATGAGTATAACATATAGACAAGCACAAATTTTTAATCCAGAAAATATTAAATTGCGCTAAATAATGCGCACTGAAATAATTTCAAGAATTGCTAGTACAAATTGAAAGTGCTAAACTAGTGTAATATGTTCGGAAACAGTCTACGTTATAAATATCTAAGAAAATATTGTAAAATTATTGAGTCGCTTCTAAATTATTTTAAAATTTTTTCAATAACTTTAAACTAAAGTTCGAGCATTGGGAGTTTTAAATCCATAATAGCACACTCACTGAATTATAAATCCGTTTGCAGTTTCAAAACTCTTTTATTTCCAAAACAATGACAATGTCAATAGTTGGAATTGAAACCTATGTTTTCGGACAGGAAAATAAATATTCTATAAAGCAAACAAACAGTAAATGCCCGAATTTTTGGTTACCATAAACTCAAACCGTGCAATGTTTCATTTTCGATTGATACTCGTATGTACTCGCGCCATTGTTAAAATAAACCATTGAATTAAGTGTGTAATTTAATTATTTTTTAATATCTCCTTATTTCCCTATAATTAATTTACTCCGCACTTATACTATCGAAATTGTTATTTAAAATTACGATGTTATTTTTTGGAAGACAAGTGAAAGCCTCATTAGTTTTCTCTATTAATTGAATTCGTACTGCATTTTAAGACTTTGACTTATTTTTCATTATTATATTTCCAACTACATTAACGATTTCTCTATTGCCAATAATAATTTCATCTTAAATTATCTTTAAAGGTAATAATTTATAAATTAAATGGTATTTATTAGGAATTAATTGTCAAGAAAAGGATAAAAAATTGTAATTATAGCAATTAAGCTGCGCGTTTAAAAGTGATAAATAAAATTTTTTCTTTTATTGATTTTGAATAAATCAATTTTTGATCTAAACTAAACAACAATGTCATCAATGAAATTTATGTGTAATAGATGTAATGGAATGAATTCAATAAAAAATTATAACAAGTGTTTACAATGATGATATTTCTGCACAATCAAGTTAAAAGGATATTTTACGTATGTTATGCGTAGAAAAATTATTACAACACGCGTATAAATCAAAATACAAGCATCGTTTGAAACACGGAAGTAATTTTCTACGACTAATCGCTTTTAGATTTATAATGATTGTTACTTTTTTAAAAAAAATTTTTTATTACATTTTTAAAATTGAAAATTTTCTGATAAGAATTTTCCTTTAATTTAAAATATTTATGTATTTTTTACGAGTATTACACTTAAAATTTGAAAAATGACTTTTTAAAACGATTTTAATTTGTGCGTTTAAACTCTTCTTTTTCATATGTCGAAAACTAATAAATTTTAATAAATTACTTTTTCCGTACAAATATTTATAAGAAAGAAAACTTTTAACGAAAGAGCTATTTAGAAAAAGCTAAACGAATACGGTAATAAATCCTTAATAATTTTCTAATATGAAAAAAAAAAAAATTCAATCATAAATTTTTTAAAATTTTTTATTTAATTCTGAAAACGTTCCGTTTTGGGGCGATATTTATGACAATTCTTAATTAAGTGAAATCATTAAAAATGAAAATTAATAAAACATTGAAAGATATTGGAAAGTGACTAATGTGATTCAACCAATTTATGAGAATAATTAAAAAATTTCAATTATATTTCAACCATCACTATTAAATGAGATAAGATTAAAAGGTTCCAAAATAAAGTAGCTAAAGCCGATCGGCTTAAATGTTAATTGGAAATTAATTTCGATTTCTTCTATTCTCTTCATCTTTGAAGCAAAAATTTAACGTTGTCGAAAATTATGAAAATTTCGAAAGGAAACGCTTAAATTTTTATGTCAAAGCATATATTTATTTCATTTCTCTGATTGTTGTCATTTAAATCGACCGATTCGAATGCCACTGGTCTATTTAGTTTCTACTCTCTATTTAAAAATATACAATAAAGAGAATATTGTACATACGAGCATTTATTTCAAACAGATTTATCTCAACTGGACTAATGCATGTGTTACACTATCTAAAATTAAATTTATTACCGAAATATTGTATCTAGATCAGATTTAACAACCAAAATACTGATCGGATTTCTAATCTTATAATTCGATCAGACTGATCGGACAAATAAATATTTGATCGAAGATGCTAACAAAATTTGCAAATCAAAAGAAAATGTACAACTCGAGTTAGGTGAGTAATTTAGAATCGCCTATTTGCGAGTATAGCAACAAAAAATTAAATTCATAATCCCGTATAGCACGCAAATAAGAAATTATTTAAATTAAAAAAGATTGCTTGTAAGTATGGAACTAAAAAAATTTAGATTTGATCCGTTGTTTGTTGCAGTATATCATAAAATTTCCTTTCTATAACGTATATTTGTACCTGACCATTGGTGCAGTGGTTATGGTACCGGTCCTTTAACCGAAGTGTGGTCTCGGGTTCAAACCAATATACAAGTATTTATAAATATTATACAAGTAATTTTCATATATTCATAATATTCGATATTAAAAAACAAAAAAAAAAAAGAGTAAATATTAATAAACTTAAATACTTAATATAAAAAGAAAAGAAAAAACTACGGCAGGCTAGTCACCTACATTGTTAAAGATCTATGACGCTGTGCTCTCCCTAGGAGTAAACAAAGGAAAAAAAATAATACCGTACATTTGTAAACTGGACTGTTCTACTTGCCGCAAAAGATTGTTATTTGTTATTAATGCAAAAAGTCCATATTTTTCTTAATGTACACTGTTGCATCATTATTGTATTTTGAAATAAAAGGAATGTAGCATGACGTATGCAAATGTGTCATTCCGTTTGAACGGAGGGAATTTTAAATAATGACATAGAATTTAATAATTAAATCTAAAAATCCTGCCCCTGTATGAAAACAGTACCTAGATAAAATATTGTAAATTTAAATGACCAAATTTTTAATCACATTTTTCTTCAATACAAAGCAGTGTAAAAGGATTACCAACAACACATGTTGAAGTCAATACCCAAAAATACAAATTTTGAGTTAAGTTGTAACTGACTGAAATCTTTAAAAATATAACTAATACCTTAAAACTCTTATATATATCATCTTAAATTACACTATTTCATTAAAGATCTTCTTATATCATAGTTCTATATGAGTGACTAACTCAGAAACCTACATACAATTCCCAAATATGTAAATTTCATTTTAATTACTAAAACTTTTTGAGCATCAAAGTAAAAAAAAATTTAATTTATTTTTTTTTCGATTAAATTTTCTTTCTTTCTCATTTCGTACTATTTTTTACTCAATTCACTAATCTAAATATCCTGAAAATTATTTTACCATTACTGTTAAATATCTTAAGTTTGTATACTAATTAAAATAAGAAAAAAAATATGCAAATGAAAAAGGAATTTTTTTTGTTTTTTTTTTTCCATTTTATTTAAGCAATTAATTTCGTAATTCACTGCCCTTTCATTTTACTATACTAATAAATCAAGAATTACCTTAAGGTGGATAATTAATTCAAATTAAAAATTCATTGAAAATACATTCGGAATTATATAAGTATACGTACTAACATTATATATGTATTTAAATTCACATATCTGTATATGTTTAGTAAAATTGTATTAAACGATCCTGTACACAAATTCTGTACATAAATGTACAGAAATAAAATATATACGTAAAATGTAAGATAAAAACTCCCAAAATAAAAAAAAAATAAAAAAAAATTTAGAAATTCTTTAACTTAAATTAAAACAAAAATGTAAACCATCCGTGCTCTTCAACCCTCAAAGTGAAATTAAAACGAAAATAATAGAAATTCCTTAAATTTTATTCAAAGAAATTAACGACTGACAGAATTTAACGGAGAACAGTAGTAAAGTAGGAGAAATCATTAAGAATGAAACCATTTTTACATTTTAATATTTTCATCCTCTCTTTTTTCGAGTCTCCTTTCTCCTGTCGCTCTCCCACTGTTGATTTCCCTATAAGAATTATCATGTTAAATCATTCTTGCTTTTATTTATTTTAATGATGTTGGTGGGCATATAACAGTTTTATTAGAAATTAAAATAATTTATTAATTATTTTCTTTAAAAGTGAATAATTACTTATTATAAAAATTTTAATTTTGAATTCAAATTATCTACTTATCTAAATGACTTATTAAATGCCATAATGAATAAAATGTACATACATTAAGAGCTTCCAGCCCTTGAAGTGATCATTCCATAATTTTATTCCAAAATTTTAATTCATTTCAATATTGCAAATTTTGTGTACAACTAAATTCCGTACAAAACGAACTCCTGTTAAAATAAAATTCTTCTTAACACGAACTCTTTTGTTACATATTGCATTATGAAAAAAATTTTCTGCACAGAATTTTTCCTTGACACGAAAGCTTCATTCATCGAACCTTTTTCTAGCGGATTTGTAGATTATTAATTCGTATTTTATTTTTCATATCATTTAATTCGAATTCTCTCTAATATGAACTAATTTTTTTTCCGAAAGTCGTGTAAGAGAGGCCCGCCTGTTTATCAATGGGTATTGGAATTTAAATTGTAAAAATATACGATTACACTTTTCTAAATGTAGAGTAAACAGGCGAAAAATGAGTTCAGTTTGATAAAATAATTATTGAAGGGAGTGTTTTTTTTTATTTCGATAGAACTTAGAAAAAGGTTGCCTTTTAAATGAGACAATATTATTTCAAATTTTTTCGCTGATTAAGGTCCGTTTTATTTTATCAGAATATTGTGTGCAATATCATGAGGCTTATTTGCTTCAATTTACATATTAGCATAGCGTCATCAATACAGAGTTTTTTAAAAATCAGAATAGAGTTCACATCATGATATTTATGGATTGTTCATGATTTTTTGTCTGAGAATGTGGATGGCATTGACTCATTGAAAATGTGGATGGCATTGATTAATTTTATGGATTTATACCTGAAATAATCTACATACTTAATTTACGCCCACAAACCTGCAACACTTTTGACGCTATATGAATGCCGACATTTTTCATTTGATCCACGACTGGCAATGCCCGAAAAATTTAAACAAAATTTGATGCCTTGAATGCACTTTATTATTAATTGTAACTAATTGAAACTTTTGTTCTACATACATACATACATCGTCATAACATCGTCATCGTTAGGGAAAAAGTATTTCTAAAACAGGCAAAATGCTATACTTCCAATATTATATTTCTGACAAGAACTATATAATGATGCAAAATGCCATCAAAACATTTACCATTCTCTCATTTAATTAAAACAAATTATGGCATTTCTATGTTATTTTATGACATTTGTTCCAAAAGTTTATCAATAACTGAGAAAAACAAAACAAATATTTTCAGAATAACCTTTATTTCTGCGAACAATCACGCAATTGGAGAATAATAATAAAAAAGTTGATTTGTGAAATGTTAAAAATTTAAACCTTGTGCAGAAAAATAATTTATTCAATATAATAATCGTTTATTACCCATTACAATTTTTTTTCAATTTTCAATTAAAACCTTCTCTTTTCTGTTCATCTATTCTTTGAAATATTTAAAATATTTTCCTGTAAAATTACACAATTATCTACGTTGTGCTTATAAAAGTATTCTAATGCCTATATTTGGATACACAAATACGAACAATGTATCCTTAAGAAAAAATTTTGCATAATAAATAAGGTTTTTTCTTCAAGGCTGGTTATTATTCAAATTAAAATACATTTTTTCGTATTAAATTGTTATTTAGCACTCATACAAATCTGTGTGCATTCCTACATACGTATATGTACATAAGAGAATTTAAATTTCAATGAATAAAATCACGCCTTTCCATTTATATAGCTCCGAAAATTTATGCCTTCCGGTTATTTTCGATTTTGTTAAAATCTTTCCTATTTTAAAAGCACAAAAAAAATCTGATGTGGTCAGCACATAACCGACCGCATTGTGTATTGTCTAAATGAAAGTGTTACAGAATATTATAAAAATGTCTGTTAAATATTTCTTTCCAATTTTTAGGACATTAGTAAGCTTATAGTTAACATACTTAGAAAAATGTAAATTTGGCTCTTAATAGAGTTTCGCTTTGTGCTACCCGAATTCCCTGAAATGCTCGCCAGTTAGTTTCGGTAACAACCAGAACTCAAATATCAAATTTCAAGAAATTCCATCAATTTGTTCTGTGGATATGGTGAAAAATGTAAAATCGGCCCGCAAATCAGTTCTCGAGCCCTGATCTTTCCAAAAAAGTTATATGTTCATTGCTTTAATATGAGGAATTCATATATGAAATTTCAATGAAATCGGTTGATTATTTCTCTTTATATACACAAAAGTGTATGTTTGGCCCGTAGTAAACGTCTAGTTGCTGATGCCTGATCTTTCCAAAAGTTAGGAATTTTTGCGTATGATCGAGCAAAGCTTATATATGAAATTTCAAGTAAATCGGTTGAATACTTTCTTCAAAATGGTGAAAAATGTAAAATCGGCCCGCAAATCCGTTTTCGAGCCCTGATCTTTCTAAAAAATTTATATGTTTATTGTTTTAATACGAGGAGTTCATATATTAAATTTCAATGAAATCGGTTGATTATTTCTCTTTATATACACAAAAATGTATATTTGGCCCGTAGTAAACGTCTAGTTGCCGATGCTTGATTTCTTCCAAAACATACGAATTTTTGTGGACGGTCGAGCTGAGCTTATATACAAAATTTCAAGAAAATCGGTTGAATATTTTCTTCACAATGTTCAAAAATGTAAAACAGGCCCGCTAAAAAGTGCAGTTCCCGAGGCCTGATATATACCAAAAGTTGATCGATCCGTGCCATGGTGGAAACAAACTTACATATAAAATTTCATCAAAATCGGTTCAGCCGAACTTGAGATACACGCGTGCACACACAGACCGACAGACGGACAGACCGACAGACCGACAGGTTGCTAAAAATAGTTTATTTACACTTCCCTGCTTTGGAGAAGTACGTTCCCACCGAAAACGCGATATGCAAAATTTGTTGCCATCACATAACCTACCTATTGTTTACACAATACGGTCGGTAAAAATTAAAGCGAAAAAAAAAATTATTTCATACCCATATTTCGTATTAATTTTACAAGCTTCCCGCTTTATTGTGGTTACAATTCTAATCTGCAAATAAGTTTCAATTTGATAGTTACTGAAGAATTATATGCAAAGAAATGTGTGTATGAGTTAAAAATGTTTAATTTGCTTACTTTTGACGACTTTTAAATTACTCAACAAGAGAGAAAACGTATATTTGCTGTCACAGGTGCATATTGCTTTTGCGCTATTTCTAGTGAAAAATAACCTGCACTGAAAGGCTTTTCCTCTATTCCTCCTGGTTTTTTTGCCGTTTTCTCATAAATATGTCACATACTTTATAATATTTGTCTATATGTACAAAGGTTAATTGTAAAATTAACAAAATCGCTAATAATAGCAATTGATTAAGAATGTCAAAAATAAAACGGAAAATTATTTTGAACTAATCAGAAAAATATTGATATTCAGAAACTAGTTTGAAAACAGATAATAATTATGCGTTTATAAAATAAATAACGCTGAATTTAGTATTCTTTGATAAGTGATTTTGCTCCCTAGATGATGCTTTATTTGTCTGCCTTATTGAATACTACTTTCAATGTTTCAAAACCACCATCAATCACCATATAGTATTTCTTTGGCAATATTGAAGCGAGCCTATTTAACTGTCTTTAACTGAAGTTTGTAAGGTGTAAGTTCTGAAGGTGTAAATTTATAAAGATTCCCGTAATTTTTTAAAAATATTCAATTGCCATTTTTATTGGAAATGAAGTTCTACAGAATTGATTGATCAATTCTTTTATCATCAAATATCTTTTATTTAAGAGTTTCCGACTTTGTTATATTTTTTATTATTATTTCTAATTCATATTGCAATACAAGTGGGTTGAAGTTTATTAAAAATTTGCCAATATTTTTTTTATATAATTTTTTCACATAATTCAAATATTTTCCATTGCATTGCGTAACGAACTCAAATAACATATTATTTGCCAAAATTTCTAGACATTTCATTGAAATTCCCCAACATTTTATAGGACGAGAAATTATAATATGAAAGGGCATGTTTAATTTTTTTTTTTCACTTTTTCACATTTATAATTCCACAAAATGCCTATAACAAGAAATTAAAAGTTAAAAGATATCCTGCTTTCATTACCGGATATTATCGTTTAGAATTTATTATAGTGTGTTCTATAGAACGAATTTAAATTTTTCGATTCTTGAAAATAAGAAAAACACCATTTTCATTTTATATTTTTAACATTACACGAAAATTTTTGTCACTAATTTGATTCAACAGAAAAAAAAAGAAAGAAAAAAAAATTATATCTAAAATTGAACATTTTTATCAGTTGAATAACCTACGAGTTTCCTTTTACTTTTTTGTTAGTTTGACTTTTCTTCCTTATTGTTATTTTATTATTTTAGAAAAAAAAAAATCTCTAAGGATATATGAGAAATGAAAAAAATATGCACATATTTCTACTTACAGCAATTCTAATTGCGTTCATAGAACCTCGAACAAATTTTATAAATTCTAGGGATTTCGTTTTCTTATTTTCCGAAATGGTATTTAATCACAACGAACACTAACACCGAATTTCAACTTACTTTTCATGAAATTGAGAGTAAACCACCACATGCTCTTTCGAAATATATTCTCTATTGCCAAGCTGTTTTTGACTTAGTAATGAAAAACCGTATATATTTTCTCCAGTTAACTTATTCTTGACTCATTCTTTATAAATAATATTAATTTCTTTTTACATTGTTCTGATTTGAGTCGAGTTCATATTTTCACAATTTCCTACGCATTTCGAATAATATGAGGAGCTTGACTGCAGTTAATAAATAACAATATCAAATTACAAATTGTTAACTTTAAAACATGTTCTCGAATAATTGTAAGTCCCATTACAGATTTTACCCATGAATGCTATAATTATTATTTATATTAATAGACTGTAGTTTATCCTGTACTTTTAGGTAATTTTTACACATTATATTAACACCATATTTTTTTTAAGATGTGTGGCGAAAACAATGTTCCATTTAACTCTGGTAGCTTCTTTAATTAGTTTACAGCTTTACTTGTTTATATAGACAAGTACGTATATTAACAAGAATAAGAGCAACCTCTGTGTAGAAACCTCTATATAGAAACACAAAATAACGGAATCGTGAACATGCAGTATTTAGAATTATCGGGTTCGAAATAACCATTTTCTGTTCACATGTTACATTTTCTGTTCACAGTGAGTGCCTAATATTTTCCCCACACAGGAATCAAGAATTTCTGTATTTCTGTAGGTAATAACACTGAGTTCAAAGATTTAAGAGCTCGTGCGGCTAACTTTTTAAAAGCTGCCATATAAAATTTCTGCAAATTTTTTAAATCTATTCAATGATATCGTATTTGCCGAATCTTCTTATTAAGACTTATACCGCCAAATTTTTGCAGGCTTCAAACTCTCTAACTTTTCTTATGATACGATGAAGAATTTTACATACCCTCCTTTCTGATACCCCTCATTTTTGAATTGGTTCTTTTTAACAATTAGTATTTTAAATTACAAAATTTTAGTGATGTTCTTTGTAGAAATTAAAAGTTTCGGAAACTCTCCAGTAAATAATTTTATTTTATATTTCAACTTAAACGCCCTCAAATATTCAAATTTTAATTATGGTTACATTCTGTCCTCCGATTTGGCAAATTATATTTTTGAAAAGAATGAAAACAAAATAAAAACTTGTTTTGAAACTCCTTACTCGGAAATTTACTAATAAAGCAACTTTTAATCCAAAAATTCGAAACGAAAACAACAGCTTAACAATTTGAAATTATTATGCCTTCGAAAAGATTCGCCCATATTTTGTGATGGTAAGACATTTCTACAAAATAAGTACTAAAGCTAAAGAAATTTCAAAAAAAAAAATTTGGTTCTTCAGAATTACATAAAATCCGGTGAATATTTTTATTTTTTTGCCTCTTTTTTTGTTGTTTTTTTTATTCAAATAATTTCTAAAGAAAAAGTTTGAAGAACCAAAAGGAAAAAGGCATTCATTTGCATACAGAATGATAAAATCTTGAAGAAAAAAAGATTGTAAGGCTTACATATTGTAAAAATATGGAATTAACAAGGACTTATTTTCTTCGTCTTCTTCTTCTTCTATGGTTGATGGAATAAAGTATCGCGTCCTTTGATGTTCTTACTAAAAAAAATAAGGTAAAATTTACATTTCAAAAGCAAGGACACTTTTTTTTTCTTTTTCGTAGATGTTGACTTTTTTTTTTTAGGTTAAACTCTGAATGGTACATGTTTATTGACATTTAAAGATTGCATGTTAATAGTCACGGCCAGAAATTTTAAATTATGTGAAATAAAAGCAATATCTATAAATTTACATATAGCAAAGCCCATTAAATGAATTCTTGCATGTTTCTAGTGCTCACTAAAAGCTGGTTTATGCATAAATTTAAATATAAATCAATAAATATTACTGAATAGTTTATAGATATCTTAAGTATATGTATGTATAATAAACGATATTAATGAAAAAGATTAACTGTCAAAAGAACGTTTTAACCAAGAGTTCAGATAATGTAAGCGATTATGTGTAAAAATTTTAGACATTTTTCTTTTTTGATGAATAACAGTGAGTAGCTACACAATTCTGCTGAATTTAAATATTCACGTACATTGCGAAATATTAAATACCTACATTAAAAAATATTAACTTATTCGGAATGCTTACAACAAGGTATTGTTATCACTATTAAAGATTTTGCGACATAAGGCTCAAATACTTATACACTTAATTATAAGTGTGTTACGTATTAAGTTGATAAAACCTAAATATGGAATGACCATTTTTAAAAACTCTCTATACTCATAGAGATACAACATCCATTATACGAGTACTAACGCTTCTTACAATTTTTTTTGTGGTCATCCTAAATGTATGCCGTAATTTAAAATCGCATAGCGTTTTAATTGAAAATGAAATTGTCACTTTTATTACCGACCAATGCGGTCGGTAATAAAAGTGACAACGCATACAATAAGAGAGGTTATAATAATGATGGATGATATATATTTTTTGGAACGATCCGAGGTCGGAAACCAAACTGGGGGCCGATTTTACATTTTTTACAATATTTACGGAACGGATTGAAAGAATTTCTTGAAATATGATATTAGAGCTCTGGTTTTTACTCAAACTAATTGGCGAGCATTTCAGAGAATTCGAATCGCACAAAGCGAAACTCTACTAAGAGCCAAATTTAGATTTTTTCTAGGTATATTAACTGAAAGCTTACTAACGCCCCAAAAGTTGGAAAGAAGTATTTAAAAGGCATTTTTATAATCTTCTGTAGCACTTTCACTTAACTAGACAATACACATTGAGGTCGGTTATGTTCTGATCAACTCAGATTTTTTTTTAATTGAGTCAATCTTAAATCAGTAAAAATGCCTTCAGAAAGTCTTTCCGCTCTTAATGAGGTGGGAATTTTTGTTTAGAAATAGATAGCCTGTCAATTCGCAATGTTATTTTGTCGTACAGTAAGAGAATTAGAATTGTATGGATAACAGGTTACTGTAACATAGGTGGCAATATTTACTAGGCTATCCTAGTTTCGATAGCTTTATTTTTTTTTGGTCAACTAAGAAAAAACATAGGTCACACATTTTAGACCTGTACCGATAAACAATTTGCGGATCACATGTAGGCTATACGCTACACACGACAAAGTATACTAATAAGCCAACTTATTCCTATTGTGAAAATATTTTGCAAGTAGAACTTTAAACTGTGTAAAAATTTTCCTTGTGCATTTTAGGCCTATAAAATAGAAACATGCAAAATTTAAGTGTATTAATTCCACTATCAAGAAATTTTACTAGAAGCTTAAAGCTGTCTTTTCATTAAAAATTTAAAACGACGTTTTGACAATATCTAAGTTATTTTTGATGTACAAAAAATGTACTAAAAAAAATTCTAAAAATATCTAAGGGCTGAAAAGAAACTTTCTGTTAAAAAAACCTTGATTTTCGTACACGTAGTTGAAGAAAACTTAAATGAAATTATTAAAAAAAATTTTAAGAAAATTTTTATTTTTTCAAGGAATTTCGGATTCTCTCTTCTCTGTAGATCTCCTAATTGTTCCCAACTATTAAAATATTTTTTTAAAAGATTTTTATGCATTCTCTTTTTTTTTTGCCGAAATTTTATTTCCGAAATTAAATTAAAAGATAAAATTTATTTTATTTACAAAAAAGTTTTCATTATAATTTTTAATATTCACGGAAATGAAAGTCTAAAAGAGAAAAAAATTGTAGAGGATCAAAGTTTGATGAATGAAAGGAAAAGATGCAATAAAATTCTTTTTTTTTTGCACTTAAAAATCAATAAAATGTAAAGTAAAAAATCAAATAAATTTAATTTTTTACCCAAATAAAAAAACATTAAAAAATATTTTTTTTTCTTTATTTTTCATTTTAATTAAATTTCTTTCTAAGGAAAATTTTATTTAACTCATCTTTTCTTTCGGCAATCCAAAAGGAACAAAACGATTTGATTTTAGGAAAATTTTTAAAACGTTGCTGAGTGCATTCAATTTTTCTTATAAATAGTCTTTTTCACAGAAGTAATCATAATTTCTTGTTCATATTTAAAATTAACATTAAAAAACCCTTGATTATTCTTTCATAAAAGACCAACTGTGAATGCTTTTGACATAATATGCACGTGTAAGATGTACTTGACAAAAATGTTAACTTATTGTACCCGTATAAACGTATATTCAAAGGTTTTTATAAATTTGCCTTACCGTTTGTCCAAACGATAATTCAAAAACTGATTGGGCTAAGTTAAAAAAATCTTCACAAAATGATTTTTTATAATAAATGCCAGAAACCTATTTTAATTGGATATGATCGGGGTACTTGTTTGAATAACTGCCATACAACTTCAAAATTTATTTTACTATATCTCAGAAACTGTAAAAGCTGTGGTATTGAAATGTCACACAAGCAAATATATTAATAGGACCAATGTGTTTGATAAAAGCCGTTGAAATTGCTTGGCTTTTCCTGGTAGCAGTCATACAACTTCAATAGTAGTTTGGCCATATCTAATAAAATTTTGAAAAACACAGTACTGAAATTTTGCATTAATTAATATTGTAATACGACAGCTCAAAGCCATAATCTGTCCCAGAGTCAGCTAAGACATATTTATTCGCACATAGATTAACAAATTCGTACGGGTAACACAGAGTTGACACGGTCAACTCTATTTATTCTCGTTTTTTTCTAATATTTTCCTTAGCTCAAATATTTATGGAGATTAGAGGCTCAGTGTTTAGCTTGATATACATTCAAGATTAAAACTTTGACATGCTCTTGCACTACATTGTTTAATGCGGAAGGTTATTATGAGTACAAATGGGAAGTGAAGCACTGGAATGGCAAATAAAAAATTAACTTAAATTAACAGGTCACATTAAGTAACCGAATCTTGTTGAATGATAATAATTTTTGGTTAAGGATCATAATGTACGTATAATAATATAGTAAAGAATATTAATTTAAAATAAGTAGAAAAACTGCTCAATTTCTTGTTACATTCAGATAATTTGCAACACTTTTCAACCTAAAAAAATATTGAAAAAAGAAGTGTTTAATAGTTTCATTATGTTTGTTCACCTGTCCATCCATTTACCCATGTGTCAGTTTACAGATCTTCTACATTCTCTTAAACAGAGAGCTGAAATTTTATATACAAGTGCATTTTTACTAGAAACTCATACTACTTGTTGCATAAATCACAGAAATTTTTTTGAAGTTTTGCAAATGCAGAAAAGAAGTGACTAACTTCTTCTACCGCGACACGGTATATTCAAATGTTACTGTATAAACTAATGGTCTAACTGAAAACACAGTTAGATTCCACTTCGATTATACTTGTCCAATATTGTTATTTGTCACAAAATATACAAGTAACAGGGTAATCGAGAGTAACGCTCGCTCAAGGATACTTGTATAGCAATCAAAATAAAAATAACTTGATATATGTCTCTTGAGAATATTTCTAATTCTGCCTTTATTAACAAAGAATTAACTCTTATATACTACAATTAAAATAAATAACTCATCCCTACTCTTACAACTTTAAATTTTAAAACTATTGAAATGAAATTATAATTTCATTTCGTCCTTCTTCGTTTATTTCGTTACATTCTATTATCAATGCATGTAGTTCAAAATATGTATTTACCAGACCGATTAACACGTGTCATGCTATTCCCGTATTTTTCTCTGTAATTTTATTTATGTTTTTTAACTAATTGTTAAAACAATTACCCTTAAAAACAAGTATAAAAAATTATCCTAAATAAACAATGACGAAACGCGACACAAATTGTGATAATATTATTTTCAAATTTAAGATTTAACATATTTTTAAAAAAACTATTAATTTTTATGACGGTCAATTTTAAACATAATTCATATTTTATTCTTAAAACTAAAATCATTTTAGCTGGCGTAAAAAGTTACAATGAAAAACTAGTTATTATAATTAACCGGTATAAAACTTCGATTTTTTCTCAAATATTCTATAAAAGTCTAAAATTTTAGTAGCTTTGAAATACCAACAGATAATTTATTTCGTCATAGCAGGAATTCTTTTTTTACCTTTCCTTCCAAGTTATCGCCTTTGCAGTTTTGAAATGCGGCCCGATTGAATAAATGTATACAGTAATTTGATATATTTTGGTACATTAATAGATATAATTCGAATAATTCGCAGAATACTTTTTAGAAAAAATATTTTTATTTGTTCAAGTGAAAGTGGGTACTTTGCATAACATTGATTTGAACAGAACTTTGCTTTTGTATTAAACTGAGTTGAAAAATTATATATGTGCTCACGTTTCGATGGTCAACAGAATTTTATATTTAAAACTTATTGTTTTTAAAAACAAACGAAAATTATTAACATTTTTGGATAACTAAACTTATTTAAAACCATTTTGAAAAAAATAATCCAAGAAATTTGATGAACCTAATACATAATAAAATATTCTAGATCAACTCAATCCTGCTAACATAACAATAGCAAGTGATCGTACTTATGAAACATTTTCACGATTAGAACGAATAGCATCCAACTATGTAAGGACTCAAAATGTTCATTAATCCAAATATTGGGAAAATTACAGCTTATTATTTTGACTTAATATTAAATTTGATAAGAAAAATGGGTTAAGGTATGAAATCACAATTATTGTAATAAATAGCAGAAAAAACACTGCAAGCTAAGAATCCTTGACATCAAAAACGTATTGTTATAGCTTGCCATCACATTCATTATTGCATTACATTGTTTTCGTTGTATTTTATAAATCCTTTCTGTCACTCACTACCTATTTCTCGGTTCCATTTCTGTGACTTTCTTATAGTTTCTATATATAGTTCTAAGTTTTATTGTCAAGATAGTTATTTGTAAAACCTGCAGAAATAAGATGGTAGCTTCTAAAGACCCGTATTTTACTTTCTCAATATGAAATTCGAAATTTAAACTCAAAATTTTCTGGACATCAGCATAGTTCCCTCTTTAATATAAAATGTAAAATATAATAAAATTAAAGTCTCTATTAAAAGTCTCTATTTAAAATTTTTATCCCCCACATTTTTATTTTATTATTAAATTCTTTATTTAAAACAATTATTTTTTTTCCTAAATATTACCATTAGTTTAGAATTAATTACGAAATCCTTAGAATTAAAAATAATTATGAATAAAATGTGTAATTTTCAAAAAATCCTTTTAAATATTTTAATGAAAAGAATATTATTAAAATACAATGAAAATTTCATTCCAAAAATAAGAGTATTTTTAATAAAATTGAAAAGAAAAAGAAAAATAAAAATTGAAATTATTTCAAAAAACGTCCATAAATATGTCAAATATTATTATTATTATTTGGATTATTGTGAATTTTTATTACTTAATTTATTAATTTCATTCATTTCCCATCCATTCCAAGTATCCTTAAATATAGTAAGAGAAAAATATAATTAGTAATTGAGAAGGGGCAATCTACGTTTTCGTATTAAAATAAATTTTAAAATATTATTGGTTATTTTGATCTCCCTACATTCTCTTCTTAATCTTTATCATCAGCCTGTCCCCATGTTTTCCCTTAAATAAATATAAAAAGTAGGGAATCAATACCATATTCTTTTAAATTTGAATAGAATGGAATTTGTTAAAAAAAAGTGTGTTTTCTTTAAAGCAACCATTTTAACTTTTAAAAATACTAAAATATTCTTCTTCTCCTGTTTTATTTTTTCTTATTTTCATTTCCCTTTTATTGGCTCATTTATGTTAGAAAAACAAAAACAATATTCATCCCATTCGGAAAATATTTTCACATAGAACTCCAAATTAAATTTTTTTTACAAAATAAAGGATTAATAAATTCATGTTATTTATAAAAATTATTTTAAGGATATTTTTTTATAGGGTGAACCCACTTTTTTTAAGTTATGTTTGAAAATATTGTCTGGTTGTTGCTTCCTAAAATTAAATAAATAACATATTTAATAGAGAAATATTAGAATATAGAAATTAGTTAGAACTGGTTATTATTTTTGTAATATCCAAATTTGAGTCCTTAATTTGAACTATATCGAAAATAAAAAATTAATAAAATTTAAGCAATAGAAATTACAGGACATACACTACCATTTTATAAATTCTTTTTGAAAACGACCAATACAATTTATAGAATGTCAGGAGCTTCAAGCACAACTTATGATTTCTGGAATTTAGAATTTTAATCATATTTTCAAATAATTTTCCAATTCGCATAAAATTTGGTAAATGTTGTATAATAATCCAATATGTACCACACAATTTTGCGTGAATTCCGGGTGAAAGAAGCAATTTTCCATTAAATTTTTTAATAAAGCTTTGGGAAAATATGCTTAACTCCATAAATTTCATTTAAAATTTCACACTTATTTTGGTGTACAGAGGTGAAAATTATGTCTTTTCAGATATGAGAATCCCTTTTATATACGAGTACCACAAAAATGATTTGATATTGAAAATGAAAATTATTGGCAAAATCCAATTGAAATCCGAATCGGGGTATGGGCTTCCTTTAGACAACCTTAACGAAAAAGCCATATACATAGTTCGCTCTGAATGGTCTGATACTTGAATTTGAAAACATTGTATTAAATAACTCAATCCTTGAAAACACATCAAAAATTGCATTAACAAAAATTCAATCCTTCATACTTAATCCTAAAAAGTTTCAGTTTTTAAATTAGAACACACCATATATAGAAAAATATTTGAAATATTATTTTGTTGACAATAAAATTATATTTGTTAAAAAACAAAAGAAAAAATTCTGAAAAGATCATTGTCCTAAATTTTATTTCATCAAAATTACGATCATTGCTAATCCAATTTTTAATTACCAATTATATTTTAAACTTAAATTTTCCTCTTCCCAAATTAAAATAACAAAAATTTGTTTTTCTTTCTTTTCCTTTTAAATCCTTTGAATATATCTGGGAGCACAATAATAGAATTTATTTATTCTCATTTCTCATTAATAATATTTTTATATTTTAAATGTGAAAAAATTTTTTTATGAAATAATTTGAAAAATAAATGTTTTAATTTTGCCTACTAAAAATTCAAATTTTTATTTTGTTAATGTGAAAGCATTTAAAGTTGCCATCTTATGATTGTCGAATATTTTTTACCACTAAGTAAGCGCAATAAGACATCGAGCTAAATATTCAATTGAATTTTTAGAAAAAAAATTTTAAAAGAACCTTTAAATCATTTCATTTATTACCCATTTTCACTTAAGTACGCTGACAAATCAATTGAGACTTCGAAGGATTAGAATAAGCGCGACTGTTAACAATTTAATTAACACTTAACTAACATACTTTATAAATTAGCTCGAAATATTTTGATTTTTTTTCGTTAAGATTCGTCTGTTAACTACATGCATTTTGTATGATCTATTAATAATAATGTTGAACTTTGAGATTTTTGCTGTAACTGTGGTAAAAAGACAGGGTTAGTACGGATACTTATTCATGAAAAGTTTAAATATAAAAAATTTTGTTGAAGTTCTGGTATTTTTTGCAGTAATTTTTGTGCAAAAACTTCATTCCATATCCTACGTTACTTCTCATTGGGCGGGAAAAAAGAGGATTCCTATAGTTTTTTATAACGAATTTTTCTAGTAAAATTTTGTCTCTATTCTACAGCTTTGTTTTGAAAGATAACTTGATTATTCGATATTTTTATTCCAATTGGAATTTTGGAAAAGAATAAAATGGGACAATTTAATGAATTACAATCTTTTTGAAAAAAAAAAAATCAAGTTAATAGCAAACATTAGAACTCCAGCTTGTAAGTAACTGATAGAAAAGGGTTCAGAATGAGTCTATAATTCTTTAAATTTTATTTTGCAATGATAACAGAAATGAAAACACTAAATAACAAAAATTTTATTGCAATTTTTCAAACTGTCATCTTACAAAAACGTCCACTTAAGTAACGCGTCAACTTATTTTTTTTCAGTCCATGAAATGAGAAAAATTAAATAAGAATTTCAGTTTCATGAGAAAATTTATGTCAAAATTATTGTTTGTCAAATATCTTTCTCTAATCCTCTCTAAATCCATAATTCGTCTATTTTGAAAAAATTTAGACAGAATGCAACCAAATTGAAACAGAGTCTTAGTAATTACTTGTTGAGTAAAACAAACCACCTTCTCTTGAGAGTCTTACAACCACAATTTAATTTTTAAATCCAAATGATTGTTTTTCCTTGAATTTTATTTACATACATGTAAATAAAATATGTAAAATGAATAATTATATTACGTTTTTTACTGCATACCTGAATTTCTTTGTAAAGTAAATGTTATTAAATCGTACCGGAGAAGCGCAGTCAAGAAGTAAACATGAAAAAAAATTAATTTTTTTTAACCTTGCGCTAATTTTATTTTTTTAATTTTCACTAAGAAGCAAAGAATGTGCACTTCGCTTGCTTATATATGTACTTTTAACGCACATCTATGCATGAAATAGAAAACAGAAAATTTTGAATTGATAAAATGTTAGGAATTAACCGTACGGCAGCTGTATTTGCATTTAAACTTCAGCAAGCTCAAAGCGAATATATTACCTGATTTTCAGTCAAAAAGAATAAGTTTAGAAATTAAGAGCACACTGCACAAATTTTAATTTTTCACTCTCCAAGAATCCAGTTTTTGATGCTACCATAATTTCAGCAATAACAACACAATTTTAAGGTATTTATCACCATTTAATGATTATATTGAGCGTAACACCGATTAAGAGAATGAGACACTGTTAATACAAACAAGTAGGTTACCACAAAAGTTACTTAACAATCTTATACATAATTTCATTAAATAAAAATTTCCTATTAGAATTTATGTAAAAAGCTTATTCACAATAGTATTGCTTTAAAAAAAATTAAAATCCAATATTCCGATATGGGAAAATAAAATACATTAAAATTATTGAGTACACAATTTCATTGGGAACGGACGTAGATAGTAGTGGATTTCATCATCATCATCATTGTTTGGCATTACGATTCGGGGTGAGCTTCAACCTTCTTCACAATATTTCTCCAGACAATTCTATCCTTCGCATAGTGTTACCAGTTTTGGACGCCAATTTTTCTGGTATAGTTTTCGATATTGTCCCTTCATCATATTTTCGGTATTCCTCTCGCAAAATATAACGGTTTCGCTTTTAATATTTTGATTTGTGCCCGGCTTTCTTCCATCCGTATCAAGTCACCAGCCCAACTTAGTCTTGGCGCCTTTATAAATCTATCGACGTCTCCATTTTTTATTATAATGTTTAATTTTTCATTTGTTCTTCTTTGAGACTCGCCATTTTCTAATCTTCTAGCTCCAAAAATTCTTCGTAGTACATATCTTTCAAATATGCGTAATGTGTTTTTATCTTTCATTGTAAGTGTCCAGAACTCACAACCATATGTTACAATTGGAAGTAGTTTTGATTGCAACAATTTCTTATTCGCATAATAACTTCTATTTCCGGTAGTAATTCAGTGCTGTATGCTTGGATGCTTACTGTTATCGTTTTTAATTAAAACTCCCAGATATTTGAAGTTTGTCACATCTTCGAAGTTATATTCATTGCTGCTTATATTTTGGGCAGTGATCCTCCTGTTATCAGATAGTAGTGCACCTACAGGTCTTTAATTAAAAATTTAGTCCTACTCATTTTCAGTAAAATCAATTCGTTTCACATACTTTCATTTGATAATAACAATATTATTTTGTCTTTTGTGCCATTCTAAAAATATTTCAATCAATCAAACACGATTAACATAACCTATCCAATAATGACTCACTTCATGATTTCTATGTCAACTAATTTAAGAGTCGGTCGAACCAAAAAATTCCTGTGAAACATTAAAATTTATTTACTTTTTATACTAATACATATGTTCCTTTTAAAATATTTTCATTTATACATACATACATTATACGTTTGAGAAATTTAAAACAATTCTTTATCAATTCTTTGAAAATTAAATTAAAAAATAAAAATTAAATGGAAATTTAATAATAAAAGGAAAAATAAAGAGAAAACACTAGAATAGGAAAATATTATGAAAACTTTTTAATTTAAATTTTTATAATATTCAAAGTTCTTCATAGTATACACACAAACTTTAAACGAAACTTATATACATGTATATATATTTTAGTATAACAAATTTAGTATGCTTTTGTTATATTCATGCATAAAATGAGTTTGAGATTGAAATCTCAATGAACAATATAAAACAGTGTAATTTAAGAATATCATGATCAACTTTAACTTTGACTTTATATAGCCTTCACTATTCTTCACTTTTCGTTAATAATAAACAAACTGGTAAATCAAAATTTCGTCTATTGAGTATTTTAATTTAATAAATTTTTTCAAGAAATTCACATATGAACATTGTATTAGAAATAAAGACACCAGTCACTAAACATTATTTTCAACTATATGTTAGGGCACTTAATTCTAATAAAAATCCTGGCGAAATTACGTTTCACCCGTACTTTATCTAATAAAATTTTTATTCACATTATGTACTGCAATTATTATAAGCAAAATCTAACGCATATTAACAGAGTGGAAATTAACAATTTTTTCTGGTTTTTAATTTTTTTGTGTAGTTGATAGAATGGTTTAAAACACAAACAAATCAGTGAAAATGTTTAAAAACTTTTGAACCTTTTCTATGTTTCTATGAAAATGCTCTATGTTGCCAGAATAAAGATGATAAACTGACACACTGCAATAAGAACGTTTGATGTACTGCAATAATAACGTTGTGTGATGTATAAGAACGTTTGATCTCATTACTACTTCTAATATTTTATAATCTACACCATATTATTTATTTTGATATTAACAATATTATTAAACGACACCTAACTTAACATTAACAACAGATTCAATTCTAATATAGATTGTAAGTACTTTAAAAATTAAGTTGATCTTGTATTTTAATATTAAACCTTTGCAATTACATATGAAATTTTAAGATTTATTTCAGTTGTTGTACGTCTATAGCGTTTCCAAAGAAATTTCAGAAGGAGGAAATTTTTCTAAAATCATTTTTGATAATTTTATCTGCAATAATAATAGATTTCTAGAAAAAATTTTCACCTATTCTTTAAAACTTCGAGCTCTTCAAAATTATATATCTTTACTGACCTAATTAACTATATGCAGGATTACATTATCATGTTTATTTTTGTTCTTCTCCTATATCTATAATATAGAGCGTGGTCTAGACTCTACGAAGGAAACATTGAAATTATTACAATTTCGGTCCTCCGGCACAATATGTGCAGATGGGAGTAAACGATTTACTGTATATATTTTATACATATAGAGTATACATTTATATACTATTCCTTAAGAGCTCCTCCCTCTCACAACACCACGCGGAATTTTCGGGTATATTTATTCAAATAAATAAAAATTTATATTTTTAATTCCAGTAATTAGTTAAGTTTATCCAAATTGTTGAATTCAAATTGCAAATTAGATATGCAAAATAAAATGAAATTGTAATTGCTTCTAAAGGCTTTTGAATTTAAGGATTCTTTTAAGAGCATAATTGGTTCACCAATCTGAGTAGTTTTAAGATTAATTAACCAAAATAATTTCTGTATACACGGTGATTAAGAAAGGTATACAACAACATATATCTACAATCAGTTAAAACAATCGAAAATAGCCAAAATTTTCGTTCCGGAGTGGACTGGCACAACAATTTCAATGTTTTTTGAGACACAGAAAATTGAGATTAATTTTTCACAAAATTTCTACTTGTCTTAGTTTTATATTTTCTACTTGTCTTATGTTTATAACTCCGCTTACAAAAAATACAGGAGCTTCAAATAAACAATTTTTGAAAGGGCTATAATAAAGTGCTGAAAATCATTTTAATGGTTCTGTACATACTATTTTAATGAAACAATACGCTTAATATTCAATTTCATTCATGTTTCGTCATTTTAGAAACTCAAAAACAGAAAATTAACTCGGAACAATAAATTGATATTTTTCAAATACAAATTTTCCTTAATAATACTCGAATAACAGTTACTTGGCTTCTTCAACAGAATAAAAAGAAATTAAAATGAAGAAGAAAATAAAAAATTTAATTTAGAAATTTTATTTACAAAAATGTTATTAGTTTTTATTCGCGCACAACTCATCTTCAATTCATATTAGACTTTTAAACGATTGTTACAATATGGTGTGCTATGACATAACATTTGACATTATCACATTTCTGCATCTGCAAAATGATGATTGTGATAGCAGCAATAACAATCCAATATGGAAATAGAAAAAAATTAAATTGTATCTTTATTTCAATCACAAGCAAAAACAAAAAGAGCATTCAGTTAAAATTTTAGAAAAGGAAGTTGAATAAAATGGTTGCTACTCGTAAAAGCATGTTTTTTTTCTAAAAGTTAATAAAATTGTGTGCCTTAGAAAAAAATTAAAATTTGTTTTTTCTTGTGTAATACATTCGTTATTGTCAGAAACAAAAAAAAAAGTATATTAAGTTGTTTTGTCTATCAAAATATGATTTCATGGAGAAATTTTTAATTTTTCGCGTTTAAGTAACTAAAAAATTTTAAAAAGACATACGAGTATTGGTTGTCAAAAATGTAAAAACGCATTTGGCGAAAAATGGAAAATTAAAAATCTTTGTCAGAAATTTGATTATTTTCACAAAACTGAACATTGTGTAGCAAGCAATTGCTTGGAGAAGTCTTTTGATTCAATAAAAAGTTGACCATTCAACATAAACTTGTCAATGATGATATTTCAAAAGCGCTTTTTAAAAATTGAAAAAAATTGAATATTGACATATAACCATTTCAATCGATAAATTTTAAAATTTATCATCAATACAAGTTCACCAGCCGTAAAAGAAAGAAGAGCACCAGCGCTCTTGTAAAAGAAAGAAGAGCATCATCGTGTAGAGGTTACGCTTGCTGCTGTAGCCAGGTTGAAAATTTAAAACTTATATTTATTAACGCGAATTTAATATCAAATTTCATTAGAAGAAAACCGATTTAATGTTAAAGCAGCCGAATTGCCAATCCTTTAAAAAATATGTCTAAATTACGCAGTTTATGTATATTTGACAAATTTCTTTAGAGTTCCAAACGGTGAATATCACATTTACATACAAACAATTGTTGAAATTGATCAACAGATAAATTCGAAGAATTTAAGAACAATTCCATATTATACTACATCCATTAAAAAATTTTATTTTTCAAATATCTTAGCCAGATGAAATTTATGTACGAAGTCCTATAATTCGGATACTTGTATTTTAAAAATTACTAATTATTAATTACTCCTAAAAACATCTGAAATAGTCTTACTTCCCATGAGCAATAAAATCATATGAGTAATGAAAATCACAACCGCAGTCTCTACTCCAGTTGATTTTCTCTTCCTTCATTATCGTTATTTGTATAAAAACTTAACAATAACAAAATTACAACAATTTACTCTGCCGTTTAAATTTTTTGATGTTTTTTCTAATAATACAAATACTTTTGCTCTTAATTTTTCGAAATCGCATAATTTATTTTAACATAATAAAATTTATAATATTTACAAATGTTTGTCACCTTCTTTAAAACTTTTTCATTTATAAGCTAATAATATTTAAAGATAGAAAAGTTAAAATATGTTCAAAATAAAAGCAAATTCTCTCAAAAAAGAAAATCTTAACATCTTAGAGAGTGTCAAAATGATAAAATACAGAAAAAAAAATTAGGGAGGTGGAGGAGCGAAAAAAAGTAAACGAAAAAGATGAAAATACAACGAAACGAATGATGTACAAAAATTTTAATAAAAGGTTATAACATGTATGGTTTGGATGGAGGAAGAGTTCAAGATCGAGAGGGACAAGTAAATAAAAGTAAGACTTTTATAATATAAAATTCGAAAAACAAACATTCTAGAAGCTTTTTAACTTTCCTCGTTCTCTATATTTTTCTATTTTTTTTTTTGTTGTTGAATAAACTTTCTCAGTTTTTGTACCTCGTTACTCGAAATTAAAACCAATGCTCCATAAAAAATAAGTAAATAAGAAATTTTTTGTACATTGTACGTCATATTTTCAGTGTTTTTTCCAAAAATTTTGAAATTAAATTTTCCTTTAAGAATTTTCGTATTTTCTTGTAAATTTTCTCAAAGGAAAAACGACTCAAAAAACTGAATACTGATCAAAATGAATACATTTGATGACCTTTGTCAATTAGCTTTCACCAAAAATAATATGGCGGAATTCTCAACCATGAAAATTACAATTCCGAAATTCTTTGCAATTCTAGTCCCTAAACTGTATTTCAATTTGCGCTGGAGCCTTTTTTCTCCTAGGACCACCTGAATTCTTTATACAGTATTCGTAACGAAAAAGAAAGAGCCAAAACGGGAGACGAAAGGTTAATTTTTCAACCAAAACGGAAAACCAAATTCTATTAAAATGAATCACTGTTCCATTATCCCTCACACACCCTTTAGTATGATAAAATAAAATATACTAAGAAAACAAAAAGGTGAAAATCTGTAATAGGATATAAGAGTGACAAATAAACATATCATAATCAAAAAAAAAAAATAATAAAATTAAAGGCAAAAATAGTCATTTTTGTGATTTTTGTCTCCTTTGTCTTTTCTTTCTCTTTTATTTTCGCTTTATTAAAAGTTGTTAAGTGTGAATTTAGTTGAAATTTATTAAAGACATACAGGGTAAACGAAAAAAAAATATTATATAATAAAATTTAATATTAAATATACGAAAAGTTAAATAAATAGAGAAAAATTTTCGGAAAAGCAAAAAAAAAGTTCATATTAAAATCAAAAGTTTGTAAAACAAGCATTTCTCCAGATTGTCAAAAAGTTACAAAAATTTGTACGACAAACAAAAGAAAGAGAAGAAAATAAATACTCAAATAAAATGCACAAATTATAATAATGTGTTATAAAGCATAAAATTTAAAAATATTAAATATAAAAAAAATTTGTATTTAAATCACATAAATTATCATTAAAATTTAAAGCAACTCTAGCTTACAATTTCTTTTTAGACAGCAAATTTCAACGAATCTTTTGAGTAAAAATTGCATACTTTAAGGGGCATTAAAATTTTTCAAATTAACATAATTCTCCTACTGATTTGCTTGCAGAATACGATAAACTGAACGTTTATAGAAAAAAAAAATTATAATTTGAAATTGAATTACTAAAACACGAGGTCGAAAAATATAAGCTTAAACTGAATTTTTAAAAATTATCTGAAAGAGCTCAGACTTTAAGTCAAAATTTAATAATTTTGAAAAAAATATTGTAACCAGAATTGTAACCGCTGATCGCTGTAAAAAGTCTTACAAAAATAATTTTTTACCATGTGACTTTTAATAAATATGACAGTAAATCCGATGAGGATAGAGTAATCTTCATCATGATAGTAAGCCAGGCAAAGTCACACTTTTTACATGTATAACGCAGATTAAATTTTATATTTTGTCACAAATTTAATCAGCGTCTAAATGGTTTAAGATTTTATCAAAATTATTGGACTTTTTGTAAATTTGTATTCATAGCAATACTGTAAAAACTATAAAAACAATACCTGGAATATACAATTAGTATTTTCTATTAGTTATCACTTTAAGTGTATTAGTAAAGTGTACTGACAGCAAATTTTCTGGAGATTTGTAGGTATGTATTAGTGAATTAACAACTATTGGAATATCGAAAATATTGTGACTCTTTATTTTACACCATGTAAAGCTTTTACGTTAAAACAATTTTTAATGTGTAGATGAAAAAGTATACAATGAGAAAGAAATAGAAAGTATCAAAGCCTAAAAAACACAAATATACAAAGGCTCATTTGTATTTTTCTTTCTCGTATCATACACTAAAACTGATTAGTACGTATTTTTGCAAGGAATAAATTAAATTTGAAAATGGCCAAGTAAAAACAGGTTTGTTAGTTAATTAACATGCGATTTCGTCCCATATTCTTCTATGGGATGGAATAATTTCTCTGACCTACTATGAACAAACTTTTTTCTCGAAAATGTTGTTAAACACAACAAAAGAAATTAATTTACGTGTAAAAATTTTTGTTGATTTTGACAAAGTAAATTATTGTCGAAAAACTTTGTTAACACTTTGAAAACCCATGCCCATTATAAACCCTGTCAATTTGATGTTTAAAATTTTAAGGAATTTCTGCTGCAAATATTTCTAAAAACATTAAAAGCTATATCTGTTTAACTCTGCCGCTCAGTGTTAAATTCTAGAATATTTCGTCTATTATTATGGAAGAAAAAGCTTAAATATCCTAACGAACAAAGGGACAGTTTTCAATTATTTAGCACATTTTTCTTTCATTTTAAACATAAAAAATAACTAAACTTTTCAATTCATAAAGGTGAAAATCACTTAAAGTTTTCTCATTTTCATAAAAATCTTATATTCATTTTCCGAATTTTTTTCTTGCTTGTAAGAATTTCATTTTCATTTTATGCAAGCAGATGGCGTCAAAGATTATTGTAATAATAATAATAACGGTAATAGTATACATATAAGGTGTTGTGAATAAGTTAGGAAACTTTAAAATTTCAAAATTTATTGAATCATTTTCAAATGTAATTAATTATTAAAAACAATTTTAGTCGCATACCGAAAGAAAATCTCTTCTATAATTTTTTCTTACAGAAAATATAAACTTTATTACTTTATACTCTTAATTATTTAAAATACAGTAGAACCTCTAGGTAACGAACAAACAAAATCCTATAAACTTTACTCACAATAAAGAGATCCCGAAAAAGAAAGGGAGTCGGCTAAACCAAAACAAATTTTACTGTCACACAATATGACACTTTTTTTATTGCTGCAATCATTCTTAGATTTTATCCAAAGATTTTGTGTTTTAAAATTGTTTAAATTACATGAAATAAAAGTTAAATTACGTAGCAGTAAAATAATTCCTCCAACTGTAAATTTTGATCTTAGTGCACAAAGCTGTTTATCTTGTATCCAATATTTTCCTAAACAGTTTCCCAGTTCCAGAAAAGAATAATTTCAAAGAATAGCGGCAAAGCTATTTTCGGAGTTGAAAATTTGTTTATTTATGCAAAATTCCAATTCGGAAAACGAACGAAAGATGACACTAATTTTGATAACGATGATCGCTTGCTTCTATTATTTAACAGAATTAATTACTTGTAAAGGATTTTGAATAAGTATACCCAGATTTGTTGTTTAAATTAAAATGTAAAAACGAATTAACGAAGAAGAATAATTTTTGTTTCAACATAATTATGTGTAGAAGAGATTATCATTGAGATAGACTTCTCCGGGTTAACTTGCAGGAGGGAATTCAGTTAAAGCAATTGAATGTATAATTCTCTCATAAGCGCCTCGTGTTTTTATTTCACGCTAATAATAACAATTTTGCTTTTTGTTTGAGGCTCATATCATCCGGCAACAAAATTTTTATATTTAATAAAACTGATAATTACAAATCTATTTTTCACTTCACGTATTTCACGGCCACTATAAATTATAGTGTGAGGTCAGATACTCGAAATTAAAATACCTTAATTTTTAGCTATCTCCAACTTATTTTTATTCAATTTTTTTATATTTTGTTTTTAATTTCTTAAAAATATTATATTATAAAGTCAAGGCCAATCTTACCCATCGCAGTCAAATAACTTGTTTTATATGGGATACAAATTATAAAATCTTTAAATATACACAAATGAAATCCAAATCGATCCTTAAACACTTATTAAGTAATTCTTTCCATTTTTTTTAAAAAGACGAGATTAAATTTCGTATTGTTAGTATTATTAAAAAGTCTTTAATCAAACGCCAGGTAGCGAATATTGCGTGAAAAATTTAAAAGAGGAAGGCAAAATATAAATTGGAATTAAAGCAATGTCTTGTAAAGCAGCACATTTACTTTGAATCAGTTAAAATTATTCCTACCAGTCTTCCTGAACCAGTCTTCTACTTACTTTTCTAATTATCGTGTCAAAATTTGAAAATGAATAAAATTGCATACTGTTAGGGTAAACTTTCATTTACTTTAAGTAATTGCATACTTTTAGGTTAGTAAATTGCATACTTTACTTATTTTAAAGTATTTAAGTATTAGGATAAGAGTAAGTCTTAAGTATTTAAGTATTTAAGAAAAATTATTTTATATTTCGATTTTTTGATTTTGTGGAAATTTGGAAAAGATTACAGTTTCTGGAAAAAATAAGAAGAATCGAAGGGATGGGAGATGGAAGAAAATTTTCTTCGACCAAATAAGCCGTTTAGTCATTTATACAAACTGTTGAAAACTGTCAAGAAAAGCTGTACAAATTGTCTAAGAAAAAACATTATTTTGTTACAGTAATGTTCGGCGCACTGCTTTTCTGCGCCTGTGCAACTTTTCTGAGCCTGCGCAAATCAAAAGCCAGGTATATAGGGAGTAGGGAAAATTTTTCTTCAAGAAAAATAGATTTCCTGCGAATATTTTGTTATGTATCAGATCTGAAAGACGGAAGTTGAACGGGCAATTTGGAACAAAGAAGCGCATATTTTTCACAATGTGTCGAAAACATGCTTAAGAGAAAAAAATCATTTGTTTTTTTAATAAAAATTCATTTAAAAGAAAATTCTTATTTTTTTATTCATTTTAATTTTCCAATTATTTTTTTTGGTGTATGTTTTTTGTTTTTTCTTTACACAAACTAAACGAAAAGAAAAAAGAAAATAAAACAGGGAAACAAACAAAAAATTTTCAAGGATAAACTGAAATTATAATTTTTCACTTACCTGCGTTTTTCACACACACATTCTCCCAGCTACCTACCATACTACCAACTTATTTACTGAAATGTTAATAATTACGAAAACAGTGATGATATCGTCGTCCTGAAAATAGAAAAATCGAGAATTAAGAAGAAAATGAAAAAAAAATATCCTCTTTTAAAATGGAACCAAAAATCTTTACGATACGATAAGAGAATGCCATCCATCATTCATCTAACATTGTTATAATACAAGGCAATAGCATTAATGCAAAAGGAACATAGGAATAAAAAAGAAAAATACCTAAAAAAACAGAAAAAAAAAGTAAATATCCTTGTAAAACTTTAAGAGACAGGAGAGATAAAGAAAAAATAAAAACAAAATTTAGAAAAAAAAATGCAAATATTTTAGAATTAAAAAGGTGATCCTTTCATCTAATCATTGGGAATTCAGTGAACCTTCTCATATTAAATTAAAGCTTGTTGATCCTAAGCAGAAAAGATGAAAAGATAAACGGAAAAAGAAAGAAGAAGTGAAAGTTCTTTAGTCCTTATACGAAAAATTAAGACCTTTTTTCTTTTTTTTCATTCTTTACTTTAGAGATCCTTTTTTTTTCCTTTCACAATTTTCTATTTCATTTCTCTGTTATTTCTTTCCTTTGTTTTATCTTTCAGTCTCAATGTTAAGTTGATCTTCGATTATTCATTGAAATTCTGAAAAAAAATATATACAAGGTGTTTCGCATAAGGTTTCAAATAATTTCATGGGCGTGAATATGCATCCAACGCGTTTTATTGGCAAAACTATGAAATATGGAGGAAAAGGTTATGAGGGTTAACTTTTAGATCTCATTATAGTGCCCCGAAAAATTAGACAAAAAAATAATTTCAAAAATTTTCGAGAAATCTTGACTTCTTTAAAAAAATTAAAAAAAAAATTCTGATTTTGACCAGCTTTATCTAAAAAACTATTGGTCAAATAAAATTGATTGTACGACTGAAAATAAAGGAGACTGAATTGCCTGTAAAACAATCGCCTCTTGAAAGCTACTCTATGTTGCGTGGTTTAGAAGCATTTATTTATATATGCAAGAAAAATCTGGTACCGATTTTTTTAACAGGCTGTAGCGGGAAAACAAATATATTGGCTCCGTTCTGCCCATCGCTTAATCCAATTGATCACAGAAACATTCCTGATTTTGCCAGCTTATGCGAAACATCTTGCCCTGCATAATGTTTTTGTAAATCTGTTTTAAGTGCAAATTCTAACTCTTGTTAAGTTACTGCAACATTTCGTATAATCATTTTTAAATCAAGATTGAAAATTATTCTTGCCATAAAGTATTTATTCGCCATAAAAAATGTATTCGAAACTGAACCAAGCCTGAACTCTAAGATAACTGATTAAAAATTTCGCGATATCATAAGAAATTCACGTGCAGTTAAGAGGAACATATAATAGAAATGTTGTGCATAATGAAATTTCTGTAGCTTCATAAAAAGTGCGTCTGCTGAAAAATTAAGAATTATTTCATTTGAATGATTTTCAAGTCATTTAATTTTTGCACTTAATTGGTTTTTAGATAGCAAAACATAAAAATTACAATTTAAATAAACCACAAACATCTGAGCTCGAATATGAGATGCCTCGAAAATGTTCATGCACCGAATTAAACTAACTATCATCTAAATTAATTAAGCTATATCAGCTAAATTAATTTTTAAGCGACGAAAAAAGTCGATCTGGAATTCAATTTGTTAGAAATCTACTTTAACACATTTACTAAGACTTCAATGTTATTTTATTTTAAACAGAATGATTGTTTAGCAACACCTAATACAATTTTTTTCGTTATTCAAATTAATAAGTTAATTCTTTGTTCTTATCATCATAGGTTGCCATTTTGGATTTACGAAGTTCTAATTATTTGAAAAATATGTAAATAAAACTTTTACAATTTTTCCCTTTTTCTAAATTCTAGTAAAGTTTTTAAATTATTGTGCAATGAAATTTGGAACTCAGTAGGTTACTTCCTGAGAACAAATTGTAAACTCACCTTTGTATAATAAAATTTTGTGACACTTCTATAGCTGCTTAATCCGGTTTATTACTTAATGAGTTTAGGTGGGTATTTTTTAAATTGAAAGATGTTTCAAAAACTCCATAGTAAAAAATTGAAACCTTTCTAAGATTATGACGTGCCAAATAATTAAACACTAATTCGAATTTCTGATTGTAATTTTCATACTGCAATATTTAGGAATACTTAAAAATCAACTTGCGGTATTAAAGAAATAAAAAACAGCTACAATTTTTAATTTTTTAAAACATTTTTACACATTTATCTCTAATTTTGTGCTATTAATCTATGCTGTTTTTGAAAGCGCTTGAGTAGTGCTCCTATTGCAACAAAATCTGAAAACTAAGTTAAACGACTCTTTTATTTTACTCAAAAAAAACTTAATAAATGGGAATATCTAAACAATTCATCTCTGCCGCTTGTCATTATCAAAAATACATTTTTGAATTTTTTATGTTTTAATAAAAAAAAGGGAGTATAGACTTGAAAAATAAATATTTTAATATTTTGTCTACCTTACTTAACATTTTTTTTTATTTTCATTTGTCTACCTTAACATTATCACAAAAAATCTATCTGAAATATGCAAAAGATTCAATAAGTCAAAAAATATTAGGCAAACTGTTAACTGAAGATCCTTTAGATATTTAAAATGTATAGTAAAACGACTTCACTGGCTGACCAAGGCCTATTCGCAAAACACATTCAACTTTAGTGTTACACAATAATAATAGTGTTATAGTTTTATTGCCAATGTAAAGTGTAAATTGCAAATTTAAAAAACATTTTTGTGACCTGAGATAAAATTTTCACCGAAAGAAAAAAATTTAAGTATAATTTATGGGTATTTTATCTGTTACAAACTTTAATGACTAAACCCAAATATCCAATAGAAAACGTTCCGTTTAGTATGAAGATTCCAAGATTAGTCAACTACAATATTCGCAATTTAAAGTCGTTCTTCATTAGAAATTACAATTAAAGAATTTTATTGCTTCACTTTTGTTTTAGTGTAAAGGTAATATTACCTTTTTTGTAGTTATACAAGTACTTACAATGCCTAAAAATTTAAAGGTTGTTTTTTTACATAAAATATTAAATTAAATTGTGCAAACTTAGGCTTTTCGGTATCTTTTCATTTTACCATGTCAATTTTAATGAATTCATACAATAAATCTTATAACAAATTAGACAACCTAGAGTCCTAGACTAAATTATATATGGTAAAATTTGCCTATAACAAAAAATAAACAATAAAACAACAACAACATGTAGAACAACTTTTACATATTTTTCATACTCTTAATACTTATGCCACATATACTTAGTAAAAAATTTTTTTTTTCTTAAACTCATTCCATTTTATCATATATAAATTTAAGAAATTTATGAAAAAAGGACTTAAATAAAGTTGAAAATAAAAAGAAAATATTTATTAAAGTTATAAAAATTATAAATAAACTTTTTTATTTTTCTGAAATGTAAAATATCATAAATTTCGAAAAATATAATATGCCACCCCCAACAATCTTTTCATACACACCATAGCACTCTCACCAAACCACTTTCAATTAATTTTACTTTTTTTTTGTTTGATTGTAAAAATGACACAAATATAAGTACATACATACATTTTATTTTCTTCAAATATTATTATATACACACAAACACAAACAACACCAATACATGCAAAGAATTCATTTTAGAAAAATGTAATGGCTTATTTTTCTGCACATTTTACATTTTCTGTTATGTAAGTACACATAAGAAGACATTTTTTGAAATTTTTTTGTATTTTCGGACCTTTCTCAATTTTATTTGGATTGTGAAACTGAATGAAATGGGGTGTGAAGAGAAAATATATATTGTTGAAGAATTTATGTTGTTGAATTAACGGAAGGTGTGGAAGGGAGATGGGGTGGCAGAGAATTATTTATTGTTTCTTTCTTTCGTTTTCTTTTTTTCAGTTTTATGGGAGACTTAATTTTATTTTTCTTATGTTTTGTTTTTTGTTTTTCCTATTTTATATGAGTGCCTTTTGTTATGCTAAACATTAAAATGGCCTATAAACAAAATAGAATAAATTTTTGTGTCTTTTCTCTTTTTACTCTTCTTTGTTCGTCGAGTTCAAATTCCTTTTTGTTTTTTTTTTTGCTATTTTTATGACATTTACGTTTTCTATTTCTCTGAAAAATAATTTTTTTTTTACATTATAACAGTGACGAAAAACGATATGTGAAATGTAACGTTATAAGTACATATCTAACAAAAACACAAAATAAAAATTTTATAATTATTGTTTAAACTTTTCGATAATCAAATGCTAATATAGGTAGTTCAAATATCTTGAACGTTGTTGCGTTATAACGTTACGTTTATAAAAGGTGTCTCCTACATTAACTTACAAAGCTGTTTCAATTAGAGACCAAAAATGCTATTCTCCAGGCTGTTAAATTTTGCAAATGTAAGGGAAACTCGTTTGTTAAATTGAACATTCGCATAACAGAATGGAGACACGATTTTGTTGTCTCCGGTTGAACGGAGTTGCACAATTTTCTTAGTCGTTAAAGAAAAAAATTTGGTATAAAATACCAATTATACTAACAATATAACAGTACTTTATTTTTTTCAATAATTCCTAAACTAGATCAGGTAGTGTGGTGACTCATACACTAAATTGAAGCTCAGTTGCCAACGTTGCCACCTGTTCTAAAATTGGAGAATGCTCCCATGTTACGTTACCTAGAAAATTACCGTTTTCTAAAAATGAAAAGTTAAAATTTCAACTTTTTCGAACTTTAAAGTCATGTCATTCCGAAATCTGAACATATTATAACTAATGTAGATATTCATAAGAAAGCCCTTAATCTGTCTTACACAGTCGCGGAGTTATACTTAAAATTTCAAAAAAGTAAAAAAATCAGTCGAAATTGACTTTGATTTTGTCTACTCATGAGGACCTATACAATGGCATATAGCAGTGCACTTTGTTGCGAGACACCCTCTATAACAACTTTTACAGAAATATCTGTGGCACTAAGGAATACAGCATAATTGAGAATATTGTTATTTCAAATTTAAGATTCTAATAAAACAACTCTTATAAGAAAGAGTCCTTAGAATTGAATTAAATATTTCAATTCAACAATTTTATATTTCGTTTAGTTCAGAAACTTAGTTTTAAATACTACTTTATTTTTAAATTAACCAGGTTTCCAAAATCATTCTTAAGCTTTTCTAAAACATGATTTTAAAAACATATTTGAGAGAGATTTTTGTTTCTTTTTAACTTTTCTTTGCCTTAGAGCTATTCGAGTGTATGTACATATGTATATTATAATAAATACCTTTTAATGCAATAAAAACCCTGAACAATATTACAATAATTATATTAACACATTATTGTAAATTTTATTTTCAAAAATAATTTGATGCACTATACAATAACTTTGCTTAAACACAATGCATAATATCAATTTCATATTCTGAACTGCGAACGTTTAGAATTTCATAACCACGATTTTGAAGTAAGAAGATATAGAATATATTAAATTTCCTTTCCTTTCCTAGAAAAAAACTTTATAATTTCAAATTCTTATTTTATTTTAAATTCTTTTAAAGTTACAAATCAATTACTAAAGAATGTAGAGATGTTAAAATTTAAGAGTTGATTAAATAAATGCTTGCTGTAGTAATTTCATAAAAATATATCAAATTTTCAGCACATAACCGAACGAATGATGTATTTTCTAAATAATACGTTCCAATGAATTGATATTCATTTATTTATCTAGAATTTTCCAAAAAATTATGAAAATTTCTTTTCAACATTTATCTCAAATTTTAAGAAAGCAGCCAGCTTTTTGGGTAACAAATCTATAGATATAAAATTTTTATACAAATCATGTCGTTTGCCATTTTGTTTCGCAGACAAGCACAACTCAAATATATGATCAAAAACGTAAAATTGGCCCTTAGTGACAATTAGGTTTTTGATACTATTGAAAGAATTGAAAGCCTAATTTGTCTGTAGTAAAAATTCAAGTTCTGTCATATTATGTTCATATACAAAAGATATAAAAAAGGAATGCGTAGCAAAGGTACTGTCTCCCAAACTTTAAATATCCCCAAATTTGTGCATTTCGCCGTATTATTTCACAGAGACACAAAGAGAACAACATCCTCCTAAAAGTTATCTTTTCACATTTCTCTTTTAAGAAAACAATGCATTGCAAATTCGAAATATTAAATTTGGTGACATATCAATACCTCCTTTGTAGTATCAAATGCGATCAGTAATATAATATGAAAAATTATCTGCTACCTAAACCACTTTTTTAAGTTAATCACTTATTTCAACATCATAATGTCATTTATCTGGAAAACTTTAAAGATTAATACTTATAATTGAAAATAACCAATAAAATGGTGGATTGAGATGGAAATATATTCTTGTGTAATACAAGAAAATTTTCTTTTAAATCATTAAGATAAATTTACCATAAAATTTTGTTGGAAATTTCTTAATACACATACTTTTATTATGAATGGTTTAGAAAATATTTCAAAATTTCGAATATTATCGTAAAATTTTGTTAATCCAAAAAATATTTTAAAACAAAACTTTCTGGTCCTTTATTTTGAAATCCATCTTTTTTATTGCTTTCGAAAAGTTTATTACCAATAAAGATGTTGTATATAGATGTTAAATATTACACACACATATATACATACATATATACATATATCCTAACCCACATCTAGACGACAAGAAATTGGGAAAATTATTTTTAAAAAATTTTAAGTACATGTTATCATTGTTAAATGTTTCTTTTTTTTGTCTTCCTTCTGAATAAATAAACATGTATCAGCATGTATTTAACTCAACCTCAAGAGTAATATAATAACAGTTTTAATGTTCTTTATCAGCTTTTATTGTCCAAAAAATATATGAACATTATTCACTAGAATTTGGTGGATTTCAATTATTTTTTTACTTTAACAATGAAGCATTTAGGAATTCTTATACGTACAAGTTATTCAAAATACAAGGTTTTTCCCGAAGTAGACTCCTTTTTTCGCCTCAGCTTTTTTCTTCCAACAAAGGTTATTTTTTAGATTCAAATTTTGTATATAGCGAATAAAAATCAAAATATGTACCTGCTTTAACTTTTTTGGCTCAAAACTAATAGGTAACTTGCATGATTTTATGAGTAAAGGAGTTGAACATTTTTCAGGAAAATAAACTTTGATGCTTTGCAACCTTCACGTAAAATGAAAATAAAGTATCATCTTGATCTATTGAATCAATTGTATCTTGAAAACTCTGTAAGCTATATTTCTTTAAAATGATCACCCTATACGTTAGCTAATGGAATTCATTTAATGCCAATTACTTATGATAAAATTATATTTCATTAAAAATATTCAAATCATTTTTCAAAGTCATACATTTTTATATAGTTTCGCCTTGTGCCATCCGAATTTCCTGGAATGTTCGCCAGTTAGTTTCAGTAACAACCAGAAACTCAAATATCAAATTTCAATAAATTCCATCAATTAGTATGTTAAAAAATATAAATTCGGCCTCAAATTCGGTTTCCGAGTCCTGATCGTTCGAAAAAATTTACAAATTCATTGTTTTAACACCCAGAATTTAAATATTAAATTTCACAGAAATTGGTTGATTATTTCTCTTTACATGACCAAAAATCTATAATTGGCCCGGAAAAAAGGCCTAATATACTCCAAAAGTTGATCAATCCGTGACATACACAAAACAAACTTACATATAAAATTTCATAAAAGTCAGTTAACCCGCTTGCACACACAGACCGACAGGTTGCTAAAAATAGTTTGTTTACAGTTCCCTACCATGAGAAATGCGTTCACACTGAAAACTCAATATGCAAAGCTTGTTCCTATCCAATAATGCAATATTCCTATGCAATGTAGTTGGTAAAAAGATGCACGTATTCTAATACTTTCAACAATTATAAATTTTGGCTACTATCTAAAAATTTTATTTTTCAAAAATATCAAAATTTTACTTTTTTAGATTTTCTATTTTATTGATTTGTTTCACATACTCTTGTCTAATTACAACAACTATGCGCGGGGTATTAAATATTTGCACTATTAAAAATTTTCAAACAATTCACAAAAATCGCCTTCTACTTTAAATTACTTCTAGGAAAAATATTTTACAAAATGAATTTGTAATTAAAATTTGATTATTCTCTCTTTAAATTAACATACAATAAAATTTTCAATTGTAAATGGAGCTATATGTATGTACCTAGTCATTGTTAACTCCTTTGTTGCTGAAATCCTATTAGAAAATAGAAAACATTTGAAGAAATTTCTCTTATTATTGTATATGTAGGCATAGACGACTTGATATATTCGGTAAAGGTCACAGGCAACTGTAAATTATTTTTTTTTTAAATAATTCTGAAAACATTGAAATTATGAATTAAGAGTCGTCTAAATTATAGAGAAAAAGAAAATTTATTACAAAATTTTATAAAGAATTTAAAATTTAATAAATTTAGTATTAGGGTAAGTACTTGTTATTGTATCCTTTCTTGATTTTTTATTATATTTACGTCTCTGTACCATTTATTTGATACTATCTTTCATTTTCCTCCTCTTTCCCCACCCTGCTCATTTCAAAATAAACAAAATTCAAATTAAAATGCAAAGGAAAATGAATGGTTTGAATTTTTTTTAGAAAATGATACCAGACATACTGCCAGTAGTAGTAAAACTGCTTTGAAAGAGAAAAAAAAAATAAAAAGAAAGTGAAAACTTTTATGATTTATTATAATAAATTTATAAGGGTTTTCCTCTCTTACATTCTAAGAGAACCAAAGAGTATTACAATATTTGATATCTAGAACAGATTGAAATCTAGTCATAAAAGTTAAACCGAAATACTACGGTATTATTTGTATTATGAAGAGAATGGGAATAAAGGAATCATATTCGTATATGCATATAAATTAGAATTTTATAACGAATTTGGAAACTATACAGATGGTTATTTGGTATAATTTTAGAAAAAAATATCAAATTAAATCGCTTAAGAAAAAAAAGAGTATGGTTATTGGTTATAACAATAATGAATTTAAAATTTAAACAAAAATTATTTATTTTCCTGATTTTTTATTTTTAAAATTTAATTTTTTTAACAAGTTAGCTTGGACATAAACGTATAGAAAACAAACATGAATAATTGAATATAAAAATTTGAATTTGGAAAATTAAGAATTTTAAATACGAATTTGTTAAGCTGGAACATATCTGGAACGAAATTAGAAAAGATAAAAGATGCACAAAAATGTAGCAGGAAAATTATTTGAAAATTATTGGAAATTATTTGAAATTATTTAAATTTTAGTTTTTAAATTAAATGAAATTGGGCAATTTTCGAAAGACCAGGGACTTGTAGCAACAAGAATATTTTAAAGGCTGTTATTCAAATTAAATAACATAATAACTGCAAAATAATGAATTTCAGAAGAGTTACGCTTATTATGCAAGCAATTTATTATAAACCCAGACATAATTCCCGAAATAGTATGGTAAGTCATAAGCAATAATAAATATTTAATATGAAATTTTTATTATTACTATGCTACTTTGAAAAAGTTATATAGAATTGATTATGGTGATTATTAGAAACCTCATTATGGCAATTATTTTTTTTTAAAAACCATTCTATATGTACATATATAAGGCGACATTTTACTTCTATTGGATTATTTAATCTTTGAATAATAAGCTTCAAATTGATATGCTTTAGAAATTATAATCTAAGCAGTCTAATATAATTATTAACCGAATAGCGCTTTGCATCCAGCTTATAATTGTCAATCCGCAAACAAAGTGTATAATGATCTAAACCTTTCATAATTTTAAATTTTCGGTTTTTGACAAATTGAAATTTCAATTTTTGAATATTCCTTTCAATAACAAAAATATACTCTCTGGATTCATAATTTTTTAAAAAATTTAAATTAAAGCAACCATTTGCTAAGTAGAAATTTTCTATAGAAAAATGGAATAATTTAAGAACGTAATTATATATGTACATATACATAAATTATTTTATAAAATTTTTCTCGGAAAAAAAAATATTTAAAATTCTTTCCGGAGAAAACAAAAATTAAAAAAAGCATCTACAGAATAGTCGAATTTTACATGAGTTCAGATGAATAATTATAGTTTTTGGCGATAAGACATTTTGTTAGCATTTTGCTTTTATAGAAATTTCTAAAAGCTTGCATTTTCCGAAATTTCTATACGAGAAATGTAATTTGACTGTTTTTGGAAACATTTTCTTCAGCGAAATAACATATTTACCAATGTCTTAAAGCTGCTAAAATTTCAGATTCATATAACATACTTATAATGTTTGAGTAAACTATTTCGAGATAATAGAATCATATTGTTACTTTGCTGCGTTTGACGAATCGAAAAATGTCTGTGGTTTGAATACCATGTATTGTCAAATGGTATTTTTAGGACTTTGAGAGAGCATAACTTCTAATCGGAGTGAGGTAAAATTTTCTTCTAGAGAAATAAGTTCTTCGCAAGGATCTATTTGTGTACACAATTTCAGTTTTTTATCGAGATAGTAGTAGAAGTTTTTCAAATAGACGGGTGGACAGACGGACGAACAGCTTCTAAAACTAAGAAACGCTTCTAATAATGCTGTTGGAAAAGTGCTAAAAATTAATCCTCATTTCCCTTCGGATGGAAAACATAATTGAAACACATTAATTTTTAAAACTCTAAAAGGAGGGTATATGTGGGCAAATATTGTACAAAAAGTGTTACATACATAATGAGCTCATATGTTTATCTAATTCAATATTTTTGGAAAAAGTAGTTTTAAATATTAGTTAGAAAAGGTAAAAAGTAATTAAAAGAATTAAAGAAGTTTTAAAAGAAACTAAACTTTTCATTTCTTTTCATTTTCCATGTTAGAAAAAAAAATTTTATTTGAGCTTAAGAAACGTAATATTAAAAATTCTCCAATTTCATAGGTTATTTTAAATGAAAGTTTCCTTAAAATAATGACGGTATTTTTCTAACTTTTTTTTTACCATTAATGACATTTTTTTTAAAACATGCAAAGATTATTTTAAAGTTGCTCCCATAATTACCGAAATTTATCCTATATGTTATCCTTGCATGTTCAAAAGTAATTTTCAAAATAATATTAAGTAAAATTTTACCAATGTTAATATCAACATAATAAAATAGAAGTATTAATATACGATACGTATGTAAGTACATATGTTAATTCAGAATATACCTTTGATTACTTTGCGTTTCATAATATGGGTTCGAGTACCCAATTATACAAGTACACATATTATCGCAACGTGAGTGTATTTTAATTAGATGGTGTACATGAAAACTCATTAAACACGTACATGACATTGACCATCTTAACCATTTAGGAAATTTCTAAATTTAAAATATTACCGAAAATAATAATGCAACAATTTTTAATATTGGTGTTTTAAATTTCTCTATTATTGATATATTTCTATAAATATTAATAGCTATAGCACAGGAACAAGGATATAATACGAATTCAGTGATGAAATAATAAAATTGTTGTCTCTTGTGAACTACCTAACTATAATTTACATAATTCTTATTGGATATAAGCTTTTGAAGATCAATGAATTGTGTTTTCCTTGAAAGTAACTTGTAAGACAACTGTTTGCAAGACTTTAAGTAGTATAAATTTTAAATTTTAATTTTTCAGCTTTAAGGAAATTTTTTTGTCATAATTAAATAACTTACCTTATTATTATTTTCTGTACTGTTGTATTTGTATTTCTTATTTATGTGGCTGTCAGGGTTGTTATAACAATTATTATTTGTAATGTAATAATTATTTTCGATGAGTAATATTTTATGGTCACAAACATTTATTAATTTCTACATGGACAGCATTAGTCTATGTGTTATAATTTAAGAACGTAATGTATATCGGTCGCGTATTTATATTTTGGGGTTTTATATATTATATAACAAACATATAATCTCCGAAAATTCTAGTTTTCTTCTTATTTAGTGAATTATCTTATACAATTCGAAACGCGTACATTGCAAAAAAATTTTTAAGATACAATTCGAAAAGTAATAGATCGTTAAAGATTGCGTAAGGAGATTATGCGATGGCACCAAACTACTGATGACGAGTTTTTAGTAAGAACGTTTTTTCCCACGGTAAGGAAACGTAAATAAACATTTTTTGACAAAATATCCGTGTGTCTGTCTGTCGATTTTTGAATATATTATGCCCCAGATACGGCAACCTTTTTCATTTACATTTTTTGATTTTACATTTTTGAATATTTTCAAGAAACTATTGAACAGATTTTCTTAGAATTTTATATTTGAACTTCTGTCAGGAGAAGTGACAGTATTATCTAACTTTTGAAAGAAATCAGGTATCAGCAAAGCTGATACCATAAAAGAGCATATAAAGAGAAATAATCAAAAAATTTCCTTGAAATTTAGTATGTGCTCAAGTTCATAGTATCAAAACAATGAACTTATAAGTTGTTTGGGTATATCAGGGCTCGGCAAGGAGGCTAATTTAAAAGGAATTTTCATAATATGGCACAAATTAAACAATACAACTTGCAGTTGAATGATGAATGCGGTTGAATATGTGCTGACCACATTAAATTTTTTTTTACAACACGGAATATCTACTGTAATTAGATACTGAATCAAATTGTAAACTAATTTGAATAAAAAGAATTAAAAATATTTTTCAACATTTTAGGGCAAAGAATGCAGAAATTTCTTGCATTCTTTTTTTAATAAAAAAAAAATGCTCAATTAATTTTTATCACTACTCAAAAAAAATTGAGTGTAAAATCTACTCACATACACATATGTATGAAATAAAAGACTTTTTATTTTGTTAATGTTCCGACAAATTACTCTCGAAAAAAATTTTTTTTCTGAAAGTAATCGTAATTTCTTGGAATAATTTAATTTTTTCTGTTTCATTTTTTACAAAAAAAAAAAATATTTCTCAAACTTTATTATGTGATTATCTTTGATTCTACTACTAAATTGATTTCAAATATAAAAAAAACAATCACTCCTCTGCTCTTAGATATCTGCTTTTTAAAGTCATTCTGCTTTTTATCAGAATAAAATAAAAACACTCTAAACACTTAACTTTAAATATGTACTTACTCTTGTCTTCTTTCAAAAGTTCTGAACAAAAAACAATTGAAAATCTTCTACGAATACATTAAATATTTTTTTTTTTGAAATAAAAATTTCTTAAAATTACACAACTTACTTATATATGTACAACACTTATATATGTACAAATTTCAATCAGAATTTTTTAATACAATTCCACTCAATTTTTGCAATCAGAAACATTACATAAAAAATTTTCAATTGAAGAAAAAAAAAATTGAAAAACAGAAACAAAATGGCAATTTTAACAATGATAATTTCTCAAAAAAAGAAAAAAAAAAAGCAAATTATTTTAAAACGATCCAAGTGATTTATTGAACATCATTAATTTATTTGATGTCTGACTGCCTTTTTTCAACCATAAAAACGATGGCTTTTCTTGTTTTTTGTTTCTTTTATTTTTTATCAATTTAAAATACAATAAAAAATTGAATGAAAAACTGAAACAAGAAAATAAAAGACAAATTAAATTAAAATTTCTTTACATAAAATTCTTTAAAGTTATTACATTAATAAACATAAAATTTAAAATGAACCACTTCTTATACTTATAGCTTGCTGACTCCTAACCAACCAAAATAAAATGTCCTCTTCATTCTCCATTTAATGCCATCACAAATACACAAAAAAACATAAAATGCCCAAATGAAGCGAAAAACATAACAAAAATAAACAGAAAACCTGCAATGTACGACAGCAAAAAAGAAAAAACACAACCACAAAATGGCATTAATATTTGAGCGTATTTAATTTAATTAAGATAAAAACAAAGAAAAAGAAAGGAAAATGAAACGAAACGATAAAACATAAATTCTTGTAAAAAAAAAAAACTCAGTATACTTTATTATAAAAAACAAACCCAACCAAACATATAAAATCTAAATGTATACCTACATAATACTTATGATATAATTATGTACGGTGTTACCAACTATAAATCATAAATTTTCTCAGAATTTATACATAAAAACGTAAACTGTTCTAACATTCAGTTCTGTAGAACAAATAGTCCTTCTGTGTTTCTGAATACAATTCTTGAATATTTAATAGATCTTACAAATTATAATTAAAATTTTCATGTAAACGCAATACATACTGCAAAACAATAACTTCGAAATACTATTATCGCTAACTGCGAAACACGCAGTTTTTAATTATTCTATAAAATCAAAACAATTCATATAATTTAATTGCCGCTACTCATACTTATTTCGCTATATTGTGAAAATTTAGCAAATGTTTTTGCTAAATTTAGCAAATTAACACACTTGATTAGCAACATACATACTACGTTTATCGGTTAAACTTTCCAAAAATAATAAAATTATTAAAGTTTATTTACTAAAACAAATATTAAATTTTACTAGATTAGGTAGAATACTTGCAATTCAACAAGTAAATTACTAAAAAATCCAGGAAATTTACAGTCATCTAGCGATTTTACTCCAAATATGAATAAAATTCATATATCAAGTTAAAAAATCACTTTAAAATGTAGTAAGTTTTACTTTATGACAGTAATTTTACTCAATCATGGAGTAACTTTTGTCATATTCTTTTTTCGAAAGAATTTTTGTTCGTCAAACATTATTTTTCTGATTTTCTTGTTGCCTTAATCGAAATGACTCTCGAACGGGTGAAATTTAAAATTAAATTTTTAATAAAACTTTTAAACCAAATATTAAAGCTATTCAAAATATTACAAACCAAAGTGTCCAAGAAATATGTATACAAAATATTTGTTAAAATATTTGTATAGAGAAAACAAATAAAATTAAGAGATTTAATTTAATTCAGTACATAAGTAATCAAAACCAAAGAAAAAATTAGTTTAACTCAATTGATCTGCAAAGTTGATGAGATATTGAAAAAGATCAAGAAAGGAAAGTAAAAAAGCAGGCTTTCAAAAGTTCTTCTAAAAAAAACGTGATTTAATTCTGTTCTCTTTCATAAGTTTCAAAGAAACATTTTAATATTTTCTGATATTTTTTTAGCTTTTTAACTTTTTATTCAAATCTAAAAATCTTGGCATACAGTAGGATTTCATCCTTTAAAAAATCCTTTCATAATTCCGTCCAGTTTTAACAATTCATTTCTATTTAATTGTACGAAGATTTGAACTAGTTTTAGATATTTGAACTAGTGAAAGATCAAACTAGTTTTAAAAGTTTTTATAAAACGAAGACCCTATAGTTTATGGTCCGAAATCATTATACGTATAATATACTAATGAATTTAGAATAATTATTGGATCACAAAAGCATTTACATCTTTTTTTCAGTCTGCATAATATTTGTAGTTCTTCAGTATACTTACCAAATGCTGATCACTTTCTGGTATTAAAACATAACTGCAGTAAACTCAATTAATATCCTTAAGGTTATATTTCATTCACTTGAAAATTTCGTTATTCCTCATGAATTTCTACTGTTGAATAAATTTTTTTTGGTTCGTTTAAAACCAAATTTCTTCAGCTCGAAATTATGATTCGCCTGCAGACTCTTTTGAAATCTAATTTAATCTATTTTTAATAATTCCCAAAATCTACTTAAACTGAATATGTCAAAAATATGCCTTTACGGCAACACTATTTAAAAAAAATATGGTTACATTATTACTGAAATTAATTACAAAATTCTTTAGTAAGTTAAGTCAACTCTTCCATAGAGCAAAAAACAAACAAAATGAAGAAGTATAAAAAAAAAACTTAAAAACTTGGAAAAACCAAAAAACCTTTTTACACTTTTGGCATAATACCAAAGAGCAATTGAATAAAAAGCAAAAAACACTAGGAAATCAGTCTTGATGGTGGGTGATGAGACCAACAAAAAATTTTCATTGAATTTTTTTCCTTTCTTCTTCTTCTTCTTATTTAAATTTGAGCAACTATAACTTTACTAAAAAGAGTAAAAATTAATAGTGGTAATTTACATGTAAGTAGATATTAAATATGTATGTTTGTGTAAAAATTGTAAGTATGTACAAGAAAAATTATAAATATTATGCATTATTAAATTAGTGTTGAGAAAAAATGCAAAGATGCTTTCCCATTAACTTTTTTTTCTTATTTATTTATTAAATTTTATTTAAAATTGTTTTCTTATCATGTTCTTAAAACAATATTAAAAATATCCTTTTTGTTTTTATTCTATAATTTTTGAGGAATTTTTTCAAAATATGGTCTATTTTTCATTAATAATATAATAGGTCATAAGATGAGAACCGTATTAGAAGCGGTTTGATTCATCTTAGATGAGGAATCACAAAACTAAATTAGAAGAAACTTAATAAACGAAATTGGCGCGAATAAGCAAAACTTATTGCAAAATACAGAAAGGAATCGGAAAAAAGTAATAAAAAAGTGCAATGTTCTCCTAATTCGTAGAATTTTATCAAATATTAAACCAAAAACACATTTTGTTGTACGGACTGAATCGTAGAGTATGATTGCCGTTCCGCTCACAGCATATAATCCTTAATCCAAAAACAAAAAATACTTGAAATTATAAAATTTTTGGCCAACTTCATATATTTTCCTTCCAAACCTAAAATTTTATGAAGACGAAACCGTAAATTTTACAGAAATTACAAGCGTTTAATAATTTATAAAATACATACAACATATATTCTTAAACTGTTAAACGTATTAGATTCGAGTATTAATTCATTATCATAATATTGAAAATAATTAAAGGCATACTAGCCCCGGCTAACATGATTTAAATAAAGGCTAATATGAGTGACGTAAATTTTTTTATTTTTTTGTGCTCTAGATTACAAAAGACGCAGAAAAAATACAATCAGTTTCAAAAAAGCATTCTAAATTTGGCACTTATCAGATTCAATTCCAGGTTATAAAATATAGTTGTGTGAGATATATTTCATAAGACCATAGAGACCTTCAAATAAATGAGGGGATATATTATGTATATATATATGGTATAACAAAACCTTTAGTTTTCCAAAAAGAATCACAATCTCTGTCATTTTCATCCACTTTCTAATCCAACTAAGGGTCATTTTCACCCACTTTCGAAAACTGTAGAATAAAACTTGTTGTTTTGTTGTCACGTGGAATCGATTTAATTTGGTTCCATGTTCTTAGTTTATTAAAAAAAAAAAAAAACTACCAAATTTTACTGCCGATCATTAAATTTCATTTATAATAATTTAATTTTAACTAAGTTATTAACCTTTTTTTTTTATTGAAATTTCTTAAATTAAATTTAATGATATTTTCTTTAAAACAGCTTAATATTTGAAATTTATGCTCACATTACCAGTGTAAATTATACAATAATAATGTTTAGAGAAAATTCTACAAACACATATACAAAATAATACGAAGTGGAACCTATTAAAATTTATTGTTATATTTTGTAATAGTAGTTCATTATTTGAATAAAACGGAGACAAAATAATATTTTTTTTTTAGAAATTTTGAAGCAACAACTTTTTTTTCTTTTGTTAAATGAATAATATAAAAATTTTATTAGGGTTCCCTGATTTATGGGGGTTTTTGCATGTTTTATGATCAAAAATTATATTTTATATATTATAACGTTTTAAATAAATTAAATTTACTCAACTGCTACAACTTATTCAATTTAAATCATTTAATCATTAATTATAATAATTGAGTTTGTTAAAATTTTGGAATTTTCAGTAATTTCATTTCATAGTACATTTACGAGTCCATACTGTTTTTTTTTTCTTTTAATTCACGGTAAATGATTTTAAGAATATTAAACAATTATACCATTTTATTAACATTATATAATGACTAACATATTTTCAAAAATTTTTGCTAACAATAAAATAATTTTAACATAAATTGTAATTTGTCGAAAATTAATGTAATTCTTGACCTTCTTTGACGTTTTTAACGTCTAATTTATTACAGATTGAGTTCTTAACATCTTTTATGTTAAAACATATTATATTAAAAAAGTATATGTATTGCTAGTGAAAGCATTGTATACAATATTAGGTTTCTTGTGCTGGTAAACAAGATTGATTGCATAAAGTCGTTTGAATCTTTAGACGTGTAACTCAATTTTGGCTCAAACGATTTTAACAAAAATTCATACCTATGAGTTTTCTTGAACAATGTGATCATATAAACAACTTTTGCGATCAAGAAGTAGAACTTTGCAATACGAATATATTTGTAGTGTTTTTCTTATTTTAAGAAAATAATGAGCAGATCCCTTTAAAATATTAAATGTACGAGTAGTACTTGCAATATGACGAGCCATTAAACTTTTTCCTGAAATTAGATACCTGCAATTACTTTTCTATTCTGAGCCAATTCACATTTTCGCCTTTATGGTAACAAAATAATCAAATATTCTTGGAATGTTATATTTCGATACAAGTTATTAAAAAAATTAACTAATAATTTTTTGTAAAATGTCAAAGCTCGAAAAGATTAAAAAATTTAAATCAATTTAAAATTGAATTCATATTTTTGAAAGTACATTCATCCTTTTAGATAGTAACTAGTTTTCGCAAAATTTTAAAACCCTTTCGTAAAATTAATAAGAATTAATTAATAAGCCAATTTTGAACATATAATCTCATTGTTGTTCAGAAAATTCATATTGCGGTCATTTGTGCTAATCACATTATATTTTAATCCTAATAACTAGATAATTTTACAAATTTAATATGAATCTTTTTATGCTTCCTAATCCGTTAAAATCACATCTGAGTTTAATAATAGAATTTGTGAAATTCAATCAGGTTTGTATAAACCGCCACGTAAAATCAACAATCAATGAGTGAATTATGCCGCAGAAATAATTTTAGCTTTCATACTACAAGTTCATCCAAGGAAAATTATTAATAACATAACCATTATAGTAATAAAAAAGTTGGGTCAAACCAATGGTTTGTATTGTAGCACTTTTCCCTTCAACAAGTGAAAATTCTGCTTTTAAATACAGTCTATGTATAGCTATCACACTATTAAAATTATTTTCATTAATATACAAAACTATTTCTAGGATTGCATATATTTAGGATGACGCATATATGCAGTCTTTGAAATAAAGCAAAAATTAATATAAAAAGGGGTTAACATAATGCTCGATTTTAAGGGTTAATTGTGTGAGTTAAGAAAAATAATTATATTTTTTAATTTCATGGAATTTACCGTTAGCTTTTTGCGTTTACAAAAATTTGGAAAAGTTTGCGGTTTCGGAAATATAAGGTGTCAAATATTCAAATTTTACGAATTTCAAGAGGTGATAACTTGAGAGGGGGTGGAGATGGAAAAAAATTTTCTTCTAACAAAATGAACAATTTATTAATATCTAAAAGCTCCTAAAATTTCAAGTTTCTACAGTCTGGGGTCTAGAAGAAAAACGACATCAAAAATTTGGAAAAAAAGGACTTTAAATAACGGTAAATTTGAACGGCCATTTTGTTTTTCTTAAGTTGAACTATAGTATACCGCGCAAGGGGAAGCAAGCCACTGCCTTTCTGCGTTTGCACAATTTCAAAAATGCTTATGGTTTCATTGCAACAAATATTTAAAAAGGGCCATTTTTAGGGTTTTGGGGGGGTATAACTTCTAGAGGGGGGGAGATAGGTAAAAATTTTGTTCTACGGAAATAAGTTTCTAGTGAAGATCTATGTACGTATTAAATTTCAGCTTTCTATCTTCAAAGGTGTAGAAGTTTTGTAAACAGACACACGGACAGACGGACGGACGGACGGACGGACGGACGGACGGACGGACGGTCGGACGGACGGACGGACGGACGGACGGACGGACGGACGGTCGGACGGACGGACGGACGGACGGACGGACGGACGGACAGAGTGAAACTAATAAGCACTTTTTTCAAAAAATTTTTTGGAAAAGTGCTAAAAATAAATTATTTAGCTATAATATCTCAAAAAGTATTCAGGCTTCAATGCTCAAATTTTACACGCGTAATTTTAGCAACAAAAAATTAATTGAAGCTTACACAAGTTTCTCATTTGACTTTTTATGACGTGAATTCACTCACACATTTCTGTTTTTGCTCATATCACGAGATAAAGAGATCATGAATGAAACGTTTTTTCATTAATAATTGAAATCTTGTTGGTCTAGGGAGGTGATTGTTTAGAAGGGCAAGGTCTTAGTAAAAAGTTATTTTAATTTAATATTATTATAACTTATCATCTAAGAGGAAATTAAGGTTAAAAATTAAAACAAAAAAATAAAAAAATAGCAAGTGTAGTTAAAGAAGCTAATTATTATTTACTTTAGATCCACACAACTTGTTATAATGGCATAGATACCCGACTAATGTGTTAAGAACAGAAATTGTACAATTGGTTATTTAATAAATTTGTTACTGACCTCAATAAATTTTCAATAAATAAAGTCATAACATAACCATAATTTCTGTAAAATAATTCAATTATTAATTCCATTCATAAAAATCGATTTTATTTACACAGTAACGGTAAATATTTTTACATAAAATAGTTCTGGAATATCTTTTACCTTTAATTTATTTTCAAAAGTTAGATCGTATCCGTGTATAATGATAGTATTATTTCCATGTTCTAATTATAATTTGTACATCATATTCATTTTATTTACAATATATTTACATCCTTGCATTTATCAAATAATTTCAATTTACCATAATATTTAATCAGTATATAATAATAATATAGTCTTCCAATAGCAATAAATACAATATAGACGATCAAAGATGTATGAGAATTTCATTTTAATATTTCTATCATTTATTTGATGCAAAATTCCTAAGCGAATATACGTATATTATGTAAGGATAACAATAGTTATAAGATTATTAAAAATGCACATTGTATACTACTTTTATAATATATTAATTAAGACCATTACAGTGCATGAAGAGGAAAAAGAGAGAAGAAAATATTAATATTTTTTATGTATGTTACTTAAACTATTTCTGGTTTATGACAATAAATGTGTTCTTTTTAAGAGTATGCAATATACCAATATATTCCCAAAATAATTGAATTGGAAATAATTGGTAAAGAATAGAATATAAATTTTGTTATACAAGTGGTAAAACGTATTCTAAATTAGGATCAAAACAATTTAATATTAATGATTTTACTAATAACAATTTATTCTTTATCTAGCTAGTACTTTTATTTAAAAATAATAATTTTAAAAATATTGCATATATTTCGGATGAGAAAAAAATCAAAAAAAGCATTAAGAGAATGATCGACGCTGATGTAATTAAGTTAAAATAAAGGACTATATTTTTTAATGGTATGGCATTTGCATTTAAGATTTTAGAATTGGTTTCGCTAATCGGCACATTTAAAATTTAATTTCACATATTTAAGAATCAGTTGCATATCAACGATTTGGCTTTTAATTTCTATATCATAATAAAAAGCCATCTACCAGAATAAAGGAGAATACGAGTATTGGAAAGGAAAATGAATTGAGAAACTGCTTCTTTGAACTACTCTTAAGAATTTATTAATTGTTAAGAGTTACACTGAATTGCGCTTCAAGCGCAAAGTATTAGATATAATTTATAGTTTCAAGTAAATTAAGTTCAAAGTAACGCTATTTTTCCGAAATTAAAAGACCGAAATATTTTGTTTTATACTAAAATTATTTTTAAAATTATGTAAAATAAAAAAAAGTAAACGAAATATTCAAGTGCTATGTTTTGTAAAAATAATATAATTTTTATTTTAGTAAATGAAAGACTTCAATATTTTGAATTATTACGATTTAAACCTTGATTTCTTTTAGCAAAATTGGTGTAAATCGAAATTATATTGCTCTAAGAAAATCGTGTATTATTTCCATATAACGCGGTATTAAATTAAAATATTTTTTGATTTCTGAGGGATATCGTAAAATATCACGCTATTAAATTTAAAAAGAAACACTTTCTTAAAAAAGTTCGAAACATGAACTCATGGAATTTTGAATAAAACTGGTAATTTTTGATATATCATTAGGAGTGATTAGGAGCAAAATATAGAGAAATGTTTTTCGCTTTCAACAATATACCTAGTTAAAATATTAACAATTTTGAGATGTCGCATTATTTGTCCTAAGGTGCGATGTGTTTACACTCAAAAGAAATACATTCATACTTGTGTAAACGAAATCAGCTAAATATTATGCAAAAAATATGAAAGTTCATAGATTAGAACAAATAAATATTTCGCAATTCTATAATTTAATTTGTAAATTAATCTTCAGTATTAATATTAAGAAATTGGGTTAATCTTTGTAATTTAATTACTAATTTTTTGTCAATTATTTTGTACTATACATTTATTTTAGACTAACAAAAACTTCTAAAATAATGCAAATCTTTTATGTAAATTTCAAAAATCAATTGTCAGTTTCTTAAAATTTCAAATTTATTTTCAAATATTTTTAAATAACAATTTATATTAAAAATTTGCTATATGCAAAAATTCATTACACCTTTTAGAAACCAACTTACATTTGTAATAGAATAAATACCCATATATACTATATCATATGTATATATACATATATTATATGCATACGAAATAAATATTCTATTTTCCGAAAATATCATTTCTCATTACCTTAATTAAACTTTGTATTTAGTGTTATATAATCCAAAAATGTAATACTCCTATATTTATTACCATGTATTTAATAAATGTGACACAAAAATCAAGTTCTATACATACATACATGGAAAAGATAAAAATTCCTATATAATATTTTCATATATTTATTCATATATTTGCATAATAAAAATATACTTACATCGAATTACAAAGAATATAATATACAGATACAAAACAATTTTAAAGGATCATCTATCTAGCAAGACATAAAATGATTTACAAGAGTTTTACTAAATTCAAATTTATTTTATTACCTTAATTACTTATTCAAGAATAAAATCGCAAATATAATATATCTATACTCTCTATACATTTTCACATCTAATATACACATATATATAAAATGTTTACATATTTGTATATAGAGTACATAAAATTTGTAATCCTTAAAATAGATATCCTTATTATTTGTACATTTTTCTGTATCTACATAAACAAATTTATATTCGACAATTTTTTAGAAAATATACACTAAAATGTATTGAATATAAATACAGGATATCCGGAATTCGATGATATTTTTAGAATTAGGATAATTGAATGGATCCAAGTGAATAAAGTTGGATTCATTCAATTTTTCTTTTTCTTCATATGTCATCGGAGTTGAAACTAATAGCTTGGCATTAAATGTTAAAATTAGAACTATTTCAATAGTAAAATTGGAAATATTTCAATTTTTGGCAACTTATTTTTTTAAAACGGGAAGTTTTTCTGAATTTCCACAATAAAAGTGCCTAATTAACAGGGCGTTACCTCTTTAATAAAATGGCTAAACTAAGAGACTAGATATTTGATGCTCGATATCTGTCGAGACTGCCAAGTTTTCCCACTGGTAAAAAAAGTTCTTGGCAAGTGTTCAATTTTGATGGTTTAAAGCGGATACGCATACTTGAAAAGGGATTTAAACTTGTTAATTCCACCATCACTCTAAAAGGTTTTCCATAACAAATATGGAGAGATGTTTTTTTTCAGGTTTCAGTAATTCGGCAGCGTCTCTGAAGCAATTGCAATAAAGTAAGAGTTGTCTGCTCGAGATTTTCTACCTTTTTTCTTAGTAAAAATATAACAACTCCAAGAACTATTTTTATAATGAAAAATGCCCATTTTAGTGATAATTAATCGATTACGCGACACCATGTATAAATATTATATTATAAAGATCTTCTGATATATTTTATAAAGTAATCGTAGGATAACTCAATACATATACATATAAGAATATACACTACTATACAGATTCATTAGAATTCATGGTATAACAATAAAATAGTAGAAAGAACGATAATCACGAACGTTTAATTATATTTTAAAATAACATAGTAGATCCACCGTAACAACTTTATACTTATAAAAGGGCTACATTACAATCTACTTACACCTATATTTATTATAAGAGCACATTCATATAAACCCTGTGCAAGTACATATTTTATTCATTATTTTGATATATTTTTTTTAAGTATGTATATTCCTATACCTACACTTGTACCTATAAAATATTAGCTTATTACAAAATTTATAACAGATTGTAAAATATGCAAAAAAAAAATTATACAAATTTATTTTTCATCGTCTATGAATGAAAAATTTCTATTTAAAGCTAACATTTTATCAGACAAAATTTATATAATGATTATACGAGTACATAGGCACCTAGCCTTACTATAATGATGTTAAATGTACTTTCTCTATGATCTTTGAACTTTACTTTTTAAATATTACGAGTATGCACATTCTATGATATATTAATGAATACACATATTCATTAACATATGTAAGAATATAAGATTACATAAGTGTGTGTGCTGAGAAAACTATGCAAATTTATCTTCATAATAAACTATTAATTACAATTCCCAGACGTACTAATTAGAATGCAAAATTATGAAATAAAATTTTGATAAAAATTTTAAATAATTATTGTTTAAGATCAAATTTGTTCCTATTTTTTTCTTTTTTTAATATTTAACATATTATGACATTAATATTTAAGTAATATACAAAATTACAAAAAAAAAAAACGGTTTAGTAAGTGAATGATAATTAAAATAAATTAAATTACCTTTCATTTTCAATGGGGTACAAAATAAATTTAAAGTTAAAATAAAGTTGGGTCAAACCAATGGTTTGTATTGTAGCACTTTTCCCTTCAACAAGTGAAAATTCTGCTTTTAAATACAGTCTATGTATACCTATCACACTATTAAAATTATTTTCATTCATATACAAAACTCTTTCTGGGATTGCATATTTTTAGGATGAACGATTTATGCAGTCTTTGAAATAAAGCAAAAATTAATATAAAAAGGGGTTAACATAATGCTCGATTTTAAGGGTTAATTGTGTGAGTTAAGGAAAATAATTATATTTTTTAATGTCATGGAATTTACCGTTAGCTTTTTGCGTTTATAGAAATTTGAAAAAACGTGCGATTTCGGAAATATAAGGTGTCAAAAATTCAAATTTTACAAATTTCAAGGGGCGATAACTTGAGAGGGGGTGGAGATGGAAAAAAATTTTCTTCTAACGAAATGAACTATTTGTTAATGTCTAAAAGTCTCTAAAATTTCAAGCTTCTACAGGCTGGGATCTAGAAGAAAAACGACATCAAAAATTTGGAAAAAAAGGACTTTAGATAACGGTAAATTTGAGCGGCCATTTTGTTTTTCTAAAGTTTAACTGTACTATACCGCGCTAGGAAAAGCAAGCCGCTGCCTTTCTGCGTTTGCAAAATTTCAAAAATGCTTATGGTTTCATTGCAACAAATAGTTAAAAAAGGCCATTTTTAAGGTTTTGGGGGGGTATAACTTCTAGAGGGGGGGAGATAGGTAAAAATTTTGTTCTACGGAAGTAAGTTTCTAGTAAAGATCTATGTACATATAAAATTTCAGCTTTCTATCTTCAAGGGTGTAGAAGTTTTGTAAACAAAAAATTTTTTGGAAAAGTGCTAATAAATGGATATCTCATTCTATTATGAGGGCAAACGCTGAATTTTTGCACGTGGCACAAAAAAGCATTTGCTAGAATTATGGATAACAAGGGGCAAAGAACCAATATTAGCCAAAGCGCACCAATAAACCATGGTCAAAAGTTAAGCGACTGGCTAAAACAGAAAAAATTAAAGGAAATATGTGAAAGCCCTATTGTCCCTAGGGAAATAATAAAAGAAAAACAAAAATGGGTATCCTAATCATATATTATGAGAACAAGCAACAAATTACTGGGAAACCTCTGTTAAGACAATCTTTGATATTGTTGAAAAATATAACTTGATTCATCGCAGTTGCATAAAATGATGAATTGAAAATGTAATTTTTTCGCTTTCAGAAAACCACCCATATTCTGCTTTTTGCGATACTGGCGTGATAAGAAAAATCAATCACGTCCCGTAAACTCAATTCATTTTAACTTATTGATTTCATTTTAATTATCTGCCTGATAGTTTTCCTATTTTCGGATGAAATATATTTTATTGCTGTTGAAAAATTTTTCCTTTAGTAAAGTCTATAGCCGCCCTAAATTCTTTCAAACCGCTCTAAATTCTTTCAAGTCCTAAAAACCGGCTATTACTTGGAAGAGCAATATAGGTAAATACCATCTTAAATCTAGAGACATAATTCCACCATGACTTTAATGATTTCTCTACTATTTTGTTATCTTCCTATGTGGATTCGCTGACATAATTATGGTTATAAGGAGAAGACTAATAAAGCATAGCCCTTTAAGGAATTTATTCAACATTTTAAAAATATATTTCAAACTAAATGTTCTTCTTTAGTTAGATATAATTTTTCTTTTCTTCAATATAATACAATAAATTCTGCATACGCACCAAAAAAAAAAAAAATCTGATGTGATCAGCAAATAACCGACCGCAATATGTATTGTCTAGTTAAGTGAAAATGTTACAGAATATTATAAAAATGTCTGTTAAATACTTCTTTCCAATTTTTAGAACTTTAGTAAGCTTATAGTTAACATACCTAGAAAAATGTAAATATGGCTCTTAGTAGAATTTCACTTTGTGCTACCCGAATTCCCTGAAATGCTCGCCAGTTAGTTTCGGTAACAACCAGAACTCAAATATCAAATTTTGAGAAATTCCGTCACAGGCCCGCTAAAAAGTGGAGTTCCCGAGGCCTGATATATCCCAAAAGTTGATCAATCCGTGCCATGGTGCAAATAAACTTCCATATAAAATTTCATAAAAATCGGTTCAGCCGAACTGACATGCGTGCACACAAAGACCGACAGACCGACTGGTTGCTAAAAATATTCTACTTATACTACTATGGAGAAGTGTATTCCCACCAAAAACTCGATATGCAAAATTTGTTGCCATCACATAACCTAGCTATTGTATACACAATACGGTCGGTAAATATACGAATGGAAATATTTTTTATTACCCCGTCGTTCTCGAATTGTTGAACCTGAAATCTAATCTCTTCGTAAAGCGAACTGTTTTTAAATTTTTCTTTATAGTTCAAACGAGAAAAAAAATAGAGTTGACCTTGTCAACTCTGTGATACCCGTACGAATTTGTTATCCTATGTGCGAATAACTAATGTGCCATAACTAACTATGGGGCAGACTATGACTTTAAGTTGCCGTATTACCATATTAATTTATGCAAAATTTCAGTACTATGTGTTTTTCAAAATACTGGTTGTGCCAAACTACTATTGAAGTTGTATGGCAGCTACCAGAAAGAGCCAAGGAATTTTAGCGAATTTTATCAAGCACATCGGCCCTACTAATATATTCACTTGTGTGAAATCTCAATATCACAAGCTTTAATAGTTTCTGAAATATAGTCAAATAACTTTTGAAGTTATATTGCAGGTACCAGAAGGAGCCAAGTAATTTCAATGACTTTTATGAGACACATTGGCCCTACTAATATATTCGTTTGTGAAATTTCAATACCACAACTTTTATAGTTTCTGAGATATAGCCAAATAAATTTTGAAGTTGTATGGCATGGCAGCTACCCGAACCGGTACCCCGATCATGTCCAATTTAAATAGGGTTCTGGCACTTACTACAATAAATCATTTGTGAAAATTTGGTGAACTTAGCTCTATAAGTTTTTGAGTTATCGTTGGGACGGACGGACGGACAGACAAAGCTAAATCAACTCAGAATTTGACGCTGTTCAAAAACATACACTTGAGTCTATTTCTAACACCGTTATTTCTTAGCGTTACAAACGGTAAGGCGAATTTAGTATACCCTTCGAGCATACGTTCGTACGGGTATAAAAATATAACAGCAACAACTGCTTTTAAGATTTATTTACAACTATTCTATTCTATAGATATCTTCAAGATTAAGAGTTCCCTACTTTATAAAATACAAATTGAAGAAATTTTAATATTAAAAAAATATTTAAAGACCTCTCCTTTGATCGTTATTTGATCAGAATTGCAAATCGCTATTTTTACATTCACCTTTATCCAAAATACGGGGTAAAAATCTCAAAAACGTCTGTAACGAGAAAACCTATGTGGAAAAATACATATATATACATACTGGCAATATAATCGAATACGGATTATATTAGAAATGAAATTAGACGAATAAGTAGATCAAAATACAATAGTTAATTGAAAACTATAAATTACAATCCTATTAAGTCGATCATATCATCAACTCAGCTATTTGAAAGGAGACTTTAAAATATTTCACACATCCATATAAATATTTCAGTTTATTTTGAATACTATATACAATATTGTTGATAATATGATTTTAATTACCAAGATTATTTTATAATGTGATAAGGTTAAATGTGATCTTTTATATGTTTCGATTTTCTTAACCCACCTTAACATAAAACTGAGGATATTAAATGGAAAAATATGTATAACTAGTATAGTAATTATGTACAAGTACATTTTATGTTAATACTATTTTAGGTATAAATGGTTTTTAGTAAGAAAAAAATCAAAAACTTTTTATGTACAAATATTTTAATATTTTATTCATAATAATTTAAAATTTATCGTATTTTTAGACAACGTCATTTTCATCTACATATTAATTTAGCTATTTAAATATACACATTACATATATATATATATGCATACTCGTACGTATATACTATCTAATTTACATATATAATTTTCTTTTAATGGTTACATTCATTAAGAGAAGGCTATTATATTAGAAGCCTGGAAGCGTAAATGTACATTTAAAATTGCTTCATTTCAATGAGTATATGTATATTTGTAAACAGGGTGTCCACTACGCGACAGGATGATAGGATTAGTTCAGCTGAACAAAAAATAATAAGGAAAAATATCCTTTTTTCCGACCGTATTGCGTAAACAATAGGTAGGTTATGTGATGGCAACAAATTTTGCATATCGAGTTTTCGGTGGGAACGTACTTCTCCATAGTAGGGAAGTATAAATAACCTATTTTTAGAAACCTGTCGGTCTGTCGGTCTGTGTGTGCACGCGTGTATCTCAAGTTCGGCTGAACCGATTTTGATGAAATTTTATATGTAAGTTTATTTCCACTATGGGACGGATTGACCAACTTTTGGTATATATCAGGCCTCGGGAACTGCACTTTTTAGCGGGCCTGTTTTACATTTTTGAACATTTTGAAGAAAATATTCAACCGATTTACTTGAAATTTTATATATAAGCTCAGCTCGACCGTTTTGGAAGAAATCACCATCCACTGCAGTGCCATCCTGTGTATATATATAATTATATGTACATTTAATATCTTTGAAATAAATATAATGATGATTATTATTATTATAATGGTGATGAAATAATGCTTTACATACGTACATATTATATTTTCATATATGCGCATACATAAAACAACTTTTTAAGTTTTTTGTTTTAATTTTTGTATATTTTTTTATTTCTTTTTTTTTTTTTAAATTAAGTGTGTTTATCTTTAATATGATGTTTTTTTCCTTAAGTATTTATGTTAATACATAAAGATAATATTAAAATAAATTTTTGGGCGAATGGCTTAAAGAGATACACAAATACAAGTATACATAATAAGGCACCTATATTCTTTGTTGATATTTTTATTTTATACATTGTGTTTGTTCGAAATTGTGATCATGTACATTATATAATATTATTTAAAATATGAATAATAACAAAATAAAGAGGTGTAAAAAACTTGCTATAGGGAATTTTACGTTTTACTTTATTTTTTAGCACTTCTTCAAAAAATTTGAAAAAAATCCGTACGTGGACATACTTACAAAACATATCCACAATAAACCTTTGAAGATAGAGAGCTGAAATTTCATACGGTATATAAATTTTTACCAGAAACTTATTTCGTAGAAGAAAATTTTTACCTATATGTTCCCCCTCTAAAAGTTGTAGCCCACCAAAACCCTAAAAATGTCATTTTTTAACTATTTACTGCAGCGAAACCATAAAAACATTTTTCAAATTTTGCGAACACAGAAAAATAGTGGCTGGTTTTTTTACCGCGGCATACCATATTTGAATTTTACAAATTATCATTTTAAATTTCATTTAGTTGGAAGGAAATTTTTTTTATTAAATAAAACAATTATAATTCGATCGGTTACAGTTCAACCCGTAATTAAACAACAGACTGACTGCTAAGCCTACTTAAAAAAACTCATTACTGTAATGACACATGTTGAAGTTTTAAAAATTATTATGTCATTGTGAACTAAAAAATCGCTAGATATAAAATCATCATAGTTTGTTTTTAGCTTTATCGGCTTTCGACTCAAAATAAAAATTAAATTTAGTTTCATTTTAAAGAAAAAAAAATTTCAAATTATTCGAATAACTGCATAGGCTGTGCTTTTATACGTATTTAGGAGAATTGCACATTTATTCAAACTATCTAACTTCATATAAATGGAAATTAACTTAGTTAAATGCAAACAATTAGCTCGAAAAAAAATCTTTGTATATAACAACTGTGTTCGACTGTATACAAAATATTTATTGTTTAGTTTAGAAAATTGACTTTTTTTTGTTATTTTACTATTATATATATATATATACATACATGCATACCTCAAATTAAATGTTAACCAGCGCGTAAACCTGTACAAATAAATTAAAGATTAAAATGATTATTAAATATTTATTTAAAAATTTTTATGGTGAAGTACTCAATATTTTTAAAAATATTTTCTATATAATTTTCAATAATATTGTTATATGAGTATACCAATTTGAGAAAAGACAAAAAAAAATACAAAATATTAGCCATACTAATATACAATTTCTTTTTCAGGATCTTGAACTTTGATTAAATATTTGAATTTATTAAATTGTTTATTACATGAATGAATTTTCAAAATTAAATTTATATTTATTTTTGATTATATAAGGATACATTTCATTTATGGTATGTATTTAAATATTACTTTATTTCCTATAATTTGTTTTATTCAATAAAAAAATTTCATATTAAAATAAAATTATCTAGGCACTTAAATAAGTATTTAATTTAGGTATCTAATGTTACACACAAATATAACAATATCTTCAATATTCCACATGTATGAGTTCTTTTAGGTATACAGGGTGCCCCCGGATTATAGCTCAGTTAAGAGTGTTGTTAAATTATTATTAGGGTAAAATTTGATACGTCATATTACTATTTTAAAAATGAAAATTTTAAATAAACCATTTTTCGAAATTTAAAGTCATGTGATTCCGAAATCTGAACAGATTGTAACTAATGTAGATATTGAAGAGAAAGCCCTTGGTTTGGGGTTTTCAAATATATTTAATAATGTGCATGCCTGACACAAAAAAGCAGTTCTTCTAAAAGTACAAAAATCAGTCGAGATCGATTTTAAACCTTTGAAACGCAGAATCGGCTGAGCTATGAACATCGTCTCCATATAAAGCTTTTGTCTACTGATAAGGGTCGCTGCGTATAATAGTGCAGTTAGATATGAGACACCACGTACAAATAAATAAGTGTATATTTTGAATTTACAGTGGCAAAGACAAATTTATTATAGAAAACAAAAAAGAAAATTAGAGGCAAAGGGGAAGAGAAAAAGAAAAAAAAAAACTTCTTATGAAAAAATATCCCAAAGCCCTTAAGTAATTGATAAATAAAAAGGGTAAATAATTCGGAAAATAAACGCTTTGTTACGTAGCACATTTCCTTGAAAAAGTAAAAATACTTTATTTTAAAAATCATTCCAATACACATTTTTATTAAAAATTACATTATATGTATATTATATACAATCAAAAATATTGCATAATTTTAGGATGGAAACAAAATTAAAATGTCCACTGACACAGTGGCTGAGTTCAACAAGTACTTAGATAAGTTAGTTAATATAAATAATTATATGTTTTGTTGGCAACACATTAATCACATTTACAATTTTATATTTATAGAAATTTTTGGAAAAATTTGTACTTTCGGACAAATTTAAAATTTGTTAATCTTAAGAAAGAATAACTTGGAAGACTTATTATAGTCTAAAAGATTAATGATGTTGAAAATTCGTTAACTGTTAATTTTAACCAATGGTTCGTGTCATTGTACTCAAATCTAATGGTTTTCTATTCCCTTTCGCAGTTGAAAAACCAACCCTTTAATTTTTTGCATTTACAGAATTTAAAATGTTGTTAGCTTGAATGCAAAAATGTTAGCTTTGCAATAATGATACAAAAATTGCATTTTTAGGAAATTGGAAGTTTACAAGCGGAAGGTTCCTGATAAAGAATTACTTGTGCATAAAAATTTAGTTTTCTATTTTAAATAAAGGCGTAAAAATTTTAAAATAGGACGGCCGGTTGTTGTGAAACACAATATAAGCACAGTCTTGTTTTTGTACTTTTAGCGCAAATTTGCTAAAAATAGCAAATCGTATAAAAAATTAGCTAAGAAATCAGAAAGAAAATTTAATTAAAGTATCTTTATTATTTTGTATTTTAAATACACATTAATCAACCTATATGCGTCTAATAATATCTACTTGATTATTAAATAAACTTTCAATCAAATTAAATATAATTTGAACAAAAAAAAAACATTTTTTTTTCTAATTTCAATAAAAATTTCTAAAAAAATGAAAAATTACAAAATATTTTTGTCTTTTCAAAATTTAATGCACGTGTTATGCGATGTGTAGGAGGAGCGGACATTGTAAAAATATAAATGAAATAAAACTTAGCGTAAGGGGATGAATCTTTATTTTCCTTAGTTTAAACTTAATCAATTATGACGTTACAATTATCAAGACATAAATTGTGAACAGCAAATTTAGAGTTTTAATTTTTAGTGTTGTCATTTTCACAAATATGAAATAATTATGCTCTCCGATTCAGCTCCAAAAGTGTGGCAATCCAAGATCAGTTAATTTTTTCAGCAACGTTTAAAAGTAATTTATGTATAGTTCGCTATGTATTTCGATAATGGTATAGTTCTATTACGGTATGTAATTTGAATTAAATAAAAGTTTAACTCCCAACAGGGAAAGAATAATATCAAGACATCACTATTGATCTTATGCTACTAATATCCCTTAAACGAATAAACCGAGAACAGTATTTGAAAAAGTGAGAAATATAGTAAACCAAAAGTAAACAATCCAGTAGCTGATTTCTTCCTAAAACTTACCGAAACTAACTATTTCGCTAGACTAATAACATTTCTAAAATTCTGAAGAAATTTCATATTTGTTTAGAAACTCAATAAATTATGAGTTTAAAAGTTTTGCAGCAATCGACCGATTTATTGAAAAACTAAAAACTTAATTTAGATATTTTATGTTTTTAATTTTTATATAATTTTTTAAAAAGTTAATTACGCACATTTCGGTCCAATGTATATAATTCAATTCGATATAATGATAGTTAACAGTTGGCAGATTACTGTGGACAGATGACAGATGATACATGAGAGATGACAGATGACAGATGACAGATGACAGCTGTCCGATGACAGATGACAGATGGCAGATGGCAGATGACAGATTACAGATGACAGATGATAGATGACAAATGACAAATGACAATGACAGATGACAGATGACAGATGACAGATGACAGATGACAGATGACAGATGACAGATGACAGATGACAGATGACTGATGACTGATGACAGATGACAGATAATAGATGACAAATGACAAATCACAAAGGACGAAGGACGAAGGACGGAAGACGAAGGACGAACGACGAAGGACGAAAGACGAAGAACGAAGGACGAACGACGAACGACGAAAGACTAAGGACGAAGGACGAAGGACGAATAACGAAGGACGAAGAACGAAGGACGAAGGACGAACGACGAAGGACGAAGGACGAAGTACGAAGGACGAAGGACGAAAGACGCAGGAAAAAGGACGAAGGACGGGACGAAGTAGGAAAGACGAAGTACGAAGGACGAAAAGCGAAGGACGAAGGACGAAGGACGAAGGACGAAGGACAAATGACAATTGACAAATGACAGATAACAGATGACAGATGACAGATGACAGATGATAGATGACAGATGGCAGATGACAGATGACAGATCACAGATGACAGATGACAGATGACAGATGACAGATGACAGATGATAGATGACAGATGGCAGATGACAGATGACAGATCACAGATGACAGATGACAGATGACAAATGACAGATGACAGATGACAGATGACAGGTGACAGATGACAGATGGCAGATGGCAGATGACAGATGACAGATCACAGATGACAGACGATAGATGACAAATGACAAATCACAAAGGACGAGGGACGAATGACGAAGGACGAACGACGAAGGACGAAGTACGAAGGACGAAGGACGAAAGACGCAGGAAAAAGGACGAAGGACGGGACGAAGTAGGAAAGACGAAGTACGAAGGACGAAAAGCGAAGGACGAAAGACGAAGGACGAAGGACGAAGGACAAATGACAATTGACAAATGACAGATAACAGATGACAGATGACAGATGACAGATGATAGATGACAGATGGCAGATGACAGATGACAGATCACAGATGACAGATGACAGATGACAAATGACAGATGACAGATGACAGATGACAGGTGACAGATGACAGATGGCAGATGGCAGATGACAGATGACAGATCACAGATGACAGACGATAGATGACAAATGACAAATCACAAAGGACGAGGGACGAATGACGAAGGACGAATTACGAAGGACGAAGGACGAACGACGAAGTACGAAAGACGAAGGACGAAGGACGATCAACGAAGGACGAAGGACGAAGGACGAAAGACGAAGGACGAAGGACGAATAACGAAGGACGAAAGACGTAGGACGAAGGACGAACGACGAAGGACGAAGGATGAAGGATGAAGTACGAAGGACGTAAGACGAAGAACGAAGGACGAAGGGCGAAGGACGGAAGACGAAGGATGAAGGACGAAGGACGAAGGACGGAAGACGAAGGTCGAATTGCGATGGACGCAGGACGAAGGACGAAAGACGAAGGACGAAGGACGGAAGACGAAGAATGAAGGACGAAGGACGGAAGACGAAGGACGAAGGACGAAGGACGAAGGACGAAGGACGAAGGACGAAGGACGAAGGACGAAGGACGAAGAACGAAGGACGAAGGACGAAGGGCAAAGGACGAAGAACAAATGACAGATGACGAATGATAGATGACAGATGAGAGATGACAGATGACAGATGACAAATGACAAAAGACAGATGATAGATGACAGATGACAGAGGACAGATGGCAGATGACAGATCACAGATGACAGATGATAGATGACAAATGACAAATGACAAATGACAGATGACAGATGACAAATGACAGATGACAGATGACAGATGACAAATGACAGATGACGGATGATAGATGACAATTGACAGAGGACAGATGGCAGATGACAGATCACAGATGACAGATGATAGATGACAAATGACAAATGACAAATGACAGATGACAGATGACAAATGACAGATGACAGATGACAAATGACAGATGACGGATGACAGAGGAGAGATGACAGATGACAGATGCCGGATGACAGATGACAGGTGACAGATGAAAAATGACAGATGCCAGATGACAGATGACAGATGACAGATGAAAGATGACAGATGACAAATGACAAATGACAAATGACAGAGGACAGATGGCACATGGCAGATGGCAGATGACAGATCACAGATGACAGATGACAGATGATAGATGACAAATGACAAATCACAAAGGACGAAGGACGAAGGACGAAGGACAAAGGACAAAGGACAAAGGACAAAGGACGAAGGACAAAGGACGAAGGACAAAGGACAAAGGACAAGGGACAAAGGACAAAGGACAAAGGACAAAGGACAAAGGACAAAGGACAAAGGACAAAGGACAAAGGACAAAGGACAAAGGACAAAGGACAAAGGACAAAGGACAAAGGACAAAGGACAAAGGACAAAAGACAAAGGACAAAGGACAAAGGACGAAGGACGAAGGACAAAGGACAAAGGACAAAGGACAAAGGACAAAGGACAAAGGACAAAGGACAAAGGACAAAGGACAAAGGACAAAGGACAAAGGACAAAGGACAAAGGACGGGACGAAGTAGGAAAGACGAAGTACGAAGGACGAAAAGCGAAGGACGAAAGACGAAGGACGAAGGACGAAGGACAAATGACAATTGACAAATGACAGATAACAGATGACAGATGACAGATGACAGATGATAGATGACAGATGGCAGATGACAGATGACAGATCACAGATGACAGATGACAGATGACAAATGACAGATGACAGATGACAGATGACAGGTGACAGATGACAGATGGCAGATGACAGATGACAGATCACAGATGACAGACGATAGATGACAAATGACAAATCACAAAGGACGAGGGACGAATGACGAAGGACGAACGACGAAGGACGAAGTACGAAGGACGAAAGACGCAGGAAAAAGGACGAAGGACGGGACGAAGTAGGAAAGACGAAGTACGAAGGACGAAAAGCGAAGGACGAAAGACGAAGGACGAAGGACGAAGGACAAATGACAATTGACAAATGACAGATAACAGACGACAGATGACAGATGACAGATGATAGATAACAGATGACAGATGGCAGATGGCAGATGACAGATCACAGATGATAGATGACAAATCACAAAGGACGAATTACGAAGGACGAAGGACGAAGGACGAACGACGAAGTACGAAAGACGAAGGACGAAGGACGTTCAACGAAGGACGAAGGACGAAGGACGAAAGACGAAGGACGAAGGACGAATAACGAAGGACGAAAGACGTAGGACGAAGGACGAACGACGAACGACGAAGGACGAAGGATGAAGGATGAAGTACGAAGGACGTAAGACGAAGAACGAAGGACGAAGGGCGAAGGACGGAAGACGAAGGATGAAGGACGAAGGACGAAGGACGGAAGACGAAAGTCGAATTGCGATGGACGCAGGACGAAGGACGAAAGACGAAAGACGAAGGACGAAGGACGGAAGACGAAGAATGAAGGACGAAGGACGGAAGACGAAGGACGAAGGACGAAGGACGAAGGACGAAGAACGAAGGACGAAGGACGAAGGACAAAGGACGAAGAACAAATGACAGATGACGAATGATAGATGACAGATGAGAGATGACAGATGACAGATGACAAATGACAAAAGACAGATGATAGATGACAGATGACAGAGGACAGATGGCAGATGGCACATGGCAGATGACAGATCACAGATGACAGATGACAGATGATAGATGACAAATGACAAATCACAAAGGACGAAGGACGAAGGACGAAGGACGATCAACGAAGGACGAAGGACGAAAGACGAAAGACGAAAGACGAAGGACGAAGGACGAATAACGAAGGACGAAAGACGAAGGACGAAGGACGAACGACGAAGGACGAAGGGTGAAAGGTGAAGTACGAAGGACGTAAGACGAAGAACGAAGGACGAAGGGCGAAGGACGGAAGACGAAGGATGAAGGACGGAGGACGAAGGACGAAGGACGAAGGACGAAGAACAAATGACAGATGACAGATGATAGATGACAGATGAAAGATGACAGATGACAAATGACAAATGACAAATGACAAATGACAAATGACAGATGACAGAGGACAGATGGCACATGGCACATGGCAGATGACAGATCACAGATGACAGATGACAGATGATAGATGACAAATTACAAATCACAAAGGACGAAGGACGAAGGACAAAGGACAAAGGACAAAGGACAAAGGACAAATGACAGATGACAAATGACAGATGACAGATGACAGATGACAGATGACAAATGACAGATGACGGATGACAGATGACAGAGGACAGATGACAGATGACATATGCCGGATGACAGATGACAGAGGACAGATGAAAAATGACAGATGCCAGATGACAGATGACAGATCAAAGATGACAGATGACAAATGACAAATGACAAATGACAAATGACAGATGACAGAGGACAGATGGCACATGGCACATGGCAGATGACAGATCACAGATGACAGATGACAGATGATAGATGACAAATTACAAATCACAAAGGACGAAGGACGAAGGACAAAGGACAAAGAACAAAGGACAAAGGACAAAGGACAAAGGACAAAGGACAAAGGACAAAGGACAAAGGACAAAGGACGAAGGACGAAGGACAAAGGACAAAGGACAAAGGACAAAGGACAAAGGACAAAGGACAAAGGACAAAGGACAAAGGACAAAGGACAAAGGACAAAGGACAAAGGACAAAGGACAAAGGACAAAGGACAAAGGACAAAGGACAAAGGACAAAGGACAAAGGACAAAGGACAAAGGACAAAGGACAAAGGACAAAGGACAAAGGACAAAGGACAAAGGACAAAGGACAAAGGACAAAGGACAAAGGACAAAGGACAAAGGACAAAGGACAAAGGACAAAGGACAAAGGACAAAGGACAAAGGACAAAGGACAAAGGACAAAGGACAAAGGACAAAGGACAAAGGACAAAGGACAAAGAACAAAGGACAAAGGACAAAGAACAAAGGACAAAGGACAAAGGACAAAGGACAAAGGACAAAGGACAAAGGACAAAGGACAAAGGACAAATGACAAAGGACAAAGGACAAAGGACAAAGGACAAAGGACAAAGGACAAAGGACAAAGGACAAAGGACGAAGGACGAAGGATGAAGGACGAAGGACAAAGGACAAAGGACAAAGGACAAAGGACAAAGGACAAAGGACAAAGGACAAAGGACAAAGGACAAAGGACAAAGGACAAAGGACAAAGGACAAAGGACAAAGGACAAAGGACAAAGGACAAAGGACAAAGGACAAAGGACAAAGGACAAAGGACAAAGGACAAAGGACAAAGGACAAAGGACAAAGGACAAAGGACAAAGGACAAAGGACAAAGGACGAAGGACGAAGGACGAAGGACGAAGGACAAATGACAATTGACAATTGACAAATGACAGATGACAAATGACAGATGACAGAGGACAGATGGCACATGGCAGATGACAGATCACAGATGACAGATGACAGATGACAGATGCCGGATGACAGATGACAGAGGACAGATGAAAAATGACAGATGCCAGATGACAGATGACAGATCAAAGATGACAGATGACAAATGACAAATGACAAATGACAAATGACAGATGACAGAGGACAGATGGCACATGGCACATGGCAGATGACAGATCACAGATGACAGATGACAGATGATAGATGACAAATTACAAATCACAAAGGACGAAGAACGAAGGACAAAGGACAAAGGACAAAGGACAAAGGACAAAGGACAAAGGACAAAGGACAAAGGACAAAGGACGAAGGACGAAGGACAAAGGACAAAGGACAAAGGACAAAGGACAAAGGACAAAGGACAAAGGACAAAGGACAAAGGACAAAGGACAAAGGACAAAGGACAAAGGACAAAGGACAAAGGACAAAGGACAAAGGACAAAGGACAAAGGACAAAGGACAAAGGACAAAGGACAAAGGACAAAGGACAAAGGACAAAGGACAAAGGACAAAGGACAAAGGACAAAGGACAAAGGACAAAGGACGAAGGACGAAGGACAAATGACAATTGACAATTGACAAATGACAGATGACAGATGATAGATGACAGGTGACAGATGACAGATGGCAGATGACAGAGGACAGATGACAGATGACAGATGCCGGATGACAGATGACAGAGGACAGATGAAAAATGACAGATGCCAGATGACAGATGACAGATCAAAGATGACAGATGACAAATGACAAATGACAAATGACAAATGACATATGACAGAGGACAGATGGCACATGGCACATGGCAGATGACAGATCACAGATGACAGATGACAGATGATAGATGACAAATGACAAATCACAAAGGACGAAGGACGAAGGACGAAGGACGAACGACGAAGTACGAAAGACGAAGGACGATCAACGAAGGACGAAGGACGAAAGACGAAAGACGAAGGACGAAGGACGAACAACGAAGGACGAAAGGACGAAGGACGAAGGACGAAGGACGAAGGACGAAGGACGAAGGACGAAGGACAAAGGACAAAGAACAAAGGACAAAGGACAAAGAACAAAGGACAAAGGACAAAGGACAAAGGACAAAGGACAAAGGACAAAGGACAAAGGACAAATGACAAAGGACAAAGGACAAAGGACAAAGGACAAAGGACAAAGGACAAAGGACAAAGCACAAAGGACGAAGGACGAAGGACGAACGATGAAGGACGAAGGACGAAGGACGAAGGACAAAGGACAAAGGACGAAGGACGAAGGACAAAGGACAAAGGACAAAGGACAAAGGACAAAGGACAAAGGACAAAGGACAAAGGACAAAGGACAAAGGACAAAGGACAAAGGACGAAAGACGAAGGACGAAGGACGAAGGACGAAGGACGAAGGACGAAGAACAAATGACAGATGACAGATGATAGATGACAGATGAAAGATGACAGATGACAGATGACAAATGACAAATGACAGATGATAGATGACAGATGACAGAGGACAGATGGCAGATGACAGATCACAGATGACAGATGATAGATGACAAATGACAAATTACAAATGACAGATGACAGATGACAAATGACAGATGACAGATGACCAATGACAGATGACGGATGATAGATGACAGTTGACAGAGGACAGATGAAAAATGACAGATGCCAGATGACAGATGACAGATGACAGATGATAGATGACAGGTGACAGATGACAGATGGCAGATGACAGAGGACAGATGACAGATGACAGATGCCGGATGACAGATGACAGAGGACAGATGAAAAATGACAGATGCCAGATGACAGATGACAGATCAAAGATGACAGATGACAAATGACAAATGACAAATGACATATGACAGAGGACAGATGGCACATGGCACATGGCAGATGACAGATCACAGATGACAGATGACAGATGATAGATGACAAATGACAAATCACAAAGGACGAAGGACGAAGGAGGAAGGACGAACGACGAAGTACGAAAGACGAAGGACGATCAACGAAGGACGAAGGACGAAAGACGAAGGACGAAGGACGAATAACGAAGGACGAAAGACGAAGGACGAAGGACGAACGACGAAGGACGAAGGGTGAAGGATGAAGTACGAAGGACGTAAGACGAAGAACGAAGGACGAAGGGCGAAGGACGGAAGACGAAGGATGAAGGACGGAGGACGAAGGACGAATGACGAAGGACGAAGGACGAAGGACGAAGAACAAATGACAGATGACAGATGATAGATGACAGATGAAAGATGACAGATGACAAATGACAAATGACAAATGACAAATGACAAATGACAGATGACAGAGGACAGATGGCACATGGCACATGGCAGATGACAGATCACAGATGACAGATGACAGATGATAGATGACAAATTACAAATCACAAAGGACGAAGGACGAAGGACAAAGGACAAAGGACAAAGGACAAAGGACAAAGGACAAATGACAGATGACAAATGACAGATGACAGATGACAGATGACAGATGACAAATGACAGATGACGGATGACAGATGACAGAGGACAGATGACAGATGACAGATGCCGGATGACAGATGACAGAGGACAGATGAAAAATGACAGATGCCAGATGACAGATGACAGATCAAAGATGACAGATGACAAATGACAAATGACAAATGACAAATGACAGATGACAGAGGACAGATGGCACATGGCACATGGCAGATGACAGATCACAGATGACAGATGACAGATGATAGATGACAAATTACAAATCACAAAGGACGAAGGACGAAGGACAAAGGACAAAGGACAAAGGACAAAGGACAAAGGACAAAGGACAAAGGACAAAGGACAAAGGACAAAGGACAAAGGACAAAGGACAAAGGACGAAGGACGAAGGACAAAGGACAAAGGACAAAGGACAAAGGACAAAGGACAAAGGACAAAGGACAAAGGACAAAGGACAAAGGACAAAGGACAAAGGACAAAGGACAAAGGACAAAGGACAAAGGACAAAGGACAAAGGACAAAGGACAAAGGACAAAGGACAAAGGACAAAGGACAAAGGACAAAGGACAAAGGACAAAGGACAAAGGACAAAGGACAAAGGACAAAGGACAAAGGACAAAGGACAAAGGACAAAGGACAAAGGACAAAGGACAAAGGACAAAGGACAAAGGACAAAGGACAAAGGACAAAGGACAAAGGACAAAGGACAAAGGACAAAGGACAAAGGACAAAGGACAAAGGACAAAGGACAAAGGACAAAGGACAAAGGACAAAGGACAAAGGACAAAGGACAAAGGACAAAGGACAAAGGACAAAGGACAAAGGACAAAGGACAAAGGACAAAGGACAAAGAACAAAGGACAAAGGACAAAGGACAAAGGACAAAGGACAAAGGACAAAGGACAAAGGACAAATGACAAAGGACAAAGGACAAAGGACAAAGGACAAAGGACAAAGGACAAAGGACAAAGGACAAAGGACAAAGGACGAAGGACAAAGGACGAAGGACGAAGGACGAAGGACGAAGGACGAAGGACGAAGGACAAAGGACAAAGGACAAAGGACAAAGGACAAAGGACAAAGGACAAAGGACAAAGGACAAAGGACAAAGGACAAAGGACAAAGGACAAAGGACAAAGGACAAAGGACAAAGGACAAAGGACAAAGGACAAAGGACAAAGGACAAAGGACAAAGGACAAAGGACAAAGGACAAAGGACAAAGGACAAAGGACAAAGGACAAAGGACAAAGGACAAAGGACAAAGGACAAAGGACAAAGGACAAAGGACAAAGGACAAAGGACAAAGGACAAAGGACAAAGGACAAAGGACGAAGGACGAAGGACGAAGGACAAAGGACGAAGGACAAATGACAATTGACAAATGACAGATGACAAATGACAAATGACAGAGGACAGATGGCACATGGCACATGGCAGATGACAGATCACAGATGACAGATGACAGATGACAGATGCCGGATGACAGATGACAGAGGACAGATGAAAAATGACAGATGCCAGATGACAGATGACAGATCAAAGATGACAGATGACAAATGACAAATGACAAATAACAAATGACAGATGACAGAGGACAGATGGCACATGGCACATGGCAGATGACAGATCACAGATGACAGATGATAGATGACAAATTACAAATCACAAAGGACGAAGGACGAAGGACAAAGGACAAAGGACAAAGGACAAAGGACAAAGGACAAAGGACAAAGGACAAAGGACAAAGGACAAAGGACAAAGGACAAAGGACAAAGGACGAAGGACGAAGGACAAAGGACAAAGGACAAAGGACAAAGGACAAAGGACAAAGGACAAAGGACAAAGGACGAAGGACGAAGGACAAATGACAATTGACAAATGACAGATGACAGATGACAGATGATAGATGACAGGTGACAGATGACAGATGGCAGATGACAGAGGACAGATGACAGATGACAGATGCCGGATGACAGATGACAGAGGACAGATGAAAAATGACAGATGCCAGATGACAGATGACAGATCAAAGATGACAGATGACAAATGACAAATGACAAATGACAAATGACAGATGACAGAGGACAGATGGCACATGGCACATGGCAGATGACAGATCACAGATGACAGATGACAGATGATAGATGACAAATGACAAATCACAAAGGACGAAGGACGAAGGACGAAGGACGAACGACGAAGTACGAAAGACGAAGGACGATCAACGAAGGACGAAGGACGAAAGACGAAAGACGAAGGACGAAGGACGAACAACGAAGGACGAAAGACGAAGGACGAACGACGAACGACGAAGGGTGAAGGATGAAGTACGAAGGACGTAAGACGAAGAACGAAGGACGAAGGGCGAAGGACGGAAGACGAAGGATGAAGGACGGAGGACGAAGGACGAAGGACGAAGGACGAAGGACGAAGGACGAAGAACAAATGACAGATGACAGATGATAGATGACAGATGAAAGATGACAGATGCCAAATGACAAATGACAAATGACAAATGACAGATGACAGAGGACAGATGGCACATGGCACATGGCAGATGACAGATCACAGATGACAGATGACAGATGATAGATGACAAATTACAAATCACAAAGGACGAAGGACGAAGGACAAAGGACAAAGGACAAAGGACAAAGGACAAAGGACAAATGACAGATGACAAATGACAGATGACAGATGACAGATGACAGATGACAGATGACAAATGACAGATGACGGATGACAGATGACAGAGGACAGATGACAAATGACAGATGCCGGATGACAGATGACAGAGGACAGATGAAAAATGACAGATGCCAGATGACAGATGACAGATCAAAGATGACAGATGACAAATGACAAATGACAAATGACAGATGACAGAGGACAGATGGCACATGGCACATGGCAGATGACAGATCACAGATGACAGATGACAGATGATAGATGACAAATTACAAATCACAAAGGACGAAGGACGAAGGACAAAGGACAAAGGACAAAGGACAAAGGACAAAGGACAAAGGACAAAGGACAAAGGACAAAGGACAAAGGACGAAGGACGAAGGACAAAGGACAAAGGACAAAGGACAAAGGACAAAGGACAAAGGACAAAGGACAAAGGACAAAGGACAAAGGACAAAGGACAAAGGACAAAGGACAAAGGACAAAGGACAAAGGACAAAGGACAAAGGACAAAGGACAAAGGACAAAGGACAAAGGACAAAGGACAAAGGACAAAGGACAAAGGACAAAGGACAAAGGACAAAGGACAAAGGACAAAGGACAAAGGACAAAGGACAAAGGACAAAGGACAAAGGACAAAGGACAAAGGACAAAGGACAAAGGACAAAGGACAAAGGACAAAGGACAAAGGACAAAGGACAAAGGACAAAGGACAAAGGACAAAGGACAAAGGACAAAGGACAAAGGACAAAGGACAAAGAACAAAGGACAAAGGACAAAGAACAAAGGACAAAGGACAAAGGACAAAGGACAAAGGACAAAGGACAAAGGACAAAGGACAAAGGACAAATGACAAAGGACAAAGGACAAAGGACAAAGGACAAGGGACAAAGGACGAAGGACGAAGGACGAAGGACGAAGGATGAAGGACGAAGGACGAAGGACGAAGGACGAAGGTCGAAGGACGAAGGACGAAGGACAAATGACAATTGACAAATGACAGATGACAGATGACAGATGACAGATGACAGATGACAGATGATAGATGACAGATGACAGATGACAGATGACAGATGACAGATGACAGATGGCAGATGGCAGATGACAGATCACAGATGATAGATGACAAATGACAAATCACAAAGGACGAAGGACGAAGGATGAAGGACGAAGGACGAAGGACGAATGACGAAGTACGAAAGACGAAGGACGAAGGACGAAGGATGAAGGATGAAGTACGAAGGACGTAAGACGAAGAACGAAGGGCGAAGGACGGAAGACGAAAGATGAAGGACGAAGGACGAAGGACGAAGGACGAAGGACGAAGGACGGAAGACGAAGGTCGAATTACGATGGACGAAGGACGAAAGACGAAAGATGAAAGACGAAGGACGGAAGACGAAGAATGAAGGACGAAGGACGGAAGACGAAGGACGAAGGACGAAGGACGAAGGACGAAGGACGAAGGACGAAGGACGAAGGACGAAGGACGAAGAACAAATGACAGATGACAGATGATAGATGACAGATGAAAGATGACAGATGACAGATGACAAATGACAAATGACAAATGACAAATGACAGATGACAGATGACAAATGACAAGATGACAGATGACAGATGACAGATGACAAATGACAGATGACGGATGATAGATGACAGATGACAGAGGACAGAAGACAGATGACAGATGCCGGACGACAGATGACAGAGGACAGATGAAAAATGACAAATTCCAGATGACAGATGACAGATGCAAGATGACAGATGACAAATGACAAATGACAAATGACAAATGACAAATGAGAGATGACAGAGGACAGATGGCACATGGCAGATGGCAGATGACAGATCAGAGATGACAGATGACAGATGATAGATGACAAATGACAAATCACAAAGGACGAAGAACGAAGGACGAAGGACAAAGGGCAATGGACAAAGGACAAAGGACAAAGGACAAAGGACAAAGGACAAAGGACAAAGGACAAAGGACAAAGGACAAAGGACAAAGGACAAAGGACAAAGGACAAAGGACAAGAGACAAAGGACAAAGGACAAGGGACAAAGGACAAAGGACAAAGGACAAAGGACAAAGGACAAAGGACAAAGGACGAAGGACGAAGTACAAATGACAATTGACAAATGACAGATGACAGATGACAGATGACAGATGACAGATGACAGATGACAGATGGCAGATGACAGATGACATATGACAGATGACAGATGACAGATGACAGATGACAGATGACAGATGACAGATGACAGATGACAGATGACAGATGACAGATGACAGATCACAGATGACAGATGACAGATGATAGATGACAAATGACAAATCACAAAGGACGAAGGACGAAGGACGAAGGACAAATTACAATTGAAAAATGACAGATGACAGATGACAGATGACAGATGACAGATGGCAGATGACAGATGACAGCTGACAGATGACAGATGACAGATGACAGATGACAGATCATAGATGACAGATGACAGATGATAGATGACAAATTACAAATCACAAAGGACGAAGGGCGAAAGATGAAGGACGAAAGACGTAGGACGAGGGACGAACGACGAAAGACGAAGAACGAAGGACAAAGGACGAAGGACGAAGGACGAAGGACGAAGGACGAAGGACGAAGGACGAAGGACGAAGGACGAAAGACGAAGATTGAAGGATGAAGGACGAAGGACGGAAGACGAAGGACGAATTACGATGGGCGAAGGACGAAGGACGACAGACGAAGAACGAAGGGCGAACGACGGAAGACGAAGAATGAAGGACGAAGGACGGAAGACGAAGGACGAAGAGACCAAGGACGAAATACAAAATACGAAAGACGAAGGACGAAGGGCGAAGGACGAAGGACGAAGGACGAAGGACGACGGACGAAGGACGAAGGACAAAGGACAAAGGACAAAGGACAAAGGACAAAGGACAAAGGACAAAGGACAAAGGACAAAGGACAAAGGACAAAGGACAAAGGACAAAGGACAAAGGACAAAGGACAAAGGACAAAGGACAAAGGACAAAGGACAAAGGACAAAGGACAAAGGACGAAGGACGAAGGACGAAGGACAAAGGACAAAGGACAAAGGACAAAGGACAAAGGACAAAGGACAAAGGACAAAGGACAAAGGACAAAGGACAAAGGACAAAGGACAAAGGACAAAGGACAAAGGACAAAGGACAAAGGACAAAGGACAAAGGACAAAGGACAAAGGACAAAGGACAAAGGACAAAGGACAAAGGACAAAGGACAAAGGACAAAGGACAAAGGACAAAGGACAAAGAACAAAGGATAAAGGACAAAGGACAAAGGACAAAGGACAAAGGACAAAGGACAAAGGACAAAGGACAAAGGACAAAGGACAAAGGACAAAGGACAAAGGACAAAGGACAAAGGACAAAGGACAAAGGACAAAGGACAAAGGACAAAGGACAAAGGACAAAGGACAAAAGACAAAGGACAAAGGACAAAGGACAAAGGACAAAGGACAAAGGACAAAGGACAAAGGACAAAGGACAAAGGACAAAGGACAAAGGACAAAGGACAAAGGACAAAGGACAAAGGACAAAGGACAAAGGACAAAGGACAAAGGACGAAGGACAAATGACAATTGACAAATGACAGATGACAGATGACAGATGACAGATGACAGATGACAGATGACAGATGATAGATGACAGGTGACAGATGACAGATGGCAGATGGCAGATGACAGATGACAGATCACAGATGATAGATGACAAATGACAAATTACAAATGACAGATGACAGATGACAAATGACAGATGACAGATGACAGATGACCAATGACAGATGACGGATGATAGATGACAGTTGACAGAGGACAGATGAAAAATGACAGATGCCAGATGACAGATGACAGATGAAAAATGACAGATGACAAATGACAAATGACAAATGACAAATGACAGATGACAGAGGACAGATGGCACATGGCAGATGGCAGATGACAGATCAGAGATGACAGATGACAGATGATAGATGACAAATGACAAATCACAAAGGACGATGGACGAAGGACAAAGGACAAAGGACAAAGGACAAAGGACAAAGGACAAAGGACAAAGGACAAAGGACAAAGGACAAAGGATGAAAGACAAATGACAAAGGACAAAGGACAAAGGACAAAGGACAAAGGACAAAGGACAAAGGACAAAGGACAAAGGACAAAGGACAAAGGACAAAGGACAAAGGACAAAGGACAAAAGACAAAGGACAAAGGACAAAGGACAAAGGACGAAGGACGAAAGACGAAGGACGAAGGACGAAGGACGAAGGACGAAGGACGAAGGACGAAGGACGAAGGACGAAGGACGAAGGACGAAGGACGAAGGACGAAGGACGAAGGACGAAGGACGAAGGACGAAGGACGAAGGACGAAGGACGAAGGACGAAGGACGAAGGACGAAGGACGAAGGACGAAGGACGAAGGACGAAGGACGAAGGACGAAGGACGAAGGACGAAGGACGAAGGACGAAGGACGAAGGACGAAGGACGAAGGACGAAAGACGAAGGACGAAGGACGAGAGACGAAGGACGAAGGACGAAAGAAGAAGAACGAAGGACGAAGGACGGAAGACGAAGAATGAAGGACGGAAGACGAAGGACGAGAGACGAAGGACGAAGGATGAAGGACGAAGGACGAAAGACGAAGGACGAAATACAAATGACAATTGACAAATGACAGATGACAGATGACAGATGACAAATGACAGATGACAGATTACAGATGACAGATGACAGATGACAGATGACAGATGGCAGATGACAGATGACAGATGACAGATGACCGATGACAGATGACAGATGACAAATGACAGATGACAGATTACAGATGACAGATGATAGATGACAAATGACAAATCTCAAAGGACGAAGGACGAAGGACGAAGGACGAAGGACGAAAGACGAATTACGATGGACAAAGGACGAAAGACGAAGGACGAAGGACGGAACACGAAGGACGAAGGACGGAAGACGAAGGACGAAGCACGAAGGACGAAGGACGAAGGACGACGGACGAAGGACGGAAGACGAAGGACGAATTACGATGGACAAAGGACGAAGGACGAAAGAAGAAGAACGAAGGACGAAGGACGAAGGACGAAGGACGAAGGACGAAGGACGAAGGACGAAGGACGAAGGACGAAGGACGATGGACGAAGGACAAAGGACAAAGGACAAAGGACAAAGGACAAAGGACAAAGGACAAAGGACAAAGGACAAAGGACAAAGGACAAAGGACAAAGGACAAAGGACAAAGGACAAAGGACAAAGGACGAAGGACGAAGGACGAAGGACGAAGGACGAAGGACGAAGGACGAAGGACGAAGGACGAAGGACGAAGGACGAAGGACGAAGGACGAAGGACGAAGGACGAAGGACGAAGGACGAAGGACGAAGGACGAAGGACGAAGGACGAAAGACGATGGACGAAGGACGATGGACGAAAAACGAAGGACGAAGGACGAAGGATGAAGGACGAAGGACGAAAGACGAAAGACGAAGGACGAAGGACGAAGGACGAAGACGAAGGACGAAGGACGAAGGACTAAGGACGAAGGACGAAAGACGAAGGACGAAGAACGAAGGACGAAGGACGAAGGACGAAGGACGAAGGACGAAGGACGAAGGACGAAGGACGAAGGACGAAGGACGAAGAACGAAGGAAAAATGACAATTGACAATTGACAAATGACAGATGACAGATGACAGATTACAGATGACAGATGACAGATGACAGATGACAGATGACAAATGACAGATGACAGAAGAAAGATGACAGATGACAAATGACCGATGACAGATGACAGATGACAGATGACAGATGGCAGATGACAGATGACAAATGACAAATCACAAAGGACGAAGGACGAAGTACAAAGGACGAAGGAGGAAGGACGAAGGACGAAGGACGAAAGACGAAATACGAAGGACGATGGACGAAAAACGAAGGACGAAGAACGAAGGATGAAGGACGAAGGACGAAAGACGAAGGACGAAGGACGAAGGACGAAGACGAAGGACGAAGGACGAAGGACTAAGGACGAAGGACGAAGGACGAAGGACGAAGGACGAAGGACGAAGAACGAAGGACGAAGGACGAAGGACGAAAGACGAAGGACGAACGACGAAGGACAAAGGACGAAGGGCGTAGGACGAAGGCCGAAAGACGAAGAACGAAGGACGAAGGACGAAGGACGAAGGACGAAGGACGAAGGACGAAGGACGAAGGACGAAGAACGAAGGACAAATGACAATTGACAATTGACAAATGACAGATGACAGATGACAGATGACAGATTACAGATGACAGATGACAGAAGAAAGATGACAGATGACAGATGACAGATGACAGATGACAGATGACAGATGACAGATGACAGATGACAGATGACAGATGACAGATGACAAATGACCGATGACAGATGACAGATGACAGATGACAAATGACAGGAGACAGAAGACAGATGACAGGTGACAGATGACAGAGGACAGATGGCAGATGGCATATGACAGATCACAGATGACAGATGACAGATGACAAATAACAGATGACAGAAGAAAGATGACAGAGGACAGATGACAGATGACAGATGACAGATGACAAATGACAGATGACAGAAGAAAGATGACAGATGACAGATGACAGATGACAGATGACAGATGACAGATGACAGATGACAAATGACCGATGACAGATGACAGATGAAAGATGACAGATGACAGATGACAGATGACAGATGACAGATGACAGAGGACAGATGGCAGATGGCAGATGACAGATGACAGATGACAGATGAGAGATGACAGATGACAGATGACAGATGACAGATGACAGATGACAGATGACAAATGACCGATGACAGATGACAGATGACAGATGACAGATGACAGAGGACAGATGGCAGATGGCAGATGATAGATGACAAATCACAAAGGACGACGGACGAAGGACAAAGGACGAAGGAGGAAGGACGATAACAAATGACGAAGGACGAAGGACGAAAGACGAAGGACGAAGGACGAAGGACGAAGGACGAAGAACGAAGGACGAAGGACAAAGGGCGAAGGACGAAGGACGAAGGACGAAGGACGAAGGACGAAGGACGAAGGACGACGGACGAAGGATGACAAATGACAGATGACAGAAGAAAGATGTTTGAAAATGACAATTGACAATTGACAAATGACAGATGACAGATTACAGATGACAGATGACCGATGACAGATGACAGATGACAGATGACAGATGACAGATGACAGATGACAGATGACAGATGACAGATGACAGATGACAGATGACAGATGACAGATGACAGATGACAGAGGACAGATGGCAGAGGACAGATGGCAGATGGCAGATGGCAGATGGCAGATGACAGAAGACAGATGACAGATGACAGATGACAGATGACAGATGACAGATGACAAATGACAGATGACAGAAGAAAGATGACAGATGACAGATGACAGATGACAGATGACAGATGACAAATGACAATTGACAATAGAAAAATGACAGATGACAGATTACATATGACAGATGACAGATGACAGATGACAGATGACAGATGACAGATGACAGATGACAGATGACAGATGACAGATGACAGATGACAAATGACGAAGGACGAAAGACGAAGGACGAAGGACGAAGGACGAAGAACGAAGAACGAAGGACGAAGGACGAAGGACGAAGGACGAAGGACGAAGGACGAAGGAACGAAGGACGAAGGACGAAGGACGAAGGACGAAGGACGAAGGACGAAGGACGAAGGACGAAGGACGAAGGACGAAGGATGACAAATGACAGATGACAGAAGAAAGATGTTTGAAAATGACAATTGACAATTGACAAATGACAGATGACAGATTACAGATGACAGATGACCGATGACAGATGACAGATGACAGATGACAGATGACAGATGACAGATGACAGATGACAGATGACAGATGACAGATGACAGACGACAGATGACACATGACAGATGACAGATGACAAATGACCGATGACAGATGACAGATGACAGATGACAGATGACAGATGACAGATGACAGATGACAGAGGACAGATGGCAGATGGCAGATGGCAGATGACAGATGACAGATGACAGATGACAGATGGCAAATGACAGATGACAGAAGAAAGATGACAGATGACAGATGACAGATGACAGATGACAGATGACAGATGACAGATGACAGATGACAGATGACAAATGACAATTGACAATTGACAAATGACAGATGACAGATGACAGATGACAGATGACAGATGACAGATGACAGATGACAGATGACAGATGACAAATGACGAAGGACGAAAGACGAAGGACGAAGGACGAAGGACGAAGGACGAAGAACGAAGAACGAAGGACGAAGGACGAAGGATGACAAATGACAGAAGACAGAAGAAAGATGTTTGAAAATGACAATTGACAATTGACAAATGACAGATGACAGATTACAGATGACAGATGACAGATGACAGATGACAGATGACAGATGACAGATGACAGATGACAGATGACAGATGACAGATGACAAATGACAGATGACAGAAGAAAGATGACAGATGACAGATGACAGATGACAGATGACAGATGACAGATGACAGATGACAGATGACAGAACAAAGATGACAGAGGACAGATGGCAGATGGCAGATGGCAGATGACAGATGACAGATGACAGATGACAGATGACAGATGACAAATGACCGATGACAGATGACAGATGACAGATGACAGATGACAGAGGACAGATGCAGATGGCAGATGGCAGATGACAGATCACAGATGACAGATGAGAGATGACAAATGACAAATGACAGATGACAGAAGAAAGATGACAGATGACAGATGACAGATGACAGATGACAGATGACAGATGACAAATGACAGATGACAGAAGACGAAGAACGAAGGACGACAGGAAGATGACAGATGACAGAGGACAGATGGCAGATGGCAGATGGCAGATGGCAGATGGCAGATGACAGATGACAGATGACAGATGACAGATGACAGATGACAGATGACAGATGACAGATGACAGATGACAGATGACAGATGACCGATGACAGAAGAAAGATGACAGATGACAGAGGACAGATGGCAGATGGCAGATGGCAGATGACAGATGACAGATGACAGATGACAAATGACCGATGACAGATGACAGGTGACAGATGACAGAGGACAGATGACAGATGACAGACGACAGATGACAAATGACAGATGACAGAAGAAAGATGACAGATGACAAATGACCGATGACAGATGACAGATGACAGATGACAGATGGCAGATGACAGATGACAAATGACAAATCACAAAGGACGAAGGACGAAGTACAAAGGACAAAGGACAAAGGACAAAGGACAAAGGACAAAGGACAAAGGACAAAGGACAAAGGACAAAGGACGAAGGACGAAGGACGAAGGACGAAGGACGAAGGACGAAGGACGAAGGACGAAGGACGAAGGACGAAGGACGAAGGACGAAGGACGAAGGACGAAGGACGAAGGACGAAAGACGATGGACGAAGGACGATGGACGAAAAACGAAGGACGAAAAACGAAGGACGAAGGACGAAGGATGAAGGACGAAGGACGAAAGACGAAGGACGAAGGACGAAGGACGAAGACGAAGGACGAAGGACTAAGGACGAAGGACGAAAGACGAAGGACGAAGAACGAAGGACGAAGGACGAAGGACGAAGGACGAAGGACGAAGGACGAAGGACGAAGGACGAAGAACGAAGGAAAAATGACAATTGACAATTGACAAATGACAGATGACAGATGACAGATTACAGATGACAGATGACAGATGACAGATGACAGATGACAAATGACAGATGACAGAAGAAAGATGACAGATGACAAATGACCGATGACAGATGACAGATGACAGATGACAGATGGCAGATGACAGATGACAAATGACAAATCACAAAGGACGAAGGACGAAGTACAAAGGACGAAGGAGGAAGGACGAAGGACGAAGGACGAAAGACGAAATACGAAGGACGATGGACGAAAAACGAAGGACGAAGAACGAAGGATGAAGGACGAAGGACGAAAGACGAAGGACGAAGGACGAAGGACGAAGGACGAAGACGAAGGACGAAGGACGAAGGACTAAGGACGAAGGACGAAGGACGAAGGACGAAGGACGAAGGACGAAGAACGAAGGACGAAGGACGAAGGACGAAAGACGAAGGACGAACGACGAAGGACAAAGGACGAAGGGCGTAGGACGAAGGCCGAAAGACGAAGAACGAAGGACGAAGGACGAAGGACGAAGGACGAAGGACGAAGGACGAAGGACGAAGGACGAAGGACGAAGGACGAAGGACGAAGGACGAAGGACGAAGAACGAAGGACAAATGACAATTGACAATTGACAAATGACAGATGACAGATGACAGATGACAGATTACAGATGACAGATGACAGAAGAAAGATGACAGATGACAGATGACAGATGACAGATGACAGATGACAGATGACAGATGACAGATGACAGATGACAGATGACAAATGACCGATGACAGATGACAGATGACAGATGACAAATGACAGGAGACAGAAGACAGATGACAGGTGACAGATGACAGAGGACAGATGGCAGATGGCATATGACAGATCACAGATGACAGATGACAGATGACAAATAACAGATGACAGAAGAAAGATGACAGAGGACAGATGACAGATGACAGATGACAGATGACATATGACAGATGACAGAAGAAAGATGACAGATGACAGATGACAGATGACAGATGACAGATGACAGATGACAGATGACAAATGACCGATGACAGATGACAGATGAAAGATGACAGATGACAGATGACAGATGACAGATGACAGATGACAGAGGACAGATGGCAGATGGCAGATGACAGATGACAGATGACAGATGAGAGATGACAGATGACAGACGACAGATGACAGATGACAGATGACAGATGACAAATGACCGATGACAGATGACAGATGACAGATGACAGATGACAGAGGACAGATGGCAGATGGCAGATGATAGATGACAAATCACAAAGGACGACGGACGAAGGACAAAGGACGAAGGAGGAAGGACGATAACAAATGACGAAGGACGAAGGACGAAAGACGAAGGACGAAGGACGAAGGACGAAGGACGAAGAACGAAGGACGAAGGACAAAGGGCGAAGGACGAAGGACGAAGGACGAAGGACGAAGGACGAAGGACGAAGGACGAAGGACGAAGGACGAAGGACGAAGGACGAAGGACGAAGGACGACGGACGAAGGATGACAAATGACAGATGACAGAAGAAAGATGTTTGAAAATGACAATTGACAATTGACAAATGACAGATGACAGATTACAGATGACAGATGACCGATGACAGATGACAGATGACAGATGACAGATGACAGATGACAGATGACAGATGACAGATGACAGATGACAGATGACAGATGACAGATGACAGATGACAGATGACAGAGGACAGATGGCAGAGGACAGATGGCAGATGGCAGATGGCAGATGACAGAAGACAGATGACAGATGACAGATGACAGATGACAGATGACAGATGACAAATGACAGATGACAGAAGAAAGATGACAGATGACAGATGACAGATGACAGATGACAGATGACAAATGACAATTGACAATAGAAAAATGACAGATGACAGATTACATATGACAGATGACAGATGACAGATGACAGATGACAGATGACAGATGACAGATGACAGATGACAGATGACAAATGACGAAGGACGAAAGACGAAGGACGAAGGACGAAGGACGAAGAACGAAGAACGAAGGACGAAGGACGAAGGACGAAGGAACGAAGGACGAAGGACGAAGGACGAAGGACGAAGGACGAAGGACGAAGGACGAAGGACGAAGGACGAAGGACGAAGGACGAAGGACGAAGGACGAAGGATGACAAATGACAGATGACAGAAGAAAGATGTTTGAAAATGACAATTGACAATTGACAAATGACAGATGACAGATTACAGATGACAGATGACCGATGACAGATGACAGATGACAGATGACAGATGACAGATGACAGATGACAGATGACAGATGACAGATGACAGATGACAGATGACAGATGACAGATGACAGATGACAGATGACACATGACAGATGACAGATGACAAATGACCGATGACAGATGACAGATGACAGATGACAGATGACAGATGACAGATGACAGATGACAGAGGACAGATGGCAGATGGCAGATGGCAGATGACAGATGACAGATGACAGATGAGAGATGACAGATGACAGATGACAGATGGCAAATGACAGATGACAGAAGAAAGATGACAGATGACAGATGACAGATGACAGATGACAGATGACAGATGACAGATGACAGATGACAGATGACAAATGACAATTGACAATTGACAAATGACAGATGACAGATGACAGATGACAGATGACAGATGACAGATGACAGATGACAGATGACAAATGACGAAGGACGAAAGACGAAGGACGAAGGACGAAGGACGAAGAACGAAGAACGAAGGACGAAGGACGAAGGACGAAGGATGACAAATGACAGAAGACAGAAGAAAGATGTTTGAAAATGACAATTGACAATTGACAAATGACAGATGACAGATTACAGATGACAGATGACCGATGACAGATGACAGATGACAGATGACAGATGACAGATGACAGATGACAGATGACAGATGACAGATGACAGATGACAGATGACAGATGACAGATGACAAATGACGAAGGACGAAAGACGAAGGACGAAGGACGAAGGACGAAGAACGAAGAACGAAGGACGAAGGACGAAGGACGAAGGACGAAGGATGACAAATGACAGAAGACAGAAGAAAGATGTTTGAAAATGACAATTGACAATTGACAAATGACAGATGACAGATTACAGATGACAGATGACAGATGACAGATGACAGACGACAGATGACAAATGACAGATGACAGAAGAAAGATGACAGATGACAGATGACAGATGACAGATGGCAGATGACAGATGACAGATGACAAATGACCGATGACAGATGACAGATGACAGATGACAGATGACAGATGACAGATGACAGATGACAGAGGACAGATGGCAGATGGCAGATGGCAGATGGCAGATGACAGATGACAGATGACAGATGAGAGATGACAGATGACAGATGACAGATGACAGATGACAAATGACCGATGACAGATGACAGATGACAGATGACAGATGACAGATGACAGATGACAGAGGACAGATGGCAGATGGCAGATGATAGATGACAAATCACAAAGGACGACGGACGAAGGACAAAGGACGAAGGAGGAAGGACGATAACAAATGACGAAGGACGAAGGACGAAAGACGAAGGACGAAGGACGAAGGACGAAGGACGAAGAACGAAGGACGAAGGACAAAGGGCGAAGGACGAAGGACGAAGGACGAAGGACGAAGGACGAAGGACGAAGGACGAAGGACGACGGACGAAGGATGACAAATGACAGATGACAGAAGAAAGATGTTTGAAAATGACAATTGACAATTGACAAATGACAGATGACAGATTACAGATGACAGATGACCGATGACAGATGACAGATGACAGATGACAGATGACAGATGACAGATGACAGATGACAGATGACAGATGACAGATGACAGATGACAGATGACAGATGACAGAGGACAGATGGCAGAGGACAGATGGCAGATGGCAGATGGCAGATGACAGAAGACAGATGACAGATGACAGATGACAGATGACAGATGACAGATGACAAATGACAGATGACAGAAGAAAGATGACAGATGACAGATGACAGATGACAGATGACAGATGACAAATGACAATTGACAATAGAAAAATGACAGATGACAGATTACATATGACAGATGACAGATGACAGATGACAGATGACAGATGACAGATGACAGATGACAGATGACAGATGACAAATGACGAAGGACGAAAGACGAAGGACGAAGGACGAAGGACGAAGAACGAAGAACGAAGGACGAAGGACGAAGGACGAAGGACGAAGGACGAAGGACGAAGGACGAAGGAACGAAGGACGAAGGACGAAGGACGAAGGACGAAGGACGAAGGATGACAAATGACAGAAGACAGAAGAAAGATGTTTGAAAATGACAATTGACAATTGACAAATGACAGATGACAGATTACAGATGACAGATGACCGATGACAGATGACAGATGACAGATGACAGATGACAGATGACAGATGACAGATGACAGATGACAGATGACAGATGACAGATGACAGATGACAGATGACAAATGACGAAGGACGAAAGACGAAGGACGAAGGACGAAGGACGAAGAACGAAGAACGAAGGACGAAGGACGAAGGACGAAGGACGAAGGATGACAAATGACAGAAGACAGAAGAAAGATGTTTGAAAATGACAATTGACAATTGACAAATGACAGATGACAGATTACAGATGACAGATGACAGATGACAGATGACAGATGGCAGATGACAGATGACAGATGACAAATGACCGATGACAGATGACAGATGACAGATGACAGATGACAGATGACAGATGACAGAGGACAGATGGCAGATGGCAGATGGCAGATGGCAGATGACAGATGACAGATGACAGATGAGAGATGACAGATGACAGATGACAGATGACAGATGACAAATGACCGATGACAGATGACAGATGACAGATGACAGATGACAGAGGACAGATGGCAGATGGCAGATGATAGATGACAAATCACAAAGGACGACGGACGAAGGACAAAGGACGAAGGAGGAAGGACGATAACAAATGACGAAGGACGAAGGACGAAAGACGAAGGATGAAGGACGAAGGACGAAGGACGAAGAACGAAGGACGAAGGACAAAGGGCGAAGGACGAAGGACGAAGGACGAAGGACGAAGGACGAAGGACGAAGGACGAAGGACGACGGACGAAGGATGACAAATGACAGATGACAGAAGAAAGATGTTTGAAAATGACAATTGACAATTGACAAATGACAGATGACAGATTACAGATGACAGATGACCGATGACAGATGACAGATGACAGATGACAGATGACAGATGACAGATGACAGATGACAGATGACAGATGACAGATGACAGATGACAGATGACAGATGACAGATGACAGAGGACAGATGGCAGAGGACAGATGGCAGATGGCAGATGGCAGATGACAGAAGACAGATGACAGATGACAGATGACAGATGACAGATGACAGATGACAAATGACAGATGACAGAAGAAAGATGACAGATGACAGATGACAGATGACAGATGACAGATGACAAATGACAATTGACAATAGAAAAATGACAGATGACAGATTACATATGACAGATGACAGATGACAGATGACAGATGACAGATGACAGATGACAGATGACAGATGACAGATGACAAATGACGAAGGACGAAAGACGAAGGACGAAGGACGAAGAACGAAGAACGAAGGACGAAGGACGAAGGACGAAGGACGAAGGACGAAGGACGAAGGACGAAGGAACGAAGGACGAAGGACGAAGGACGAAGGACGAAGGACGAAGGACGAAGGACGAAGGACGAAGGACGAAGGACGAAGGATGACAAATGACAGATGACAGAAGAAAGATGTTTGAAAATGACAATTGACAATTGACAAATGACAGATGACAGATTACAGATGACAGATGACCGATGACAGATGACAGATGACAGATGACAGATGACAGATGACAGATGACAGATGACAGATGACAGATGACAGATGACAGATGACAGATGACAGATGACAGATGACAGATGACACATGACAAATGACAGATGACAAATGACCGATGACAGATGACAGATGACAGATGACAGATGACAGATGACAGATGACAGAGGACAGATGGCAGATGGCAGATGGCAGATGACAGATGACAGATGACAGATGAGAGATGACAGATGACAGATGACAGATGGCAAATGACAGATGACAGAAGAAAGATGACAGATGACAGATGACAGATGACAGATGACAGATGACAGATGACAGATGACAGATGACAAATGACAATTGACAATTGACAAATGACAGATGACAGATGACAGATGACAGATGACAGATGACAGATGACAGATGACAGATGACAGATGACAAATGACGAAGGACGAAAGACGAAGGACGAAGGACGAAGGACGAAGAACGAAGAACGAAGGACGAAGGACGAAGGACGAAGGACGAAGGATGACAAATGACAGAAGACAGAAGAAAGATGTTTGAAAATGACAATTGACAATTGACAAATGACAGATGACAGATTACAGATGACAGATGACAGATGACAGATGACAGATGACAGATGACAGATGACAGATGACAGATGACAAATGACAGATGACAGAAGAAAGATGACAGATGACAGATGACAGATGACAGATAACAGATGACAGATGACAGATGACAGATGACAGATGACAGATGACAGATGACAAATGACAGATGACAGAACAAAGATGACAGAGGACAGATGGCAGATGGCAGATGGCAGATGACAGATGACAGATGACAGATGACAGATGACAGATGACAAATGACCGATGACAGATGACAGATGACAGATGACAGATGACAGAGGACAGATGCAGATGGCAGATGGCAGATGACAGATCACAGATGACAGATGAGAGATGACAAATGACAAATGACAGATGACAGAAGAAAGATGACAGATGACAGATGACAGATGACAGATGACAGATGACAGATGACAAATGACAGATGACAGAAGACGAAGGACGAAGAACGAAGGACGACAGGAAGATGACAGATGACAGAGGACAGATGGCAGATGGCAGATGGCAGATGGCAGATGGCAGATGACAGATGACAGATGACAGATGACAGATGACAGATGACAGATGACAGATGACAGATGACCGATGACAGAAGAAAGATGACAGATGACAGAGGACAGATGGCAGATGGCAGATGGCAGATGACAGATGACAGATGACAGATGACAAATGACCGATGACAGATGACAGATGACAGATGACAGAGGACAGATGACAGATGACAGACGACAGATGACAAATGACAGATGACAGAAGAAAGATGACAGATGACAGATGACAGATGACAGATGGCAGATGACAGATGACAGATGACAAATGACCGATGACAGATGACAGATGACAGATGACAGATGACAGATGACAGATGACAGATGACAGAGGACAGATGGCAGATGGCAGATGGCAGATGGCAGATGACAGATGACAGATGACAGATGAGAGATGACAGATGACAGATGACAGATGACAGATGACAAATGACCGATGACAGATGACAGATGACAGATGACAGATGACAGAGGACAGATGGCAGATGGCAGATGATAGATGACAAATCACAAAGGACGACGGACGAAGGACAAAGGACGAAGGAGGAAGGACGAAGAGCGAAGAACGAAAGACGAAGGACGAAGGACGAAGGACGAAGGACGGATGACAGATGACAGATGACAGATGACAGATGACAGATGGCAGATGAACGATGACAGATGACAGATGATAGATAACAAATGACAAATGACGAAGGACGAAAGACGTAGGAGGAAGAACGAAGAATGAAGGACGAAAGACGAAGACTAAGGACTAAGATGACAAATGACAAATGGCAAATGGCAAATGACGAATGACAAGTGATAAATGACAAATGACAATGACAAATGACAAATGACAAATGACAAATGACAAATGACAAATGACAAATGACAAATGACAAATGACAAATGACAAATGACAAATGACAAATCACAAAGGACGAAGGACGAAGAACGAAGGACGCAGGACGAAGGACGAAGTATGAAGGACGAAGTACGATGGGCGAAGGACGAAGGCCGAAGGCCGAAGAACGAAGAACGAAAGACGGAGGACGGAGGGCGAAGGACGAAGGCCGAAGGACGAAGAACGAAGGACGAAGGACGAAGGACGAAGGACGAAGGACGAAGGACGAAAGACGAAGGACGAAGGACGAAGGACGAAGGACGAAGGACGAAGGACAAATGCAAATTGACAAATAACAGATGACAGATGACAAATGACAAATGACAAATGACAGGAGACAGAAGACAGATGACAGGTGACAGATGACAGAGGACAGATGGCAGATGGCAGATGGCAGATGACAGATGACAGATGACAGATGACAGATGACAAATGACCGATGACAGATGACAGATGACAGATGACAGATGACAGAGGACAGATGACAGATGACAGATGGCAGATGACAGATGACAGATGACAGATGACAGATGACAAATGACCGATGACAGATGACAGATGACAGATGACAGATGACAGAGGACAGATGACAGATGACAGATGGCAGATGACAAATGACATATGACAGAAGAAAGATGACAGATGACAGATGACAGATGACAAATGACCGATGACAGATGACAGATGAAAGATGACAGATGACAGATGACAGATGGCAGATGGCAGATGGCAGATGGCAGATGACAGATGACAGATGACAGATGAGAGATGACAGATGACAGATGACAGATGACAGATGACAAATGACCGATGACAGATGACAGATGACAGATGACAGATGACAGATGACAGAGGACAGATGGCAGATGGCAGATGATAGATGACAATTCACAAAGGACGACGGACGAAGGACAAAGGACGAAGGAGGAAGGACGATAACAAATGACGAAGGACGAAGGACGAAAGACGAAGGACGAAGGACGAAGGACGAAGAACGAAGGACGAAGGACAAAGGGCGAAGGACGAAGGACGAAGGACGACGGACGAAGGACGAAGGATGACAAATGACAGATGACAGAAGAAAGATGACAGATGACAGATGACAGAGGACAGATGACAGATGACAGATGACAGATGACAAATGACAGATGACAGAAGAAAGATGACAGATGACAGATGACAGATGACAGATGACAGATGACAGATGACAAATGACAGATGACAGAACAAAGATGACAGAGGACAGATGGCAGATGGCAGATGGCAGATGACAGATGACAGATGACAGATGACAGATGACAGATGACAGATTACAGATGACAGATGGCAGATGGCAGATGACAGATGACAGATGACAGATGAGAGATGACAAATGACAAATGACCGATGACAGATGACAGATGACAGATGACAGATGACAGAGGACAGATGGCAGATGGCAGATGATAGATGACAAATCACAAAGGACGACGGACGAAGGACAAAGGACGAAGGAGGAAGGACGAAGAACGAAAGACGAAGGACGAAGGACGAAGGACGAAGGACGGATGACAGATGACAGATGACAGATGACAGACGACAGATGGCAGATGAACGATGACAGATGACAGATGATAGATAACAAATGACAAATGACGAAGGACGAAAGACGTAGGAGGAAGAACGAAGAATGAAGGACGAAAGACGAAGACTAAGGACTAAGATGACAAATGACAAATGGCAAATGGCAAATGACAAATGACAAATGACAAATGACAGATGACAGATTACAGATGACAGATGACAGATGACAAATGACAGATGACAGAAGACGAAGGACGAAGAACGAAGGACGACAGGAAGATGACAGATGACAGAGGACAGATGGCAGATGGCAGATGGCAGATGACAGATGACAGATGACCGATGACAGATGACAGATGACAGATGACAGATGACAGATGACAGAAGACCGGTGACAGAAGAAAGATGACAGATGACAGAGGACAGATGGCAGATGGCAGATGGCAGATGACAGATGACAGATGACAGATGACAGATGACAAATGACCGATGACAGATGACAGATGACAGATGACAGATGACAGAGGACAGATGACAGATGACAGATGGCAGATGACAAATGACAGATGACAGAAGAAAGATGACAGATGACAGATGACAGATGACAGATGACAAATGACCGATGACAGATGACAGATGAAAGATGACAGATGACAGATGACAGATGACAGATGACAGAGGACAGATGGCAGATGGCAGATGGCAGATGACAGATGACAGATGACAGATGAAAGATGACAGATGACAGATGACAGATGACAGAAGACCGGTGACAGAAGAAAGATGACAGATGACAGAGGACAGATGGCAGATGGCAGATGGCAGATGACAGATGACAGATGACAGATGACAGATGACAAATGACCGATGACAGATGACAGATGACAGATGACAGATGACAGAGGACAGATGACAGATGACAGATGGCAGATGGCAAATGACAGATGACAGAAGAAAGATGACAGATGACAGATGACAGATGACAGATGACAGATGACAGATGACAAATGACCGATGACAGATGACAGATGACAGATGACAGATGACAGAGGACAGATGGCAGATGGCAGATGATAGATGACAATTCACAAAGGAGGACGGACGAAGGAAAAAGGACGATAACAAATGACGAAGGACGAAGGACGAAAGACGAAGGACGAAGGACGAAGGACGAAGAACGAAGGACGAAGGACAAAGGGCGAAGGACGAAGGACGAAGGACGAAGGACGACGGACGAAGGACGAAGGATGACAAATGACAGATGACAGAAGAAAGATGACAGAGGACAGATGGCAGATGGCAGATGGCAGATGACAGATGACAGATGACAGATGACAGATGACAGATGACAAATGACCGATGACAGATGACTGATGACAGATGACAGATGACAGAGGACAGATGGCAGATGGCAGATGACAGATCACAGATGACAGATGAGAGATGACAAATGACAAATGACAGATGACAGAAGAAAGATGACAGATGACAGATGACAGATGACAGATGACAGATGACAGATGACAGATGACAGATGACAGATGACAGATGACAGATGACAAATGACCGATGACAGATGACTGATGACAGATGACAGAGGACAGATGGCAGATGGCAGATGGCAGATGACAGATCACAGATGACAGATGAGAGATGACAAATGACAAATGACAGATGACAGAAGAAAGATGACAGATGACAGATGGCAGATGACAGATGACAGATGACAGATGACAGATGACAGATGACAGATGACAAATGACCGATGACAGATGACTGATGACAGATGACAGAGGACAGATGGCAGATGGCAGATGGCAGATGACAGATCACAGATGACAGATGAGAGATGACAAATGACAAATGACAGATGACAGAAGAAAGATGACAGATGACAGATGACAGAGGACAGATGACAGATGACAGATGACAGATGACAAATGACAGATGACAGAAGAAAAATGACAGATGACAGATGACAGATGGCAGATGGCAGATGGCAGATGACAGATGACAGATGACAGATGACAGATGACAGATGACAGATGACAAATGACCGATGACAGATGACTGATGACAGATGACAGATGGCAGATGGCAGATGGCAGATGATAGATGACACATGACAAATGACGAAGGACGAAAGACGAAGGACGAAGGACGAAGGACGAAGAACGAAGAACGAAGGACGAAGGACGAAGGACGAAGGACGAAGGACGAAGGACGAAGGATGACAAATGACAGATGACAGATTACAGATGACAGATGACAGATGACAGATGACAGATGAGAGATGACAAATGACAAATGACAGATGACAGAAGAAAGATGACAGATGACAGATGACAGATGACAGATGACAGATGACAGATGACAGATGACAGAGGACAGATGGCAGATGGCAGATGATAGATGACAAATCACAAAGGACGACGGACGAAGGACAAAGGACGAAGGAGGAAGGACGAAGAACGAAAGACGAAGGACGAAGGACGAAGGACGAAGGACGAAAGACGAAGGACGAAGGACGAAGGACGGATGACAGATGACAGATGACAGATGACAGATGACAGATGACAGATGGCAGATGAACGATGACAGATGACAGATGATAGATAACAAATGACAAATGACGAAGGACGAAAGACGTAGGAGGAAGAACGAAGAATGAAGGACGAAAGACGAAGACTAAGGACTAAGATGACAAATGACAAATGGCAAATGGCAAATGACGAATGACAAGTGATAAATGACAAATGAAAATGACAAATGACAAATGACAAATGACAAATGACAAATGACAAATGACAAATGACAAATGACAAATGACAAATGACAAATGACAAATGACAAATGACAAATGACAAATGACAAATGACAAATCACAAAGGACGAAGGACGAAGAACGAAGGACGCAGGACGAAGGACGAAGTATGAAGGACGAAGTACGAAGGGCGAAGGACGAAGGCCGAAGGCCGAAGAACGAAGAACGAAAGACGGAGGACGGAGGGCGAAGGACGAAGGCCGAAGGACGAAGAACGAAGGACGAAGGACGAAGGACGAAGGACGAAGGACGAAGGACGAAGGACGAAGGACGAAGGACGAAGGACGAAGGACGAAGGACAAATGCAAATTGACAAATAACAGATGACAGATGACAAATGACAAATGACAAATGACAGGAGACAGAAGACAGATGACAGGTGACAGATGACAGAGGACAGATGGCAGATGGCAGATGGCAGATGACAGATGACAGATGACAGATGACAGATGACAAATGACCGATGACAGATGACAGATGACAGATGACAGAGGACAGATGACAGATGACAGATGGCAGATGACAGATGACAGATGACAGATGACAGATGACAAATGACCGATGACAGATGACAGATGACAGATGACAGAGGACAGATGACAGATGGCAGATGACAAATGACAGATGACAGAAGAAAGATGACAGATGACAGATGACAGATGACAGATGACAGATGACAAATGACCGATGACAGATGACAGATGAAAGATGACAGATGACAGATGACAGATGACAGATGACAGAGGACAGATGGCAGATGGCAGATGGCAGATGGCAGATGACAGATGACAGATGACAGATGACAGATGAGAGATGACAGATGACAGATAACAGATGACAGATGACAAATGACCGATGACAGATGACAGATGACAGATGACAGATGACAGAGGACAGATGGCAGATGGCAGATGATAGATGACAATTCACAAAGGACGACGGACGAAGGACAAAGGACGAAGGAGGAAGGACGATAACAAATGACGAAGGACGAAGGACGAAAGACGAAGGACGAAGGACGAAGAACGAAGGACGAAGGACAAAGGGCGAAGGACGAAGGACGAAGGACGAAGGACGACGGACGAAGGACGAAGGATGACAAATGACAGATGACAGAAGAAAGATGACAGATGACAGATGACAGAGGACAGATGACAGATGACAGATGACAGATGACAAATGACAGATGACAGAAGAAAGATGACAGATGACAGATGACAGATGACAGATGACAGATGACAGATGACAAATGACAAATGACCGATGACAGATGACAGATGACAGATGACAAATGAGAGATGACAGAACAAAGATGACAGAGGACAGATGGCAGATGGCAGATGGCAGATGACAGATGACAGATGACAGATGACAGATGACAAATGACCGATGACAGATGACTGATGACAGATGACAGAGGACAGATGGCAGATGGCAGATGGCAGATGACAGATCACAGATGACAGATGAGAGATGACAAATGACAAATGACAGATGACAGAAGAAAGATGACAGATGACAGATGACAGATGACAGATGACAGATGACAGATGACAAATGACAGATGACAGAAGACGAAGGACGAAGAACGAAGGACGACAGGAAGATGACAGATGACAGATGGCAGATGGCAGATGGCAGATGGCAGATGACAGATGACAGATGACAGATGACAGATGACAGATGACAGATGACAGATGACAGATGACAGATGACAGATGACCGATGACAGAAGAAAGATGACAGATGACAGAGGACAGATGACAGATGACAGATGACAAATGACAATTGACAATTGACAAATGACAGATGACAGATTACAGATGACAGATGACAGATGACAGATGACAGATGACAGATGACAAATGACGAAGGACGAAAGACGAAGGACGAAGGACGAAGGACGAAGAACGAAGAACGAAGGACGAAGGACGAAGGACGAAGGACGAAGGACGAAGGATGACAAATGACAGATGACAGATTACAGATGACAGATGACAGATGACAGATGACAGATGAGAGATGACAAATGACAAATGACAGATGACAGAAGAAAGATGACAGATGACAGATGACAGATGACAGATGACAGATGACAGATGACAGATGACAGATGACAGATGACAGATGACAGATGACAGAGGACAGATGGCAGATGGCAGATGGCAGATGGCAGATGACAGATGACAGATGACAGATGAGAGATGACAGATGACAGATGACAGATGACAGATGGCAGATGAACGATGACAGATGACAGATGATAGATAACAAATGACAAATGACGAAGGACGAAAGACGTAGGAGGAAGAACGAAGAATGAAGGACGAAAGACGAAGACTAAGGACTAAGATGACAAATGACAAATGGCAAATGGCAAATGACGAATGACAAGTGATAAATGACAAATGACAATGACAAATGACAAATGACAAATGACAAATGACAAATGACAAATGACAAATGACAAATGACAATTGACAATTGACAAATGACAGATGACAGATTACAGATGACAGATGACAGATGACAGATGACAGATGACAAATGACGAAGGACGAAAGACGAAGGACGAAGGACGAAGGACGAAGGACGAAGGACGAAGAACGAAGAACGAAGGACGAAGGACGAAGGACGAAGGACGAAGGACGAAGGACGAAGGATGACAAATGACAGATGACAGATTACAGATGACAGATGACAGATGACAGATGACAGATGAGAGATGACAAATGACAAATGACAGATGACAGAAGAAAGATGACAGATGACAGATGGCAGATGGCAGATGGCAGATGGCAGATGACAGATGACAGATGACAGATGACAGATGACAGATGACAGATGACAGATGACAGATGACAGATGACAGATGACAGATGACCGATGACAGAAGAAAGATGACAGATGACAGAGGACAGATGACAGATGACAGATGACAAATGACAATTGACAATTGACAAATGACAGATGACAGATTACAGATGACAGATGACAGATGACAGATGACAGATGACAAATGACGAAGGAGGAAGGACGAAGAACGAAAGACGAAGGACGAAGGACGAAGGACGAAGGACGAAGGACGAAGGACGAAGGACGGATGACAGATGACAGATGACAGATGACAGATGACAGATGACAGATGGCAGTTGAACGATGACAGATGACAGATGATAGATAACAAATGACAAATGACGAAGGACGAAAGACGTAGGAGGAAGAACGAAGAATGAAGGACGAAAGACGAAGACTAAGGACTAAGATGACAAATGACAAATGGCAAATGGCAAATGACGAATGACAAGTGATAAATGACAAATGACAATGACAAATGACAAATGACAAATGACAAATGACAAATGACAAATGACAAATGACAAATGACAAATGACAAATGACAAATGACAAATGACAAATGACAAATCACAAAGGACGAAGGACGAAGAACGAAGGACGCAGGACGAAGGACGAAGTATGAAGGACGAAGTACGAAGGGCGAAGGACGAAGGCCGAAGGCCGAAGAACGAAGAACGAAAGACGGAGGACGGAGGGCGAAGGACGAAGGCCGAAGGACGAAGAACGAAGGACGAAGGACGAAGGACGAAGGACGAAGGACGAAGGACGAAGGACGAAGGACGAAGGACGAAGGACGAAGGACAAATGCAAATTGACAAATAACAGATGACAGATGACAAATGACAAATGACAAATGACAGGAGACAGAAGACAGATGACAGGTGACAGATGACAGAGGACAGATGGCAGATGGCAGATGGCAGATGACAGATGACAGATGACAGATGACAGATGACAAATGACCGATGACAGATGACAGATGACAGATGACAGAGGACAGATGACAGATGACAGATGGCAGATGACAGATGACAGATGACAGATGACAAATGACCGATGACAGATGACAGATGACAGATGACAGATGACAGAGGACAGATGACAGATGGCAGATGACAAATGACAGATGACAGAAGAAAGATGACAGATGACAGATGACAGATGACAAATGACCGATGACAGATGACAGATGAAAGATGACAGATGACAGATGACAGATGACAGATGACAGAGGACAGATGGCAGATGGCAGATGGCAGATGGCAGATGACAGATGACAGATGACAGATGACAGATGACAGATGACAGATGACAAATGACCGATGACAGATGACAGATGACAGATGACAGATGACAGAGGACAGATGGCAGATGGCAGATGATAGATGACAATTCACAAAGGACGACGGACGAAGGACAAAGGACGAAGGAGGAAGGACGATAACAAATGACGAAGGACGAAGGACGAAAGACGAAGGACGAAGGACGAAGAACGAAGGACGAAGGACAAAGGGCGAAGGACGAAGGACGAAGGACGAAGGACGACGGACGAAGGACGAAGGATGACAAATGACAGATGACAGAAGAAAGATGACAGATGACAGATGACAGAGGACAGATGACAGATGACAGATGACAGATGACAAATGACAGATGACAGAAGAAAGATGACAGATGACAGATGACAGATGACAGATGACAGATGACAAATGACAAATGACCGATGACAGATGACAGATGACAGATGACAAATGAGAGATGACAGAACAAAGATGACAGAGGACAGATGGCAGATGGCAGATGGCAGATGACAGATGACAGATGACAGATGACAGATGACAAATGACCGATGACAGATGACTGATGACAGATGACAGAGGACAGATGGCAGATGGCAGATGGCAGATGACAGATCACAGATGACAGATGAGAGATGACAAATGACAAATGACAGATGACAGAAGAAAGATGACAGATGACAGATGACAGATGACAGATGACAGATGACAGATGACAGATGACAAATGACAGATGACAGAAGACGAAGGACGAAGAACGAAGGACGACAGGAAGATGACAGATGACAGATGGCAGATGGCAGATGGCAGATGGCAGATGACAGATGACAGATGACAGATGACAGATGACAGATGACAGATGACAGATGACAGATGACAGATGACAGATGACCGATGACAGAAGAAAGATGACAGATGACAGAGGACAGATGACAGATGACAGATGACAAATGACAATTGACAATTGACAAATGACAGATGACAGATTACAGATGACAGATGACAGATGACAGATGACAGATGACAAATGACGAAGGACGAAAGACGAAGGACGAAGGACGAAGGACGAAGGACGAAGAACGAAGAACGAAGGACGAAGGACGAAGAACGAAGGACGAAGGACGAAGGATGACAAATGACAGATGACAGATTACAGATGACAGATGACAGATGACAGATGACAGATGAGAGATGACAAATGACAAATGACAGATGACAGAAGAAAGATGACAGATGACAGATGACAGATGACAGATGACAGATGACAGATGACAGATGACAGATGACAGAGGACAGATGGCAGATGGCAGATGACAGAAGACGAAGGACGAAGAACGAAGGACGACAGGAAGATGACAGATGACAGAGGACAGATGGCAGATGGCAGATGGCAGATGACAGATGACAGATGACCGATGACAGATGACAGATGACAGATGACAGATGACAGAAGACCGGTGACAGAAGAAAGATGACAGATGACAGAGGACAGATGGCAGATGGCAGATGGCAGATGACAGATGACCGATGACAGATGACAGATGACAGATGACAGATGACAGATGACAGATGACAGATGACAGATGACAGATGGCAGATGACAGATGACAAATGACAAATCACAAAGGACGAAGGACGAAGTACAAAGGACGAAGGAGGAAGGACGAAGGACGAAGGACGAAGGACGAAGGACGAAGGACGAAGGGCGAAGGACGAAGGACGAAGGACGAAGGACGAAGGACGAAGGACGAAGGACGAAGGACGAAGGACGAAGGACGAAGGACGAAGGACTAAGGACGAAGGACGAAGGACGAAAAACGAAGGACGAAGGATGAAGGACGAAGGACGAAAGACGAAGGACGAAGGACGAAGGACGAAGGACGAAGGATGAAGGACGAAGGACGAAAGACGAAGGACGAAGGACGAAAGACGAAGGACAAAGGACGAAGGACGATGACGAAAAACGAAGGACGAAGGACGAAGGATGAAGGACGAAGGACGAAGGACGAAAGACGAAGGACGAAGGACGAAGGACGAAGACGAAGGACGAAGGACGAAGGACGATGGACGAAAAACGAAGGACGAAGGAGGAAGGACGAAGGACGAAGGACGAAGTACAAAGGACGAAGGAGGAAGGACGAAGGACGAAGGACGAAGGACGAAGGACGAAGGACGAAGGACGAAGGACGAAGGGCGAAGGACGAAGGACGAAAGACGAAGGACGAAGGACGAAGGACGAAGGACGATGGACGAAAAACGAAAGACGAAGGACGAAGGACGAAGGACGAAGGACGAAGAACGAAGGACAAATGACAATTGACAATTGACAAATGACAGATGACAGATGACAGATGACAGATTACAGATGACAGATGGCAGATGGCAGATGACAGATGACAGATGACAGATGAGAGATGACAAATGACAAATGACCGATGACAGATGACAGATGACAGATGACAGATGACAGAGGACAGATGGCAGATGGCAGATGATAGATGACAAATCACAAAGGACGACGGACGAAGGACAAAGGACGAAGGAGGAAGGACGAAGAACGAAAGACGAAGGACGAAGGACGAAGGACGAAGGACGGATGACAGATGACAGATGACAGATGACAGATGACAGATGGCAGATGAACGATGACAGATGACAGATGATAGATAACAAATGACAAATGACGAAGGACGAAAGACGTAGGAGGAAGAACGAAGAATGAAGGACGAAAGACGAAGAGTAAGGACTAAGATGACAAATGACAAATGGCAAATGGCAAATGACGAATGACAAGTGATAAATGACAAATGACAATGACAAATGACAAATGACAAATGACAAATGACAAATGACAAATGACAAATGACAGATGACAGATTACAGATGACAGATGACAGATGACAAATGACAGATGACAGAAGACGAAGGACGAAGAACGAAGGACGACAGGAAGATGACAGATGACAGAGGACAGATGGCAGATGGCAGATGGCAGATGACAGATGACAGATGACCGATGACAGATGACAGATGACAGATGACAGATGACAGATGACAGAAGACCGGTGACAGAAGAAAGATGACAGATGACAGAGGACAGATGGCAGATGGCAGATGGCAGATGACAGATGACAGATGACAGATGACAGATGACAAATGACCGATGACAGATGACAGATGACAGATGACAGATGACAGAGGACAGATGACAGATGACAGATGGCAGATGACAAATGACAGATGACAGAAGAAAGATGACAGATGACAGATGACAGATGACAGATGACAGATGACAAATGACCGATGACAGATGACAGATGAAAGATGACAGATGACAGATGACAGATGACAGATGACAGAGGACAGATGGCAGATGGCAGATGGCAGATGACAGATGACAGATGACAGATGAGAGATGACAGATGACAGATGACAGATGACAGAAGACCGGTGACAGAAGAAAGATGACAGATGACAGAGGACAGATGGCAGATGGCAGATGGCAGATGACAGATGACAGATGACAGATGACAGATGACAAATGACCGATGACAGATGACAGATGACAGATGACAGATGACAGAGGACAGATGACAGATGACAGATGGCAGATGGCAAATGACAGATGACAGAAGAAAGATGACAGATGAGAGATGACAGATGACAGATGACAGATGACAGATGACAGATGACAAATGACCGATGACAGATGACAGATGACAGATGACAGATGACAGATGACAGATGACAGAGGACAGATGGCAGATGGCAGATGATAGATGACAATTCACAAAGGACGACGGACGAAGGAAAAAGGACGAAGGAGGAAGGACGATAACAAATGACGAAGGACGAAGGACGAAAGACGAAGGACGAAGGACGAAGAACAAAGGACGAAGGACAAAGGGCGAAGGACGAAGGACGAAGGACGAAGGACGACGGACGAAGGACGAAGGATGACAAATGACAGATGACAGAAGAAAGATGACAGAGGACAGATGGCAGATGACAGATGACAGATGACAGATGACAGATGACAGATGACAGATGACAAATGACCGATGACAGATGACTGATGACAGATGACAGATGACAGAGGACAGATGGCAGATGGCAGATGACAGATCACAGATGACAGATGAGAGATGACAAATGACAAATGACAGATGACAGAAGAAAGATGACAGATGACAGATGACAGATGACAGATGACAGATGACAGATGACAGATGACAGATGACAGACGACAGATGACAGATGACAGATGACAAATGACCGATGACAGATGACTGATGACAGATGACAGAGGACAGATGGCAGATGGCAGATGGCAGATGACAGATCACAGATGACAGATGAGAGATGACAAATGACAAATGACAGATGACAGAAGAAAGATGACAGATGACAGATGGCAGATGACAGATGACAGATGACAGATGACAGATGACAGATGACAGATGACAAATGACCGATGACAGATGACTGATGACAGATGGCAGATGACAGATCACAGATGACAGATGAGAGATGACAAATGACAAATGACAGATGACAGAAGAAAGATGACAGATGACAGATGACAGAGGACAGATGACAGATGACAGATGACAGATGACAAATGACAGATGACAGAAGAAAGATGACAGATGACAGATGACAGATGGCAGATGGCAGATGGCAGATGACAGATGACAGATGACAGATGACAGATGACAGATGACAGATGACAGATGACAAATGACCGATGACAGATGACTGATGACAGATGACAGATGGCAGATGGCAGATGGCAGATGACAGATGACAGATGACAAATGACGAAGGACGAAAGACGAAGGACGAAGGACGAAGGACGAAGAACGAAGAACGAAGGACGAAGGACGAAGGATGACAAATGACAGATGACAGATTACAGATGACAGATGACAGATGACAGATGACAGATGAGAGATGACAAATGACAAATGACAGATGACAGAAGAAAGATGACAGATGACAGATGACAGATGACAGATGACAGATGACAGATGACAGATGACAGATGACAGATGACAGATGACAGAGGACAGATGGCAGATGGCAGATGGCAGATGACAGATGACAGATGACAGATGACAGATGAGAGATGACAGATGACAGATGACAGATGACAAACGACAGATGACAGAAGAAAGATGACAGATGACAGATGACAGATGACAGATGAGAGATGACAGATGACAGATGACAGATGACAAACGACAGATGACAGAAGAAAGATGACAGATGACAGATGACAGATGACAGATGACAGAGGACAGATGGCAGATGGCAGATGGCAGATGACAGATGACAGATGACAGATGAGAGATGACAGATGACAGATGACAGATGACAAACGACAGATGACAGAAGAAAGATGACAGATGAGAGATGACAGATGACAGATGACAGATGACAAACGACAGATGACAGAAGAAAGATGACAGATGACAGATGACAGATGACAGATGACAGATGACAAATGACAAATGACAGATGACAGAAGAAAGATGGCAGATGACAGATGACAGATGACAGATGAGAGATGACAGATGACAGATGACAGATGACAAATGACAGATGACAGAAGAAAGATGACAGATGACAGATGACAGATGACAGATGACAAATGACAAATGACAGATGACAGAAGAAAGATGACAGATGACAGATGACAGATGACAGATGACAGACGACAGATGACAGATGACAGATGACAGATGACAAATGACCGATGACAGATGACTGATGACAGATGACAGAGGACAGATGGCAGATGGCAGATGGCAGATGACAGATCACAGATGACAGATGAGAGATGACAAATGACAAATGACAGATGACAGAAGAAAGATGACAGATGACAGATGGCAGATGACAGATGACAGATGACAGATGACAGATGACAGATGACAGATGACAGATGACAAATGACCGATGACAGATGACTGATGACAGATGACAGAGGACAGATGGCAGATGGCAGATGGCAGATGACAGATCACAGATGACAGATGAGAGATGACAAATGACAAATGACAGATGACAGAAGAAAGATGACAGATGACAGATGACAGAGGACAGATGACAGATGACAGATGACAGATGACAAATGACAGATGACAGAAGAAAGATGACAGATGACAGATGACAGATGGCAGATGGCAGATGGCAGATGACAGATGACAGATGACAGATGACAGATGACAGATGACAGATGACAGATGACAAATGACCGATGACAGATGACTGATGACAGATGACAGATGGCAGATGGCAGATGGCAGATGACAGATGACAGATGACAAATGACGAAGGACGAAAGACGAAGGACGAAGGACGAAGGACGAAGGACGAAGAACGAAGAACGAAGGACGAAGGACGAAGGATGACAAATGACAGATGACAGATTACAGATGACAGATGACAGATGACAGATGACAGATGAGAGATGACAAATGACAAATGACAGATGACAGAAGAAAGATGACAGATGACAGATGACAGAGGACAGATGGCAGATGGCAGATGGCAGATGGCAGATGACAGATGACAGATGACAGATGACAGATGACAGATGACAGATGACAGATGACAGATGACAGATGACAGATGACAGATGACAGATGACAGATGACCGATGACAGAAGAAAGATGACAGATGACAGAGGACAGATGACAGATGACAGATGACAAATGACAATTGACAATTGACAAATGACAGATGACAGATTACAGATGACAGATGACAGATGACAGATGACAGATGACAGATGACAAATGACGAAGGACGAAAGACGAAGGACGAAGGACGAAGAACGAAGAACGAAGGACGAAGGACGAAGGACGAAGGACGAAGGATGACAAATGACAGATGACAGATTACAGATGACAGATGACAGATGACAGATGACAGATGAGAGATGACAAATGACAAATGACAGATGACAGAAGAAAGATGACAGATGACAGATGACAGATGACAGATGACAGATGACAGATGACAGATGACAGATGACAGATGACAGATGACAGAGGACAGATGGCAGATGGCAGATGGCAGATGACAGATGACAGATGACAGATGAGAGATGGCAGATGACAGATGACAGATGACAAACGACAGATGACAGAAGAAAGATGACAGATGACAGATGACAGATGACAGATGACAGATGACAGATGACAGATGACAGATGACAAATGACAATTGACAATTGACAAATGACAGATGACAGATTACAGATGACAGATGACAGATGACAGATGACAGATGACAGATGACAGATGACAGATGACAGATGACAGATGACAGATGACAGATGACAGATGACAGATGACAGATGACAGATGACAGATGACAGATGACAGATGACAAATGACAGATGACAGAAGAAAGATGACAGATGACAGATGACAGATGACAGATGACAGATGACAGATGACAGATGACAAATGACAGATGACAGAACAAAGATGACAGAGGACAGATGGCAGATGGCAGATGGCAGATGGCAGATGACAGATGACAGATGACAGATGACAGATGACAGATGACAGATGACAGATGACAGATGACAGATGACAGATGACAGATGACAAATGACAAATGACAGATGACAGATGACAGATGACAAATGACCGATGACAGATGACAGATGAAAGATGACAGATGACAGATGACAAATGACAAATCACAAAGGACGAAGGACGAAGTACGAAGGACGAAGGAGGAAGGACGAAGGACGAAGGACGAAGGACGAAGGGCGAAGGACGAAGGACGAAGGACGAAGGACGAAGGACGAAAGACGAAGGACGAAGGACGAAGGACGATGGACGAAAAACGAAAGACGAAGGACGAAGGACGAAGAACGAAGGACAAATGACAATTGACAATTGACAAATGACAGATGACAGATGACAGATGACAGATTACAGATGACAGATGGCAGATGGCAGATGACAGATGACAGATGACAGATGAGAGATGACAGATGACAGATGACAAATGACCGATGACAGATGACAGATGGCAGATGACAGATGACAGATGACAAATGACAAATCACAAAGGACGAAGGACGAAGTACAAAGGACGAAGGAGGAAGGACGAAGGACGAAGGACGAAGGGCGAAGGACGAAGGACGAAGGACGAAGGACGAAGGACGAAGGACGAAGAACGAAGGACGAAAGACGAAGGACGAAGGACGAAGGACGATGGACGAAAAACGAAAGACGAAGGACGAAGGACGAAGGACGAAGGACGAAGGACGAAGAACGAAGGACAAATGACAATTGACAATTGACAAATGACAGATGACAGATGACAGATGACAGATTACAGATGACAGATGGCAGATGACAAATGACAAATCACAAAGGACGAAGGACGAAGTACAAAGGACGAAGAAGGAAGGACGAAGGACGAAGGACGAAGGGCGAAGGACGAAGGACGAAGGACGAAGGACGATGGACGAAAAACGAAAGACGAAGGACGAAGGACGAAGGATGAAGGACGAAGGACGAAAGACGAAGGACGAAGGACGAAGAACGAAGGACGAAGGACGATGGACGAAAAACGAAGGACGAAGGACGAAGGACTAAGGACGAAGGACGAAGGACGAAAGACGAAGGACGAACGACGAAGGACAAAGGACGAAGGGCGTAGGACGAAGGCCGAAAGACGAAGAATGAAGGACGAAGGACGAAGGACGAAGGGCGAAGGACGAAGGACGAAGGACGAAGGACGAAGGACGAAGGACGAAGGACGAAGGACGAAGGACGAAGGACGAAGGACGAAGGACGAAGGACGAAGGACGAAGGACGAAGGACGAAGGACGAAGGAAGAAGAACGAAGGATGACAAATGACAGATGACAGAAGAAAGATGACAGATGACAGATGACAGATGACAGATGACAAATGACAGATGACAGAAGAAAGATGACAGATGACAGATGACAGATGACAGATGACAGATGACAGATGACAGATGACAGATGACAAATGACAATTGACAATTGACAAATGACAGATGACAGATTACAGATGACAGATGACAGATGACAGATGACAGATGACAAATGACGAAGGACGAAGGACGAAAGACGAAGGACGAAGGACGAAGGACGAAGAACGAAGGACGAAGGACGAAGGACGAAGGACGAAGGATGAAGGACGAAGGACGAAGGACGAAGGACGAAGAACGAAGGATGACAAATGACAGATGACAGAAGAAAGATGTTTGAAAATGACAATTGACAATTGACAAATGACAGATGACAGATTACAGATGACAGATGACAGATGACAGATGACAGATGACAGATGACAAAACACAGATGACAGAAGAAAGATGACAGATGACAGATGACAGATGACAGATGACAGATGACAGATGACAAATGACAGATGACAGCAGAAAGATGACAGAGGACAGATGGCAGATGGCAGATGGCAGATGACAGATGACAGATGACAGATGACAGATGACAGATGACAGATGGCAAATGACCGATGACAGATGACAGATGACAGATGACAGAGGACAGATGGCAGATGGCAGATGGCAGATGGCAGATGACAGATCACAGATGACAGATGAGAGATGACAAATGACAAATGACAGATGACAGAAGAAAGATGACAGATGACAGATGACAGATGACAGATGACAGATGACAGATGACAGATGACAAATGACAGATGACAGAAGACGAAGGACGAAGAACGAAGGACGACAGGAAGATGACAGATGACAGAGGACAGATGGCAGATGGCAGATGGCAGATGACAGATGACAGATGACAGATGACAGATGACAGATGACAGATGACAGATGACAGATGACAGATGACAGATGACAGATGACAGATGACCGGTGACAGAAGAAAGATGACAGATGACAGAGGACAGATGGCAGATGGCAGATGGCAGATGACAGATGACAGATGACAAATGACAAATGACCGATGACAGATGACAGATGACAGATGACAGAGGACAGATGACAGATGACAGATGACAGATGACAAATGACAGATGACAGAAGAAAGATGACAGATGACAGATGACAGATGACAGATGACAGATGACAGATGACAGATGACAAATGACCGATGACAGATGACAGATGAAAGATGACAGATGACAGATGACAGATGACAGATGACAGAGGACAGATGGGACAGATGGCAGATGGCAGATGATAGATGACAAATCACAAAGGACGACGGACGAAGGACGAAGGAGGAAGGACGATAACAAATGACGAAGGACGAAGGACGAAAGACGAAGGACGAAGGACGAAGGACGAAGGACGAAGGACGAAAGACGAAGGACGAACGACGAAGGACAAAGGACGAAGGGCGTAGGACGAAGGCCGAAAAACGAAGAATGAAGGACGAAGGACGAAGGACGAAGGACGAAGGACGAAGGACGAAGGACGAAGAACGAAGGACAAATGACAATTGACAATTGACAAATGACAGATGACAGATTACAGATGACAGATGACAGATGACAGATGACAGATGACAGATGACAGATGACAGATGACAGATGACAGATGACAGATGACAGATGACAGATGACAGATGACAAATGACCGATGATAGATGACAGATGACAGATGACAGATGACAGATGACAGATGACAGATGACAAATGACAGATGACAGAAGAAAGATGACAGATGACAGAAGACGAAGGACGAAGAACGAAGGACGACAGGAAGATGACAGATGACAGAGGACAGATGGCAGATGGCAGATGGCAGATGACAGATGACAGATGACAGATGACAGATGACAGATGACAGATGACAGATGACAGATGACAGATGACAGATGACAGATGACCGGTGACAGAAGAAAGATGACAGATGACAGAGGACAGATGGCAGATGGCAGATGGCAGATGACAGATGACAGATGACAAATGACAAATGACCGATGACAGATGACAGATGACAGATGACAGAGGACAGATGACAGATGACAGATGACAGATGACAAATGACAGATGACAGAAGAAAGATGACAGATGACAGATGACAGATGACAGATGACAGATGACAGATGACAAATGACCGATGACAGATGACAGATGAAAGATGACAGATGACAGATGACAGATGACAGATGACAGAGGACAGATGGGACAGATGGCAGATGGCAGATGATAGATGACAAATCACAAAGGACGACGGACGAAGGACGAAGGAGGAAGGACGATAACAAATGACGAAGGACGAAGGACGAAAGACGAAGGACGAAGGACGAAGGACGAAGGACGAAAGACGAAGGACGAACGACGAAGGACAAAGGACGAAGGGCGTAGGACGAAGGCCGAAAAACGAAGAATGAAGGACGAAGGACGAAGGACGAAGGACGAAGGACGAAGGACGAAGGACGAAGAACGAAGGACAAATGACAATTGACAATTGACAAATGACAGATGACAGATTACAGATGACAGATGACAGATGACAGATGACAGATGACAGATGACAGATGACAGATGACAGATGACAGATGACAGATGACAGATGACAGATGACAGATGACAGATGACAGATGACAAATGACCGATGATAGATGACAGATGACAGATGACAGATGACAGATGACAGATGACAGATGACAAATGACAGATGACAGAAGAAAGATGACAGATGACAGATGACAAATGACAGATGACAGATGACAGATGACAAATGACAGATGACACAAGAAAGATGACAGAGGACAGATGGCAGATGGCAGATGGCAGATGACAGGTGACACATGACAGATGACAGATGACAGATGGCAAATGACCGATGACAGATGACAGATGACAGATAACAGAGGACAGATGGCAGATGGCAGATGGCAGATGACAGATCACAGATGAGAGATGACAAATGACAAATGACAGATGACAGATGACAAATGACAATTGACAATTGACAAATGACAGATGACAGATTACAGATGACAGATGACAGATGACAGATGACAGATGACAATTGACAAATGACAAATGACAGATGACAGATGACAGATGACAAATGACCGATGACAGATGACAGATGACAGATGACAGATGGCAGATGCCAGATGACAAATGACAAATCACAAAGGACGAAGGACGAAGTACAAAGGACGAATAATGAAGGACGAAGGACGAAAGACGAAGGACGAAGGACGAAGGACGAAGACGAAGGACGAAGGACGAAGGACTAAGGACGAAGGACGAAGGACGAAAACCGAAGGACGAAGGATGAAGGACGAAGGACGAAAGACGAAGGACGAAGGACGAAGGACGAAGGACGAAGGACGAAGGATGAAGGACGAAGGACGAAGGACGAAGGACGAAAGACGAAGGACGAAGGACGAAGGACGAAGGACGAAGGACGAAGGACGAAGGACGAAGGGCGAAGGACGAAGGACGAAGGACGAAAGACGAAGGACGAAGGACGAAGGACGAAGGATGAAGGACGAAAAACGAAAGACGAAGGACGAAGGACGAAGAACGAAGGACAAATGACAATTGACAATTGACAAATGACAGATGACAGATGACAGATGACAGATGACAGATTACAGATGACAGATGACAGATGACAGAAGAAAGATGTTTGAAAATGACAATTGACAATTGACAAATGACAGATGACAGATGAAAGATGACAGATGACAGATGACAGATGACAAATGACAAATCACAAAGGACGAAGGACGAAGTACAAAGGACGAAGGAGGAAGGACGAAGGACGATGGACGAAGGACGAAGGGCGAAGGACGAAGGACGAAGGACGAAGGACGAAGGACGAAGGACGAAAGACGAAGGACGAAGGACGAAGGACGAAGGACGATGGACGAAAAACGAAAGACGAAGGACGAAGGACGAAGGACGAAGGAAGAAGAACGAAGGACAAATGACAATTGACAATTGACAAATGACAGATGACAGATGACAGATTACAGATGACAGATGGCAGATGGCAGATGACAGATGACAGATGACAGATGAGAGATGACAGATGACAGATGACAGATGACAGATGACAAATGACCGATGACAGATGACAGATGACAGATGACAGATGACAGATGGCAGATGACAGATGACAAATGACAAATCACAAAGGACGAAGGACGAAGTACAAAGGACGAAGGAGGAAGGACGAAGGACGAAGGACGAAGGACGAAGGGCGAAGGACGAAGGACGAAGGACGAAGGACGAAGGACGAAAGACGAAGGACGAAGGACGAAGGACGATGGACCAAAAACGAAGAACGAAGGATGAAAGACGAAGGACGAAAGACGAAGGACGAAGGACGAAGGACGAAGACGAAGGACGAAGGACGAAGACGAAGGACGAAGGACGAAGGACTAAGGACGAAGGACGAAGGACGAAGGACGAAAGACGAAGAACGAAGGACGAAGGACGAAAGACGAAGGACGAAGGACGAAGGACGAAGGACGAAGGACGAAGGACGAAGGACGAAGGACGAAAGACGAAGGACGAAGGACGAAGGACGATGGACGAAAAACGAAGGACGAAGGACGCAGGATGAAGGACGAAGGACGAAAGACGAAGGACGAAGGACGAAAGACGAAGGACGAAGGACGATGGACGAAAAACGAAGGACGAAGGACGAAGGACTAAGGACGAAGGACGAAGGACGAAGGACGAAAGACGAAGGACGAACGACGAAGGACGAAGGGCGTAGGACGAAGGCCGAAAGACGAAGAATGAAGGACGAAGGACGAAGGACGAAGGACGAAGGACGAAGGACGAAGGACGAAGAACGAAGGAAAAATGACAATTGACAATTGACAAATGACAGATGACAGATTACAGATGACAGATGACAGATGACAGATGACAGATGACAGATGACAGATGACAGATGACAGATGACAGATGACAGATGACAAATGACCGATGACAGATGACAGATGACAGATGACAGATGACAGATGACAGATGACAAATGACAATTGACAATTGACAAATGACAGATGACAGATGACAGATGACAAATGACGAAGGACGAAAGACGAAGGACGAAGGACGAAGGACGAAGGACGAAGAACGAAGGACGAAGGACGAAGGACGAAGGACGAAGGACGAAGGACGAAGGACGAAGGACGAAGGACGAAGGACGAAGGACGAAGGACGAAGGACGAAGGACGAAGGACGAAGGACGAAGGACGAAGGACGAAGGACGAAGGATGACAAATGACAGATGACAGAAGAAAGATGACAGATGACAGATGACAGATGACAGATGACAGATGACAGATGACAGATGACAGATGACAGATGACAGATGACAGATGACAGATGACAGATGACAGATGACAGATGACAGATGACAGATGACAAATGACAATTGACAATTGACAAATGACAGATGACAGATTACAGATGACAGATGACAGATGACAGATGACAGATGACAGATGACAGATGACAGATGACAGATGACAGATGACAGATTACAGATGACAGATGACAGATGACAGATGACAAATGACAGATGACAGAAGAAAGATGACAGATGACAGATGACAGATGACAGATGACAGATGACAGATGACAAATGACAGATGACACAAGAAAGATGACAGAGGACAGATGGCAGATGGCAGATGGCAGATGACAGATGACACATGACAGATGACAGATGACAGATGGCAAATGACCGATGACAGATGACAGATGACAGATGATAGATGACAGAGGACAGATGGCAGATGGCAGATGGCAGATGACAGATCACAGATGAGAGATGACAAATGACAAATGAGAGATGACAAATGACAATTGACAATTGACAAATGACAGATGACAGATTACAGATGACAGATGACAGATGACAGATGACAGATGACAAATGACAATTGACAATTGACGATGAGATGACAGATTACAGATGACAGATGACAGATGACAGATGACAGATGACAAATGACGAAGGACGAAGGACGAAAGACGAAGGACGAAGGACGAAGGACGAAGAACGAAGGACGAAGGACGAAGGACGAAGGACGAAGGACGGAGGACGAAGGACGAAGGACGAAGGACGAAGGACGAAGGACGAAGAACGAAGGATGACAAATGACAGATGACAGAAGAAAGATGTTTGAAAATGACAATTGACAATTGACAAATGACAGATGACAGATTACAGATGACAGATGACAGATGACAGATGACAGATGACAAATGACAGATGACAGAAGAAAGATGACAGATGACAGATGACAGATGACAGATGACAGATGACAGATGACAAATGACAGATGACAGAAGAAAGATGACAGAGGACAGATGGCAGATGGCAGATGGCAGATGACAGATGACAGATGACAGATGACAGATGACAGATGACAGATGACAGATGACAGATGACAGATGACAGATGACCGGTGACAGAAGAAAGATGACAGATGACAGAGGACAGATGACAGATGACAGAGGACAGATGGCAGATGGCAGATGGCATATGACAGATCACAGATGACAGATGAGAGATGACAAATGACAAATGACAGATGACAGAAGAAAGATGACAGATGACAGATGACAGATGACAGATGACAGATGACAGATGACAGATGACAAATGACAGATGACAGAAGACGAAGGACGAAGAACGAAGGACGACAGGAAGATGACAGATCACAGAGGACAGATGGCAGATGGCAGATGGCAGATGACAGATGACAGATGACAGATGACAGATGACAGATGACAGATGACAGATGACAGATGACAGATGACAGATGACCGGTGACAGAAGAAAGATGACAGATGACAGAGGACAGATGGCAGATGGCAGATGGCAGATGACAGATGACAGATGACAGATGACAGATGACAAATGACCGATGACAGATGACAGATGACACATGACAGATGACAGAGGACAGATGACAGATGACAGATGACAGATGACAAATGACAGATGACAGAAGAAAGATGACAGATGACAGATGACAGATGACAGATGACAGATGACAGATGACAAATGACCGATGACAGATGACAGATGAAAGATGACAGATGACAGATGACAGATGACAGATGACAGAGGACAGATGGCAGATGGCAGATGGCAGATGACAGATGACAGATGACAGATGAGAGATGACAGGTGACAGATGACAGATGACAGATGACAAATGACCGATGACAGATGACAGATGACAGATGACAGATGACAGAGGACAGATGGCAGATGGCAGATGATAGATGACAAATCACAAAGGACGACGGACGAAGGACAAAGGACGAAGGAGGAAGGACGATAACAAATGACGAAGGACGAAGGACGAAAGACGAAGGACGAAGGACGAAGGACGAAGGACGAAGAACGAAGGACGAAGGACAATGGGCGAAGGACGAAGGACGAAGGACGAAGGACGAAGGACGAAGGACGAAGGACGAAGGACGAAGGACGAAGGACGAAGGACGAAGGACGAAGGACGAAGGACGAAGGACGAAGGACGAAGGACGAAGGACGAAGGACGAAGGACGACGGACGAAGGACGAAGGATGACAAATGACAGATGACAGAAGAAAGATGACAGATGACAGATGACAGAGGACAGATGACAGATGACAGATGACAAATGACAGATGACAGAAGAAAGATGACAGATGACAGATGACAGATGACAGATGACAGATGACAGATGACAAATGACAAATGACCGATGACAGATGACAGATGACAGATGACAGATGACAGATGACAAATGACAGATGACAGAACAAAGATGACAGAGGACAGATGGCAGATGGCAGATGGCAGATGACAGATGACAGATGACAGATGACAGATGACAGATGACAAATGACCGATGACAGATGACTGATGACAGATGACAGAGGACAGATGGCAGATGGCAGATGACAGATGACAGATGACAGATGACAGAGGACAGATGAAAAATGACAAATTCCAGATGACAGATGACAGATGCAAGATGACAGATGACAAATGACAAATGACAAATGACAAATGACAAATGAGAGATGACAGAGGACAGATGGCACATGGCAGATGACAGATCAGAGATGACAGATGACAGATGATAGATGACAAATGACAAATCACAAAGGACGAAGAACGAAGGACGAAGGACAAAGGGCAATGGACAAAGGACAAAGGACAAAGGACAAAGGACAAAGGACAAAGGACAAAGGACAAAGGACAAAGGACAAAGGACAAAGGACAAAGGACAAAGGACAAAGGACAAAGGACAAGAGACAAAGGACAAAGGACAAGGGACAAAGGACAAAGGACAAAGGACAAAGGACAAAGGACAAAGGACAAAGGACAAAGGACGAAGGACGAAGTACAAATGACAATTGACAAATGACAGATGACAGATGACAGATGACAGATGACAGATGACAGATGACAGATGGCAGATGACAGATGACATATGACAGATGACAGATGACAGATGACAGATGACAGATGACAGATGACAGATGACAGATGACAGATGACAGATGACAGATGACAGATCACAGATGACAGATGACAGATGATAGATGACAAATGACAAATCACAAAGGACGAAGGACGAAGGACGAAGGACAAATTACAATTGAAAAATGACAGATGACAGATGACAGATGACAGATGACAGATGGCAGATGACAGATGACAGCTGACAGATGACAGATGACAGATGACAGATGACAGATCATAGATGACAGATGACAGATGATAGATGACAAATTACAAATCACAAAGGACGAAGGGCGAAAGATGAAGGACGAAAGACGTAGGACGAGGGACGAACGACGAAAGACGAAGAACGAAGGACAAAGGACGAAGGACGAAGGACGAAGGACGAAGGACGAAGGACGAAGGACGAAGGACGAAGGACGAAGGACGAAGGACGAAAGACGAAGATTGAAGGATGAAGGACGAAGGACGGAAGACGAAGGACGAATTACGATGGGCGAAGGACGAAGGACGACAGACGAAGAACGAAGGGCGAACTACGGAAGACGAAGAATGAAGGACGAAGGACGGAAGACGAAGGACGAAGAGACCAAGGACGAAATACAAAATACGAAAGACGAAGGACGACGGGCGAAGGACGAAGGACGACGGACGAAGGACGAAGGACAAAGGACAAAGGACAAAGGACAAAGGACAAAGGACAAAGGACAAAGGACAAAGGACAAAGGACAAAGGACAAAGGACAAAGGACAAAGGACAAAGGACAAAGGACAAAGGACAAAGGACAAAGGACAAAGGACGAAGGACAAAGGACAAAGGACAAAGGACAAAGGACAAAGGACAAAGGACAAAGGACAAAGGACAAAGGACAAAGGACAAAGGACAAAGGACAAAGGACAAAGGACAAAGGACAAAGGACAAAGGACAAAGGACAAAGGACAAAGGACAAAGGACAAAGGACAAAGGACAAAGGACAAAGGACAAAGGACAAAGGACAAAGGACAAAGGACAAAGAACAAAGGATAAAGGACAAAGGACAAAGGACAAAGGACAAAGGACAAAGGACAAAGGACAAAGGACAAAGGACAAAGGACAAAGGACAAAGGACAAAGGACAAAGGACAAAGGACAAAGGACAAAGGACAAAGGACAAAGGACAAAGGACAAAGGACAAAGGACAAAGGACAAAGGACAAAGGACAAAGGACAAAGGACAAAGGACAAAGGACAAAGGACAAAGGACAAAGGACAAAGGACGAAGGACAAATGACAATTGACAAATGACAGATGACAGATGACAGATGACAGATGACAGATGACAGATGACAGATGACAGATGACAGATGATAGATGACAGGTGACAGATGAAAGATGGCAGATGGCAGATGACAGATCACAGATGATAGATGACAAATGACAAATTACAAATGACAGATGACAGATGACAAATGACAGATGACAGATGACAGATGACAGATGACCAATGACAGATGACGGATGATAGATGACAGTTGACAGAGGACAGATGAAAAATGACAGATGCCAGATGACAGATGACAGATGAAAAATGACAGATGACAAATGACAAATGACAAATGACAAATGACAGATGACAGAGGACAGATGGCACATGGCAGATGGCAGATGACAGATCAGAGATGACAGATGACAGATGATAGATGACAAATGACAGATGACAGATTACAGATGACAGATGATAGATGACAAATGACAAATCTCAAAGGACGAAGGACGAAGGACGAAGGACGAAGGACGAAGGACGAAGGACGAAAGACGAATTACGATGGACAAAGGACGAAAGACGAAGGACGAAGGACGGAACACGAAGGACGAAGGACGGAAGACGAAGGACGAAGCACGAAGGACGAAGGACGAAGGACGACGGACGAAGGACGGAAGACGAAGGACGAATTACGATGGACAAAGGACGAAGGACGAAAGAAGAAGAACGAAGGACGAAGGACGAAGGACAAAGGACGAAGGACAAAGGACAAAGGACAAAGGACAAAGGACAAAGGACAAAGGACAAAGGACAAAGGACAAAGGACAAAGGACAAAGGACAAAGGACAAAGGACAAAGGACAAAGGACAAAGGACAAAGGACAAAGGACAAAGGACAAAGGACAAAGGACAAAGGACAAAGGACAAAGGACAAAGGACAAAGGACAAAGGACAAAGGACAAAGAACAAAGGATAAAGGACAAAGGACAAAGGACAAAGGACAAAGGACAAAGGACAAAGGACAAAGGACAAAGGACAAAGGACAAAGGACAAAGGACAAAGGACAAAGGACAAAGGACAAAGGACAAAGGACGAAAGACAAATGACAAAGGACAAAGGACAAAGGACAAAGGACAAAGGACAAAGGACAAAGGACAAAGGACAAAGGACAAAGGACAAAGGACAAAGGACAAAAGACAAAGGACAAAGGACAAAGGACAAAGGACGAAGGACGAAAGACGAAGGACGAAGGACGAAGGACGAAGGACGAAGGACGAAGGACGAAGGACGAAGGACGAAGGACGAAGGACGAAGGACGAAGGACGAAGGACGAAGGACGAAGGACGAAGGACGAAGGACGAAGGACGAAGGACGAAGGACGAAGGACGAAGGACGAAGGACGAAGGACGAAGGACGAAAGACGAAGGACGAAGGACGAGAGACGAAGGACGAAGGACGAAAGAAGAAGAACGAAGGACGAAGGACGGAAGACGAAGAATGAAGGACGGAAGACGAAGGACGAGAGACGAAGGACGAAGGATGAAGGACGAAGGACGAAAGACGAAGGACGAAATACAAATGACAATTGACAAATGACAGATGACAGATGACAGATGACAGATGACAAATGACAGATGACAGATTACAGATGACAGATGACAGATGACAGATGGCAGATGACAGATGACAGATGACCGATGACAGATGACAGATGACAAATGACAGATGACAGATTACAGATGACAGATGATAGATGACAAATGACAAATCTCAAAGGACGAAGGACGAAGGACGAAGGACGAAGGACGAAGGACGAAGGACGAAAGACGAATTACGATGGACAAAGGACGAAAGACGAAGGACGAAGGACGGAACACGAAGGACGAAGGACGGAAGACGAAGGACGAAGCACGAAGGACGAAGGACGAAGGACGACGGACGAAGGACGGAAGACGAAGGACGAATTACGATGGACAAAGGACGAAGGACGAAAGAAGAAGAACGAAGGACGAAGGACGAAGGACGAAGGACGAAGGACGAAGGACGAAGGACGAAGGACGAAGGACGATGGACGAAGGACAAAGGACAAAGGACAAAGGACAAAGGACAAAGGACAAAGGACAAAGGACAAAGGACAAAGGACAAAGGACAAAGGACAAAGGACAAAGGACAAAGGACAAAGGACGAAGGACGAAGGACGAAGGACGAAGGACGAAGGACGAAGGACGAAGGACGAAGGACGAAGGACGAAGGACGAAGGACGAAGGACGAAGGACGAAGGACGAAGGACGAAGGACGAAGGACGAAGGACGAAGGACGAAGGACGAAAGACGATGGACGAAGGACGATGGACGAAAAACGAAGGACGAAGGACGAAGGATGAAGGACGAAGGACGAAAGACGAAGGACGAAGGACGAAGGACGAAGACGAAGGACGAAGGACGAAGGACTAAGGACGAAGGACGAAAGACGAAGGACGAAGAACGAAGGACGAAGGACGAAGGACGAAGGACGAAGGACGAAGGACGAAGGACGAAGGACGAAGGACGAAGGACGAAGAACGAAGGAAAAATGACAATTGACAATTGACAAATGACAGATGACAGATGACAGATTACAGATGACAGATGACAGATGACAGATGACAAATGACAGATGACAGAAGAAAGATGACAGATGACAAATGACCGATGACAGATGACAGATGACAGATGACAGATGGCAGATGACAGATGACAAATGACAAATCACAAAGGACGAAGGACGAAGTACAAAGGACGAAGGAGGAAGGACGAAGGACGAAGGACGAAAGACGAAATACGAAGGACGATGGACGAAAAACGAAGGACGAAGAACGAAGGATGAAGGACGAAGGACGAAAGACGAAGGACGAAGGACGAAGGACGAAGACGAAGGACGAAGGACGAAGGACTAAGGACGAAGGACGAAGGACGAAGGACGAAGGACGAAGGACGAAGAACGAAGGACGAAGGACGAAGGACGAAAGACGAAGGACGAACGACGAAGGACAAAGGACGAAGGGCGTAGGACGAAGGCCGAAAGACGAAGAACGAAGGACGAAGGACGAAGGACGAAGGACGAAGGACGAAGGACGAAGGACGAAGGACGAAGGACGAAGGACGAAGAACGAAGGACAAATGACAATTGACAATTGACAAATGACAGATGACAGATGACAGATGACAGATTACAGATGACAGATGACAGAAGAAAGATGACAGATGACAGATGACAGATGACAGATGACAGATGACAGATGACAGATGACAGATGACAGATGACAGATGACAGATGACAAATGACCGATGACAGATGACAGATGACAGATGACAAATGACAGGAGACAGAAGACAGATGACAGGTGACAGATGACAGAGGACAGATGGCAGATGGCATATGACAGATCACAGATGACAGATGACAGATGACAAATAACAGATGACAGAAGAAAGATGACAGAGGACAGATGACAGATGACAGATGACAGATGACAAATGACAGATGACAGAAGAAAGATGACAGATGACAGATGACAGATGACAGATGACAGATGACAGATGACAGATGACAAATGACCGATGACAGATGACAGATGAAAGATGACAGATGACAGATGACAGATGACAGATGACAGATGACAGAGGACAGATGGCAGATGGCAGATGACAGATGACAGATGACAGATGAGAGATGACAGATGACAGATGACAGATGACAGATGACAGATGACAGATGACAAATGACCGATGACAGATGACAGATGACAGATGACAGATGACAGAGGACAGATGGCAGATGGCAGATGATAGATGACAAATCACAAAGGACGACGGACGAAGGACAAAGGACGAAGGAGGAAGGACGATAACAAATGACGAAGGACGAAGGACGAAAGACGAAGGACGAAGGACGAAGGACGAAGGACGAAGAACGAAGGACGAAGGACAAAGGGCGAAGGACGAAGGACGAAGGACGAAGGACGAAGGACGAAGGACGAAGGACGAAGGACGACGGACGAAGGATGACAAATGACAGATGACAGAAGAAAGATGTTTGAAAATGACAATTGACAATTGACAAATGACAGATGACAGATTACAGATGACAGATGACCGATGACAGATGACAGATGACAGATGACAGATGACAGATGACAGATGACAGATGACAGATGACAGATGACAGATGACAGATGACAGATGACAGAGGACAGATGGCAGAGGACAGATGGCAGATGGCAGATGGCAGATGGCAGATGACAGAAGACAGATGACAGATGACAGATGACAGATGACAGATGACAGATGACAAATGACAGATGACAGAAGAAAGATGAAAGATGACAGATGACAGATGACAGATGACAGATGACAAATGACAATTGACAATAGAAAAATGACAGATGACAGATTACATATGACAGATGACAGATGACAGATGACAGATGACAGATGACAGATGACAGATGACAGATGACAGATGACAGATGACAAATGACGAAGGACGAAAGACGAAGGACGAAGGACGAAGGACGAAGAACGAAGAACGAAGGACGAAGGACGAAGGACGAAGGACGAAGGACGAAGGACGAAGGAACGAAGGACGAAGGACGAAGGACGAAGGACGAAGGACGAAGGACGAAGGATGACAAATGACAGATGACAGAAGAAAGATGTTTGAAAATGACAATTGACAATTGACAAATGACAGATGACAGATTACAGATGACAGATGACCGATGACAGATGACAGATGACAGATGACAGATGACAGATGACAGATGACAGATGACAGATGACAGATGACAGATGACAGACGACAGATGACACATGACAGATGACAGATGACAAATGACCGATGACAGATGACAGATGACAGATGACAGATGACAGATGACAGATGACAGATGACAGAGGACAGATGGCAGATGGCAGATGGCAGATGACAGATGACAGATGACAGATGACAGATGGCAAATGACAGATGACAGAAGAAAGATGACAGATGACAGATGACAGATGACAGATGACAGATGACAGATGACAGATGACAGATGACAGATGACAAATGACAATTGACAATTGACAAATGACAGATGACAGATGACAGATGACAGATGACAGATGACAGATGACAGATGACAGATGACAGATGACAAATGACGAAGGACGAAAGACGAAGGACGAAGGACGAAGGACGAAGAACGAAGAACGAAGGACGAAGGACGAAGGACGAAGGATGACAAATGACAGAAGACAGAAGAAAGATGTTTGAAAATGACAATTGACAATTGACAAATGACAGATGACAGATTACAGATGACAGATGACAGATGACAGATGACAGATGACAAATGACAGATGACAGAAGAAAGATGACAGATGACAGATGACAGATGACAGATGACAGATGACAGATGACAGATGACAGATGACAGATGACAGATGACAAATGACAGATGACAGAACAAAGATGACAGAGGACAGATGGCAGATGGCAGATGGCAGATGACAGATGACAGATGACAGATGACAGATGACAGATGACAAATGACCGATGACAGATGACAGATGACAGATGACAGATGACAGAGGACAGATGCAGATGGCAGATGGCAGATGACAGATCACAGATGACAGATGAGAGATGACAAATGACAAATGACAGATGACAGAAGAAAGATGACAGATGACAGATGACAGATGACAGATGACAGATGACAGATGACAGATGACAAATGACAGATGACAGATGACAGATGACAGATGACCGATGACAGAAGAAAGATGACAGATGACAGAGGACAGATGGCAGATGGCAGATGGCAGATGACAGATGACAGATGACAGATGACAAATGACCGATGACAGATGACAGGTGACAGATGACAGAGGACAGATGACAGATGACAGACGACAGATGACAAATGACAGATGACAGAAGAAAGATGACAGATGACAAATGACCGATGACAGATGACAGATGACAGATGACAGATGGCAGATGACAGATGACAAATGACAAATCACAAAGGACGAAGGACGAAGTACAAAGGACAAAGGACAAAGGACAAAGGACGAAGAACGAAGGACGAAGGACGAAGGACGAAGGACGAAGGACGAAGGACGAAGGACGAAGGACGAAGGACGAAGGACGAAGGACGAAGGACGAAGGACGAAGGACGAAGGACGAAGGACGAAGGACGAAGGACGAAGGACGAAGGACGAAAGACGATGGACGAAGGACGATGGACGAAAAACGAAGGACGAAGGACGAAGGATGAAGGACGAAGGACGAAAGACGAAGGACGAAGGACGAAGGACGAAGACGAAGGACGAAGGACTAAGGACTAAGGACGAAGGACGAAAGACGAAGGACGAAGAACGAAGGACGAAGGACGAAGGACGAAGGACGAAGGACGAAGGACGAAGAACGAAGGAAAAATGACAATTGACAATTGACAAATGACAGATGACAGATGACAGATTACAGATGACAGATGACAGATGACAGATGACAGATGACAAATGACAGATGACAGAAGAAAGATGACAGATGACAAATGACCGATGACAGATGACAGATGACAGATGACAGATGGCAGATGACAGATGACAAATGACAAATCACAAAGGACGAAGGACGAAGTACAAAGGACGAAGGAGGAAGGACGAAGGACGAAAGACGAAATACGAAGGACGATGGACGAAAAACGAAGGACGAAGAACGAAGGATGAAGGACGAAGGACGAAAGACGAAGGACGAAGGACGAAGGACGAAGACGAAGGACGAAGGACGAAGGACTAAGGACGAAGGACGAAGGACGAAGGACGAAGGACGAAGGACGAAGAACGAAGGACGAAGGACGAAGGACGAAAGACGAAGGACGAACGACGAAGGACAAAGGACGAAGGGCGTAGGACGAAGGCCGAAAGACGAAGAACGAAGGACGAAGGACGAAGGACGAAGGACGAAGGACGAAGGACGAAGGACGAAGGACGAAGGACGAAGGACGAAGGACGAAGGACGAAGAACGAAGGACAAATGACAATTGACAATTGACAAATGACAGATGACAGATGACAGATGACAGATTACAGATGACAGATGACAGAAGAAAGATGACAGATGACAGATCACAGATGACAGATGACAGATGACAGATGACAGATGACAGATGACAGATGACAGATGACAAATGACCGATGACAGATGACAGATGACAGATGACAAATGACAGGAGACAGAAAACAGATGACAGGTGACAGATGACAGAGGACAGATGGCAGATGGCATATGACAGATCACAGATGACAGATGACAGATGACAAATAACAGATGACAGAAGAAAGATGACAGAGGACAGATGACAGATGACAAATGACAGATGACAGAAGAAAGATGACAGATGACAGATGACAGATGACAGATGACAGATGACAAATGACCGATGACAGATGACAGATGAAAGATGACAGATGACAGATGACAGATGACAGATGACAGATGACAGAGGACAGATGGCAGATGGCAGATGACAGATGACAGATGACAGATGAGAGATGACAGATGACAGACGACAGATGACAGATGACAGATGACAGATGACAAATGACCGATGACAGATGACAGATGACAGATGACAGATGACAGAGGACAGATGGCAGATGGCAGATGATAGATGACAAATCACAAAGGACGACGGACGAAGGACAAAGGACGAAGGAGGAAGGACGATAACAAATGACGAAGGACGAAGGACGAAAGACGAAGGACGAAGGACGAAGGACGAAGAACGAAGGACGAAGGACAAAGGGCGAAGGACGAAGGACGAAGGACGAAGGACGAAGGACGAAGGACGAAGGACGAAGGACGACGGACGAAGGATGACAAATGACAGATGACAGAAGAAAGATGTTTGAAAATGACAATTGACAATTGACAAATGACAGATGACAGATTACAGATGACAGATGACCGATGACAGATGACAGATGACAGATGACAGATGACAGATGACAGATGACAGATGACAGATGACAGATGACAGATGACAGATGACAGATGACAGAGGACAGATGGCAGAGGACAGATGGCAGATGGCAGATGGCAGATGACAGAAGACAGATGACAGATGACAGATGACAGATGACAGATGACAAATGACAGATGACAGAAGAAAGATGACAGATGACAGATGACAGATGACAGATGACAAATGACAATTGACAATAGAAAAATGACAGATGACAGATTACATATGACAGATGACAGATGACAGATGACAGATAACAGATGACAGATGACAGATGACAGATGACAGATGACAAATGACGAAGGACGAAAGACGAAGGACGAAGGACGAAGGACGAAGAACGAAGAACGAAGGACGAAGGACGAAGGACGAAGGACGAAGGACGAAGGAACGAAGGACGAAGGACGAAGGACGAAGGACGAAGGACGAAGGACGAAGGACGAAGGACGAAGGACGAAGGACGAAGGACGAAGGACGAAGGATGACAAATGACAGATGACAGAAGAAAGATGTTTGAAAATGACAATTGACAATTGACAAATGACAGATGACAGATTACAGATGACAGATGACCGATGACAGATGACAGATGACAGATGACAGATGACAGATGACAGATGACAGATGACAGATGACAGATGACAGATGACAGATGACAGATGACAGATGACAGATGACAGATGACACATGACAGATGACAGATGACAAATGACCGATGACAGATGACAGATGACAGATGACAGATGACAGATGACAGATGACAGAGGACAGATGGCAGATGGCAGATGGCAGATGACAGATGAGAGATGACAGATGACAGATGACAGATGGCAAATGACAGATGACAGAAGAAAGATGACAGATGACAGATGACAGATGACAGATGACAGATGACAGATGACAGGTGACAGATGACAAATGACAATTGACAATTGACAAATGACAGATGACAGATGACAGATGACAGATGACAGATGACAGATGACAGATGACAGATGACAAATGACGAAGGACGAAAGACGAAGGACGAAGGACGAAGAACGAAGAACGAAGGACGAAGGACGAAGGACGAAGGACGAAGGATGACAAATGACAGAAGACAGAAGAAAGATGTTTGAAAATGACAATTGACAATTGACAAATGACAGATGACAGATTACAGATGACAGATGACAGATGACAGATGACAGATGACAGATGACAGATGACAGATGACAGATGACAGATGACAAATGACAGATGACAGAAGAAAGATGACAGATGACAGATGACAGATGACAGATAACAGATGACAGATGACAGATGACAGATGACAGATGACAGATGACAAATGACAGATGACAGAACAAAGATGACAGAGGACAGATGGCAGATGGCAGATGGCAGATGATAGATGACAGATGACAGATGACAGATGACAGATGACAAATGACCGATGACAGATGACAGATGACAGATGACAGATGACAGAGGACAGATGCAGATGGCAGATGGCAGATGACAGATCACAGATGACAGATGAGAGATGACAAATGACAAATGACAGATGACAGAAGAAAGATGACAGATGACAGATGACAGATGACAGATGACAGATGACAGATGACAGATGACAAATGACAGATGACAGAAGACGAAGGACGAAGAACGAAGGACGACAGGAAGATGACAGATGACAGAGGACAGATGGCAGATGGCAGATGGCAGATGGCAGATGGCAGATGACAGATGACAGATGACAGATGACAGATGACAGATGACAGATGACAGATGACAGATGACCGATGACAGAAGAAAGATGACAGATGACAGAGGACAGATGGCAGATGGCAGATGGCAGATGACAGATGACAGATGACAGATGACAAATGACCGATGACAGATGACAGATGACAGATGACAGAGGACAGATGACAGATGACAGACGACAGATGACAAATGACAGATGACAGAAGAAAGATGACAGATGACAGATGACAGATGACAGATGGCAGATGACAGATGACAGATGACAAATGACCGATGACAGATGACAGATGACAGATGACAGATGACAGATGACAGATGACAGATGACAGAGGACAGATGGCAGATGGCAGATGGCAGATGGCAGATGACAGATGACAGATGACAGATGAGAGATGACAGATGACAGATGACAGATGACAGATGACAAATGACCGATGACAGATGACAGATGACAGATGACAGATGACAGAGGACAGATGGCAGATGGCAGATGATAGATGACAAATCACAAAGGACGACGGACGAAGGACAAAGGACGAAGGAGGAAGGACGAAGAACGAAGAACGAAAAACGAAGGACGAAGGACGAAGGACGAAGGACGGATGACAGATGACAGATGACAGATGACAGATGACAGATGGCAGATGAACGATGACAGATGACAGATGATAGATAACAAATGACAAATGACGAAGGACGAAAGACGTAGGAGGAAGAACGAAGAATGAAGGACGAAAGACGAAGACTAAGGACTAAGATGACAAATGACAAATGGCAAATGGCAAATGACGAATGACAAGTGATAAATGACAAATGACAATGACAAATGACAAATGACAAATGACAAATGACAAATGACAAATGACAAATGACAAATGACAAATGACAAATCACAAAGGACGAAGGACGAAGAACGAAGGACGCAGGACGAAGGACGAAGTATGAAGGACGAAGTACGATGGGCGAAGGACGAAGGCCGAAGGCCGAAGAACGAAGAACGAAAGACGGAGGACGGAGGGCGAAGGACGAAGGCCGAAGGACGAAGAACGAAGGACGAAGGACGAAGGACGAAGGACGAAGGACGAAGGACGAAGGACGAAGGACGAAGGACGGAGGACGAAGGACAAATGCAAATTGACAAATAACAGATGACAGATGACAAATGACAAATGACAAATGACAGGAGACAGAAGACAGATGACAGGTGACAGATGACAGAGGACAGATGGCAGATGGCAGATGGCAGATGACAGATGACAGATGACAGATGACAGATGACAGATGACAAATGACCGATGACAGATGACAGATGACAGATGACAGATGACAGAGGACAGATGACAGATGACAGATGGCAGATGACAGATGACAGATGACAGATGACAGATGACAAATGACCGATGACAGATGACAGATGACAGATGACAGATGACAGAGGACAGATGACAGATGACAGATGGCAGATGACAAATGACATATGACAGAAGAAAGATGACAGATGACAGATGACAGATGACAGATGACAGATGACAAATGACCGATGACAGATGACAGATGAAAGATGACAGATGACAGATGACAGAGGACAGATGGCAGATGGCAGATGGCAGATGGCAGATGACAGATGACAGATGACAGATGAGAGATGACAGATGACAGATGACAGATGACAGATGACAAATGACCGATGACAGATGACAGATGACAGATGACAGATGACAGAGGACAGATGGCAGATGGCAGATGATAGATGACAATTCACAAAGGACGACGGACGAAGGACAAAGGACGAAGGAGGAAGGACGATAACAAATGACGAAGGACGAAGGACGAAAGACGAAGGACGAAGGACGAAGGACGAAGAACGAAGGACGAAGGACAAAGGGCGAAGGACGAAGGACGAAGGACGACGGACGAAGGACGAAGGATGACAAATGACAGATGACAGAAGAAAGATGACAGATGACAGATGACAGAGGACAGATGACAGATGACAGATGACAGATGACAAATGACAGATGACAGAAGAAAGATGACAGATGACAGATGACAGATGACAGATGACAGATGACAGATGACAAATGACAAATGACCGATGACAGATGACAGATGACAGATGACAGATGACAGATGACAAATGAGAGATGACAGAACAAAGATGACAGAGGACAGATGGCAGATGGCAGATGGCAGATGACAGATGACAGATGACAGATGACAGATGACAAATGACCGATGACAGATGACTGATGACAGATGACAGAGGACAGATGGCAGATGGCAGATGACAGATCACAGATGACAGATGAGAGATGACAAATGACAAATGACAGATGACAGAAGAAAGATGACAGATGACAGATGACAGATGACAGATGACAGATGACAGATGACAGATGACAGATGACAAATGACAGATGACAGAAGACGAAGGACGAAGAACGAAGGACGACAGGAAGATGACAGATGACAGAGGACAGATGGCAGATGGCAGATGGCAGATGGCAGATGACAGATGACAGATGACAGATGACAGATGACAGATGACAGATGACAGATGACAGATGACAGATGACAGATGACCGATGACAGAAGAAAGATGACAGATGACAGAGGACAGATGACAGATGACAGATGACAAATGACAATTGACAATTGACAAATGACAGATGACAGATTACAGATGACAGATGACAGATGACAGATGACAGATGACAAATGACGAAGGACGAAAGACGAAGGACGAAGGACGAAGGACGAAGAACGAAGAACGAAGGACGAAGGACGAAGGACGAAGGACGAAGGACGAAGGACGAAGGATGACAAATGACAGATGACAGATTACAGATGACAGATGACAGATGACAGATGAGAGATGACAAATGACAAATGACAGATGACAGAAGAAAGATGACAGATGACAGATGACAGATGACAGATGACAGATGACAGATGACAGATGACAGATGACAGATGACAGATGACAGAGGACAGATGGCAGATGGCAGATGGCAGATGACAGATGACAGATGACAGATGAGAGATGACAGATGACAGATGACAGATGACAAACGCCAGATGACAGAAGAAAGATGACAGATGACAGATGACAGATGACAGATGACAGATGACAGATGACAAATGACAATTGACAATTGACAATTGACAAATGACAGATGACAGATTACAGATGACAGATGACAGATGACAGATGACAGATGACAGATGACAGATGACAGATGACAGATGACAGATGACAGATGACAAAGGACAGATGACAGAAGAAAGATGACAGATGACAGATGACAGATGACAGATGACAGATGACAGATGACAGATGACAGATGACAAATGACAGATGACAGAACAAAGATGACAGAGGACAGATGGCAGATGGCAGATGGCAGATGACAGATGACAGATGACAGATGACAGATGACAGATGACAGATGACAAATGACAGATGACAGAACAAAGATGACAGAGGACAGATGGCAGATGGCAGATGGCAGATGACAGATGACAGATGACAGATGACAGATGACAGATGACAGATGACAAATGACAGATGACAGAGGACAGATGGCAGATGGCAGATGATAGATGACAAATCACAAAGGACGACGGACGAAGGACAAAGGACGAAGGAGGAAGGACGATAACAAATGACGAAGGACGAAGGACGAAAGACGAAGGACGAAGGACGAAGGACGAAGGACGAAGGACGAAGAACGAAGGACGAAGGACAAAGGGCGAAGGACGAAGGACGAAGGACGAAGGACGAAGGACGAAGGACGAAGGACGAAGGACGAAGGACGAAGGACGAAGGACGAAGGACGAAGGACGAAGGACGAAGGACGAAGGACGACGGACGAAGGACGAAGGATGACAAATGACAGATGACAGAAGAAAGATGACAGATGACAGATGACAGAGGACAGATGACAGATGACAGATGACAAATGACAGATGACAGAAGAAAGATGACAGATGACAGATGACAGATGACAGATGACAGATGACAGATGACAGATGACAAATGACAAATGACTGATGACAGATGACAGATGACAGATGACAGATGACAGATGACAAATGACAGATGACAGAACAAAGATGACAGAGGACAGATGGCAGATGGCAGATGGCAGATGACAGATGACAGATGACAGATGACAGATGACAGATGACAAATGACCGATGACAGATGACTGATGACAGATGACAGAGGACAGATGGCAGATGGCAGATGACAGATGACAGATGACAGATGACAGAGGACAGATGAAAAATGACAAATTCCAGATGACAGATGACAGATGCAAGATGACAGATGACAAATGACAAATGACAAATGACAAATGACAAATGAGAGATGACAGAGGACAGATGGCACATGGCAGATGACAGATCAGAGATGACAGATGACAGATGATAGATGACAAATGACAAATCACAAAGGACGAAGAACGAAGGACGAAGGACAAAGGGCAATGGACAAAGGACAAAGGACAAAGGACAAAGGACAAAGGACAAAGGACAAAGGACAAAGGACAAAGGACAAAGGACAAAGGACAAAGGACAAGAGACAAAGGACAAAGGACAAGGGACAAAGGACAAAGGACAAAGGACAAAGGACAAAGGACAAAGGACAAAGGACGAAGGACGAAGTACAAATGACAATTGACAAATGACAGATGACAGATGACAGATGACAGATGACAGATGACAGATGACAGATGACAGATGGCAGATGACAGATGACATATGACAGATGACAGATGACAGATGACAGATGACAGATGACAGATGACAGATGACAGATGACAGATGACAGATGACAGATCACAGATGACAGATGACAGATGATAGATGACAAATGACAAATCACAAAGGACGAAGGACGAAGGACGAAGGACAAATTACAATTGAAAAATGACAGATGACAGATGACAGATGACAGATGACAGATGGCAGATGACAGATGACAGCTGACAGATGACAGATGACAGATGACAGATGACAGATCATAGATGACAGATGACAGATGATAGATGACAAATTACAAATCACAAAGGACGAAGGGCGAAAGATGAAGGACGAAAGACGTAGGACGAGGGACGAACGACGAAAGACGAAGAACGAAGGACAAAGGACGAAGGACGAAGGACGAAGGACGAAGGACGAAGGACGAAGGACGAAGGACGAAGGACGAAAGACGAAGATTGAAGGATGAAGGACGAAGGACGGAAGACGAAGGACGAATTACGATGGGCGAAGGACGAAGGACGACAGACGAAGAACGAAGGGCGAACGACGGAAGACGAAGAATGAAGGACGAAGGACGGAAGACGAAGGACGAAGAGACCAAGGACGAAATACAAAATACGAAAGACGAAGGACGACGGGCGAAGGACGAAGGACGAAGGACGAAGGACGACGGACGAAGGACGAAGGACAAAGGACAAAGGACAAAGGACAAAGGACAAAGGACAAAGGACAAAGGACAAAGGACAAAGGACAAAGGACAAAGGACAAAGGACAAAGGACAAAGGACAAAGGACAAAGGACAAAGGACAAAGGACAAAGGACAAAGGACAAAGGACAAAGGACAAAGGACAAAGGACGAAGGACGAAGGACGAAGGACAAAGGACAAAGGACAAAGGACAAAGGACAAAGGACAAAGGACAAAGGACAAAGGACAAAGGACAAAGGACAAAGGACAAAGGACAAAGGACAAAGGACAAAGGACAAAGGACAAAGGACAAAGGACAAAGGACAAAGGACAAAGGACAAAGGACAAAGGACAAAGGACAAAGAACAAAGGATAAAGGACAAAGGACAAAGGACAAAGGACAAAGGACAAAGGACAAAGGACAAAGGACAAAGGACAAAGGACAAAGGACAAAGGACAAAGGACAAAGGACAAAGGACAAAGGACAAAGGACAAAGGACAAAGGACAAAGGACAAAGGACAAAGGACAAAGGACAAAGGACAAAGGACAAAGGACAAAGGACAAAGGACAAAGGACAAAGGACAAAGGACAAAGGACAAAGGACAAAGGACAAAGGACAAAGGACAAAGGACAAAGGACGAAGGACAAATGACAATTGACAAATGACAGATGACAGATGACAGATGACAGATGACAGATGACAGATGATAGATGACAGGTGACAGATGACAGATGGCAGATGGCAGATGACAGATCACAGATGATAGATGACAAATGACAAATTACAAATGACAGATGACAGATGACAAATGACAGATGACAGATGACAGATGACAGATGACCAATGACAGATGACGGATGATAGATGACAGTTGACAGAGGACAGATGAAAAATGACAGATGCCAGATGACAGATGACAGATGAAAAATGACAGATGACAAATGACAAATGACAAATGACAAATGACAGATGACAGAGGACAGATGGCACATGGCAGATGGCAGATGACAGATCAGAGATGACAGATGACAGATGATAGATGACAAATGACAAATCACAAAGGACGAAGGACGAAGGACAAAGGACAAAGGACAAAGGACAAAGGACAAAGGACAAAGGACAAAGGACAAAGGACAAAGGACAAAGGACAAAGGACAAAGGACGAAAGACAAATGACAAAGGACAAAGGACAAAGGACAAAGGACAAAGGACAAAGGACAAAGGACAAAGGACAAAGGACAAAGGACAAAGGACAAAGGACAAAAGACAAAGGACAAAGGACAAAGGACAAAGGACGAAGGACGAAAGACGAAGGACGAAGGACGAAGGACGAAGGACGAAGGACGAAGGACGAAGGACGAAGGACGAAGGACGAAGGACGAAGGACGAAGGACGAAGGACGAAGGACGAAGGACGAAGGACGAAGGACGAAGGACGAAGGACGAAGGACGAAGGACGAAGGACGAAGGACGAAGGACGAAAGACGAAGGACGAAGGACGAGAGACGAAGGACGAAGGACGAAAGAAGAAGAACGAAGGACGAAGGACGGAAGACGAAGAATGAAGGACGGAAGACGAAGGACGAGAGACGAAGGACGAAGGATGAAGGACGAAGGACGAAAGACGAAGGACGAAATACAAATGACAATTGACAAATGACAGATGACAGATGACAGATGACAAATGACAGATGACAGATTACAGATGACAGATGACAGATGACAGATGACAGATGGCAGATGACAGATGACAGATGACCGATGACAAATGACAGATGACAGATTACAGATGACAGATGATAGATGACAAATGACAAATCTCAAAGGACGAAGGACGAAGGACGAAGGACGAAGGACGAAGGACGAAGGACGAAAGACGAATTACGATGGACAAAGGACGAAAGACGAAGGACGAAGGACGGAACACGAAGGACGAAGGACGGAAGACGAAGGACGAAGCACGAAGGACGAAGGACGAAGGACGACGGACGAAGGACGGAAGACGAAGGACGAATTACGATGGACAAAGGACGAAGGACGAAAGAAGAAGAACGAAGGACGAAGGACGAAGGACGAAGGACGAAGGACGAAGGACGAAGGACGAAGGACGATGGACGAAGGACAAAGGACAAAGGACAAAGGACAAAGGACAAAGGACAAAGGACAAAGGACAAAGGACAAAGGACAAAGGACAAAGGACAAAGGACAAAGGACAAAGGACAAAGGACGAAGGACGAAGGACGAAGGACGAAGGACGAAGGACGAAGGACGAAGGACGAAGGACGAAGGACGAAGGACGAAGGACGAAGGACGAAGGACGAAGGACGAAGGACGAAGGACGAAGGACGAAGGACGAAGGACGAAAGACGATGGACGAAGGACGATGGACGAAAAACGAAGGACGAAGGACGAAGGATGAAGGACGAAGGACGAAAGACGAAGGACGAAGGACGAAGGACGAAGACGAAGGACGAAGGACGAAGGACTAAGGACGAAGGACGAAAGACGAAGGACGAAGAACGAAGGACGAAGGACGAAGGACGAAGGACGAAGGACGAAGGACGAAGGACGAAGAACGAAGGAAAAATGACAATTGACAATTGACAAATGACAGATGACAGATGACAGATTACAGATGACAGATGACAGATGACAGATGACAGATGACAAATGACAGATGACAGAAGAAAGATGACAGATGACAAATGACCGATGACAGATGACAGATGACAGATGGCAGATGACAGATGACAAATGACAAATCACAAAGGACGAAGGACGAAGTACAAAGGACGAAGGAGGAAGGACGAAGGACGAAAGACGAAATACGAAGGACGATGGACGAAAAACGAAGGACGAAGAACGAAGGATGAAGGACGAAGGACGAAAGACGAAGGACGAAGGACGAAGGACGAAGACGAAGGACGAAGGACGAAGGACTAAGGACGAAGGACGAAGGACGAAGGACGAAGGACGAAGGACTAAGGACGAAGGACGAAGGACGAAGGACGAAGGACGAAGGACGAAGAACGAAGGACGAAGGACGAAGGACGAAAGACGAAGGACGAACGACGAAGGACAAAGGACGAAGGGCGTAGGACGAAGGCCGAAAGACGAAGAACGAAGGACGAAGGACGAAGGACGAAGGACGAAGGACGAAGGACGAAGGACGAAGGACGAAGGACGAAGAACGAAGGACAAATGACAATTGACAATTGACAAATGACAGATGACAGATGACAGATGACAGATTACAGATGACAGATGACAGAAGAAAGATGACAGATGACAGATGACAGATGACAGATGACAGATGACAGATGACAGATGACAGATGACAGATGACAGATGACAGATGACAAATGACCGATGACAGATGACAGATGACAAATGACAGGAGACAGAAGACAGATGACAGGTGACAGATGACAGAGGACAGATGGCAGATGGCATATGACAGATCACAGATGACAGATGACAGATGACAAATAACAGATGACAGAAGAAAGATGACAGAGGACAGATGACAGATGACAGATGACAGATGACAAATGACAGATGACAGAAGAAAGATGACAGATGACAGATGACAGATGACAGATGACAGATGACAGATGACAGATGACAAATGACCGATGACAGATGACAGATGAAAGATGACAGATGACAGATGACAGATGACAGATGACAGATGACAGATGACAGAGGACAGATGGCAGATGGCAGATGACAGATGACAGATGACAGATGAGAGATGACAGATGACAGATGACAGATGACAGATGACAGATGACAGATGACAAATGACCGATGACAGATGACAGATGACAGATGACAGATGACAGAGGACAGATGGCAGATGGCAGATGATAGATGACAAATCACAAAGGACGACGGACGAAGGACAAAGGACGAAGGAGGAAGGACGATAACAAATGACGAAGGACGAAGGACGAAAGACGAAGGACGAAGGACGAAGGACGAAGGACGAAGAACGAAGGACGAAGGACAAAGGGCGAAGGACGAAGGACGAAGGACGAAGGACGAAGGACGAAGGACGAAGGACGAAGGACGACGGACGAAGGATGACAAATGACAGATGACAGAAGAAAGATGTTTGAAAATGACAATTGACAATTGACAAATGACAGATGACAGATTACAGATGACAGATGACCGATGACAGATGACAGATGACAGATGACAGATGACAGATGACAGATGACAGATGACAGATGACAGATGACAGATGACAGATGACAGATGACAGATGACAGATGACAGAGGACAGATGGCAGAGGACAGATGGCAGATGGCAGATGGCAGATGGCAGATGGCAGATGACAGAAGACAGATGACAGATGACAGATGACAGATGACAGATGACAAATGACAGATGACAGAAGAAAGATGAAAGATGACAGATGACAGATGACAGATGACAGATGACAAATGACAATTGACAATAGAAAAATGACAGATGACAGATTACATATGACAGATGACAGATGACAGATGACAGATGACAGATGACAGATGACAGATGACAGATGACAGATGACAGATGACAAATGACGAAGGACGAAAGACGAAGGACGAAGGACGAAGGACGAAGAACGAAGAACGAAGGACGAAGGACGAAGGACGAAGGACGAAGGACGAAGGACGAAGGACGAAGGACGAAGGAACGAAGGACGAAGGACGAAGGACGAAGGACGAAGGACGAAGGACGAAGGACGAAGGACGAAGGACGAAGGACGAAGGACGAAGGACGAAGGACGAAGGACGAAGGACGAAGGATGACAAATGACAGATGACAGAAGAAAGATGTTTGAAAATGACAATTGACAATTGACAAATGACAGATGACAGATTACAGATGACAGATGACCGATGACAGATGACAGATGACAGATGACAGATGACAGATGACAGATGACAGATGACAGATGACAGATGACAGATGACAGACGACAGATGACACATGACAGATGACAGATGACAAATGACCGATGACAGATGACAGATGACAGATGACAGATGACAGATGACAGATGACAGATGACAGAGGACAGATGGCAGATGGCAGATGGCAGATGACAGATGACAGATGACAGATGACAGATGGCAAATGACAGATGACAGAAGAAAGATGACAGATGACAGATGACAGATGACAGATGACAGATGACAGATGACAGATGACAGATGACAGATGACAAATGACAATTGACAATTGACAAATGACAGATGACAGATGACAGATGACAGATGACAGATGACAGATGACAGATGACAAATGACGAAGGACGAAAGACGAAGGACGAAGGACGAAGGACGAAGAACGAAGAACGAAGGACGAAGGACGAAGGACGAAGGACGAAGGATGACAAATGACAGAAGACAGAAGAAAGATGTTTGAAAATGACAATTGACAATTGACAAATGACAGATGACAGATTACAGATGACAGATGACAGATGACAGATGACAGATGACAGATGACAGATGACAGATGACAGATGACAAATGACAGATGACAGAAGAAAGATGACAGATGACAGATGACAGATGACAGATGACAGATGACAGATGACAGATGACAGATGACAGATGACAGATGACAGATGACAAATGACAGATGACAGAACAAAGATGACAGAGGACAGATGGCAGATGGCAGATGGCAGATGACAGATGACAGATGACAGATGACAGATGACAGATGACAAATGACCGATGACAGATGACAGATGACAGATGGCAGATGACAGAGGACAGATGCAGATGGCAGATGGCAGATGACAGATCACAGATGACAGATGAGAGATGACAAATGACAAATGACAGATGACAGAAGAAAGATGACAGATGACAGATGACAGATGACAGATGACAGATGACAGATGACAAATGACAGATGAAAGAAGACGAAGGACGAAGAACGAAGGACGACAGGAAGATGACAGATGACAGAGGACAGATGGCAGATGGCAGATGGCAGATGGCAGATGGCAGATGACAGATGACAGATGACAGATGACAGATGACAGATGACAGATGACAGATGACAGATGACAGATGACCGATGACAGAAGAAAGATGACAGATGACAGAGGACAGATGGCAGATGGCAGATGGCAGATGACAGATGACAGATGACAGATGACAAATGACCGATGACAGATGACAGGTGACAGATGACAGAGGACAGATGACAGATGGCAGACGACAGATGACAAATGACAGATGACAGAAGAAAGATGACAGATGACAAATGACCGATGACAGATGACAGATGACAGATGACAGATGGCAGATGACAGATGACAAATGACAAATCACAAAGGACGAAGGACGAAGTACAAAGGACAAAGGACAAAGGACAAAGGACAAAGGACAAAGGACAAAGGACAAAGGACAAAGGACAAAGGACGAAGGACGAAGGACGAAGGACGAAGGACGAAGGACGAAGGACGAAGGACGAAGGACGAAGGACGAAGGACGAAGGACGAAGGACGAAGGACGAAGGACGAAGGACGAAGGACGAAGGACGAAAGACGATGGACGAAGGACGATGGACGAAAAACGAAGGACGAAGGACGAAGGATGAAGGACGAAGGACGAAAGACGAAGGACGAAGGACGAAGACGAAGGACGAAGGACTAAGGACGAAGGACGAAAGACGAAGGACGAAGAACGAAGGACGAAGGACGAAGGACGAAGGACGAAGGACGAAGGACGAAGGACGAAGGACGAAGAACGAAGGAAAAATGACAATTGACAATTGACAAATGACAGATGACAGATGACAGATTACAGATGACAGATGACAGATGACAGATGACAGATGACAAATGACAGATGACAGAAGAAAGATGACAGATGACAAATGACCGATGACAGATGACAGATGACAGATGGCAGATGACAGATGACAAATGACAAATCACAAAGGACGAAGGACGAAGTACAAAGGACGAAGGAGGAAGGACGAAGGACGAAAGACGAAATACGAAGGACGATGGACGAAAAACGAAGGACGAAGAACGAAGGATGAAGGACGAAGGACGAAAGACGAAGGACGAAGGACGAAGGACGAAGACGAAGGACGAAGGACGAAGGACTAAGGACGAAGGACGAAGGACGAAGGACGAAGGACGAAGGACGAAGAACGAAGGACGAAGGACGAAGGACGAAAGACGAAGGACGAACGACGAAGGACAAAGGACGAAGGGCGTAGGACGAAGGCCGAAAGACGAAGAACGAAGGACGAAGGACGAAGGACGAAGGACGAAGGACGAAGGACGAAGGACGAAGGACGAAGGACGAAGAACGAAGGACAAATGACAATTGACAATTGACAAATGACAGATGACAGATGACAGATGAAAGATTACAGATGACAGATGACAGAAGAAAGATGACAGATGACAGATGACAGATGACAGATGACAGATGACAGATGACAGATGACAGATGACAGATGACAAATGACCGATGACAGATGACAGATGACAGATGACAAATGACAGGAGACAGAAGACAGATGACAGGTGACAGATGACAGAGGACAGATGGCAGATGGCATATGACAGATCACAGATGACAGATGACAGATGACAAATAACAGATGACAGAAGAAAGATGACAGAGGACAGATGACAGATGACAGATGACAGATGACAAATGACAGATGACAGAAGAAAGATGACAGATGACAGATGACAGATGACAGATGACAGATGACAGATGACAGATGACAAATGACCGATGACAGATGACAGATGAAAGATGACAGATGACAGATGACAGATGACAGATGACAGATGACAGAGGACAGATGGCAGATGGCAGATGACAGATGACAGATGACAGATGAGAGATGACAGATGACAGACGACAGATGACAGATGACAGATGACAGATGACAAATGACCGATGACAGATGACAGATGACAGATGACAGATGACAGAGGACAGATGGCAGATGGCAGATGATAGATGACAAATCACAAAGGACGACGGACGAAGGACAAAGGACGAAGGAGGAAGGACGATAACAAATGACGAAGGACGAAGGACGAAAGACGAAGGACGAAGGACGAAGGACGAAGGACGAAGAACGAAGGACGAAGGACAAAGGGCGAAGGACGAAGGACGAAGGACGAAGGACGAAGGACGAAGGACGAAGGACGAAGGACGAAGGACGAAGGACGAAGGACGACGGACGAAGGATGACAAATGACAGATGACAGAAGAAAGATGTTTGAAAATGACAATTGACAATTGACAAATGACAGATGACAGATTACAGATGACAGATGACCGATGACAGATGACAGATGACAGATGACAGATGACAGATGACAGATGACAGATGACAGATGACAGATGACAGATGACAGATGACAGATGACAGAGGACAGATGGCAGAGGACAGATGGCAGATGGCAGATGGCAGATGACAGAAGACAGATGACAGATGACAGATGACAGATGACAGATGACAGATGACAAATGACAGATGACAGAAGAAAGATGACAGATGACAGATGACAGATGACAGATGACAAATGACAATTGACAATAGAAAAATGACAGATGACAGATTACATATGACAGATGACAGATGACAGATGACAGATGACAGATGACAGATGACAGATGACAGATGACAGATGACAGATGACAGATGACAAATGACGAAGGACGAAAGACGAAGGACGAAGGACGAAGGACGAAGAACGAAGAACGAAGGACGAAGGACGAAGGACGAAGGACGAAGGACGAAGGACGAAGGACGAAGGAACGAAGGACGAAGGACGAAGGACGAAGGACGAAGGACGAAGGACGAAGGACGAAGGACGAAGGACGAAGGATGACAAATGACAGATGACAGAAGAAAGATGTTTGAAAATGACAATTGACAATTGACAAATGACAGATGACAGATTACAGATGACAGATGACCGATGACAGATGACAGATGACAGATGACAGATGACAGATGACAGATGACAGATGACAGATGACAGATGACAGATGACAGATGACAGATGACAGATGACAGATGACAGATGACAGATGACACATGACAGATGACAGATGACAAATGACCGATGACAGATGACAGATGACAGATGACAGATGACAGATGACAGATGACAGATGACAGAGGACAGATGGCAGATGGCAGATGGCAGATGACAGATGAGAGATGACAGATGACAGATGACAGATGGCAAATGACAATTGACAATTGACAAATGACAGATGACAGATGACAGATGACAGATGACAGATGACAGATGACAGATGACAGATGACAAATGACGAAGGACGAAAGACGAAGGACGAAGGACGAAGGACGAAGAACGAAGAACGAAGGACGAAGGACGAAGGACGAAGGACGAAGGATGACAAATGACAGAAGACAGAAGAAAGATGTTCGAAAATGACAATTGACAATTGACAAATGACAGATGACAGATTACAGATGACAGATGACAGATGACAGATGACAGATGACAGATGACAGATGACAGATGACAGATGACAGATGACAAATGACAGATGACAGAAGAAAGATGACAGATGACAGATGACAGATGACAGATAACAGATGACAGATGACAGATGACAGATGACAGATGACAGATGACAAATGACAGATGACAGAACAAAGATGACAGAGGACAGATGGCAGATGGCAGATGGCAGATGACAGATGACAGATGACAGATGACAGATGACAGATGACAAATGACCGATGACAGATGACAGATGACAGACGACAGATGACAGAGGACAGATGCAGATGGCAGATGGCAGATGACAGATCACAGATGACAGATGAGAGATGACAAATGACAAATGACAGATGACAGAAGAAAGATGACAGATGACAGATGACAGATGACAGATGACAGATGACAGATGACAAATGACAGATGACAGAAGACGAAGGACGAAGAACGAAGGACGACAGGAAGATGACAGTTGACAGAGGACAGATGGCAGATGGCAGATGGCAGATGGCAGATGGCAGATGACAGATGACAGATGACAGATGACAGATGACAGATGACAGATGACAGATGACAGATGACCGATGACAGAAGAAAGATGACAGATGACAGAGGACAGATGGCAGATGGCAGATGGCAGATGACAGATGACAGATGACAGATGACAAATGACCGATGACAGATGACAGATGACAGATGACAGAGGACAGATGACAGATGACAGACGACAGATGACAAATGACAGATGACAGAAGAAAGATGACAGATGACAGATGACAGATGACAGATGGCAGATGACAGATGACAGATGACAAATGACCGATGACAGATGACAGATGACAGATGACAGATGACAGATGACAGATGACAGATGACAGAGGACAGATGGCAGATGGCAGATGGCAGATGGCAGATGACAGATGACAGATGACAGATGAGAGATGACAGATGACAGATGACAGATGACAGATGACAAATGACCGATGACAGATGACAGATGACAGATGACAGATGACAGAGGACAGATGGCAGATGGCAGATGATAGATGACAAATCACAAAGGACGACGGACGAAGGACAAAGGACGAAGGAGGAAGGACGAAGAACGAAGAACGAAAGACGAAGGACGAAGGACGAAGGACGAAGGACGGATGACAGATGACAGATGACAGATGACAGATGACAGATGGCAGATGAACGATGACAGATGACAGATGATAGATAACAAATGACAAATGACGAAGGACGAAAGACGTAGGAGGAAGAACGAAGAATGAAGGACGAAAGACGAAGACTAAGGACTAAGATGACAAATGACAAATGGCAAATGGCAAATGACGAATGACAAGTGATAAATGACAAATGACAATGACAAATGACAAATGACAAATGACAAATGACAAATGACAAATGACAAATGACAAATGACAAATGACAAATGACAAATGACAAATCACAAAGGACGAAGGACGAAGAACGAAGGACGCAGGACGAAGGACGAAGTATGAAGGACGAAGTACGATGGGCGAAGGACGAAGGCCGAAGGCCGAAGAACGAAGAACGAAAGACGGAGGACGGAGGGCGAAGGACGAAGGCCGAAGGACGAAGAACGAAGGACGAAGGACGAAGGACGAAGGACGAAGGACGAAGGACGAAGGACGAAGGACGAAGGACAAATGCAAATTGACAAATAACAGATGACAGATGACAAATGACAAATGACAAATGACAGGAGACAGAAGACAGATGACAGGTGACAGATGACAGAGGACAGATGGCAGATGGCAGATGGCAGATGACAGATGACAGATGACAGATGACAGATGACAAATGACCGATGACAGATGACAGATGACAGATGACAGATGACAGAGGACAGATGACAGATGACAGATGGCAGATGACAGATGACAGATGACAGATGACAGATGACAAATGACCGATGACAGATGACAGATGACAGATGACAGATGACAGAGGACAGATGACAGATGACAGATGGCAGATGACAAATGACATATGACAGAAGAAAGATGACAGATGACAGATGACAGATGACAGATGACAGATGACAAATGACCGATGACAGATGACAGATGAAAGATGACAGATGACAGATGACAGAGGACAGATGGCAGATGGCAGATGGCAGATGGCAGATGACAGATGACAGATGAGAGATGACAGATGACAGATGACAGATGACAGATGACAAATGACCGATGACAGATGACAGATGACAGATGACAGATGACAGAGGACAGATGGCAGATGGCAGATGATAGATGACAATTCACAAAGGACGACGGACGAAGGACAAAGGACGAAGGAGGAAGGACGATAACAAATGACGAAGGACGAAGGACGAAAGACGAAGGACGAAGGACGAAGGACGAAGAACGAAGGACGAAGGACAAAGGGCGAAGGACGAAGGACGAAGGACGACGGACGAAGGACGAAGGATGACAAATGACAGATGACAGAAGAAAGATGACAGATGACAGATGACAGAGGACAGATGACAGATGACAGATGACAGATGACAAATGACAGATGACAGAAGAAAGATGACAGATGACAGATGACAGATGACAGATGACAGATGACAGATGACAGATGACAAATGACAAATGACCGATGACAGATGACAGATGACAGATGACAGATGACAGATGACAGATGACAAATGAGAGATGACAGAACAAAGATGACAGAGGACAGATGGCAGATGGCAGATGGCAGATGACAGATGACAGATGACAGATGACAGATGACAAATGACCGATGACAGATGACTGATGACAGATGACAGAGGACAGATGGCAGATGGCAGATGACAGATCACAGATGACAGATGAGAGATGACAAATGACAAATGACAGATGACAGAAGAAAGATGACAGATGACAGATGACAGATGACAGATGACAGATGACAGATGACAGATGACAGATGACAGATGACAAATGACAGATGACAGAAGACGAAGGACGAAGAACGAAGGACGACAGGAAGATGACAGATGACAGAGGACAGATGGCAGATGGCAGATGGCAGATGGCAGATGACAGATGACAGATGACAGATGACAGATGACAGATGACAGATGACAGATGACAGATGACAGATGACAGATGACCGATGACAGAAGAAAGATGACAGATGACAGAGGACAGATGACAGATGACAGATGACAAATGACAATTGACAATTGACAAATGACAGATGACAGATTACAGATGACAGATGACAGATGACAGATGACAGATGACAAATGACGAAGGACGAAAGACGAAGGACGAAGGACGAAGGACGAAGAACGAAGAACGAAGGACGAAGGACGAAGGACGAAGGACGAAGGACGAAGGACGAAGGATGACAAATGACAGATGACAGATTACAGATGACAGATGACAGATGACAGATGAGAGATGACAAATGACAAATGACAGATGACAGAAGAAAGATGACAGATGACAGATGACAGATGACAGATGACAGATGACAGATGACAGATGACAGATGACAGATGACAGATGACAGAGGACAGATGGCAGATGGCAGATGGCAGATGACAGATGACAGATGACAGATGAGAGATGACAGATGACAGATGACAGATGACAAACGCCAGATGACAGAAGAAAGATGACAGATGACAGATGACAGATGACAGATGACAGATGACAGATGACAAATGACAATTGACAATTGACAATTGACAAATGACAGATGACAGATTACAGATGACAGATGACAGATGACAGATGACAGATGACAGATGACAGATGACAGATGACAGATGACAGATGACAAAGGACAGATGACAGAAGAAAGATGACAGATGACAGATGACAGATGACAGATGACAGATGACAGATGACAGATGACAAATGACAGATGACAGAACAAAGATGACAGAGGACAGATGGCAGATGGCAGATGGCAGATGACAGATGACAGATGACAGATGACAGATGACAGATGACAGATGACAAATGACAGATGACAGAACAAAGATGACAGAGGACAGATGGCAGATGGCAGATGGCAGATGACAGATGACAGATGACAGATGACAGATGACAGATGACAGATGACAAATGACAGATGACAGATGACAAATGACCGATGACAGATGACAGATGACAGATGACAGATGGCAGATGACAGATGACAAATGACAAATCACAAAGGACGAAGGACGAAGTACAAAGGACGAAGGAGGAAGGACGAAGGACGAAGGACGAAAGACGAAGGACGAAGGACGAAGGACGATGGACGAAAAACGAAGGACGAAGGATGAAGGAAGAAGGACGAAAGACGAAGGACGAAGGACGAAGGACGAAGACGAAGGACGAAGGACGAAGGACTAAGGACGAAGGACGAAGGACGAAAAACGAAGGACGAAGGATGAAGGACGAAGGACGAAAGACGAAGGACGAAGGACGAAGGACGAAGGACGAAGGACGAAGGACGAAGGACGAAGGACGAAGGACGAAGGACGAAGGATGAAGGACGAAGGACGAAAGACGAAGGACGAAGGACGAAAGACGAAGGACGAAACGAAGGACGATGGACGAAAAACGAAGGACGAAGGACGAAGGAGGAAGGACGAAGGACGAAGGACGAAGGACGAAGGACGAAGGACGAAGGACGAAGGACGAAGGACGAAGGACGAAGGACGAAGGACGAAGGACGAAGTACAAAGGACGAAGGAGGAAGGACGAAGGACGAAGGACGAAGGACGAAGGACGAAGGACGAAGGACGAAGGACGAAGGACGAAGGACGAAGGACGAAGGACGAAGGACGAAGGACGAAGGACGAAGGACGAAGGACGAAAGACGAAGGACGAAGGACGATGGACGAAAAACGAAAGACGAAGGACGAAGGACGAAGGACGAAGGACGAAGGACGAAGGACGAAGGACGAAGGACGAAGAACGAAGGACAAATGACAATTGACAATTGACAAATGACAGATGACAGATGACAGATGACAGATGACAGATTACAGATTACAGATGACAGATGGCAGATGGCAGATGACAGATGACAGATGACAGATGAGAGATGACAAATGACAAATGACCGATGACAGATGACAGATGACAGATGACAGATGACAGAGGACAGATGGCAGATGGCAGATGATAGATGACAAATCACAAAGGACGACGGACGAAGGACAAAGGACGAAGGAGGAAGGACGAAGAACGAAAGACGAAGGACGAAGGACGAAGGACGAAGGACGGATGACAGATGACAGATGACAGATGACAGATGACAGATGGCAGATGAACGATGACAGATGACAGATGATAGATAACAAATGACAAATGACGAAGGACGAAAGACGTAGGAGGAAGAACGAAGAATGAAGGACGAAAGACGAAGACTAAGGACTAAGATGACAAATGACAAATGGCAAATGGCAAATGACGAATGACAAGTGATAAATGACAAATGACAATGACAAATGACAAATGACAAATGACAAATGACAAATGACAAATGACAAATGACAGATGACAGATTACAGATGACAGATGACAGATGACAAATGACAGATGACAGAAGACGAAGGACGAAGAACGAAGGACGACAGGAAGATGACAGATGACAGAGGACAGATGGCAGATGGCAGATGGCAGATGACAGATGACAGATGACCGATGACAGATGACAGATGACAGATGACAGATGACAGAAGACCGGTGACAGAAGAAAGATGACAGATGACAGAGGACAGATGGCAGATGGCAGATGGCAGATGACAGATGACAGATGACAGATGACAGATGACAAATGACCGATGACAGATGACAGATGACAGATGACAGATGACAGAGGACAGATGACAGATGACAGATGGCAGATGACAAATGACAGATGACAGAAGAAAGATGACAGATGACAGATGACAGATGACAGATGACAAATGACCGATGACAGATGACAGATGAAAGATGACAGATGACAGATGACAGATGACAGATGACAGAGGACAGATGGCAGATGGCAGATGGCAGATGACAGATGACAGATGACAGATGAGAGATGACAGATGACAGATGACAGATGACAGAAGACCGGTGACAGAAGAAAGATGACAGATGACAGAGGACAGATGGCAGATGGCAGATGGCAGATGACAGATGACAGATGACAGATGACAGATGACAAATGACCGATGACAGATGACAGATGACAGATGACAGATGACAGATGACAGAGGACAGATGACAGATGACAGATGGCAGATGGCAAATGACAGATGACAGAAGAAAGATGACAGATGACAGATGACAGATGACAGATGACAGATGACAGATGACAAATGACCGATGACAGATGACAGATGACAGATGACAGAGGACAGATGGCAGATGGCAGATGATAGATGACAATTCACAAAGGAGGACGGACGAAGGAAAAAGGACGAAGGAGGAAGGACGATAACAAATGACGAAGGACGAAGGACGAAAGACGAAGGACGAAGGACGAAGGACGAAGAACGAAGGACGAAGGACAAAGGGCGAAGGACGAAGGACGAAGGACGAAGGACGACGGACGAAGGACGAAGGATGACAAATGACAGATGACAGAAGAAAGATGACAGAGGACAGATGGCAGATGGCAGATGGCAGATGACAGATGACAGATGACAGATGACAGATGACAGATGACAAATGACCGATGACAGATGACTGATGACAGATGACAGATGACAGAGGACAGATGGCAGATGGCAGATGGCAGATGACAGATCACAGATGACAGATGAGAGATGACAAATGACAAATGACAGATGACAGAAGAAAGATGACAGATGACAGATGACAGATGACAGATGACAGATGACAGATGACAGATGACAGATGACAGATGACAGATGACAGATGACAAATGACCGATGACAGATGACTGATGACAGATGACAGAGGACAGATGGCAGATGGCAGATGGCAGATGACAGATCACAGATGACAGATGAGAGATGACAAATGACAAATGACAGATGACAGAAGAAAGATGACAGATGACAGATGGCAGATGACAGATGACAGATGACAGATGACAGATGACAGATGACAGATGACAAATGACCGATGACAGATGACTGATGACAGATGACAGAGGACAGATGGCAGATGGCAGATGGCAGATGACAGATCACAGATGACAGATGAGAGATGACAAATGACAAATGACAGATGACAGAAGAAAGATGACAGATGACAGATGACAGAGGACAGATGACAGATGACAGATGACAGATGACAAATGACAGATGACAGAAGAAAAATGACAGATGACAGATGACAGATGGCAGATGGCAGATGGCAGATGACAGATGACAGATGACAGATGACAGATGACAGATGACAGATGACAGATGACAAATGACCGATGACAGATGTCTGATGACAGATGACAGATGGCAGATGGCAGATGGCAGATGACAGATGACACATGACAAATGACGAAGGACGAAAGACGAAGGACGAAGGACGAAGGACGAAGAACGAAGAACGAAGGACGAAGGACGAAGGACGAAGGACGAAGGACGAAGGACGAAGGACGAAGGACGAAGGATGACAAATGACAGATGACAGATTACAGATGACAGATGACAGATGACAGATGACAGATGAGAGATGACAAATGACAAATGACAGATGACAGAAGAAAGATGACAGATGACAGATGACAGATGACAGATGACAGATGACAGATGACAGATGACAGAGGACAGATGGCAGATGGCAGATGATAGATGACAAATCACAAAGGACGACGGACGAAGGACAAAGGACGAAGGAGGAAGGACGAAGAACGAAAGACGAAGGACGAAGGACGAAGGACGAAGGACGAAGGACGAAGGACGAAGGACGGATGACAGATGACAGATGACAGATGACAGATGACAGATGACAGATGGCAGATGAACGATGACAGATGACAGATGATAGATAACAAATGACAAATGACGAAGGACGAAAGACGTAGGAGGAAGAACGAAGAATGAAGGACGAAAGACGAAGACTAAGGACTAAGATGACAAATGACAAATGGCAAATGGCAAATGACGAATGACAAGTGATAAATGACAAATGACAATGACAAATGACAAATGACAAATGACAAATGACAAATGACAAATGACAAATGACAAATGACAAATGACAAATGACAAATGACAAATGACAAATGACAAATCACAAAGGACGAAGGACGAAGAACGAAGGACGCAGGACGAAGGACGAAGTATGAAGGACGAAGTACGAAGGGCGAAGGACGAAGGCCGAAGGCCGAAGAACGAAGAACGAAAGACGGAGGACGGAGGGCGAAGGACGAAGGCCGAAGGACGAAGAACGAAGGACGAAGGACGAAGGACGAAGGACGAAGGACGAAGGACGAAGGACGAAGGACGAAGGACGAAGGACAAATGCAAATTGACAAATAACAGATGACAGATGACAAATGACAAATGACAAATGACAAATGACAGGAGACAGAAGACAGATGACAGGTGACAGATGACAGAGGACAGATGGCAGATGGCAGATGGCAGATGACAGATGACAGATGACAGATGACAGATGACAAATGACCGATGACAGATGACAGATGACAGATGACAGAGGACAGATGACAGATGACAGATGGCAGATGACAGATGACAGATGACAGATGACAGATGACAAATGACCGATGACAGATGACAGATGACAGATGACAGATGACAGAGGACAGATGACAGATGGCAGATGACAAATGACAGATGACAGAAGAAAGATGACAGATGACAGATGACAGATGACAGATGACAGATGACAAATGACCGATGACAGATGACAGATGAAAGATGACAGATGACAGATGACAGATGACAGATGACAGAGGACAGATGGCAGATGGCAGATGGCAGATGGCAGATGACAGATGACAGATGACAGATGACAGATGAGAGATGACAGATGACAGATGACAGATGACAGATGACAAATGACCGATGACAGATGACAGATGACAGATGACAGATGACAGAGGACAGATGGCAGATGGCAGATGATAGATGACAATTCACAAAGGACGACGGACGAAGGACAAAGGACGAAGGAGGAAGGACGATAACAAATGACGAAGGACGAAGGACGAAAGACGAAGGACGAAGGACGAAGGACGAAGAACGAAGGACGAAGGACAAAGGGCGAAGGACGAAGGACGAAGGACGAAGGACGACGGACGAAGGACGAAGGATGACAAATGACAGATGACAGAAGAAAGATGACAGATGACAGATGACAGAGGACAGATGACAGATGACAGATGCCAGATGACAAATGACAGATGACAGAAGAAAGATGACAGATGACAGATGACAGATGACAGATGACAGATGACAGATGACAGATGACAAATGACAAATGACCGATGACAGATAACAGATGACAGATGACAAATGAGAGATGACAGAACAAAGATGACAGAGGACAGATGGCAGATGGCAGATGGCAGATGACAGATGACAGATGACAGATGACAGATGACAAATGACCGATGACAGATGACTGATGACAGATGACAGAGGACAGATGGCAGATGGCAGATGGCAGATGACAGATCACAGATGACAGATGAGAGATGACAAATGACAAATGACAGATGACAGAAGAAAGATGACAGATGACAGATGACAGATGACAGATGACAGATGACAGATGACAAATGACAGATGACAGAAGACGAAGGACGAAGAACGAAGGACGACAGGAAGATGACAGATGACAGATGGCAGATGGCAGATGGCAGATGGCAGATGACAGATGACAGATGACAGATGACAGATGACAGATGACAGATGACAGATGACAGATGACAGATGACAGATGACAGATGACCGATGACAGAAGAAAGATGACAGATGACAGAGGACAGATGACAGATGACAGATGACAAATGACAATTGACAATTGACAAATGACAGATGACAGATTACAGATGACAGATGACAGATGACAGATGACAGATGACAGATGACAAATGACGAAGGACGAAAGACGAAGGACGAAGGACGAAGGACGAAGAACGAAGAACGAAGGACGAAGGACGAAGGACGAAGGACGAAGGACGAAGGATGACAAATGACAGATGACAGATTACAGATGACAGATGACAGATGACAGATGACAGATGAGAGATGACAAATGACAAATGACAGATGACAGAAGAAAGATGACAGATGACAGATGACAGATGACAGATGACAGATGACAGATGACAGATGACAGATGACAGATGACAGATGACAGAGGACAGATGGCAGATGGCAGATGGCAGATGGCAGATGACAGATGACAGATGACAGATGAGAGATGACAGATGACAGATGACAGATGGCAGATGAACGATGACAGATGACAGATGATAGATAACAAATGACAAATGACGAAGGACGAAAGACGTAGGAGGAAGAACGAAGAATGAAGGACGAAAGACGAAGACTAAGGACTAAGATGACAAATGACAAATGGCAAATGGCAAATGACGAATGACAAGTGATAAATGACAAATGACAATGACAAATGACAAATGACAAATGACAAATGACAAATGACAAATGACAAATGACAATTGACAATTGACAAATGACAGATGACAGATTACAGATGACAGATGACAGATGACAGATGACAGATGACAAATGACGAAGGACGAAAGACGAAGGACGAAGGACGAAGGACGAAGAACGAAGAACGAAGGACGAATGACGAAGGACGAAGGACGAAGGACGAAGGATGACAAATGACAGATGACAGATTACAGATGACAGATGACAGATGACAGATGACAGATGAGAGATGACAAATGACAAATGACAGATGACAGAAGAAAGATGACAGATGACAGATGGCAGATGGCAGATGGCAGATGGCAGATGACAGATGACAGATGACAGATGACAGATGACAGATGACAGATGACAGATGACAGATGACAGATGACAGATGACAGATGACCGATGACAGAAGAAAGATGACAGATGACAGAGGACAGATGACAGATGACAGATGACAAATGACAATTGACAATTGACAAATGACAGATGACAGATTACAGATGACAGATGACAGATGACAGATGACAGATGACAAATGACGAAGGAGGAAGGACGAAGAACGAAAGACGAAGGACGAAGGACGAAGGACGAAGGACGAAGGACGAAGGACGAAGGACGGATGACAGATGACAGATGACAGATGACAGATGACAGATGACAGATGGCAGATGAACGATGACAGATGACAGATGATAGATAACAAATGACAAATGACGAAGGACGAAAGACGTAGGAGGAAGAACGAAGAATGAAGGACGAAAGACGAAGACTAAGGACTAAGATGACAAATGACAAATGGCAAATGGCAAATGACGAATGACAAGTGATAAATGACAAATGACAATGACAAATGACAAATGACAAATGACAAATGACAAATGACAAATGACAAATGACAAATGACAAATGACAAATGACAAATGACAAATGACAAATCACAAAGGACGAAGGACGAAGAACGAAGGACGCAGAACGAAGGACGAAGTATGAAGGACGAAGTACGAAGGGCGAAGGACGAAGGCCGAAGGCCGAAGAACGAAGAACGAAAGACGGAGGACGGAGGGCGAAGGACGAAGGCCGAAGGACGAAGAACGAAGGACGAAGGACGAAGGACGAAGGACGAAGGACGAAGGACGAAGGACGAAGGACGAAGGACGAAGGACAAATGCAAATTGACAAATAACAGATGACAGATGACAAATGACAAATGACAAATGACAGGAGACAGAAGACAGATGACAGGTGACAGATGACAGAGGACAGATGGCAGATGGCAGATGGCAGATGACAGATGACAGATGACAGATGACAGATGACAAATGACCGATGACAGATGACAGATGACAGATGACAGAGGACAGATGACAGATGACAGATGGCAGATGACAGATGACAGATGACAGATGACAGATGACAAATGACCGATGACAGATGACAGATGACAGATGACAGATGACAGAGGACAGATGACAGATGGCAGATGACAAATGACAGATGACAGAAGAAAGATGACAGATGACAGATGACAGATGACAGATGACAGATGACAAATGACCGATGACAGATGACAGATGAAAGATGACAGATGACAGATGACAGATGACAGATGACAGAGGACAGATGGCAGATGGCAGATGGCAGATGGCAGATGACAGATGACAGATGACAGATGACAGATGACAGATGACAGATGACAGATGACAAATGACCGATGACAGATGACAGATGACAGATGACAGATGATAGAGGACAGATGGCAGATGGCAGATGATAGATGACAATTCACAAAGGACGACGGACGAAGGACAAAGGACGAAGGAGGAAGGACGATAACAAATGACGAAGGACGAAGGACGAAAGACGAAGGACGAAGGACGAAGAACGAAGGACGAAGGACAAAGGGCGAAGGACGAAGGACGAAGGACGAAGGACGACGGACGAAGGACGAAGGATGACAAATGACAGATGACAGAAGAAAGATGACAGATGACAGATGACAGAGGACAGATGACAGATGACAGATGACAGATGACAAATGACAGATGACAGAAGAAAGATGACAGATGACAGATGACAGATGACAGATGACAGATGACAGATGACAGATGACAAATGACAAATGACCGATGACAGATGACAGATGACAGATGACAAATGAGAGATGACAGAACAAAGATGACAGAGGACAGATGGCAGATGGCAGATGGCAGATGACAGATGACAGATGACAGATGACAGATGACAAATGACCGATGACAGATGACTGATGACAGATGACAGAGGACAGATGGCAGATGGCAGATGGCAGATGACAGATCACAGATGACAGATGAGAGATGACAAATGACAAATGACAGATGACAGAAGAAAGATGACAGATGACAGATGACAGATGACAGATGACAGATGACAGATGACAGATGACAAATGACAGATGACAGAAGACGAAGGACGAAGAACGAAGGACGACAGGAAGATGACAGATGACAGATGGCAGATGGCAGATGGCAGATGGCAGATGACAGATGACAGATGACAGATGACAGATGACAGATGACAGATGACAGATGACAGATGACAGATGACAGATGACCGATGACAGAAGAAAGATGACAGATGACAGAGGACAGATGACAGATGACAGATGACAAATGACAATTGACAATTGACAAATGACAGATGACAGATTACAGATGACAGATGACAGATGACAGATGACAGATGACAAATGACGAAGGACGAAAGACGAAGGACGAAGGACGAAGGACGAAGAACGAAGAACGAAGGACGAAGGACGAAGGACGAAGGACGAAGGATGACAAATGACAGATGACAGATTACAGATGACAGATGACAGATGACAGATGACAGATGAGAGATGACAAATGACAAATGACAGATGACAGAAGAAAGATGACAGATGACAGATGACAGATGACAGATGACAGATGACAGATGACAGATGACAGATGACAGATGACAGATGACAGAGGACAGATGGCAGATGGCAGATGACAGAAGACGAAGGACGAAGAACGAAGGACGACAGGAAGATGACAGATGACAGAGGACAGATGGCAGATGGCAGATGGCAGATGACAGATGACAGATGACCGATGACAGATGACAGATGACAGATGACAGATGACAGAAGACCGGTGACAGAAGAAAGATGACCGATGACAGAGGACAGATGGCAGATGGCAGATGGCAGATGACAGATGACCGATGACAGATGACAGATGACAGATGACAGATGACAGATGACAGATGACAGATGACAGATGGCAGATGACAGATGACAAATGACAAATCACAAAGGACGAAGGACGAAGTACAAAGGACGAAGGAGGAAGGACGAAGGACGAAGGACGAAGGACGAAGGACGAAGGACGAAGGGCGAAGGACGAAGGACGAAGGACGAAGGACGAAGGACGAAGGACGAAGGACGAAGGACGAAGGACTAAGGACGAAGGACGAAGGACGAAAAACGAAGGACGAAGGATGACGGACGAAGGACGAAGGATGACAAATGACAGATGACAGATGACAGATGACAGATGACAGATGACAGAAGACCGGTGACAGAAGAAAGATGACCGATGACAGAGGACAGATGGCAGATGGCAGATGGCAGATGACAGATGACCGATGACAGATGACAGATGACAGATGACAGATGACAGATGACAGATGACAGATGACAGATGGCAGATGACAGATGACAAATGACAAATCACAAAGGACGAAGGACGAAGTACAAAGGACGAAGGAGGAAGGACGAAGGACGAAGGACGAAGGACGAAGGACGAAAGACGAAGGACGAAGGACGAAGAACGAAGGACGAAGGACAAAGGGCGAAGGACGAAGGACGAAGGACGAAGGACGACGGACGAAGGACGAAGGATGACAAATGACAGATGACAGAAGAAAGATGACAGATGACAGATGACAGAGGACAGATGACAGATGACAGATGACAGATGACAAATGACAGATGACAGAAGAAAGATGACAGATGACAGATGACAGATGACAGATGACAGATGACAGATGACAGATGACAAATGACAAATGACCGATGACAGATGACAGATGACAGATGACAAATGAGAGATGACAGAACAAAGATGACAGAGGACAGATGGCAGATGGCAGATGGCAGATGACAGATGACAGATGACAGATGACAGATGACAAATGACCGATGACAGATGACTGATGACAGATGACAGAGGACAGATGGCAGATGGCAGATGGCAGATGACAGATCACAGATGACAGATGAGAGATGACAAATGACAAATGACAGATGACAGAAGAAAGATGACAGATGACAGATGACAGATGACAGATGACAGATGACAGATGACAGATGACAAATGACAGATGACAGAAGACGAAGGACGAAGAACGAAGGACGACAGGAAGATGACAGATGACAGATGGCAGATGGCAGATGGCAGATGGCAGATGACAGATGACAGATGACAGATGACAGATGACAGATGACAGATGACAGATGACAGATGACAGATGACAGATGACCGATGACAGAAGAAAGATGACAGATGACAGAGGACAGATGACAGATGACAGATGACAAATGACAATTGACAATTGACAAATGACAGATGACAGATTACAGATGACAGATGACAGATGACAGATGACAGATGACAAATGACGAAGGACGAAAGACGAAGGACGAAGGACGAAGGACGAAGAACGAAGAACGAAGGACGAAGGACGAAGGACGAAGGACGAAGGATGACAAATGACAGATGACAGATTACAGATGACAGATGACAGATGACAGATGACAGATGAGAGATGACAAATGACAAATGACAGATGACAGAAGAAAGATGACAGATGACAGATGACAGATGACAGATGACAGATGACAGATGACAGATGACAGATGACAGATGACAGATGACAGAGGACAGATGGCAGATGGCAGATGACAGAAGACGAAGGACGAAGAACGAAGGACGACAGGAAGATGACAGATGACAGAGGACAGATGGCAGATGGCAGATGGCAGATGACAGATGACAGATGACCGATGACAGATGACAGATGACAGATGACAGATGACAGAAGACCGGTGACAGAAGAAAGATGACCGATGACAGAGGACAGATGGCAGATGGCAGATGGCAGATGACAGATGACCGATGACAGATGACAGATGACAGATGACAGATGACAGATGACAGATGACAGATGACAGATGGCAGATGACAGATGACAAATGACAAATCACAAAGGACGAAGGACGAAGTACAAAGGACGAAGGAGGAAGGACGAAGGACGAAGGACGAAGGACGAAGGACGAAGGACGAAGGGCGAAGGACGAAGGACGAAGGACGAAGGACGAAGGACGAAGGACGAAGGACGAAGGACGAAGGACTAAGGACGAAGGACGAAGGACGAAAAACGAAGGACGAAGGATGAAGGACGAAGGACGAAAGACGAAGGACGAAGGACGAAGGACGAAGGACGAAGGATGAAGGACGAAGGACGAAAGACGAAGGACGAAGGACGAAAGACGAAGGACGAAGGACGAAGGACGATGGACGAAAAACGAAGGACGAAGGACGAAGGATGAAGGACGAAGGACGAAGGACGAAAGACGAAGGACGAAGGACGAAGGACGAAGGACGAAGACGAACGACGAAGGATGAAGGACGAAGGACGAAGGACGAAGGACGAAGGACGAAGGATGAAGGACGAAGGACGAAAGACGAAGGACGAAGGACGAAGGACGAAGACGAAGGACGAAGGACGAAGGACTAAGGACGAAGCACGAAGGACGAAGGACGAAGGACGAAGGACGAAGGACGAAAGACGAAGGACGAAGGACGAAGGACGAAGGACGAAGGACGATGGACGAAAAACGAAGGACGAAGGAGGAAGGACGAAGGACGAAGTACAAAGGACGAAGGAGGAAGGACGAAGGACGAAGGACGAAGGACGAAGGACGAAGGACGAAGGACGAAGGGCGAAGGACGAAGGACGAAAGACGAAGGACGAAGGACGAAGGACGAAGGACGAAGGACGATGGACGAAAAACGAAAGACGAAGGACGAAGGACGAAGGACGAAGGACGAAGGACGAAGAACGAAGGACAAATGACAATTGACAATTGACAAATGACAGATGACAGATGACAGATGACAGATTACAGATGACAGATGGCAGATGGCAGATGACAGATGACAGATGACAGATGAGAGATGACAAATGACAAATGACCGATGACAGATGACAGATGACAGATGACAGATGACAGAGGACAGATGGCAGATGGCAGATGATAGATGACAAATCACAAAGGACGACGGACGAAGGACAAAGGACGAAGGAGGAAGGACGAAGAACGAAAGACGAAGGACGAAGGACGAAGGACGAAGGACGGATGACAGATGACAGATGACAGATGACAGATGACAGATGGCAGATGAACGATGACAGATGACAGATGATAGATAACAAATGACAAATGACGAAGGACGAAAGACGTAGGAGGAAGAACGAAGAATGAAGGACGAAAGACGAAGACTAAGGACTAAGATGACAAATGACAAATGGCAAATGGCAAATGACGAATGACAAGTGATAAATGACAAATGACAATGACAAATGACAAATGACAAATGACAAATGACAAATGACAAATGACAAATGACAGATGACAGATTACAGATGACAGATGACAGATGACAAATGACAGATGACAGAAGACGAAGGACGAAGAACGAAGGACGACAGGAAGATGACAGATGACAGAGGACAGATGGCAGATGGCAGATGGCAGATGACAGATGACAGATGACCGATGACAGATGACAGATGACAGATGACAGATGACAGATGGCAGATGACAGATGACCGATGACAGATGACAGATGACAGATGACAGATGACAGATGACAGATGACAGATGACAGATGACAGATGGCAGATGACAGATGACAAATGACAAATCACAAAGGACGAAGGACGAAGTACAAAGGACGAAGGAGGAAGGACGAAGGACGAAGGACGAAGGACGAAGGACGAAGGACGAAGGGCGAAGGACGAAGGACGAAGGACGAAGGACGAAGGACGAAGGACGAAGGACGAAGGACGAAGGACGAAGGACGAAGGACTAAGGACGAAGGACGAAGGACGAAAAACGAAGGACGAAGGATGAAGGACGAAGGACGAAAGACGAAGGACGAAGGACGAAGGACGAAGGACGAAGGATGAAGGACGAAGGACGAAAGACGAAGGACGAAGGACGAAAGACGAAGGACGAAGGACGAAGGACGATGGACGAAAAACGAAGGACGAAGGACGAAGGATGAAGGACGAAGGACGAAGGACGAAAGACGAAGGACGAAGGACGAAGGACGAAGACGAAGGACGAAGGATGAAGGACGAAGGACGAAGGACGAAGGACGAAGGACGAAGGATGAAGGACGAAGGACGAAAGACGAAGGACGAAGGACGAAGGACGAAGACGAAGGACGAAGGACGAAGGACTAAGGACGAAGCACGAAGGACGAAGGACGAAGGACGAAGGACGAAGGACGAAAGACGAAGGACGAAGGACGAAGGACGAAGGACGAAGGACGATGGACGAAAAACGAAGGACGAAGGAGGAAGGACGAAGGACGAAGTACAAAGGACGAAGGAGGAAGGACGAAGGACGAAGGACGAAGGACGAAGGACGAAGGACGAAGGACGAAGGACGAAGGACGAAGGACGAAGGGCGAAGGACGAAGGACGAAAGACGAAGGACGAAGGACGAAGGACGAAGGACGATGGACGAAAAACGAAAGACGAAGGACGAAGGACGAAGGACGAAGGACGAAGAACGAAGGACAAATGACAATTGCCAATTGACAAATGACAGATGACAGATGACAGATGACAGATTACAGATGACAGATGGCAGATGGCAGATGACAGATGACAGATGACAGATGAGAGATGACAAATGACAAATGACCGATGACAGATGACAGATGACAGATGACAGATGACAGAGGACAGATGGCAGATGGCAGATGATAGATGACAAATCACAAAGGACGACGGACGAAGGACAAAGGACGAAGGAGGAAGGACGAAGAACGAAAGACGAAGGACGAAGGACGAAGGACGAAGGACGGATGACAGATGACAGATGACAGATGACAGATGACAGATGGCAGATGAACGATGACAGATGACAGATGATAGATAACAAATGACAAATGACGAAGGACGAAAGACGTAGGAGGAAGAACGAAGAATGAAGGACGAAAGACGAAGACTAAGGACTAAGATGACAAATGACAAATGGCAAATGGCAAATGACGAATGACAAGTGATAAATGACAAATGACAATGACAAATGACAAATGACAAATGACAAATGACAAATGACAAATGACAAATGACAGATGACAGATTACAGATGACAGATGACAGATGACAAATGACAGATGACAGAAGACGAAGGACGAAGAACGAAGGACGACAGGAAGATGACAGATGACAGAGGACAGATGGCAGATGGCAGATGGCAGATGACAGATGACAGATGACCGATGACAGATGACAGATGACAGATGACAGATGACAGATGACAGAAGACCGGTGACAGAAGAAAGATGACAGATGACAGAGGACAGATGGCAGATGGCAGATGGCAGATGACAGATGACAGATGACAGATGACAGATGACAAATGACCGATGACAGATGACAGATGACAGATGACAGATGACAGAGGACAGATGACAGATGACAGATGGCAGATGACAAATGACAGATGACAGAAGAAAGATGACAGATGACAGATGACAGATGACAGATGACAGATGACAAATGACCGATGACAGATGACAGATGAAAGATGACAGATGACAGATGACAGATGACAGATGACAGATGACAGAGGACAGATGGCAGATGGCAGATGGCAGATGACAGATGACAGATGACAGATGAGAGATGACAGATGACAGATGACAGATGACAGAAGACCGGTGACAGAAGAAAGATGACAGATGACAGAGGACAGATGGCAGATGGCAGATGGCAGATGACAGATGACAGATGACAGATGACAGATGACAAATGACCGATGACAGATGACAGATGACAGATGACAGATGACAGAGGACAGATGACAGATGACAGATGGCAGATGGCAAATGACAGATGACAGAAGAAAGATGACAGATGAGAGATGACAGATGACAGATGACAGATGACAGATGACAAATGACCGATGACAGATGACAGATGACAGAGGACAGATGGCAGATGGCAGATGATAGATGACAATTCACAAAGGACGACGGACGAAGGAAAAAGGACGAAGGAGGAAGGACGATAACAAATGACGAAGGACGAAGGACGAAAGACGAAGGACGAAGGACGAAGAACGAAGGACGAAGGACAAAGGGCGAAGGACGAAGGACGAAGGACGAAGGACGACGGACGAAGGACGAAGGATGACAAATGACAGATGACAGAAGAAAGATGACAGAGGACAGATGGCAGATGACAGATGACAGATGACAGATGACAGATGACAGATGACAAATGACCGATGACAGATGACTGATGACAGATGACAGATGACAGAGGACAGATGGCAGATGGCAGATGACAGATCACAGATGACAGATGAGAGATGACAAATGACAAATGACAGATGACAGAAGAAAGATGACAGATGACAGATGACAGATGACAGATGACAGATGACAGATGACAGATGACAGATGACAGATGACAGACGACAGATGACAGATGACAGATGACAAATGACCGATGACAGATGACTGATGACAGATGACAGAGGACAGATGGCAGATGGCAGATGGCAGATGACAGATCACAGATGACAGATGAGAGATGACAAATGACAAATGACAGATGACAGAAGAAAGATGACAGATGACAGATGGCAGATGACAGATGACAGATGACAGATGACAGATGACAGATGACAGATGACAAATGACCGATGACAGATGACTGATGACAGATGACAGAGGACAGATGGCAGATGGCAGATGGCAGATGACAGATCACAGATGACAGATGAGAGATGACAAATGACAAATGACAGATGACAGAAGAAAGATGACAGATGACAGATGACAGAGGACAGATGACAGATGACAAATGACAAATGACAGATGACAGAAGAAAGATGACAGATGACAGATGGCAGATGACAGATGACAGATGACAGATGACAGATGACAGATGACAGATGACAAATGACCGATGACAGATGACTGATGACAGATGACAGAGGACAGATGACAGATGACAGATGACAGATGACAGATGACAGATGACAGATGACAGACGACAGATGACAGATGACAGATGACAAATGACCGATGACAGATGACTGATGACAGATGACAGAGGACAGATGGCAGATGGCAGATGGCAGATGACAGATCACAGATGACAGATGAGAGATGACAAATGACAAATGACAGATGACAGAAGAAAGATGACAGATGACAGATGGCAGATGACAGATGACAGATGACTGATGACAGATGACAGATGGCAGATGGCAGATGGCAGATGACAGATGACAGATGACAAATGACGAAGGACGAAAGACGAAGGACGAAGGACGAAGGACGAAGAACGAAGAACGAAGGACGAAGGACGAAGGATGACAAATGACAGATGACAGATTACAGATGACAGATGACAGATGACAGATGACAGATGAGAGATGACAAATGACAAATGACAGATGACAGAAGAAAGATGACAGATGACAGATGACAGATGACAGATGACAGATGACAGATGACAGATGACAGATGACAGATGACAGATGACAGAGGACAGATGGCAGATGGCAGATGGCAGATGACAGATGACAGATGACAGATGAGAGATGACAGATGACAGATGACAGATGACAAACGACAGATGACAGAAGAAAGATGACAGATGACAGATGACAGATGACAGATGACAAATGACAAATGACAGATGACAGAAGAAAGATGACAGATGACAGATGACAGATGACAGATGACAGATGACAGATGACAAATGACAGATGACAGAAGACGAAGGACGAAGAACGAAGGACGACAGGAAGATGACAGATGACAGAGGACAGATGGCAGATGGCAGATGGCAGATGACAGATGACAGATGACAGATGACAGATGACAGATGACAGATGACAGATGACAGATGACAGATGACAGATGACAGATGACAGATGACAGATGACAGATGACAGATGACCGATGACAGAAGAAAGATGACAGATGACAGAGGACAGATGACAGATGACAGATGACAAATGACAATTGACAATTGACAAATGACAGATGACAGATTACAGATGACAGATGACAGATGACAGATGACAGATGACAAATGACGAAGGACGAAAGACGAAGGACGAAGGACGAAGAACGAAGAACGAAGGACGAAGGACGAAGGACGAAGGACGAAGGACGAAGGATGACAAATGACAGATGACAGATTACAGATGACAGATGACAGATGACAGATGACAGATGAGAGATGACAAATGACAAATGACAGATGACAGAAGAAAGATGACAGATGACAGATGACAGATGCCAGATGACAGATGACAGATGACAGATGACAGATGACAGATGACAGAGGACAGATGGCAGATGGCAGATGGCAGATGACAGATGACAGATGACAGATGAGAGATGGCAGATGACAGATGACAGATGACAAACGACAGATGACAGAAGAAAGATGACAGATGACAGATGACAGATGATAGATGACAGATGACAGATGACAGATGACAGATGACAAATGACAATTGACAATTGACAAATGACAGATGACAGATTACAGATGACAGATGACAGATGACAGATGACAGATGACAGATGACAGATGACAGATGACAGATGACAGATGACAGATGACAGATGACAGATGACAGATGACAGATGACAGATGACTGATGACAGATGACAGATGACAGATGACAGATGACAGATGACAGATGACCGATGACAGAAGAAAGATGACAGATGACAGAGGACAGATGACAGATGACAGATGACAAATGACAATTGACAATTGACAAATGACAGATGACAGATTACAGATGACAGATGACAGATGACAGATGACAAATGACGAAGGACGAAAGACGAAGGACGAAGGACGAAGAACGAAGAACGAAGGACGAAGGACGAAGGACGAAGGACGAAGGATGACAAATGACAGATGACAGATTACAGATGACAGATGACAGATGACAGATGACAGATGAGAGATGACAAATGACAAATGACAGATGACAGAAGAAAGATGACAGATGACAGATGACAGATGACAGATGACAGATGACAGATGACAGATGACAGATGACAGATGACAGATGACAGATGACAGAGGACAGATGGCAGATGGCAGATGGCAGATGACAGATGACAGATGACAGATGAGAGATGGCAGATGACAGATGACAGATGACAAACGACAGATGACAGAAGAAAGATGACAGATGACAGATGACAGATGACAGATGACAGATGACAGATGACAAATGACAATTGACAATTGACAAATGACAGATGACAGATTACAGATGACAGATGACAGATGACAGATGACAGATGACAGATGACAGATGACAGATGACAGATGACAGATGACAGATGACAGATGACAGATGACAGATGACAGATGACAGATGACAGATGACAAATGACAGATGACAGAAGAAAGATGACAGATGACAGATGACAGATGACAGATGACAGATGACAGATGACAAATGACAGATGACAGAACAAAGATGACAGAGGACAGATGGCAGATGGCAGATGGCAGATGGCAGATGACAGATGACAGATGACAGATGACAGATGACAGATGACAGATGACAGATGACAGATGACAGATGACAAATGACAGATGACAGATGACAGATGACAAATGACCGATGACAGATGACAGATGAAAGATGACAGATGACAGATGACAAATGACAAATCACAAAGGACGAAGGACGAAGTACAAAGGACGAAGGAGGAAGGACGAAGGACGAAGGACGAAGGACGAAGGGCGAAGGACGAAGGACGAAGGACGAAGGACGAAGGACGAAAGACGAAGGACGAAGGACGAAGGACGATGGACGAAAAACGAAAGACGAAGGACGAAGGACGAAGAACGAAGGACAAATGACAATTGACAATTGACAAATGACAGATGACAGATGACAGATGACAGATTACAGATGACAGATGGCAGATGGCAGATGACAGATGACAGATGACAGATGAGAGATGACAGATGACAGATGACAGATGACAAATGACCGATGACAGATGACAGATGGCAGATGACAGATGACAGATGACAAATGACAAATCACAAAGGACGAAGGACGAAGTACAAAGGACGAAGGAGGAAGGACGAAGGACGAAGGACGAAGGGCGAAGGACGAAGGACGAAGGACGAAGGACGAAGGACGAAGGACGAAGGACGAAGGACGAAGGACGAAAGACGAAGGACGAAGGACGAAGGACGATGGACGAAAAACGAAAGACGAAGGACGAAGGACGAAGGACGAAGGACGAAGGACGAAGAACGAAGGACAAATGACAATTGACAATTGACAAATGACAGATGACAGATGACAGATGACAGATTACAGATGACAGATGGCAGATGACAAATGACAAATCACAAAGGACGAAGGACGAAGTACAAAGGACGAAGGAGGAAGGACGAAGGACGAAGGACGAAGGGCGAAGGACGAAGGACGAAGGACGAAGGACGATGGACGAAAAACGAAAGACGAAGGACGAAGGACGAAGGATGAAGGACGAAGGACGAAAGACGAAAGACGAAGGACGAAGAACGAAGGACGATGGACGAAAAACGAAGGACGAAGGACGAAGGACGAAGGACGAAAGACGAAGGACGAACGACGAAGGACAAAGGACGAAGGGCGTAGGACGAAGGCCGAAAGACGAAGAATGAAGGACGAAGGACGAAGGACGAAGGGCGAAGGACGAAGGACGAAGGACGAAGGACGAAGGACGAAGGACGAAGGACGAAGGACGAAGGACGAAGGACGAAGGACGAAGGACGAAGGACGAAGGACGAAGAACGAAGGATGACAAATGACAGATGACAGAAGAAAGATGACAGATGACAGATGACAGATGACAGATGACAGATGACAAATGACAGATGACAGAAGAAAGATGACAGATGACAGATGACAGATGACAGATGACAGATGACAGATGACAGATGACAAATGACAATTGACAATTGACAAATGACAGATGACAGATTACAGATGACAGATGACAGATGACAGATGACAGATGACAAATGACGAAGGACGAAGGACGAAAGACGAAGGACGAAGGACGAAGGACGAAGAACGAAGGACGAAGGACGAAGGACGAAGGACGAAGGATGAAGGACGAAGGACGAAGGACGAAGAACGAAGGATGACAAATGACAGATGACAGAAGAAAGATGTTTGAAAATGACAATTGACAATTGACAATTGACAAATGACAGATGACAGATTACAGATGACAGATGACAGATGACAGATGACAGATGACAGATGACAAAACACAGATGACAGAAGAAAGATGACAGATGACAGATGACAGATGACAGATGACAGATGACAGATGACAAATGACAGATGACAGAAGAAAGATGACAGAGGACAGATGGCAGATGGCAGATGGCAGATGACAGATGACAGATGACAGATGACAGATGACAGATGACAGATGACAGATGGCAAATGACCGATGACAGATGACAGATGACAGATGACAGAGGACAGATGGCAGATGGCAGATGGCAGATGGCAGATGACAGATCACAGATGACAGATGAGAGATGACAAATGACAAATGACAGATGACAGAAGAAAGATGACAGATGACAGATGACAGATGACAGATGACAGATGACAGATGACAAATGACAGATGACAGAAGACGAAGGACGAAGAACGAAGGACGACAGGAAGATGACAGATGACAGAGGACAGATGGCAGATGGCAGATGGCAGATGACAGATGACAGATGACAGATGACAGATGACAGATGACAGATGACAGATGACAGATGACAGATGACAGATGACAGATGACCGGTGACAGAAGAAAGATGACAGATGACAGAGGACAGATGGCAGATGGCAGATGGCAGATGACAGATGACAGATGACAAATGACAAATGACCGATGACAGATGACAGATGACAGATGACAGAGGACAGATGACAGATGACAGATGACAGATGACAAATGACAGATGACAGAAGAAAGATGACAGATGACAGATGACAGATGACAGATGACAAATGACCGATGACAGATGACAGATGAAAGATGACAGATGACAGATGACAGATGACAGATGACAGAGGACAGATGGGACAGATGGCAGATGGCAGATGATAGATGATACAAATCACAAAGGACGACGGACGAAGGACGAAGGAGGAAGGACGATAACAAATGACGAAGGACGAAGGACGAAAGACGAAGGGCGAAGGACGAAGGACGAAGGACGAAAGACGAAGGACGAACGACGAAGGACAAAGGACGAAGGGCGTAGGACGAAGGCCGAAAAACGAAGAATGAAGGACGAAGGACGAAGGACGAAGGACGAAGGACGAAGAACGAAGGACAAATGACAATTGACAATTGACAAATGACAGATGACAGATTACAGATGACAGATGACAGATGACAGATGACAGATGACAGATGACAGATGACAGATGACAGATGACAGATGACAGATGACAGATGACAGATGACAGATGACAAATGACCGATGATAGATGACAGATGACAGATGACAGATGACAGATGACAGATGACAAATGACAGATGACAGAAGAAAGATGACAGATGACAGATGACAAATGACAGATGACAGATGACAGATGACAAATGACAGATGACACAAGAAAGATGACAGAGGACAGATGGCAGATGACAGATGGCAGATGACAGGTGACACATGACAGATGACAGATGACAGATGGCAAATGACCGATGACAGATGACAGATGACAGATAACAGAGGACAGATGGCAGATGGCAGATGGCAGATGACAGATCACAGATGAGAGATGACAAATGACAAATGACAGATGACAGATGACAAATGACAATTGACAATTGACAAATGACAGATGACAGATTACAGATGACAGATGACAGATGACAGATGACAGATGACAATTGACAAATGACAAATGACAGATGACAGATGACAGATGACAAATGACCGATGACAGATGACAGATGACAGATGACAGATGGCAGATGCCAGATGACAAATGACAAATCACAAAGGACGAAGGACGAAGTACAAAGGACGAATAATGAAGGACGAAGGACGAAAGACGAAGGACGAAGGACGAAGGACGAAGACGAAGGACGAAGGACGAAGGACTAAGGACGAAGGACGAAGGACGAAAACCGAAGGACGAAGGATGAAGGACGAAGGACGAAAGACGAAGGACGAAGGACGAAGGACGAAGGACGAAGGATGAAGGACGAAGGACGAAGGACGAAGGACGAAAGACAAAGGACGAAGGACGAAGGACGAAGGACGAAGGACGAAGAACGAAGGACAAATGACAGATGACAGATGACAGATGACAGATGACAGATTACAGATGACAGATGACAGATGACAGATGACAGATGACAAATGACAGATGACAGAAGAAAGATGTTTGAAAATGACAATTGACAATTGACAAATGACAGATGACAGATGAAAGATGACAGATGACAGATGACAGATGACAAATGACAAATCACAAAGGACGAAGGACGAAGTACAAAGGACGAAGGAGGAAGGACGAAGGACGATGGACGAAGGACGAAGGGCGAAGGACGAAGGACGAAGGACGAAGGACGAAGGACGAAGGACGAAAGACGAAGGACGAAGGACGAAGGACGAAGGACGATGGACGAAAAACGAAAGACGAAGGACGAAGGACGAAGGACGAAGGAAGAAGAACGAAGGACAAATGACAATTGACAATTGACAAATGACAGATGACAGATGACAGATTACAGATGACAGATGGCAGATGGCAGATGACAGATGACAGATGACAGATGAGAGATGACAGATGACAGATGACAGATGACAGATGACAAATGACCGATGACAGATGACAGATGACAGATGACAGATGACAGATGACAGATGGCAGATGACAGATGACAAATGACAAATCACAAAGGACGAAGGACGAAGTACAAAGGACGAAGGAGGAAGGACGAAGGACGAAGGACGAAGGACGAAGGGCGAAGGACGAAGGACGAAGGACGAAGGACGAAGGACGAAAGACGAAGGACGAAGGACGAAGGACGATGGACCAAAAACGAAGAACGAAGGATGAAAGACGAAGGACGAAAGACGAAGGACGAAGGACGAAGGACGAAGACGAAGGACGAAGGACGAAGACGAAGGACGAAGGACGAAGGACTAAGGACGAAGGACGAAGGACGAAGGACGAAGAACGAAGGACGAAGGACGAAAGACGAAGGACGAAGGACGAAGGACGAAGGACGAAGGACGAAGGACGAAGGACGAAAGACGAAGGACGAAGGACGAAGGACGATGGACGAAAAACGAAGGACGAAGGACGCAGGATGAAGGACGAAGAACGAAGGACGAAGGACGAAGGGCGAAGGACGAAGGACGAAGGACGAAGGACGAAGGACGAAGGACGAAGGGCGAAGGACGAAGGACGAAGGACGAAGGACGAAGGACGAAGGACGAAGGACGAAGGACGAAGGACGAAGGACGAAGGACGAAGGACGAAGGACGAAGGACGAAGGACGAAGGACGAAGGATGACAAATGACAGATGACAGAAGAAAGATGACAGATGACAGATGACAGATGACAGATGACAGATGACAGATGACAGATGACAGATGACAGATGACAGATGACAGATGACAGATGACAGATGACAGATGACAAATGACAATTGACAATTGACAAATGACAGATGACAGATTACAGATGACAGATGACAGATGACAGATGACAGATGACAGATGACAAATGACGAAGGACGAAGGACGAAGGACGAAAGACGAAGGACGAAGGACGAAGGACGAAGAACGAAGGACGAAGGACGAAGGACGAAGGACGAAGGACGAAGGACGAAGAACGAAGGATGACAAATGACAGATGACAGAAGAAAGATGTTTGAAAATGACAATTGACAATTGACAAATGACAGATGACAGATTACAGATGACAGATGACAGATGACAGATGACAAATGACAGATGACAGAAGAAAGATGACAGATGACAGATGACAGATGACAGATGACAGATGACAGATGACAAATGACAGATGACACAAGAAAGATGACAGAGGACAGATGGCAGATGGCAGATGGCAGATGACAGATGACACATGACAGATGACAGATGACAGATGGCAAATGACCGATGACAGATGACAGATGACAGATGACAGATGACAGAGGACAGATGGCAGATGGCAGATGGCAGATGACAGATCACAGATGAGAGATGACAAATGACAAATGACAGATGACAAATGACAATTGACAATTGACAAATGACAGATGACAGATTACAGATGACAGATGACAGATGACAGATGACAGATGACAAATGACAATTGACAATTGACGATGAGATGACAGATTACAGATGACAGATGACAGATGACAGATGACAGATGACAAATGACGAAGGACGAAGGACGAAAGACGAAGGACGAAGGACGAAGGACGAAGAACGAAGGACGAAGGACGAAGGACGAAGGACGAAGGACGAAGGACGAAGGACGAAGGACGAAGGACGAAGGACGAAGGACGAAGGACGAAGGACGAAGAACGAAGGATGACAAATGACAGATGACAGAAGAAAGATGTTTGAAAATGACAATTGACAATTGACAAATGACAGATGACAGATTACAGATGACAGATGACAGATGACAGATGACAGATGACAAATGACAGATGACAGAAGAAAGATGACAGATGACAGATGACAGATGACAGATGACAGATGACAGATGACAAATGACAGATGACAGAAGAAAGATGACAGAGGACAGATGGCAGATGGCAGATGGCAGATGACAGATGACAGATGACAGATGACAGATGACAGATGACAGATGACAGATGACAGATGACAGATGACAGATGACAGATGACCGGTGACAGAAGAAAGATGACAGATGACAGAGGACAGATGACAGATGACAGAGGACAGATGGCAGATGGCAGATGGCATATGACAGATCACAGATGACAGATGAGAGATGACAAATGACAAATGACAGATGACAGAAGAAAGATGACAGATGACAGATGACAGATGACAGATGACAGATGACAGATGACAAATGACAGATGACAGAAGACGAAGGACGAAGAACGAAGGACGACAGGAAGATGACAGATCACAGAGGACAGATGGCAGATGGCAGATGGCAGATGACAGATGACAGATGACAGATGACAGATGACAGATGACAGATGACAGATGACAGATGACAGATGACAGATGACAGATGACCGGTGACAGAAGAAAGATGACAGATGACAGAGGACAGATGGCAGATGGCAGATGGCAGATGACAGATGACAGATGACAGATGACAGATGACAAATGACCGATGACAGATGACAGATGACAGATGACAGATGACAGAGGACAGATGACAGATGACAGATGACAGATGACAAATGACAGATGACAGAAGAAAGATGACAGATGACAGATGACAGATGACAGATGACAGATGACAGATGACAAATGACCGATGACAGATGACAGATGAAAGATGACAGATGACAGATGACAGATGACAGATGACAGAGGACAGATGGCAGATGGCAGATGGCAGATGACAGATGACAGATGACAGATGAGAGATGACAGGTGACAGATGACAGATGACAGATGACAAATGACCGATGACAGATGACAGATGACAGATGACAGATGACAGAGGACAGATGGCAGATGGCAGATGATAGATGACAAATCACAAAGGACGACGGACGAAGGACAAAGGACGAAGGAGGAAGGACGATAACAAATGACGAAGGACGAAGGACGAAAGACGAAGGACGAAGGACGAAGGACGAAGGACGAAGGACGAAGGACGAAGAACGAAGGACGAAGGACAAAGGGCGAAGGACGAAGGACGAAGGACGAAGGACGAAGGACGAAGGACGAAGGACGAAGGACGAAGGACGAAGGACGACGGACGAAGGACGAAGGATGACAAATGACAGATGACAGAAGAAAGATGACAGATGACAGATGACAGAGGACAGATGACAGATGACAGATGACAAATGACAGATGACAGAAGAAAGATGACAGATGACAGATGACAGATGACAGATGACAGATGACAAATGACAAATGACCGATGACAGATGACAGATGACAGATGACAGATGACAGATGACAAATGACAGATGACAGAACAAAGATGACAGAGGACAGATGGCAGATGGCAGATGGCAGATGACAGATGACAGATGACAGATGACAGATGACAGATGACAAATGACCGATGACAGATGACTGATGACAGATGACAGAGGACAGATGGCAGATGGCAGATGGCAGATGACAGATCACAGATGACAGATGAGAGATGACAAATGACAAATGACAGATGACAGAAGAAAGATGACAGATGACAGATGACAGATGACAGATGACAGATGACAGATGACAAATGACAGATGACAGAAGACGAAGGACGAAGAACGAAGGACGACAGGAAGATGACAGATCACAGAGGACAGATGGCAGATGGCAGATGGCAGATGACAGATGACAGATGACAGATGACAGATGACAGATGACAGATGACAGATGACAGATGACAGATGACCGGTGACAGAAGAAAGATGACAGATGACAGAGGACAGATGGCAGATGGCAGATGACAGATGACAGATGACAGATGACAAATGACCGATGACAGATGACAGATGACAGATGACAGATGACAGAGGACAGATGACAGATGACAGATGACAGATGACAGATGACAAATGACAGATGACAGAAGAAAGATGACAGATGACAGATGACAGATGACAGATGACAGATGACAGATGACAAATGACCGATGACAGATGACAGATGAAAGATGACAGATGACAGATGACAGATGACAGATGACAGAGGACAGATGGCAGATGGCAGATGGCAGATGACAGATGACAGATGACAGATGAGAGATGACAGGTGACAGATGACAGATGACAGATGACAAATGACCGATGACAGATGACAGATGACAGATGACAGATGACAGAGGACAGATGGCAGATGGCAGATGATAGATGACAAATCACAAAGGACGACGGACGAAGGACAAAGGACGAAGGAGGAAGGACGATAACAAATGACGAAGGACGAAGGACGAAAGACGAAGGACGAAGGACGAAGGACGAAGGACGAAGGACGAAGGAGGAAGGACGAAGGACGATGGACGAAGGACGAAGGGCGAAGGACGAAGGACGAAGGACGAAGGACGAAGGACGAAGGACGAAAGACGAAGGACGAAGGACGAAGGACGAAGGACGATGGACGAAAAACGAAAGACGAAGGACGAAGGACGAAGGACGAAGGAAGAAGAACGAAGGACAAATGACAATTGACAATTGACAAATGACAGATGACAGATGACAGATTACAGATGACAGATGGCAGATGACAGATGACAGATGACAGATTACAGATGACAGATGACAGATGACAGATGACAGATGACAAATGACAGATGACAGAAGAAAGATGTTTGAAAATGACAATTGACAATTGACAAATGACAGATGACAGATGAAAGATGACAGATGACAGATGACAGATGACAAATGACAAATCACAAAGGACGAAGGACGAAGTACAAAGGACGAAGGAGGAAGGACGAAGGACGATGGACGAAGGACGAAGGGCGAAGGACGAAGGACGAAGGACGAAGGACGAAGGACGAAAGACGAAGGACGAAGGACGAAGGACGAAGGACGATGGACGAAAAACGAAAGACGAAGGACGAAGGACGAAGGACGAAGGAAGAAGAACGAAGGACAAATGACAATTGACAATTGACAAATGACGGATGACAGATGACAGATTACAGATGACAGATGGCAGATGGCAGATGACAGATGACAGATGACAGATGAGAGATGACAGATGACAGATGACAGATGACAGATGACAAATGACCGATGACAGATGACAGATGACAGATGACAGATGACAGATGGCAGATGACAGATGACAAATGACAAATCACAAAGGACGAAGGACGAAGTACAAAGGACGAAGGAGGAAGGACGAAGGACGAAGGACGAAGGACGAAGGGCGAAGGACGAAGGACGAAGGACGAAGGACGAAGGACGAAAGACGAAGGACGAAGGACGAAGGACGATGGACCAAAAACGAAGAACGAAGGATGAAAGACGAAGGACGAAAGACGAAGGACGAAGGACGAAGGACGAAGACGAAGGACGAAGGACGAAGACGAAGGACGAAGGACGAAGGACTAAGGACGAAGGACGAAGGACGAAGGACGAAGAACGAAGGACGAAGGACGAAAGACGAAGGACGAAGGACGAAGGACGAAGGACGAAGGACGAAGGACGAAAGACGAAGGACGAAGGACGAAGGACGATGGACGAAAAACGAAGGACGAAGGACGCAGGATGAAGGACGAAGGACGAAAGACGAAGGACGAAGGACGAAAGACGAAGGACGAAGGACGATGGACGAAAAACGAAGGACGAAGGACGAAGGACTAAGGACGAAGGACGAAGGACGAAGGACGAAAGACGAAGGACGAACGACGAAGGACGAAGGGCGTAGGACGAAGGCCGAAAGACGAAGAATGAAGGACGAAGGACGAAGGACGAAGGACGAAGGACGAAGGACGAAGGACGAAGAACGAAGGACAAATGACAATTGACAATTGACAAATGACAGATGACAGATTACAGATGACAGATGACAGATGACAGATGACAGATGACAGATGACAGATGACAGATGACAGATGACAGATGACAGATGACAGATGACAAATGACCGATGACAGATGACAGATGACAGATGACAGATGACAGATGACAGATGACAAATGACAATTGACAATTGACAAATGACAGATGACAGATGACAGATGACAAATGACGAAGGACGAAAGACGAAGGACGAAGGACGAAGGACGAAGAACGAAGGACGAAGGACGAAGGGCGAAGGACGAAGGACGAAGGACGAAGGACGAAGGACGAAGGACGAAGGACGAAGGACGAAGGACGAAGGACGAAGGACGAAGGACGAAGGACGAAGGACGAAGGACGAAGGACGAAGGATGACAAATGACAGATGACAGAAGAAAGATGACAGATGACAGATGACAGATGACAGATGACAGATGACAGATGACAGATGACAGATGACAGATGACAGATGACAGATGACAGATGACAGATGACAAATGACAATTGACAATTGACAAATGACAGATGACAGATTACAGATGACAGATGACAGATGACAGATGACAGATGACAGATGACAAATGACGAAGGACGAAGGACGAAGGACGAAAGACGAAGGACGAAGGACGAAGGACGAAGGACGAAGAACGAAGGACGAAGGACGAAGGACGAAGGACGAAGGACGAAGGACGAAGGACGAAGAACGAAGGATGACAAATGACAGATGACAGAAGAAAGATGTTTGAAAATGACAATTGACAATTGACAAATGACAGATGACAGATTACAGATGACAGATGACAGATGACAGATGACAAATGACAGATGACAGAAGAAAGATGACAGATGACAGATGACAGATGACAGATGACAGATGACAAATGACAGATGACACAAGAAAGATGACAGAGGACAGATGGCAGATGGCAGATGGCAGATGACAGATGACACATGACAGATGACAGATGACAGATGGCAAATGACCGATGACAGATGACAGATGACAGATGACAGATGACAGAGGACAGATGGCAGATGGCAGATGGCAGATGACAGATCACAGATGAGAGATGACAAATGACAAATGACAGATGACAAATGACAATTGACAATTGACAAATGACAGATGACAGATTACAGATGACAGATGACAGATGACAGATGACAGATGACAAATGACAATTGACAATTGACGATGAGATGACAGATTACAGATGACAGATGACAGATGACAGATGACAGATGACAAATGACGAAGGACGAAGGACGAAAGACGAAGGACGAAGGACGAAGGACGAAGAACGAAGGACGAAGGACGAAGGACGAAGGACGAAGGACGAAGGACGAAGGACGAAGGACGAAGGACGAAGGACGAAGGACGAAGAACGAAGGATGACAAATGACAGATGACAGAAGAAAGATGTTTGAAAATGACAATTGACAATTGACAAATGACAGATGACAGATTACAGATGACAGATGACAGATGACAGATGACAGATGACAAATGACAGATGACAGAAGAAAGATGACAGATGACAGATGACAGATGACAGATGACAGATGACAGATGACAAATGACAGATGACAGAAGAAAGATGACAGAGGACAGATGGCAGATGGCAGATGGCAGATGACAGATGACAGATGACAGATGACAGATGACAGATGACAGATGACAGATGACAGATGACAGATGACAGATGACAGATGACCGGTGACAGAAGAAAGATGACAGATGACAGAGGACAGATGACAGATGACAGAGGACAGATGGCAGATGGCAGATGGCATATGACAGATCACAGATGACAGATGAGAGATGACAAATGACAAATGACAGATGACAGAAGAAAGATGACAGATGACAGATGACAGATGACAGATGACAGATGACAGATGACAAATGACAGATGACAGAAGACGAAGGACGAAGAACGAAGGACGACAGGAAGATGACAGATCACAGAGGACAGATGGCAGATGGCAGATGGCAGATGACAGATGACAGATGACAGATGACAGATGACAGATGACAGATGACAGATGACAGATGACAGATGACAGATGACAGATGACCGGTGACAGAAGAAAGATGACAGATGACAGAGGACAGATGGCAGATGGCAGATGGCAGATGACAGATGACAGATGACAGATGACAGATGACAAATGACCGATGACAGATGACAGATGACAGATGACAGATGACAGAGGACAGATGACAGATGACAGATGACAGATGACAAATGACAGATGACAGAAGAAAGATGACAGATGACAGATGACAGATGACAGATGACAGATGACAGATGACAAATGACCGATGACAGATGACAGATGAAAGATGACAGATGACAGATGACAGATGACAGATGACAGAGGACAGATGGCAGATGGCAGATGGCAGATGACAGATGACAGATGACAGATGAGAGATGACAGGTGACAGATGACAGATGACAGATGACAAATGACCGATGACAGATGACAGATGACAGATGACAGATGACAGAGGACAGATGGCAGATGGCAGATTATAGATGACAAATCACAAAGGACGACGGACGAAGGACAAAGGACGAAGGAGGAAGGACGATAACAAATGACGAAGGACGAAGGACGAAAGACGAAGGACGAAGGACGAAGGACGAAGGACGAAGGACGAAGGACGAAGAACGAAGGACGAAGGACAAAGGGCGAAGGACGAAGGACGAAGGACGAAGGACGAAGGACGAAGGACGAAGGAAGAAGGACGAAGGACGAAGGACGAAGGACGAAGGACGAAGGACGAAGGACGACGGACGAAGGACGAAGGATGACAAATGACAGATGACAGAAGAAAGATGACAGATGACAGATGACAGAGGACAGATGACAGATGACAGATGACAAATGACAGATGACAGAAGAAAGATGACAGATGACAGATGACAGATGACAGATGACAGATGACAGATGACAAATGACAAATGACCGATGACAGATGACAGATGACAGATGACAGATGACAGATGACAAATGACAGATGACAGAACAAAGATGACAGAGGACAGATGGCAGATGGCAGATGGCAGATGACAGATGACAGATGACAGATGACAGATGACAGATGACAGATGACAAATGACCGATGACAGATGACTGATGACAGATGACAGAGGACAGATGGCAGATGGCAGATGACAGATCACAGATGACAGATGAGAGATGACAAATGACAAATGACAGATGACAGAAGAAAGATGACAGATGACAGATGACAGATGACAGATGACAGATGACAGATGACAAATGACAGATGACAGAAGACGAAGGACGAAGAACGAAGGACGACAGGAAGATGACAGATCACAGAGGACAGATGGCAGATGGCAGATGGCAGATGACAGATGACAGATGACAGATGACAGATGACAGATGACAGATGACAGATGACAGATGACAGATGACAGATGACCGGTGACAGAAGAAAGATGACAGATGACAGAGGACAGATGGCAGATGGCAGATGACAGATGACAGATGACAGATGACAAATGACCGATGACAGATGACAGATGACAGATGACAGATGACAGAGGACAGATGACAGATGACAGATGACAGATGACAGAGGACAGATGGCAGATGGCAGATGGCAGATGACAGATGACAGATGACAGATGACAGATGACAAATGACCGATGACAGATGACAGATGACAGATGACAGATGACAGATGACAGAGGACAGAGGACAGATGACAGATGACAGATGAAAGATGACAAATGACAGATGACAGAAGAAAGATGACAGATGACAGATGACAGATGACAGATGACAGATGACAGATGACAGATGACAGATGAAAAATGACCGATGACAGATGACAGATGACAGATGACAGATGACAGAGGACAGATGGCAGATGGCAGATGATAGATGACAAATCACAAAGGACGACGGACGAAGGACAAAGGACGAAGGAGGAAGGACGATAACAAATGACGAAGGACGAAGGACGAAAGACGAAGGACGAAGGACGAAGGACGAAGGACGAAGGACGAAGAACGAAGGACGAAGGACAAAGGGCGAAGGACGAAGAACGAAGGACGAAGGACGAAGGACGAAGGACGAAGGACGAAGGACGAAGGACGAAGGACGAAGGACGAAGGACGAAGGACGAAGGACGAAGGACGAAGGACGAAGGACGAAGGACGACGGACGAAGGACGAAGGATGACAAATGACAGATGACAGAAGAAAGATGACAGATGACAGATGACAAATGACAGATGACAGAAGAAAGATGACAGATGACAGATGACAGATGACAGATGACAGATGACAGATGACAGATGACAAATGACAATTGACAATTGACAAATGACAAATGACAATTGACAATTGACAAATGACAGATGACAGATTACAGATGACAGATGACAGATGACAGATGACAAATGACGAAAGACGAAGGACGAAGGACGAAGGACGAAGAACGAAGGACGAAGGACGAAGGACGAAGGACGAAGGACGAAGAACGAAGGATGACAAATGACAGATGACAGAAGAAAGATGTTTGAAAATGACAATTGACAATTGACAAATGACAGATGACAGATTACAGATGACAGATGACAGATGACAGATGACAGATGACAAATGACAGATGACAGAAGAAAGATGACAGATGACAGATGACAGATGACAGGTGACAGATGACTAATGACAGATGACACAAGAAAGATGACAGAGGACAGATGGCAGATGGCAGATGGCAGATGACAGATGACACATGACAGATGACAGATGACAGATGGCAAATGACCGATGACAGATGACAGATGACAGATGACAGATGACAGATGACAGATGACAGATGACAGATGACAGATGACAGAGGACAGATGGCAGATGGCAGATGGCAGATGACAGATGACAGATGACAGATCACAGATGACAGATGAGAGATGACAAATGACAAATGACAGATGACAGAAGAAAGATGACAGATGACAGATGACAGATGACAGATGACAGATGACAGATGACAAATGACAGATGACAGAAGACGAAGGACGAAGAACGAAGGACGACAGGAAGATGACAGATGACAGAGGACAGATGGCAGATGGCAGATGGCAGATGGCAGATGACAGATGACAGATGACAGATGACAGATGACAGATGACAGATGACAAATGACCGATGACAGATGACAGATGACAGATGACAGATGACAGATGGCAGATGACAAATGACAAATGACAAATCACAAAGGACATATGGCAGATAGCAGATGACACAGGACAGATGGCAGATAGCAGATGGCAGATGACAGATGACAGATGACAGATGACAGATGACAAATGACCGATGACAGATGACAGATGACAGATGACAGATGACAGAGGACAGATGACAGATGACAGATGACAGATGAAAAATGACAGATGACAGAAGAAAGATGACAGATGACAGATGACAGATGACAGATGACAGATGACAGATGACAAATGACCGATGACAGATGATAGATGAAAGATGACAGATGACAGATGACAGATGACAGATGACAGAGGACAGATGGCAGATGGCAGATGGCTGATGACAGATGACAGATGAGAGATGACAGATGACAGATGACAGATGACAGATGACAAATGACCGATGACAGATGACAGATGACAGATGACAGAGGACAGATGGCAGATGGCAGATGATAGATGACAAATCACAAAGGACGACGGACGAAGGACAAAGGACGAAGGAGGAAGGACGATAACAAATGACGAAGGACGAAGGACGAAAGACGAAGGACGAAGGACGAAGGACGAAGAACGAAGGACGAAGGACAAAGGGCGAAGGACGAAGGACGAAGGACGAAGGACGAAGGACGAAGGACGAAGGACGAAGGACGAAGGACGAAGGACGAAGGACGAAGGACGAAGGACGAAGGACGATGGACGAAGGACGAAGGATGACAAATGACAGATGACAGAAAAAAGATGAAAGATGACAGATGACAGGGGACAGATGACAGATGACAGATGACAGATGACAAATGACAGATGACAGAAGAAAGATGACAGATGACAGATGACAAATGACAGATGACAGATGACAGATGACAGATGACAAATGACCGATGACAGATGACAGATGACAGATGACAGATGACAGATGACAGATGACAAATGACAGATGACAGAACAAAGATGACAGAGGACAGATGGCAGATGGCAGATGGCAGATGACAGATGACAGATGACAGATGACAGATGACAGATGACAAATGACCGATGACAGATGACAGATGACAGATGACAGAGGACAGATGGCAGATGGCAGATGGCAGATGACAGATCACAGATGACAGATGAGAGATGACAAATGACAAATGACAGATGACAGAAGAAAGATGACAGATGACAGATGACAGATGACAGATGACAGATGACAGATGACAGATGACAGATGACAAATGACAGATGACAGAAGACGAAGGACGAAGAACGAAGGACGACAGGAAGATGACAGATGACAGAGGACAGATGGCAGATGGCAGATGGCAGATGACAGATGACAGATGACAGATGACAGATGACAGATGACAGATGACAGATGACCGATGACAGAAGAAAGATGACAGATGACAGAGGACAGATGACAGATGACAGATGACAAATGACAATTGACAATTGACAAATGACAGATGACAGATTACAGATGACAGATGACAGATGACAGATGACAGATGACAGATGACAAATGACGAAGGACGAAAGACGAAGGACGAAGGACGAAGGACGAAGGATGACAAATGACAGATGACAGATTACAGATGACAGATGACAGATGACAGATGACAGATGACAGATGACAGAGGACAGATGGCAGATGGCAGATGGCAGATGACAGATGACAGATGAGAGATGACAGATGACAGATGACAGATGACAAATGACAGATGACAGAAGAAAGATGACAGATGACAGATGACAGATGACAGATGACAGATGACAGATGACAAATGACAATTGACAATTGACAAATGACAGATGACAGATTACAGATGACAGATGACAGATGACAGATGACAGATGACAGATGACAAATGACGAAGGACGAAAGACGAAGGACGAAGGACAAAGGACGAAGAACGAAGAACGAAGAACGAAGGAGGAAGGACGAAGGACGAAGGGCGAAGGACGAAGGATGACAAATGACAGATGACAGAAGAAAGATGTTTGAAAATGACAATTGACAATTGACAAATGACAGATTACAGATGACAGATGACAGATGACAGATGACAGATGACAGATGACAAATGACAGATGAGAGAAGAAAGATGACAGATGACAGATGACAGATGACAGATGACAGATGACAGATGACAGATGACAGATGACAAATGACAGATGACAGAACAAAGATGACAGAGGACAGATGGCAGATGGCAGATGGCAGATGACAGATGACAGATGACAGATGACAAATGACCGATGACAGATGACAGATGACAGATGACAGATGACAGAGGACAGATGGCAGATGGCAGATGGCAGATGACAGATCACAGATGACAGATGAGAGATGACAAATGACAAATGACAGATGACAGAAGAAAGATGACAGATGACAGATGACAGATGACAGATGACAGATGACAGATGACAAATGACAGATGACAGAAGACGAAGGACGAAGAACGAAGGACGACAGGAAGATGACAGATGACAGAGGACAGATGGCAGATGGCAGATGGCAGATGGCAGATGACAGATGACAGATGACAGATGACAGATGACAGATGACAGATGACAGATGACAGATGACCGATGACAGAAGAAAGATGACAGATGACAGAGGACAGATGGCAGATGGCAGATGGCAGATGACAGATGACAGATGACAGATGACAGATGACAAATGACCGATGACAGATGACAGATGACAGATGACAGATGACAGAGGACAGAGGACAGATGACAGATGACAGATGACAGATGACAAATGACAGATGACAGAAGAAAGATGACAGATGACAGATGACAGATGACAGATGACAGATGACAGATGACAGATGACAGATGAAAAATGACCGATGACAGATGACAGATGACAGATGACAGATGACAGATGACAGATGACAGAGGACAGATGGCAGATGGCAGATGGCAGATGACAGATGACAGATGACAGATGAGAGATGACAGATGACAGATGACAGATGACAGATGACAAATGACCGATGACAGATGACAGATGACAGATGACAGATGACAGATGACAGATGACAGAGGACAGATGGCAGATGGCAGATGATAGATGACAAATCACAAAGGACGACGGACGAAGGACAAAGGACGAAGGAGGAAGGACGAAGAACGAAAGACGAAGGACGAAGGACGAAGGACGAAGGACGGATGACAGATGACAGATGACAGATGACAGATGACAGATGCCAGATGGCAGATGAACGATGACAGATGACAGATGATAGATAACAAATGACAAATGACGAAGGACGAAAGACGTAGGAGGAAGAACGAAGAATGAAGGACGAAAGACGAAGACTAAGGACTAAGATGACGAATGACAAATGGCAAATGGCAAATGACAAATGACAAGTGATAAATGACAAATGACAATGACAAATGACAAATGACAAATGACAAATGACAAATGACAAATGACAAATGACAAATGACAAATGACAAATGACAAATGACAAATGACAAATGACAAATGACAAATGACAAATGACAAATGACAAATGACAAATGACAAATGACAAATGACAAATGACAAATGACAAATGACAAATGACAAATGACAAATGACAAATGACAAATGACAAATGACAAATGACAAATGACAAATGACAAATGACAAATGACAAATGACAAATGACAAATGACAAATGACAAATGACAAATGACAAATGACAAATGACAAATGACAAATGACAAATGACAAATGACAAATGACAAATGACAAATGACAAATGACAAATGACAAAAGACAAATGACAAATGACAAATGACAAATGACAAATGACAAATGACAAATGACAAATGACAAATGACAAATGACAAATGACAAATGACAAATGACAAATGACAAATGACAAATGACAAATGACAAATGCCAAATGACAAAGGACAAAAGACAAGCACAAAGGACAAAGGACAAAAGACAAAAGACAATGGCAAAGGACAAAGGACAAAGAAAGGACTAAGGACTAAGGACTAAGGACAAAGGACAAAGGACAGGGGACAAAGGACAAGGGACAAGGGACTAAGTACTAAGGACTAAGGACTAAGATGACAAATGACGAATGACAAATGGCAAATAACCAATGACAAATGAAAAATGACAAATGGCAATGCCAAATGACAAATGACAAATAACAAATGACAAATGACAAATGACAAATGACAAATGACAAATGGCAAATGACAAATGACAAATGACAAATGACAAATGACAAATGACAAATGACAAATGACAAATGACAAATGACAAATGAAAAATGACAGATGACAGATGACAGATGACAGATGACAAATGACCGATGACAGATGACAGATGACAGAGGACAGATGGCAGATGGCAGAAAGATGACAAATGGCAATGCCAAATGGCAAATGACAAATGACAAATGACAAATGACAAATGACAGATGACAGATGACAGATGACAAATGCCAAATGACAAATGACAAAGGACAAAAGACAAGCACAAGGGACAAAGGACAAAAGACAAAAGACAACGGCAAAGGACAAAGGACAAAGAAAGGACTAAGGACTAAGGACTAAGGACTAAGGACAAAGGACAAAGGACAGGGGACAAAGGACAAGGGACAAGGGACTAAGTACTAAGGACTAAGGATTAAGATGACAAATGACGAATGACAAATGGCAAATAACCAATGACAAATGACAAATGAAAAATGACAAATGGCAATGCCAAATGACAAATGACAAATGACAGATGACAAATGACAAATGACAAATGACAAATGACAGATGACACAAGAAAGATGACAGAGGACAGATGGCAGATGGCAGATGGCAGATGACAGATGACACATGACAGATGACAGATGACAGATGGCAAATGACCGATGACAGATGACAGATGACAGATGACAGATGACAGAGGACAGATGGCAGATGGCAGATGGCAGATGACAGATCACAGATGAGAGATGACAAATGACAAATGACAGATGACAGATGACAAATGACAATTGACAATTGACAAATGACAGATGACAGATTACAGATGACAGAAGAAAGATGACAGATGACAGATGACAGATGACAGATGACAGATGACAGATGACAAATGACCGATGACAGATGACAGATGAAAGATGACAGATGACAGATGACAGATGACAGATGACAGAGGACAGATGGCAGATGGCAGATGGCAGATGACAGATGACAGATGACAGATGAGAGATGACAGGTGACAGATGACAGATGACAGATGACAGATGACAGATGACAGATGACCGGTGACAGAAGAAAGATGACAGATGACAGAGGACAGATGGCAGATGGCAGATGGCAGATGACAGATGACAGATGACAGATGACAGATGACAAATGACCGATGACAGATGACAGATGACAGATGACAGATGACAGAGGACAGATGACAGATGACAGATGACAGATGACAAATGACAGATGACAGAAGACGAAGGACGAAGAACGAAGGACGACAGGAAGATGACAGATCACAGAGGACAGATGGCAGATGGCAGATGGCAGATGACAGATGACAGATGACAGATGACAGATGACAGATGACCGGTGACAGAAGAAAGATGACAGATGACAGAGGACAGATGACAGATGACAGAGGACAGATGGCAGATGGCAGATGGCATATGACAGATCACAGATGACAGATGAGAGATGACAAATGACAAATGACAGATGACAGAAGAAAGATGACAGATGACAGAGGACAGATGGCAGATGGCAGATGGCAGATGACAGATGACAGATGACAGATGACAGATGACAGATGACAGATGACAGATGACAGATGACAGATGACAGATGACAGATGACCGGTGACAGAAGAAAGATGACAGATGACAGAGGACAGATGACAGATGACAGAGGACAGATGGCAGATGGCAGATGGCATATGACAGATCACAGATGACAGATGAGAGATGACAAATGACAAATGACAGATGACAGAAGAAAGATGACAGATGACAGATGACAGATGACAGATGACAGATGACAGATGACAAATGACAGATGACAGAAGACGAAGGACGAAGAACGAAGGACGACAGGAAGATGACAGATCACAGAGGACAGATGGCAGATGGCAGATGGCAGATGACAGATGACAGATGACAGATGACAGATGACAGATGACAGATGACAGATGACAGATGACAGATGACAGATGACAGATGACCGGTGACAGAAGAAAGATGACAGATGACAGAGGACAGATGGCAGATGGCAGAGGACAGATGGCAGATGGCAGATGGCATATGACAGATCACAGATGACAGATGAGAGATGACAAATGACAAATGACAGATGACAGAAGAAAGATGACAGATGACAGATGACAGATGACAGATGACAGATGACAAATGACCGATGACAGATGACAGATGACAGATGACAGATGACAGAGGACAGATGACAGATGACAGATGACAGATGACAAATGACAGATGACAGAAGAAAGATGACAGATGACAGATGACAGATGACAGATGACAGATGACAGATGACAAATGACCGATGACAGATGACAGATGAAAGATGACAGATGACAGATGACAGATGACAGATGACAGAGGACAGATGGCAGATGGCAGATGGCAGATGACAGATGACAGATGACAGATGAGAGATGACAGGTGACAGATGACAGATGACAGATGACAAATGACCGATGACAGATGACAGATGACAGATGACAGATGACAGAGGACAGATGGCAGATGGCAGATTATAGATGACAAATCACAAAGGACGACGGACGAAGGACAAAGGACGAAGGAGGAAGGACGATAACAAATGACGAAGGACGAAGGACGAAAGACGAAGGACGAAGGACGAAGGACGAAGGACGAAGGACGAAGGACGAAGAACGAAGGACGAAGGACAAAGGGCGAAGGACGAAGGACGAAGGACGAAGGACGAAGGACGAAGGACGAAGGAAGAAGGACGAAGGACGAAGGACGAAGGACGAAGGACGAAGGACGAAGGACGACGGACGAAGGACGAAGGATGACAAATGACAGATGACAGAAGAAAGATGACAGATGACAGATGACAGAGGACAGATGACAGATGACAGATGACAAATGACAGATGACAGAAGAAAGATGACAGATGACAGATGACAGATGACAGATGACAGATGACAGATGACAAATGACAAATGACCGATGACAGATGACAGATGACAGATGACAGATGACAGATGACAAATGACAGATGACAGAACAAAGATGACAGAGGACAGATGGCAGATGGCAGATGGCAGATGACAGATGACAGATGACAGATGACAGATGACAGATGACAGATGACAAATGACCGATGACAGATGACTGATGACAGATGACAGAGGACAGATGGCAGATGGCAGATGACAGATCACAGATGACAGATGAGAGATGACAAATGACAAATGACAGATGACAGAAGAAAGATGACAGATGACAGATGACAGATGACAGATGACAGATGACAGATGACAAATGACAGATGACAGAAGACGAAGGACGAAGAACGAAGGACGACAGGAAGATGACAGATCACAGAGGACAGATGGCAGATGGCAGATGGCAGATGACAGATGACAGATGACAGATGACAGATGACAGATGACAGATGACAGATGACAGATGACAGATGACAGATGACAGATGACCGGTGACAGAAGAAAGATGACAGATGACAGAGGACAGATGGCAGATGGCAGATGACAGATGACAGATGACAGATGACAAATGACCGATGACAGATGACAGATGACAGATGACAGATGACAGAGGACAGATGACAGATGACAGATGACAGATGACAGAGGACAGATGGCAGATGGCAGATGGCAGATGACAGATGACAGATGACAGATGACAGATGACAAATGACCGATGACAGATGACAGATGACAGATGACAGATGACAGATGACAGAGGACAGAGGACAGATGACAGATGACAGATGAAAGATGACAAATGACAGATGACAGAAGAAAGATGACAGATGACAGATGACAGATGACAGATGACAGATGACAGATGACAGATGACAGATGAAAAATGACCGATGACAGATGACAGATGACAGATGACAGATGACAGAGGACAGATGGCAGATGGCAGATGATAGATGACAAATCACAAAGGACGACGGACGAAGGACAAAGGACGAAGGAGGAAGGACGATAACAAATGACGAAGGACGAAGGACGAAAGACGAAGGACGAAGGACGAAGGACGAAGGACGAAGGACGAAGAACGAAGGACGAAGGACAAAGGGCGAAGGACGAAGAACGAAGGACGAAGGACGAAGGACGAAGGACGAAGGACGAAGGACGAAGGACGAAGGACGAAGGACGAAGGACGAAGGACGAAGGACGAAGGACGAAGGACGAAGGACGAAGGACGACGGACGAAGGACGAAGGATGACAAATGACAGATGACAGAAGAAAGATGACAGATGACAGATGACAAATGACAGATGACAGAAGAAAGATGACAGATGACAGATGACAGATGACAGATGACAGATGACAGATGACAGATGACAAATGACAATTGACAATTGACAAATGACAAATGACAATTGACAATTGACAAATGACAGATGACAGATTACAGATGACAGATGACAGATGACAGATGACAAATGACGAAAGACGAAGGACGAAGGACGAAGGACGAAGAACGAAGGACGAAGGACGAAGGACGAAGGACGAAGGACGAAGAACGAAGGATGACAAATGACAGATGACAGAAGAAAGATGTTTGAAAATGACAATTGACAATTGACAAATGACAGATGACAGATTACAGATGACAGATGACAGATGACAGATGACAGATGACAAATGACAGATGACAGAAGAAAGATGACAGATGACAGATGACAGATGACAGGTGACAGATGACTAATGACAGATGACACAAGAAAGATGACAGAGGACAGATGGCAGATGGCAGATGGCAGATGACAGATGACACATGACAGATGACAGATGACAGATGGCAAATGACCGATGACAGATGACAGATGACAGATGACAGATGACAGATGACAGATGACAGATGACAGATGACAGATGACAGAGGACAGATGGCAGATGGCAGATGGCAGATGACAGATGACAGATGACAGATCACAGATGACAGATGAGAGATGACAAATGACAAATGACAGATGACAGAAGAAAGATGACAGATGACAGATGACAGATGACAGATGACAGATGACAGATGACAAATGACAGATGACAGAAGACGAAGGACGAAGAACGAAGGACGACAGGAAGATGACAGATGACAGAGGACAGATGGCAGATGGCAGATGGCAGATGGCAGATGACAGATGACAGATGACAGATGACAGATGACAGATGACAGATGACAAATGACCGATGACAGATGACAGATGACAGATGACAGATGACAGATGGCAGATGACAAATGACAAATGACAAATCACAAAGGACATATGGCAGATAGCAGATGACACAGGACAGATGGCAGATAGCAGATGGCAGATGACAGATGACAGATGACAGATGACAGATGACAAATGACCGATGACAGATGACAGATGACAGATGACAGATGACAGAGGACAGATGACAGATGACAGATGACAGATGAAAAATGACAGATGACAGAAGAAAGATGACAGATGACAGATGACAGATGACAGATGACAGATGACAGATGACAAATGACCGATGACAGATGATAGATGAAAGATGACAGATGACAGATGACAGATGACAGATGACAGAGGACAGATGGCAGATGGCAGATGGCAGATGACAGATGACAGATGAGAGATGACAGATGACAGATGACAGATGACAGATGACAAATGACCGATGACAGATGACAGATGACAGATGACAGAGGACAGATGGCAGATGGCAGATGATAGATGACAAATCACAAAGGACGACGGACGAAGGACAAAGGACGAAGGAGGAAGGACGATAACAAATGACGAAGGACGAAGGACGAAAGACGAAGGACGAAGGACGAAGGACGAAGAACGAAGGACGAAGGACAAAGGGCGAAGGACGAAGGACGAAGGACGAAGGACGAAGGACGAAGGACGAAGGACGAAGGACGAAGGACGAAGGACGAAGGACGAAGGACGAAGGACGAAGGACGAAGGACGAAGGACGATGGACGAAGGACGAAGGATGACAAATGACAGATGACAGAAAAAAGATGAAAGATGACAGATGACAGGGGACAGATGACAGATGACAGATGACAGATGACAAATGACAGATGACAGAAGAAAGATGACAGATGACAGATGACAAATGACAGATGACAGATGACAGATGACAGATGACAAATGACCGATGACAGATGACAGATGACAGATGACAGATGACAGATGACAGATGACAAATGACAGATGACAGAACAAAGATGACAGAGGACAGATGGCAGATGGCAGATGGCAGATGACAGATGACAGATGACAGATGACAGATGACAGATGACAAATGACCGATGACAGATGACAGATGACAGATGACAGAGGACAGATGGCAGATGGCAGATGGCAGATGACAGATCACAGATGACAGATGAGAGATGACAAATGACAAATGACAGATGACAGAAGAAAGATGACAGATGACAGATGACAGATGACAGATGACAGATGACAGATGACAGATGACAGATGACAAATGACAGATGACAGAAGACGAAGGACGAAGAACGAAGGACGACAGGAAGATGACAGATGACAGAGGACAGATGGCAGATGGCAGATGGCAGATGACAGATGACAGATGACAGATGACAGATGACAGATGACAGATGACAGATGACCGATGACAGAAGAAAGATGACAGATGACAGAGGACAGATGACAGATGACAGATGACAAATGACAATTGACAATTGACAAATGACAGATGACAGATTACAGATGACAGATGACAGATGACAGATGACAGATGACAGATGACAAATGACGAAGGACGAAAGACGAAGGACGAAGGACGAAGGACGAAGGATGACAAATGACAGATGACAGATTACAGATGACAGATGACAGATGACAGATGACAGATGACAGATGACAGAGGACAGATGGCAGATGGCAGATGGCAGATGACAGATGACAGATGAGAGATGACAGATGACAGATGACAGATGACAAATGACAGATGACAGAAGAAAGATGACAGATGACAGATGACAGATGACAGATGACAGATGACAGATGACAAATGACAATTGACAATTGACAAATGACAGATGACAGATTACAGATGACAGATGACAGATGACAGATGACAGATGACAGATGACAAATGACGAAGGACGAAAGACGAAGGACGAAGGACAAAGGACGAAGAACGAAGAACGAAGAACGAAGGAGGAAGGACGAAGGACGAAGGGCGAAGGACGAAGGATGACAAATGACAGATGACAGAAGAAAGATGTTTGAAAATGACAATTGACAATTGACAAATGACAGATTACAGATGACAGATGACAGATGACAGATGACAGATGACAGATGACAAATGACAGATGAGAGAAGAAAGATGACAGATGACAGATGACAGATGACAGATGACAGATGACAGATGACAGATGACAGATGACAAATGACAGATGACAGAACAAAGATGACAGAGGACAGATGGCAGATGGCAGATGGCAGATGACAGATGACAGATGACAGATGACAAATGACCGATGACAGATGACAGATGACAGATGACAGATGACAGAGGACAGATGGCAGATGGCAGATGGCAGATGACAGATCACAGATGACAGATGAGAGATGACAAATGACAAATGACAGATGACAGAAGAAAGATGACAGATGACAGATGACAGATGACAGATGACAGATGACAGATGACAAATGACAGATGACAGAAGACGAAGGACGAAGAACGAAGGACGACAGGAAGATGACAGATGACAGAGGACAGATGGCAGATGGCAGATGGCAGATGGCAGATGACAGATGACAGATGACAGATGACAGATGACAGATGACAGATGACAGATGACAGATGACCGATGACAGAAGAAAGATGACAGATGACAGAGGACAGATGGCAGATGGCAGATGGCAGATGACAGATGACAGATGACAGATGACAGATGACAAATGACCGATGACAGATGACAGATGACAGATGACAGATGACAGAGGACAGAGGACAGATGACAGATGACAGATGACAGATGACAAATGACAGATGACAGAAGAAAGATGACAGATGACAGATGACAGATGACAGATGACAGATGACAGATGACAGATGACAGATGAAAAATGACCGATGACAGATGACAGATGACAGATGACAGATGACAGATGACAGATGACAGAGGACAGATGGCAGATGGCAGATGGCAGATGACAGATGACAGATGACAGATGAGAGATGACAGATGACAGATGACAGATGACAGATGACAAATGACCGATGACAGATGACAGATGACAGATGACAGATGACAGATGACAGATGACAGAGGACAGATGGCAGATGGCAGATGATAGATGACAAATCACAAAGGACGACGGACGAAGGACAAAGGACGAAGGAGGAAGGACGAAGAACGAAAGACGAAGGACGAAGGACGAAGGACGAAGGACGGATGACAGATGACAGATGACAGATGACAGATGACAGATGCCAGATGGCAGATGAACGATGACAGATGACAGATGATAGATAACAAATGACAAATGACGAAGGACGAAAGACGTAGGAGGAAGAACGAAGAATGAAGGACGAAAGACGAAGACTAAGGACTAAGATGACGAATGACAAATGGCAAATGGCAAATGACAAATGACAAGTGATAAATGACAAATGACAATGACAAATGACAAATGACAAATGACAAATGACAAATGACAAATGACAAATGACAAATGACAAATGACAAATGACAAATGACAAATGACAAATGACAAATGACAAATGACAAATGACAAATGACAAATGACAAATGACAAATGACAAATGACAAATGACAAATGACAAATGACAAATGACAAATGACAAATGACAAATGACAAATGACAAATGACAAATGACAAATGACAAATGACAAATGACAAATGACAAATGACAAATGACAAATGACAAATGACAAATGACAAATGACAAATGACAAATGACAAATGACAAATGACAAATGACAAATGACAAATGACAAATGACAAATGACAAATGACAAAAGACAAATGACAAATGACAAATGACAAATGACAAATGACAAATGACAAATGACAAATGACAAATGACAAATGACAAATGACAAATGACAAATGACAAATGACAAATGACAAATGACAAATGACAAATGCCAAATGACAAAGGACAAAAGACAAGCACAAAGGACAAAGGACAAAAGACAAAAGACAATGGCAAAGGACAAAGGACAAAGAAAGGACTAAGGACTAAGGACTAAGGACAAAGGACAAAGGACAGGGGACAAAGGACAAGGGACAAGGGACTAAGTACTAAGGACTAAGGACTAAGATGACAAATGACGAATGACAAATGGCAAATAACCAATGACAAATGAAAAATGACAAATGGCAATGCCAAATGACAAATGACAAATAACAAATGACAAATGACAAATGACAAATGACAAATGACAAATGGCAAATGACAAATGACAAATGACAAATGACAAATGACAAATGACAAATGACAAATGACAAATGACAAATGACAAATGAAAAATGACAGATGACAGATGACAGATGACAGATGACAAATGACCGATGACAGATGACAGATGACAGAGGACAGATGGCAGATGGCAGAAAGATGACAAATGGCAATGCCAAATGGCAAATGACAAATGACAAATGACAAATGACAAATGACAGATGACAGATGACAGATGACAAATGCCAAATGACAAATGACAAAGGACAAAAGACAAGCACAAGGGACAAAGGACAAAAGACAAAAGACAACGGCAAAGGACAAAGGACAAAGAAAGGACTAAGGACTAAGGACTAAGGACTAAGGACAAAGGACAAAGGACAGGGGACAAAGGACAAGGGACAAGGGACTAAGTACTAAGGACTAAGGATTAAGATGACAAATGACGAATGACAAATGGCAAATAACCAATGACAAATGACAAATGAAAAATGACAAATGGCAATGCCAAATGACAAATGACAAATGACAGATGACAAATGACAAATGACAAATGACAAATGACAGATGACACAAGAAAGATGACAGAGGACAGATGGCAGATGGCAGATGGCAGATGACAGATGACACATGACAGATGACAGATGACAGATGGCAAATGACCGATGACAGATGACAGATGACAGATGACAGATGACAGAGGACAGATGGCAGATGGCAGATGGCAGATGACAGATCACAGATGAGAGATGACAAATGACAAATGACAGATGACAGATGACAAATGACAATTGACAATTGACAAATGACAGATGACAGATTACAGATGACAGATGACAGATGACAGATGACAGATGACAATTGACAAATGACAAATGACAGATGACAGATGACAGATGACAGATGACAAATGACCGATGACAGATGACAGATGACAGATGACAGATGACAGATGACAGATGACAAATGACAATTGACAATTGACGAATGACAGATGACAGATGACAGATGAGAGATGACAGATGACAGATGACAGATGACAGATGACAGATGACAAATGACCGATGACAGATGACAGATGACAGATGACAGATGGCAGATGACCGATGACAAATGACAAATCACAAAGGACGAAGGACGAAGTACAAAGGACGAAGGATGAAGGACGAAGGACGAAGAACGAAGGACAAATGACAATTGACAATTGACAAATGACAGATGACAGATTACAGATGACAGATGACAGATGACAGATGACAGATGACAGATGACAGATGACAGATGACAGATGACAGATGGCAGATGCCAGATGACAAATGACAAATCACAAAGGACGAAGGACGAAGTACAAAGGACGAAGGATGAAGGACGAAGGACGAAAGACGAAGGACGAAGGACGAAGGACGAAGACGAAGGACGAAGGACGAAGGACTAAGGACGAAGGACGAAGGACGAAAACCGAAGGACGAAGGATGAAGGACGAAGGACGAAAGACGAAGGACGAAGGACGAAGAACGAAGGACGAAAGACGAAGGACGAAGGACGAAGGACGAAGGACGATGGACGAAAAACGAAGGACGCAGGATGAAGGACGAAGGACGAAAGACGAAGGACGAAGGACGAAAGATGAAGGACGAAGGACGATGGACGAAAAACGAAGGACGAAGGACGAAGGACTAAGGACGAAGGACGAAGGACGAAGGACGAAGGACGAAAGACGAAGGACGAACGACGAAGGACAAAGGACGAAGGGCGTAGGACGAAGGCCGAAAGACGAAGAATGATGGACGAAGGACGAAGGACGAAGGACGAAGGACGAAGGACGAAGGACGAAGGACGAAGGACGAAGGACGAAGGACGAAGGACGAAGGACGAAGGACGAAGAACGAAGGACAAATGACAATTGACAATTGACAAATGACAGATGACAGATTACAGATGACAGATGACAGATGACAGATGACAGATGACAGATGACAGATGACAGATGACAAATGACCGATGACAGATGACAGATGACAGATGACAGATGACAAATGACAATTGACAATTGATAAATGACAGATGACAGATGACAGATGACAAATGACGAAGGACGAAGGACGAAAGACGAAGGACGAAGGACGAAGGACGAAGGACGAAGAACGAAGGACGAAGGACGAAGGACGAAGGACGAAGGACGAAGGACGAAGAATGACAAATGACAGATGACAGAAGAAAGATGACAGATGACAGATGACAGATGACAGATGACAGATGACAGATGACTGATGACAGATGACAGATGACAGATGACAGATGACAGATGACAGATGACAGATGACAGATGACAGATGACAGATGACAAATGACAATTGACAATTGACAAATGACAGATGACAGATTACAGATGACAGATGACAGATGACAGATGACAGATGACAAATGACGAAGGACGAAAGACGAAGGACGAAGGACGAAGGACGAAGAACGAAGGACGAAGGACGAAGGACGAAGGACGAAGGACGAAGGACGAAGGACGAAGGACGAAAGACGAAGGACGAACGACGAAGGACAAAGGACGAAGGGCGTAGGACGAAGGCCGAAAGACGAAGAATGAAGGACGAAGGACGAAGGACGAAGGACGAAGGACGAAGGACGAAGGACGAAGGACGAAGGACGAAGAACGAAGGACAAATGACAATTGACAATTGACAAATGACAGATGACAGATTACAGATGACAGATGACAGATGACAGATGACAGATGACAGATGACAGATGACAGATGACAAATGACCGATGACAGATGACAGATGACAGATGACAGATGACAAATGACAATTGACAATTGACAAATGACAGATGACAGATGACAGATGACAAATGACGAAGGACGAAGGACGAAAGACGAAGGACGAAGGACGAAGGACGAAGGACGAAGAACGAAGGACGAAGGACGAAGGACGAAGGACGAAGGACGAAGGACGAAGAATGACAAATGACAGATGACAGAAGAAAGATGACAGATGACAGATGACAGATGACAGATGACAGATGACAGATGACAGATGACAGATGACAGATGACAGATGACAGATGACAGATGACAGATGACAGATGACAGATGACAGATGACAGATGACAGATGACAAATGACAATTGACAATTGACAAATGACAGATGACAGATTACAGATGACAGATGACAGATGACAGATGACAGATGACAGATGACAAATGACGAAGGACGAAGGACGAAAGACGAAGGACGAAGGACGAAGGACGAAGAACGAAGGACGAAGGACGAAGGACGAAGGACGAAGGACGAAGAACGAAGGATGACAAATGACAGATGACAGAAGAAAGATGTTTGAAAATGACAATTGACAATTGACAAATGACAGATGACAGATTACAGATGACAGATGACAGATGACAGATGACAGATGACAAATGACAGATGACAGAAGAAAGATGACAGATGACAGATGACAGATGACAGATGACAGATGACAGATGACAAATGACAGATGACACAAGAAAGATGACAGAGGACAGATGGCAGATGGCAGATGGCAGATGACAGATGACACATGACAGATGACAGATGACAGATGGCAAATGACCGATGACAGATGACAGATGACAGATGACAGATGACAGAGGACAGATGGCAGATGGCAGATGGCAGATGACAGATCACAGATGAGAGATGACAAATGACAAATGACAGATGACAGATGACAAATGACAATTGACAATTGACAAATGACAGATGACAGATTACAGATGACAGATGACAGATGACAGATGACAAATGACAATTGACAATTGACAAATGACAGATGACAGATTACAGATGACAGATGACAGATGACAGATGACAGATGACAAATGACGAAGGACGAAGGACGAAAGACGAAGGACGAAGGACGAAGGACGAAGAACGAAGGACGAAGGACGAAGGACGAAGGACGAAGGACGAAGGACGAAGGACGAAGGACGAAGGACGAAGGACGAAGGACGAAGGACGAAGAACGAAGGATGACAAATGACAGATGACAGAAGAAAGATGTTTGAAAATGACAATTGACAATTGACAAATGACAGATGACAGATTACAGATGACAGATGACAGATGACAGATGACAGATGACAGATGACAAATGACAGATGACAGAAGAAAGATGACAGATGACAGATGACAGATGACAGATGACAGATGACAGATGACAGATGACAAATGACAGATGACAGAAGAAAGATGACAGAGGACAGATGGCAGATGGCAGATGGCAGATGACAGATGACAGATGACAGATGACAGATGACAGATGACAGATGACAGATGACAGATGACAGATGACAAATGACAATTGACAATTGACAAATGACAGATGACAGATTACAGATGACAGATGACAGATGACAGATGACAAATGACGAAGGACGAAGGACGAAAGACGAAGGACGAAGGACGAAGGACGAAGGACGAAGGACGAAGGACGAAGGACGAAGGACGAAGGACGAAGGACGAAAGACGAAGGACGAACGACGAAGGACAAAGGACGAAGGGCGTAGGACGAAGGCCGAAAGACGAAGAATGAAGGACGAAGGACGAAGGACGAAGGACGAAGGACGAAGGACGAAGGACGAAGGACGAAGGACGAAGGACGAAGAACGAAGGACAAATGACAATTGACAATTGACAAATGACAGATGACAGATTACAGATGACAGATGACAGATGACAGATGACAGATGACAGATGACAGATGACAGATGACAAATGACCGATGACAGATGACAGATGACAGATGACAGATGACAAATGACTATTGACAATTGACAAATGACAGATGACAGATGACAGATGACAAATGACGAAGGACGAAGGACGAAAGACGAAGGACGAAGGACGAAGGACGAAGGACGAAGAACGAAGGACGAAGGACGAAGGACGAAGGACGAAGGACGAAGGACGAAGGACGAAGAATGACAAATGACAGATGACAGAAGAAAGATGACAGATGACAGATGACAGATGACAGATGACAGATGACAGATGACAGATGACAGATGACAGATGACAGATGACAGATGACAGATGACAGATGACAGATGACAGATGACAGATGACAGATGACAAATGACAATTGACAATTGACAAATGACAGATGACAGATTACAGATGACAGATGACAGATGACAGATGACAGATGACAGATGACAAATGACGAAGGACGAAGGACGAAAGACGAAGGACGAAGGACGAAGGACGAAGAACGAAGGACGAAGGACGAAGGACGAAGGACGAAGGACGAAGGACGAAGAACGAAGGATGACAAATGACAGATGACAGAAGAAAGATGTTTGAAAATGACAATTGACAATTGACAAATGACAGATGACAGATTACAGATGACAGATGACAGATGACAGATGACAGATGACAAATGACAGATGACAGAAGAAAGATGACAGATGACAGATGACAGATGACAGATGACAGATGACAGATGACAAATGACAGATGACACAAGAAAGATGACAGAGGACAGATGGCAGATGGCAGATGGCAGATGACAGATGACACATGACAGATGACAGATGACAGATGGCAAATGACCGATGACAGATGACAGATGACAGATGACAGAGGACAGATGGCAGATGGCAGATGGCAGATGACAGATCACAGATGAGAGATGACAAATGACAAATGACAGATGACAGATGACAAATGACAATTGACAATTGACAAATGACAGATGACAGATTACAGATGACAGATGACAGATGACAGATGACAGATGACAGATGACAAATGACAATTGACAATTGACAAATGACAGATGACAGATTACAGATGACAGATGACAGATGACAGATGACAGATGACAAATGACGAAGGACGAAGGACGAAAGACGAAGGACGAAGGACGAAGGACGAAGAACGAAGGACGAAGGACGAAGGACGAAGGACGAAGGACGAAGGACGAAGGACGAAGGACGAAGGACGAAGGACGAAGGACGAAGGACGAAGGACGAAGGACGAAGAACGAAGGATGACAAATGACAGATGACAGAAGAAAGATGTTTGAAAATGACAATTGACAATTGACAAATGACAGATGACAGATTACAGATGACAGATGACAGATGACAGATGACAGATGACAGATGACAAATGACAGATGACAGAAGAAAGATGACAGATGACAGATGACAGATGACAGATGACAGATGACAGATGACAAATGACAGATGACAGAAGAAAGATGACAGAGGACAGATGGCAGATGGCAGATGGCAGATGACAGATGACAGATGACAGATGACAGATGACAGATGACAGATGACAGATGACAGATGACCGGTGACAGAAGAAAGATGACAGATGACAGAGGACAGATGACAGCTGACAGAGGACAGATGGCAGATGGCAGATGGCAGATGACAGATCACAGATGACAGATGAGAGATGACAAATGACAAATGACAGATGACAGAAGAAAGATGACAGATGACAGATGACAGATGACAGATGGCAGATGACAGATGACAAATGACAGATGACAGAAGACGAAGGACGAAGAACGAAGGACGACAGGAAGATGACAGATCACAGAGGACAGATGGCAGATGGCAGATGGCAGATGACAGATGACAGATGACAGATGACAGATGACAGATGACAGATGACAGATGACAGATGACAGATGACAGATGACAGATGACAGATGACAGATGACCGGTGACAGAAGAAAGATGACAGATGACAGAGGACAGATGGCAGATGGCAGATGGCAGATGACAGATGACAGATGACAGATGACAGATGACAAATGACCGATGACAGATGACAGATGACAGATGACAGATGACAGAGGACAGATGACAGATGACAGATGACAGATGACAAATGACAGATGACAGAAGAAAGATGACAGATGACAGATGACAGATGACAGATGACAGATGACAGATGACAGATGACAAATGACCGATGACAGATGACAGATGAAAGATGACAGATGACAGATGACAGATGACAGATGACAGAGGACAGATGACACAAGAAAGATGACAGAGGACAGATGGCAGATGGCAGATGGCAGATGACAGATGACACATGACAGATGACAGATGGCAAATGACCGATGACAGATGACAGATGACAGATGACAGATGACAGAGGACAGATGGCAGATGGCAGATGGCAGATGACAGATCACAGATGAGAGATGACAAATGACAAATGACAGATGACAGATGACAAATGACAATTGACAATTGACAAATGACAGATGACAGATTACAGATGACAGATGACAGATGACAGATGACAGATGACAGATGACAAATGACAATTGACAATTGACAAATGACAGATGACAGATTACAGATGACAGATGACAGATGACAGATGACAGATGACAAATGACGAAGGACGAAGGACGAAAGACGAAGGACGAAGGACGAAGGACGAAGAACGAAGGACGAAGGACGAAGGACGAAGGACGAAGGACGAAGGACGAAGGACGAAGGACGAAGAACGAAGGATGACAAATGACAGATGACAGAAGAAAGATGTTTGAAAATGACAATTGACAATTGACAAATGACAGATGACAGATTACAGATGACAGATGACAGATGACAGATGACAGATGACAGATGACAAATGACAGATGACAGAAGAAAGATGACAGATGACAGATGACAGATGACAGATGACAGATGACAGATGACAAATGACAGATGACAGAAGAAAGATGACAGAGGACAGATGGCAGATGGCAGATGGCAGATGACAGATGACAGATGACAGATGACAGATGACAGATGACAGATGACAGATGACAGATGACAGATGACCGGTGACAGAAGAAAGATGACAGATGACAGAGGACAGATGACAGCTGACAGAGGACAGATGGCAGATGGCAGATGGCAGATGACAGATCACAGATGACAGATGAGAGATGACAAATGACAAATGACAGATGACAGAAGAAAGATGACAGATGACAGATGACAGATGACAGATGACAGATGACAGATGACAAATGACAGATGACAGAAGACGAAGGACGAAGAACGAAGGACGACAGGAAGATGACAGATCACAGAGGACAGATGGCAGATGGCAGATGGCAGATGACAGATGACAGATGACAGATGACAGATGACAGATGACAGATGACAGATGACAGATGACAGATGACAGATGACAGATGACAGATGACAGATGACAGATGACCGGTGACAGAAGAAAGATGACAGATGACAGAGGACAGATGGCAGATGGCAGATGGCAGATGACAGATGACAGATGACAGATGACAGATGACAGATGACAAATGACCGATGACAGATGACAGATGACAGATGACAGATGACAGAGGACAGATGACAGATGACAGATGACAGATGACAAATGACAGATGACAGAAGAAAGATGACAGATGACAGATGACAGATGACAGATGACAGATGGCAGATGACAAATGACCGATGACAGATGACAGATGAAAGATGACAGATGACAGATGACAGATGACAGATGACAGAGGACAGATGGCAGATGGCAGATGGCAGATGACAGATGACAGATGACAGATGAGAGATGACAGGTGACAGATGACAGATGACAGATGACAAATGACCGATGACAGATGACAGATGACAGATGACAGATGACAGAGGACAGATGGCAGATGGCAGATGATAGATGACAAATCACAAAGGACGACGGACGAAGGACAAAGGACGAAGGAGGAAGGACGATAACAAATGACGAAGGACGAAGGACGAAAGACGAAGGACGAAGGACGAAGGACGAAGGACGAAGAACGAAGGACGAAGGACAAAGGGCGAAGGACGAAGGACGAAGGACGAAGGACGAAGGACGAAGGACGAAGGACGAAGGACGAAGGACGACGGACGAAGGACGAAGGATGACAAATGACAGATGACAGAAAGATGACAGTTGACAGATGACAGATGACAAATGACAATTGACAATTGACAAATGACAGATGACAGATTACAGATGACAGATGACAGATGACAGATGACAAATGACGAAGGACGAAGGACGAAAGACGAAGGACGAAGGACGAAGGACGAAGAACGAAGGACGAAGGACGAAGGACGAAGGACGAAGGACGAAGGACGAAGGACGAAGGACGAAGGACGAAGGACGAAGGACGAAGAACGAAGGATGACAAATGACAGATGACAGAAGAAAGATGTTTGAAAATGACAATTGACAATTGACAAATGACAGATGACAGATTACAGATGACAGATGACAGATGACAGATGACAGATGACAGATGACAAATGACAGATGACAGAAGAAAGATGACAAATGACAGATGACAGATGACAGATGACAGATGACAGATGACAAATGACAGATGACAGAAGAAAGATGACAGAGGACAGATGGCAGATGGCAGATGGCAGATGACAGATGACAGATGACAGATGACAGATGACAGATGACAGATGACAGATGACAGATGACAGATGACCGGTGACAGAAGAAAGATGACAGATGACAGAGGACAGATGACAGCTGACAGAGGACAGATGGCAGATGGCAGATGGCAGATGACAGATCACAGATGACAGAGGACAGATGACAGATGACAGATGACAAATGACAGATGACAGAAGAAAGATGACAGATGACAGATGACAGATGACAGATGACAGATGACAGATGACAGATGACAGATGACAAATGACCGATGACAGATGACAGATGAAAGATGACAGATGACAGATGACAGATGACAGATGACAGAGGACAGATGGCAGATGGCAGATGGCAGATGACAGATGACAGATGACAGATGAGAGATGACAGGTGACAGATGACAGATGACAGATGACAAATGACCGATGACAGATGACAGATGACAGACGACAGAGGACAGATGGCAGATGGCAGATGATAGATGACAAATCACAAAGGACGACGGACGAAGGACAAAGGACGAAGGAGGAAGGACGATAACAAATGACGAAGGACGAAGGACGAAAGACGAAGGACGAAGGACGAAGGACGAAGGACGAAGGACGAAGGACGAAGGACGAAGAACGAAGGACGAAGGACAAAGGGCGAAGGACGAAGGACGAAGGACGAAGGACGAAGGACGAAGGACGAAGGACGAAGGACGAAGGACGACGGACGAAGGACGAAGGATGACAAATGACAGATGACAGAAGAAAGATGACAGATGAGAGATGACAGAGGACAGATGACAGATGACAGATGACAAATGACAGATGACAGAAGAAAGATGACAGATGACAGATGACAGATGACAGATGACAGATGACAGATGACAAATGACAAATGACCGATGACAGATGACAGATGACAGATGACAGATGACAAATGACAGATGACAGAACAAAGATGACAGAGGACAGATGGCAGATGGCAGATGGCAGATGACAGATGACAGATGACAGATGACAGATGACAGATGACAAATGACCGATGACAGATGACTGATGACAGATGACAGAGGACAGATGGCAGATGGCAGATGGCAGATGACAGATCACAGATGACAGATGAGAGATGACAAATGACAAATGACAGATGACAGAAGAAAGATGACAGATGACAGATGACAGATGACAGATGACAGATGACAAATGACAGATGACAGAAGACGAAGGACGAAGAACGAAGGACGACAGGAAAATGACAGATGACAGAGGACAGATGGCAGATGGCAGATGGCAGATGGCAGATGACAGATGACAGATGACAGATGACAGATGACAGATGACAGATGACAGATGACAGATGACAGATGACAGATGACAGATGACCGATGACAGAAGAAAGATGACAGATGACAGAGGACAGATGACAGATGACAGATGACAAATGACAATTGACAATTGACAAATGACAGATGACAGATTACAGATGACAGATGACAGATGACAGATGACAGATGACAAATGACGAAGGACGAAAGACGAAAGACGAAGGACGAAGGACGAAGGACGAAGAACGAAGAACGAAGGACGAAGGACGAAGGACGAAGGACGAAGGACGAAGGATGACAAATGACAGATGACAGATTACAGATGACAGATGACAGATGACAGATGAGAGATGACAAATGACAAATGACAGATGACAGAAGAAAGATGACAGATGACAGATGACAGATGACAGATGACAGATGACAGATGACAGATGACAGAGGACAAATGAAAGATGGCAGATGGCAGATGACAGATGACAGATGAGAGATGACAGATGACAGATGACAGATGACAAATGACAGATGACAGAAGAAAGATGACAGATGACAGATGACAGATGACAGATGACAGATGACAGATGACAAATGACAATTGACAATTGACAAATGACAGATGACAGATTACAGATGACAGATGACAGATGACAGATGACAGATGACAGATGACAAATGACGAAGGACGAAAGACGAAGGACGAAGGACGAAGGACGATGAACGAAGAACGAAGGACGAAGGACGAAGGACGAAGGACGAAGGACGAAGGACGAAGAATGACAAATGACAGATGACAGAAGAAAGATGTTTGAAAATGACAATTGACAATTGACAAATGACAGATGACAGATTACAGATGACAGATGACAGATGACAGATGACAGATGACAGATGACAGATGACAGATGACAGATGACAAATGACAGATGACAGAAGAAAGATGACAGATGACAGATGACAGATGACAGATGACAGATGACAGATGACAGATGACAGATGACAGATGACAGATGACAAATGACAGATGACAGAACAAAGATGACAGAGGACAGATGGCAGATGGCAGATGGCAGATGGCAGATGACAGATGACAGATGACAGATGACAGATGACAAATGACAGATGACAGATGACAAATGACCGATGACAGATGACAGATGACAGATGACAGATGGCAGATGACAGATGACAAATGACAAATCACAAAGGACGAAGGACGAAGTACAAAGGACGAAGGAGGAAGGACGAAGGACGAAGGACGAAGGGCGAAGGACGAAGGACGAAGGACGAAGGACGATGGACGAAAAACGAAGGACGAAGGATGAAGGACGAAGGACGAAAGACGAAGGACGAAGGACGAAGGACGAAGGACGAAGACGAAGGACGAAGGACTAAGGACGAAGGACGAAGGACGAAAAACGAAGGACGAAGGATGAAGGACGAAGGACGAAAGACGAAGGACGAAGGACGAAGGACGAAGGACGAAGGACGAAGGACGAAGGACGAAGGACGAAGGACGAAGGACGAAGGATGAAGGACGAAGGACGAAGGACGAAGGACGAAAGACGAAGGACGAAGGACGAAGGACGATGGACGAAAAACGAAGGACGAAGGACGAAGGATGAAGGATGAAGGACGAAGGACGAAAGACGAAGGACGAAGGACGAAGACGAAGGACGAAGGACGAAGGACGAAGGACGAAGGACTAAGGACGAAGGACGAAGGATGAAGGATGAAGGACGAAGGACGAAAGACGAAGGACGAAGGACGAAGACGAAGGACGAAGGACGAAGGACTAAGGACTAAGGACGAAGGACGAAGGACGAAGGACGAAGAACGAAGGACGAAGGACGAAAGACGAAGGACGAAGGACGAAGGACGAAGGACGAAGGACGAAGGACGAAAGACGAAGGACGAAGGACGATGGACGAAAAACGAAGGACGAAGGACGAAGGACGAAGGACAAATGACAATTGACAATTGACAAATGACAGATGACAGATTACAGATGACAGATGACAGATGACAGATGACAGATGACAGATGACAGATGACAGATGACAGATGACAAATGACCGATGACAGATGACAGATGACAGATGACAGATGGCAGATGACAAATGACAAATGACAAATCACAAAGGACGAAGGACGAAGTACAAAGGACGAAGGAGGAAGGACGAAGGACGAAGAGCGAAAGACGAAGGACGAAGGACAAATGACAATTGACAATTGACAAATGACAGATGACAAATGACAATTGACAATTGACAAATGACAGATGACAGATGACAGATGACAGATGACAAATGACGAAGGACGAAGGACGAAAGACGAAGGACGAAGGACGAAGGACGAAGGACGAAGAACGAAGGACGAAGGGCGAAGGACGAAGGACGAAGGACGAAGAACGAAGGACGAAGGACGAAGGACGAAGGACGAAGGATGACAAATGACAGATGACAGAAGAAAGATGACAGATGACAGATGACAGATGACAGATGACAGATGACAGATGACAGATGACAGATGACAGATGACAGATGACAGATGACAAATGACAATTGACAATTGACAAATGACAGATGACAGATTACAGATGACAGATGACAGATGACAGATGACAAATGACGAAAGACGAAGGACGAAGGACGAAGGACGAAGAACGAAGGATGACAAATGACAGATGACAGAAGAAAGATGTTTGAAAATGACAATTGACAATTGACAAATGACAGATGACAGATTACAGATGACAGATGACAGATGACAGATGACAGATGACAGATGACAAATGACAGATGACAGAAGAAAGATGACAGATGACAGATGACAGATGACAGATGACAGATGACAGATGACAGATGACTAATGACAGATGACACAAGAAAGATGACAGAGGACAGATGGCAGATGGCAGATGGCAGATGACAGATGACACATGACAGATGACAGATGACAGATGGCAAATGACCGATGACAGATGACAGATGACAGATGACAGATGACAGAGGACAGATGGCAGATGGCAGATGGCAGATGACAGATCACAGATGAGAGATGACAAATGACAAATGACAGATGACAGAAGAAAGATGACAGATGACAGATGACAGATGACAGATGACAGATGACAGATGACAGATGACAGATGACAAATGACAGATGACAGAAGACGAAGGACGAAGAACGAAGGACGACAGGAAGATGACAGATGACAGAGGACAGATGGCAGATGGCAGATGGCACATGGCAGATGACAGATGACAGATGACAGATGACAGATGACAGATGACAGATGACAGATGACAGATGACAGATGACCGATGACAGAAGAAAGATGACAGATGACACAGGACAGATGGCAGATAGCAGATGGCAGATGACAGATGACAGATGACAGATGACAGATGACAAATGACCGATGACAGATGACAGATGACAGATGACAGAGGACAGATGACAGATGACAGATGACAGATGAAAAATGACAGATGACAGAAGAAAGATGACAGATGACAGATGACAGATGACAGATGACAGATGACAGATGACAGATGACAAATGACCGATGACAGATGACAGATGAAAGATGACAGATGACAGATGACAGATGACAGATGACAGAGGACAGATGGCAGATGGCAGATGGCAGATGACAGATGACAGATGAGAGATGACAGATGACAGATGACAGATGACAGATGACAAATGACCGATGACAGATGACAGATGACAGATGACAGATGACAGAGGACAGATGGCAGATGGCAGATGATAGATGACAAATCACAAAGGACGACGGACGAAGGACAAAGGAGGAAGGACGATAACAAATGACGAAGGACGAAGGACGAAAGACGAAGGACGAAGGACGAAGGACGAAGAACGAAGGACGAAGGACAAAGGGCGAAGGACGAAGGACGAAGGACGAAGGACGAAGGACGAAGGACGAAGGACGAAGGACGAAGGACGAAGGACGAAGGACGAAGGACGAAGGACGAAGGACGAAGGACGAAGGACGAAGGACGAAGGACGAAGGACGAAGGACGAAGGACGAAGGACGAAGGACGAAGGACGAAGGACGACGGACGAAGGACGAAGGATGACAAATGACAGATGACAGAAGAAAGATGACAGATGACAGATGACAGAGGACAGATGACAGATGACAGATGACAGATGACAAATGACAGATGACAGAAGAAAGATGACAGATGACAGATGACAGATGACAGATGACAGATGACAAATGACCGATGACAGATGACAGATGACAGATGACAGATGACAGATGACAGATGACAAATGACAGATGACAGAACAAAGATGACAGAGGACAGATGGCAGATGGCAGATGGCAGATGACAGATGACAGATGACAGATGACAGATGACAGATGACAAATGACCGATGACAGATGACAGATGACAGATGACAGAGGACAGATGGCAGATGGCAGATGGCAGATGACAGATCACAGATGACAGATGAGAGATGACAAATGACAAATGACAGATGACAGAAGAAAGATGACAGATGACAGATGACAGATGACAGATGACAGATGACAGATGACAGATGACAGATGACAGATGACAGATGACAAATGACAGATGACAGAAGACGAAGGACGAAGAACGAAGGACGACAGGAAGATGACAGATGACAGAGGACAGATGGCAGATGGCAGATGGCAGATGACAGATGACAGATGACAGATGACAGATGACAGATGACAGATGACAGATGACAGATGACCGATGACAGAAGAAAGATGACAGATGACAGAGGACAGATGACAGATGACAGATGACAAATGACAATTGACAATTGACAAATGACAGATGACAGATTACAGATGACAGATGACAGATGACAGATGACAGATGACAGATGACAAATGACGAAGGACGAAAGACGAAGGACGAAGGACGAAGGACGAAGAACGAAGAACGAAGGACGAAGGACGAAGGACGAAGGACGAAGGATGAAGGACGAAGGACGAAGGACGAAGGACGAAAGACGAAGGACGAAGGACGAAGGACGAAGACGAAGGACGAAGGACTAAGGACGAAGGACGAAGGACGAAAAACGAAGGACGAAGGATGAAGGACGAAGGACGAAAGACGAAGGACGAAGGACGAAGGACGAAGGACGAAGGACGAAGGACGAAGGACGAAGGACGAAGGATGAAGGACGAAGGACGAAGGACGAAGGACGAAAGACGAAGGACGAAGGACGAAGGACGATGGACGAAAAACGAAGGACGAAGGACGAAGGATGAAGGATGAAGGACGAAGGACGAAAGACGAAGGACGAAGGACGAAGACGAAGGACGAAGGACGAAGGACGAAGGACGAAGGACTAAGGACGAAGGACGAAGGACGAAGGACGAAGGATGAAGGATGAAGGACGAAGGACGAAAGACGAAGGACGAAGGACGAAGACGAAGGACGAAGGACGAAGGACTAAGGACTAAGGACGAAGGACGAAGGACGAAGGACGAAGAACGAAGGACGAAGGACGAAAGACGAAGGACGAAGGACGAAGGACGAAGGACGAAGGACGAAGGACGAAAGACGAAGGACGAAGGACGATGGACGAAAAACGAAGGACGAAGGACGAAGGACGAAGGACAAATGACAATTGACAATTGACAAATGACAGATGACAGATTACAGATGACAGATGACAGATGACAGATGACAGATGACAGATGACAGATGACAGATGACAGATGACAAATGACCGATGACAGATGACAGATGACAGATGACAGATGGCAGATGACAAATGACAAATGACAAATCACAAAGGACGAAGGACGAAGTACAAAGGACGAAGGAGGAAGGACGAAGGACGAAGAGCGAAAGACGAAGGACGAAGGACAAATGACAATTGACAATTGACAAATGACAGATGACAGATTACAGATGACAGATGACAAATGACAATTGACAATTGACAAATGACAGATGACAGATGACAGATGACAGATGACAAATGACGAAGGACGAAGGACGAAAGACGAAGGACGAAGGACGAAGGACGAAGGACGAAGAACGAAGGACGAAGGGCGAAGGACGAAGGACGAAGGACGAAGAACGAAGGACGAAGGACGAAGGACGAAGGACGAAGGATGACAAATGACAGATGACAGAAGAAAGATGACAGATGACAGATGACAGATGACAGATGACAGATGACAGATGACAGATGACAGATGACAAATGACAATTGACAATTGACAAATGACAGATGACAGATTACAGATGACAGATGACAGATGACAGATGACAGATGACAAATGACGAAAGACGAAGCACGAAGGACGAAGGACGAAGAACGAAGGATGACAAATGACAGATGACAGAAGAAAGATGTTTGAAAATGACAATTGACAATTGACAAATGACAGATGACAGATTACAGATGACAGATGACAGATGACAGATGACAGATGACAAATGACAGATGACAGAAGAAAGATGACAGATGACAGATGACAGATGACAGATGACAGATGACAGATGACTAATGACAGATGACACAAGAAAGATGACAGAGGACAGATGGCAGATGGCAGATGGCAGATGACAGATGACACATGACAGATGACAGATGACAGATGGCAAATGACCGATGACAGATGACAGATGACAGATGACAGATGACAGAGGACAGATGGCAGATGGCAGATGGCAGATGGCAGATGACAGATCACAGATGAGAGATGACAAATGACAAATGACAGATGACAGAAGAAAGATGACAGATGACAGATGACAGATGACAGATGACAGATGACAGATGACAGATGACAGATGACAGATGACAAATGACAGATGACAGAAGACGAAGGACGAAGAACGAAGGACGACAGGAAGATGACAGATGACAGAGGACAGATGGCAGATGGCAGATGGCACATGGCAGATGACAGATGACAGATGACAGATGACAGATGACAGATGACAGATGACAGATGACAGATGACCGATGACAGAAGAAAGATGACAGATGACACAGGACAGATGGCAGATAGCAGATGGCAGATGACAGATGACAGATGACAGATGACAGATGACAAATGACCGATGACAGATGACAGATGACAGATGACAGAGGACAGATGACAGATGACAGATGACAGATGAAAAATGACAGATGACAGAAGAAAGATGACAGATGACAGATGACAGATGACAGATGACAGATGACAGATGACAGATGACAAATGACCGTTGACAGATGACAGATGAAAGATGACAGATGACAGATGACAGATGACAGATGACAGAGGACAGATGGCAGATGGCAGATGGCAGATGACAGATGACAGATGAGAGATGACAGATGACAGATGACAAATGACAGATGACAAATGACCGATGACAGATGACAGATGACAGATGACAGATGACAGAGGACAGATGGCAGATGGCAGATGATAGATGACAAATCACAAAGGACGACGGACGAAGGACAAAGGAGGAAGGACGATAACAAATGACGAAGGACGAAGGACGAAAGACGAAGGACGAAGGACGAAGGACGAAGAACGAAGGACGAAGGACAAAGGGCGAAGGACGAAGGACGAAGCACGAAGGACGAAGGACGAAGGACGAAGGACGAAGGACGAAGGACGAAGGACGAAGGACGAAGGACGAAGGACGAAGGACGAAGGACGACGGACGAAGGACGAAGGATGACAAATGACAGATGACAGAAGAAAGATGACAGATGACAGATGACAGAGGACAGATGACAGATGACAGATGACAGATGACAAATGACAGATGACAGAAGAAAGATGACAGATGACAGATGACAGATGACAGATGACAAATGACCGATGACAGATGACAGATGACAGATGACAGATGACAGATGACAGATGACAAATGACAGATGACAGAACAAAGATGACAGAGGACAGATGGCAGATGGCAGATGGCAGATGACAGATGACAGATGACAGATGACAGATGACAAATGACCGATGACAGATGACAGATGACAGATGACAGAGGACAGATGGCAGATGGCAGATGGCAGATGACAGATCACAGATGACAGATGAGAGATGACAAATGACAAATGACAGATGACAGAAGAAAGATGACAGATGACAGATGACAGATGACAGATGACAGATGACAGATGACAGATGACAGATGACAGATGACAAATGACAGATGACAGAAGACGAAGGACGAAGAACGAAGGACGACAGGAAGATGACAGATGACAGAGGACAGATGGCAGATGGCAGATGGCAGATGACAGATGACAGATGACAGATGACAGATGACAGATGACAGATGACAGATGACCGATGACAGAAGAAAGATGACAGATGACAGAGGACAGATGACAGATGACAGATGACAAACGACAATTGACAATTGACAAATGACAGATGACAGATTACAGATGACAGATGACAGATGACAGATGACAGATGACAGATGACAAATGACGAAGGACGAAAGACGAAGGACGAAGGACGAAGGAAGAAGAACGAAGAACGAAGGACGAAGGACGAAGGACGAAGGACGAAGGACGAAGGATGACAAATGACAGATGACAGATTACAGATGACAGATGACAGATGACAGATGACAGATGACAGATGACAGAGGACAGATGGCAGATGGCAGATGGCAGATGACAGATGACAGATGAGAGATGACAGATGACAGATGACAGATGACAGATGACAAATGACAGATGACAGAAGAAAGATGACAGATGACAGATGACAGATGACAGATGACAGATGACAGATGACAGATGACAGATGACAAATGACAATTGACAATTGACAATTGACAAATGACAGATGACAGATTACAGATGACAGATGACAGATGACAGATGACAGATGACAAATGACGAAGGACGAAAGACGAAGGACGAAGGACGAAGGACGAAGAACGAAGAACGAAGAACGAAGGAGGAAGGACGAAGGACGAAGGACGAAGGACGAAGGATGACAAATGACAGATGACAGAAGAAAGATGTTTGAAAATGACAATTGACAATTGACAAATGACAGATTACAGATGACAGATGACAGATGACAGATGACAGATGACAGATGACAGATGACAAATGACAGATGGGAGAAGAAAGATGACAGATGACAGATGACAGATGACAGATGACAGATGACAGATGACAAATGACAGATGACAGAACAAAGATGACAGAGGACAGATGGCAGATGGCAGATGGCAGATGACAGATGACAGATGACAGATGACAAATGACCGATGACAGATGACAGATGACAGATGACAGAGGACAGATGGCTGATGGCAGATGGCAGATGACAGATCACAGATGACAGATGAGAGATGACAAATGACAAATGACAGATGACAGAAGAAAGATGACAGATGACAGATGACAGATGACAGATGACAAATGACAGATGACAGAAGACGAAGGACGAAGAACGAAGGACGACAGGAAGATGACAGATGACAGAGGACAGATGGCAGATGGCAGATGGCAGATGGCAGATGACAGATGACAGATGACAGATGACAGATGACAGATGACAGATGACAGATGACCGATGACAGAAGAAAGATGACAGATGACAGAGGACAGATGGCAGATGGCAGATGGCAGATGACAGATGACAGATGACAGATGACAGATGACAAATGACCAATGACAGATGACAGATGACAGATGACAGATGACAGAGGACAGAGGACAGATGACAGATGACAGATGACAGATGACAAATGACAGATGACAGAAGAAAGATGACAGATGACAGATGACAGATGACAGATGACAGATGACAGATGACAGATGACAGATGAAAAATGACCGATGACAGATGACAGATGACAGATGACAGATGACAGATGACAGAGGACAGATGGCAGATGGCAGATGGCAGATGACAGATGACAGATGACAGATGAGAGATGACAGATGACAGATGACAGATGACAGATGACAAATGACCGATGACAGATGACAGATGACAGATGACAGATGACAGATGACAGATGACAGAGGACAGATGGCAGATGGCAGATGATAGATGACAAATCACAAAGGACGACGGACGAAGGACAAAGGACGAAGGAGGAAGGACGAAGAACGAAAGACGAAGGACGAAGGACGAAGGACGAAGGACGGATGACAGATGACAGATGACAGATGACAGATGACAGATGACAGATGCCAGATGGCAGATGAACGATGACAGATGACAGATGATAGATAACAAATGACAAATGACGAAGGACGAAAGACGTAGGAGGAAGAACGAAGAATGAAGGACGAAAGACGAAGACTAAGGACTAAGATGACAAATGACAAATGGCAAATGGCAAATGACAAATGACAAGTGATAAATGACAAATGACAATGACAAATGACAAATGACAAATGACAAATGACAAATGACAAATGACAAATGACAAATGACAAATGACAAATGACAAATGACAAATGACAAATGACAAATGACAAATGACAAATGACAAATGACAAATGACAAATGACAAATGACAAATGACAAATGACAAATGACAAATGACAAATGACAAATGACAAATGACAAATGACAAATGACAAATGACAAATGACAAATGACAAATGACAAATGACAAATGACAAATGACAAATGACAAATGACAAATGACAAATGACAAATGACAAATGACAAATGACAAATGACAAATGACAAATGACAAATGACAAATGACAAATGACAAATGACAAATGACAAATGACAAATGACAAATGACAAATGACAAATGACAAATGACAAATGACAAATGACAAATGACAAATGACAAATGACAAATGACAAATGCCAAATGACAAAGGACAAAAGACAAGCACAAAGGACAAAGGACAAAAGACAACGGCAAAGGACAAAGGACAAAGAAAGGACTAAGGACTAAGGACTAAGGACAAAGGACAAAGGACAGGGGACAAAGGACAAGGGACAAGGGACTAAGTACTAAGGACTAAGGACTAAGATGACAAATGACGAATGACAAATGGCAAATAACCAATGACAAATGAAAAATGACAAATGGCAATGCCAAATGACAAATGACAAATAACAAATGACAAATGACAAATGACAAATGGCAAATGACAAATGACAAATGACAAATGACAAATGACAAATGACAAATGACAAATGACAAATGACAAATGACAAATGACAGATGACAGATGACAGATGACAGATGACAGATGACAAATGACCGATGACAGATGACAGAGGACAGATGGCAGATGGCAGAAAGATGACAAATGGCAATGCCAAATGGCAAATGACAAATGACAAATGACAAATGACAAATGACAGATGACAGATGACAGATGACAAATGCCAAATGACAAATGACAAAGGACAAAAGACAAGCACAAGGGACAAAGGACAAAAGACAAAAGACAACGGCAAAGGACAAAGGACAAAGAAAGGACTAAGGACTAAGGACTAAGGACTAAGGACAAAGGACAAAGGACAGGGGACAAAGGACAAGGGACAAGGGACTAAGTACTAAGGACTAAGGATTAAGATGACAAATGACGAATGACAAATGGCAAATAACCAATGACAAATGACAAATGAAAAATGACAAATGGCAATGCCAAATGACAAATGACAAATGACAGATGACAAATGACAAATGACAAATGACAAATGACAAATGACAAATGACAAATGACAAATGACAAATGACAAATGACAAATGACAAATGACAAATGACAAATGACAAATGACAAATGACAAATGACAAATGACAAATGACAAATGACAAATGACAAATGACAAATGACAAATGACAAATGACAGATGACAAATGACAGATGACAGATGACAAATGACAACTGGCAAATGGCAAATGACAAATGACAAAGGACAAAGGACAAATGACAAATGGCAACTGACAAATGACAAATGACATATGACAAATGGCAGATGACAGATGACAAATGACAGATGATAAATGACAAATGACAAATGACAAATGACAAAGGACAAAAGACAAAGGACAAAGGACAACGGACAACGGACAAAGGACAAAGGACGAAGGACTAAGGACTAAGGGCTAAGGACTAAGGACTTAGGACTAAGGACTAAGGACAAAGGGCAAGGGACAAAGAACAAAGGACAAGGGACAAAGGACAAGGGACAAAGGACAAAGGACTAAGAACTAAAGGCTAAAGACTAAGGACTAAGATGACAGATGACAGATGACAGATGACAAATGGCAATGCCAAATGGCAAATGACAAATGACAAATGACAAATGACATATGACAAATGACAAATGACAAATGACAAATGACAAATGACAAATGACAAATGACAAATGACAAATGACAAATGACAAATGACAAATGACAGATGACAGATGACAGATGACAGATGACAGATGACAGATGACAAATGACCGATGACAGATGACAGATGATAGATGACAGAAGACAGATGGCAGATGGCAGAAAGATGACAAATGGCAATGCCAAATGGCAAATGACAAATGACAAATGACAAATGACAAATGACAGATGACAGATGACAGATGACAAATGCCAAATGACAAATGACAAAGGACAAAAGACAAGCACAAGGGACAAAGGACAAAAGACAAAAGACAACGGCAAAGGACAAAGGACAAAGAAAGGACTAAGGACTAAGGACTAAGGACAAAGGACAGGGGACAAAGGACAAGGGACAAGGGACTAAGTACTAAGGACTAAGGATTAAGATGACAAATGACGAATGACAAATGGCAAATAACCAATGACAAATGACAAATGAAAAATGACAAATGGCAATGCCAAATGACAAATGACAAATGACAGATGACAAATGACAAATGACAAATGACAAATGACAAATGACAAATGACAAATGACAAATGACAAATGACAAATGACAAATGACAAATGACAAATGACAAATGACAGATGACAAATGACAGATGACAGATGACAAATGACAAATGGCAAATGGCAAATGACAAATGACAAAGGACAAAGGACAAAGGACAAATGACAAATGGCAACTGACAAATGACAAATGACATATGACAAATGGCAGATGACAGATGACAAATGACAGATGATAAATGACAAATGACAAATGACAAATGACAAATGACAAAGGACAAAAGACAAAGGACAAAGGACAACGGACAACGGACAAAGGACAAAGGACGAAGGACTAAGGACTAAGGGCTAAGGACTAAGGACTAAGGACTAAGGACAAAGGGCAAGGGACAAAGAACAAAGGACAAGGGACAAAGGACAAGGGACAAAGGACAAAGGACTAAGAACTAAAGGCTAAAGACTAAGGACTAAGATGACAGATGACAGATGACAGATGACAAATGGCAATGCCAAATGGCAAATGACAAATGACAAATGACATATGACAAATGACAAATGACAAATGACAAATTACAAATTACAAGTGACAAGTGACAAGTGACAAGTGGCAAGTTGCAAATGACAAATGACAAGCGATAAGTGACAAGTGACAAGTGACGAGTGACGAGTGACGAGTGACGAGTGACGAGTGACGAGTGACGAGTGACGAGTGACGAGTGACAAGTGACAAGTGACAAGTGGCAAGTGACAAGTGGCAAGTGGCAAGTGACAAGTGGCAAATGACAAATTACATCGAGGTTACAGGATATATTTCGGCCCTATATGATATATTTGGGTCCTATGGATATAATTCAATCACATAGATATGTTTCGGTCTGATCGATATAATTCGGTCAAATGGATGTAATTCGGTCCTATGGATATAATTCCGTCCTGTGGATATATTTCAATCCTATGGATATAATTCGGCCCTGCGGATGTATTTGGGTCCTACGATTATAACTCAGTCCTGCGGATATAATTCGGTACTATGGATGTAATTCGGCCCTATGGATATAGTCCAGTCTTTTTAATATATTTCGTTCCTATGAATGTAAATTGGTCCTATGGATATAATTCGACGCTATGTTTTTTCATTCCTAATATTTATTCAGGAATATATGGATATAATTTGGTCCTTTAGACTTAATTCGGATCTATGGTTATTATTTCTTCCTATGAATATATATCTCGGTCCTATATAATAAATAAATTTGTTCTATGAACTAAGCCGATGGTTTCTGCAATGAAATATTTTAGTTAAACAATCCATCTAGCGGACTTGGATAAAATTAATAATTGTGGCCCACACCATTCGCTAGATCAGGTCCGTTATCATTTTTCGGTGGAGATCTTTAGAAAGGCATGTGCTTTTTATCCAGCAGAAAATCTTGAGCAGTTTTAGTCCTTGACAAATGGTTGCGTACTGAGCAGAAGAGAATGTTTATTTGGGTAAGTATGTTCTCTACGTAGAGGATGTGGTTTAATATAATGTGCCACAAGCTTAAATCTTGTCCTTATAGGCATGTGTTTTTTACGGCGGCCATCAATAAGAGCGCTGTAGTTTGGGCAAGCCATTATGATAGCAATTAACTGAAGTGACTTGAAACTATAATTGTGTTTGGTTATTTTGAGAGTTAATCTTTAATAAAATTAATTTTAACTCTCTTTAATAAAACTAAAGAGAGAAAAATTAACAAGATAATATTGTGTGCAAGTGACTCGTTAATAAATACGATTTCTTTTTACTTGTATGCGGTGTGTATATGTTTCAAATATTACCACACATTCACTTTCATTAATTATCTGACATCCTTAGCGCTCACATTTAATGTCGGAATATATTCATCTCAATAAAAATACATGTAATTTTATTAGCAGGGACATATTTGTTTTATTAACTGCAAATACATAAATGTTTATTTTTTCACAAAAAAAATAAACATTTTTTGTTGTATTTTTCTTACTTTCTCAGTAAACAACGCACCATACCTTATGAAAAATTAAAATTAAATTTCATTCGAAATCGAAATTATAGGCAGGTGTAAATTTCTATACTATATTAAGCATATTAGGTATGTAAGATATTTTATTAACTTAAAAACCATACAAAAATAATATTGTTATAATAAAAAAAATCTGATGTGGTCAGCACATAACCGACCGCATTGTATATTGTCTAGTTAAGTGAAAATGTTACAGAATATTATAAAAATGTCTTTTAAATACTTCTTTCAAATTTTTTGGACATTAGTAAGCTTAAAGTTTAGATACCTAGAAAAATGTAGATTTGGCTCTTAGTAGAGTTTCGCTTTGTGCTACCCGAATTCCCTGAAATGCTCGCCAGTTAACCAGAACTCAAATAATAAATTTCAAGAAATTCCATCAATTCGTTCCGTGGATATAGTAAAAAATGTAAAATCGGCCCGCAAATCAGTTTTCGAGCCCTGATCTTTCCAAAAAATTTATATGTTCATTGTTTTAATACGAAGAATTTAAATATTAAATTTCAATGAAATCGGTCAATTATATCCCTTTATATACGCAAAAATGTTTATTTGGCTCGCAGTAAACGTCCAGTTGCTGATGCCTGATTTTTTCCAAAAGTTGGAATTTTTGCGGACGGTTGAGAAAAGCTTATATATGAAATTTCAAGTAAATCGGTTGAATACTTTCTTCAAAATGTTCAAAAAAGTAAAACAGGCCCGCTAAAAAGTGCAGTTCCCGAGGCCTGATATATCCCAAAAGTTGATCAATCCGTGCCATGGTGGAAATTAACTTACATATAAAATTTCATCAAAATCGGTTCTGCAGAACTTGAGATACACGCGTGCACACACAGACCGACAGACCGACAGACCGACGGACCGACAGGTTGCTAAAAATAGTTTACTTACACTTCCCTACTACGGAGAAGTGCATTCCCACCGAAAACTCGATATGCAAAATTTGTTGCCATCACATAACCTACCTATTGTATACACAATACGTTCGGTAATAAAGTAATAACGGTATACTAACGGTATAATTGAATTTTTTTATGAGCGTTAAAAACTGTTATGAGTTTTGACTTTAAAATAAGTACGCTCTTTGAAGAGAGTTGAGTTCCAAACCATGAGATAGGTGAATTATTGAATTAATGATGCCGATACTTTGATACAATTTTTTATAACACACAAATTTCCTGACTTCAAAATTATTTAACATCTAAAAGAATTGATACACTTCCTAACTGTATCTAAATCTTGTTAAGTTTAAATCTTCTACCTTAAAGGTAGGTCTAAAGCGAGCACAACGAAAGAAAACTGTAAAATTAGAAGAGTTAATTAAAAAAGCGAATACAAATATGTGCGAAAGAGAGTTAACAATATCTTTGAGTCTAAATTTCAATATCTCTATATTACGTTCACATGGCAATTATAAATAAATTTCTCATGGTGTATATTCATGAATGAAAAATCTCTTTCAGAAATACTTTAAAAATTTCTTAACTACAATACAATCATAAATAATAATAAAAACTTGCCTAAACGGAACTACATTTTGCATACATAGCACACAAATACATATTTGTGCACACGTATATGCATAAAATACGTGATAAACTGTTATTTTTATGAGATGATTGGAAACAATTTGCCTTGTTATGTTGTAAAAATTTTTATATTTTAACATTGATTGAAAATATTTTTGTATAGTTGACATACAATAATTTATAAAATCAGAATTAAGTGTTGGGTTTTCGTCTTTGGGATCGTAATTGATAACTACCGACACAAATTACAAAATCAAAAAATTTCGTAACAATAAAAGTAGTTATCAAAATCAACATCTTCAATCTTAAATGCGTAGATAGACTAATTTAAAGTTTAAAAATTGATAATATTTAATTTTTTATTAACATCCAACAAAAATACAATTTTTACATTAAATTTTGAGAATTCAAAACAAAATCGACTTTTTATCATTAAAATTTATATACCACAATGGGTGCTATAAGTGTTCTACGAAAACTGTAAAAAATATTCGGAAATAATAACATATCAAAAATATTTTTAAATAAATAAAAAATTATAATTAATTTTTAAAAATGAATATTTTACCTTCATTAACCCGTAGACGAACGAGGGTTTGCCATACAACAAATATGGTAACACGGAAAAAAAATTTTCCGAAATAAAGAAATATTCTTTTTCAGTGACGAGTCAATTTACTTGGATTACTGAATAGTTCACCCGTTTCAACGATAACTCAAAGGATAAAAATAACTAGGTATACGATCCAAAGTGTGGTTCCTTCAGGTTTAAACAACACAGAACAATGGCTGTCACACAAATAACTTTAAAAGTTATTCAATCCCGAATCAAAAGCTATCAAAGCCTCATTCGCCCTAAGTTTTATATAAACAATAATAAAGTTGTAGAACAACTTTTTTATGAAAATTGGCTGAAATTGTGAGCGTCCTTATGGATAGCTGCCATCCAAATTCAAAAATAATATAAAATAGGTTGCAAATTTAATATAGGTTAATAATAACATAAAACACGATAATGTCAAAATTTAGAGTTAATGTGGTAATAGGGTCGGGTATAATTATTAATAATTTTTATGTATGAGCAAATATCATTAGAAACATTTTTATTTAAAAACAGAAAGCATCTGTAAAATTTTTATTTAAATTGATTTCTTTTAAAGTATTTAAATTTAATGTTAATTTACTTGTAAACGTCATTTTTATACTTTGCATAGAATTTACTTTAAATAAACTCAACCTCCGTAGCCTTTAAAGATATGCGAATTCATTTTACTTGAGTTTTGCAGAAAAGTTTCCTTAATTCAGAATAAATGTTTTGAACAGTTTTATCCGAAAGCAAGGTACATTAATCAAATTTTACCAATTATTTTTACAAGATTGTAAAAAGCCAAATTTTAATTGATTTCCAAAAAAAAAATATTTAAGTCGACTCAATTTATTTCAATGAGCGTTTTACAATTCACTTGAGAATCCTGTTAAAGAATAAGTCTTAACTGTAGGAACTTCAAATTAATTATAAAATTAAGATTTATTCGTCTCGAATTTCGTAACTCAAGTTAGGTAGTTTTTACTTGTAACGAAGGGTATAATAAATTTGCCTTACCGTTTGTAACGCTAAGAAATAACGGTCTTAGATATAGACTCAAGTGTACGTTTTTGATCAGCGTCAAATTCTGAGTCGATTTAGCTTTGTCTGTCTGTCCGTCCGTCCGTCCGCCCGTCTGTCCGTCTCAACGATAACTCAAAAACTAATTAAGCTTAGTTCACCAAATTTTCACAAATGATTTATTGCAAAAAGTGCAAGAACCCTATTTAAATTGGGTATGATCGGGGTACCGGTTCGGGTAGCTACCATACAACTTCAAAATTTATTTGGCTGTATCTCAAAAACTATAAAAGCTGTGGTATTGAACTTTCACACAAACGAATATATTAGTAGGGCCAATGTGTTTCATGAAATTTGTTGAAATCACTTGGCTCCTTCTGGTACCTGTCATACAACTTCTAAAGTTATTTGTTTATATCTCAGAAACTATAAAAGCTATGGTATTGAAATTTTACAAGAACAAATATATTAGTTGGGCCGATGTGTCTGATAAAATTCGTTAAAATTACTTGGTTCCTTCTGGTACCTGCCATACAACTTCAAAAGTTATTTGGCTATATCTCAGAAACTATAAAAGCTATGGCATTGAAATTTCACACAAACAAATATATTAGCAGGGCCAATGTGTTTGATAAAAGTCGTTGAAATTGCTTGGCTCCTTCTGGTAGCTGTCGTACAACTTGAATAGTAGTTTGGCACATACAGTATTTTGACACAGTACTGAAATTTTGCATAAATTGATATGCTAATACGGCAACTTAAAGTCGTAGTCTGTCAGTTACGGCATCTTTATTCGCGCACATAGGATAACAAATTCTTACGGGTATCACAGAGCTGACAAGGTCAATTCTAATTTATAAATCTAAATAGAAATTTATTCAAAGGCAATTGAATTGCTTAAAAATTGCATTACCATAAGATTTAAAACATGCCTGTTTCGCATATACCAAACAAATATACATTGGAAAACTTCACCAGAAGTATTAAGACACCATATGCTGAAATCAAAGTATATATCAATGCGAAACATAAATAAAATAAAATTACAAATCAATAAGCGAGTCATATTTAATTTTCTACAATTTTCTCCTTTCTTCAATGTCATTTAATTTCCAAATATGTGTCTTGTGTTTGCCACAATATGATCCACAAATTGAACAGATTTACCATCGATTCGTTATTATGAGCATCATATTCAATACAGGACAGTATGGTCAATGACAATTTTATTCTGTTATATACTTGGCATAAAATATTTCTTAGTATTTTTTTCGACTCTTGATTTCGACTGATACAATCTTAAACTATTAACAAAAAAATTAACTTGCAAAATGCAATCATGCCCCCCAATTTTGCTCTTTTTAGCACTTTTTCAAAAATTTTTTGAAAAAAGTGCTTATTAGTTTCACTCTGTCCTTTCGTCCGTCTGTCCACGTGTCTGTTTACAAAACTTCTACACCCTTGAAGATAGAAACCTGAAATTTTATATGCCGTAGAACAAATTTTTACCTATCTCCCTCCCTCTGAAAGTTATACCCCGCCAAAACCCTAAAAATGCCATTTTTTAACTATTTGTTGCAGTGAAACCATAAGCATTTTTCAAATTTTGCAAACGCAGAAAGGCGGTGGCTTGCTTCTCCTATCGCGGCATACTATAGTTAAAGTTTAAAAAACCAAATGGCCGTTCAAATTTACCGTTATCTAAAATTCGTTTTTTTTTTTTTCAAATTTTTGATGTTGTTTTTCTTCTAGGGCCCCGGTTGTGGGAGCCTGAAATTTTAACAGCTTTTAGACATTAACAAATAGTTCATTTCGTTAGAAGAAAATTTTTTTCCTTCTCCACCCCCACTCAAGCCTCTTGAAATTTGTAAGATTTGAGTTTTTGACGCGTTATATTTCCGAAACCGCAAGTTTTTACAAATTTCTGTGTACGGAAAAAGCTAACGGTAAATTTCATGACATTAAAAAACATAATTATTTTTCTTAATTCACGTAATTAACCCTTAAAATCGAGCATTATGTTAACCCCTCTTTATATTAATTTTTGCTTCATTTCAAAGACTACATTAATCATTCATCCCAAATATATGCAATCCTAGAAATAGTTTCGTATATGAATGAAAATAGTTTTAATAATGTGATAGGTATACATAGGCTGTATTTAAAAGCAGTATTTACACTTCCTACACTACAAAAGTGCTGCACTACAAACCATTGGTTTGACCCAACTTTATTTTTATTTTTTTGAGAATTATTTTTGACCTTACGTTATAATGAATTATAAATGAAGATGTCACGCGTCAATTATAATGATGACAAATCTTTTCTTATTTTTCTTGTATTGAAAGGACAATTTTAATGATTCAAAGGGAAATTCCACTGTACAAAGAACAAAAAAAACAAATATATAAAAAAAAACTTGGAATCTTTTTATCCGTTTTCACTTTTTCCTTATAAATTTCCTTCCTACTTTCCAACAAAACAACAATAAAAATAACAAAAGATTCAAAGGCGAATGAAAAAGAAGAAAAAACCATCTCTCCACATCCTCACGTAATTGTTTTGACAATTTCCTATCCGTCATATTTACCTTTTAAATGGTTTACAATAACACAATAATACTTCACCTAACACACATACACACCTCTGTGTTTTACAGTTAGAGAGCGGGAAATAAAGCTAAACGAAATTTTTTAACTGTCAACCATCATTGACTGTTTTTACCTTCAGTTTCCGGAATTTTTTTTATATTGTATGTATATGCTTGCCAAGTACAACAATAGCGTATGCATACATATATACATACGCATATTTATAGATAAATGTGAATGTGTTCTAAACATAAAACCGCAAAAACAACAATTTCTGGTATTTTTGGCATACCAAAGCTTTACAATGTATAAAAAAATGTACACATATTTTTACATATTATGTCCATGAATGTACAAAGGTATATAATGTGGTATAAAAGTAATGTAAGTATGTACTCGTATAACAATTTGACATCAGTGGGACATTAGAAAAGTTTCTTTTTATTGATAATAGTGATTATTTGTTATGATTTGGTCTCTTTTCATCCTTAATAAAATCGCACAGAATGTTATTCAAATATAAACAGAAAATTTTTGGGGTCATCCTGTTCACCTTCATAAAAGATAAAATTGTCAAACTCGAAAAAATAAAACTCACCTCACAAAACAACCTGACATACACTTAAGAAAATTTTTTGTTTGAAAAAGAAATTATGGAAAATGAATATTATGGAATATCCTAAGTAGCTATTCTACTTCGGCCTTCATTTCTTATGCCAGCATACTTCAGTTTAGATAAGAAATCGTGTAGCTTAGGTTGGCAATATGAAAATTCCTTCGTCCTTAAAGAAATTTCTCAACAAGGATAAATAGTGTTCCCTTACAGGTTTCTTGATCATCTAACTCTATAGTAAAAAGAAATTGGCCGTAGTATGCCTAATTTCAGACCATTTTTAAATTGGAATCGCCAGTTTTACATTTTTTGTTGGTTTGACAATTTTAGTACATGCTAATTATAGTACCCTATTACTTGTTTGTAAGAAAAAATAAAAATTTTAATTAAATTTATTGAAATAGTAGTTACTTTAACTTTTAGATCAATAGAATGATTTTTTTCACAATTTTTCACACAACATACAATTTTCATTCTTCCTAAATGTCGCATTTTCCTTAAAATCACTTTGACAGCTTTTGCGGGAAGCTCACGTCACGACAAAAATAAATCATAACGGGTAATAAATTACTGAACACAATTAGTATTATTGAATACACTTGGTATCTTTTACTGGTTGAGTTCATGTGAAATAAACTAAGACTTCAGTAGTAATATATTATTAGTAAAGTTTCATATTCAAATGAAAACGGACAAACACTTAATGTCAGAATAAACGATTCTTCACACACTTCAGACAGAAGGATTCATTTAACAGAAAATATTAACAAAATTTTGACTAAAATTTTCCTCCCGTTGAGTAAAAATCTTTGTTCTAGATGCTTCCATTCTTACAAAATTCTTAATATTAAATTGCCCTTACAAGTAGTTAAAAGTGAAATTCCATAAGCTAAATATGTATTAAATAAAAACCGTAAAGATCAATAAAAATGACAAATTGTCCATTTAATATCCAATCATTAGAGCGGTATGGGTTGTTAGGAGAACAAATTTAATGTGTGTTTATAATACATTGTTTACCAGATAATTTTTATTTTATATACATGACTGTTAATAAAGAAGACCGCATTATAATGTTAAAAAAAAAATAGGAAAACGAAAACAAATGTTTTCTTCTCCCACTTCTAAAAGATGATTTAGCGTTATTGTTCTGGGCTACAATGATATAAGAAATATTACACACCATACTCGTATCGTTACTGTAAGAATGAACAATGAACAGAGAATTTGGTCTTTTTACCGACCGTATTGTGTAAACAATAGGTAGGTTATGTGATGGCAACAAATTTTGCATATCGAGTTTTCGGTGGGAACGTACTTCTCCATAGTAGGGAAGTGTAAATAAACTATTTTTAGCAACCTGTCGGTCTGTCGGTCTGTGTGTGCACGCGTGTATCTCAAGTTCGGCTGAACCGATTTTCATGAAATTTTATATGTAAGTTTGTTTCCGCCATGGCACGGATCGATCAACTTTTGGTATATATCAGGCCTCGGGAACTGCACTTTTTTGCGGGCCGGTTTAACTTTTTGAACATTTTGAAGAAAATATTCAACCGATTTACTTGAAATTTTATATATAAGCTCAGCTCGACCGTCCGCAAAAATTCGTATATTTTGGAAGAAATCAGGCATCGGCAACTAGACGTTTACTACGGGCCAAATATACATTTTTGTGTATATAAAGAGAAATAATCAACCGATTTCATTGAAATTTAATATATGAATTCCCCGTATTAAAACAATGAACATGTAAATTTTTTGGAAAGATCAGGCATCGGCAACTAGACGTTTACTACGGGCCAAACATACACTTTTGTGTATATAAAGAGAAATAATCAACCGATTTCATTGAAATTTAATAAATGAATTCTTCATATTAAAGCAATGAACATATAACTTTTTTGGAAAGATCACGGCTCGAGAACTGATTTGCGGGCCGATTTTACATTTTTCACCATATCCACAGAACGAATTGATGGAATTTCTTGGAATTTGATATTTGAGTTCTGGTTGTTACCGAAACTAACTGGCGAGCATTTCAGGGAATTCGGATAGCACAAAGCGAAACTCTACTAAGAGCCAAATTTACATTTTTTTAAGTATGTTAACTATAAGCTTACTAATGTCCTAAAAATTGGAAAGAAGTATTTAACAGACATTTTTATAATATTCTGTAACACTTTCATTTAACTAGACAATACACAATGCGGTCGGTTATGTGCTGACCACATCAGATTTTTTTTAATATATGAAAATTATTTTATTATTAAAGTAAGTGCAGGAAAGAGATACATATATAACGAAAAATATTTTTGAATTAAATTTTGATTTAATTTAGCTTAAACTGACATTTTTCTTTGAAACTTTTAGACATTGACTATAGTTATAATTAAATTTATAACAAAATTGTAAAACAGCCTTCCAATTCCAATCATTTTTAATAAGCGAATTTTTTTTTAATACTAAAACAATAAGTTGATCTATTCTATGAAATTCAATAGCGCAAGTAAATTCAAATCTATGAAATATAAGTAATAGGAATAAGGAATCGAATTTCTTCATTAAAATATCTCAAAAGCCGATGAGGTTCTACGTTAGGAAAATATTTAAGCAGATTACTCGATCATTGAGCATATTCCTTTGTTAATAATCAAATTAATCACTTTTTACATTGGAGGTGACCTATACTTGAATACAAACTTGATGGGAAATTTAATTACCTTCAATAAGTAGGTGATAGAGGTCTTATTACAGGGTTTAAGGAAGTAACATATCTGAGATAATAGAACTGAAAAGTAGAGTTAAAATTTGAAAGTAGTTGGTTTTGTTTTGCATATCATTAATCTAGATATACTTCAGGTTTGTTCGCTTGCTTTTGTCATGTATAGCTCTCCTAATTTATTCTAGGTAAAAATATATTTTTTGTGTTGGGATATTAAGAAATACCCATGAAAATTGTGTATTTTAATAGAAAAAGAAGGAGAAACTCCCGCCGTTTTGTATCAAAAAATAAAAGGAAATTTTCTGAATAGCCTTTGCCTTTGAGGAACGGAAATTTATATAATACAGAACTCTAACTACATACTACCAATTTAAAACTTCCTTAAAAATTTCGGAATCACAAGACTAGTAATTCAACCATCCTACGCTCTATCTAAAATTAATCGAGCTAACATCAATTTTTGGTTGAATACAATTCTATTTGTGTTGTATTCATTTAGGAATTTAGAATCAAAATAACAAAATGACGAAATAACTGTTTCCGAGGTAAAAATATTTTGAATATAAATTTGAATTTTGAAGAATTCGTTATCTATAAATAATCTCACAATATTTTAAAGTTAAAGTAGACTAAACTCTATAAAATTTCTATTTACGTTATTTGGTTTTACTAACATAACATTTTAAGCATCTATGAAAATTTCAATAGATGCTTAAATCAACTAAAGATTCCAGTATATAAAACATCTTTTACAAATCACCTCATAGTTTATTTCATAACATTTTATCTACCAAAAATAATTTTAGACATACACACACAAAAAATGTGTGTGTTAAAACTATTCAAGTTGAAAAATTTTCCGTCCTTGATATCATAAATTTAGGAAAGTTGAATTTCATCGTCGCATTAATTTTCCAATCATTTTAAGAATTTTTTTTTGAAGAAAGTGAAAATATTCTGGAAAAATATACAATAGGGAAATAAATGTGTGTTCACATATTTTAATGTACAAAATACTTTGGTAGTATATTCAGTAATGATTTAATTTAAAATTGAATATTTTTATATACATATACACAGATCCTTCAATGATCCGTAGGATATGTGATATATGATAGCACATATAAGAAGAAATTCTTCCAGAAATTTCATTAAAAATGAAATATGAATAGAAAATTTAACATTATTTTCTTGTATTATTTTTTTTTATTATTGTAGGTTAAAAATATTACTTGTATCCAATATTTTAAGGATATACGATACAACAAGGATATTTCTGTTGATCTAAGTAATTGTATACAGTGAGTATAAGAAAAGGAATTTCTTGTGAATATTTTTTAAAGTTAAAGTCATTTTGTAACATTCTTATAATAATAAATTTTTAAATTCCTACATATATGCTGATGCTATCGTTACGTTAATTTTACATTATATTATCACATGGTAATACTCGTATATCTGTGCTTAGTTTCGACCTTCGTTTGGGAAAAAAATTGGTGTAATGCTTATCTTTCTGTATTTGAAAAATTGTAGTTGTATGGACTACAAATTTAAGTCTACATTATTGCCTTAAATTATTTAAATTATTTGTGGGTTATTATATTTCAGATTTATCTATTTGCAATTTCTAAAAGCTATAACTGATAAGATTTTCCTTAGAAAAATCCATTTACTTGGAAAAAGTTAAAATTATTATGAAAAATTGAAATTTGGTATTATAAAAAAAACTCAGAATGTATCAAAATTTAAATTAATATTTGGATGTCCTGGAAAATTTAGGTATTTAATATTCCTTTATCCATGATAAAGGAATATTAAATTCCTTTACATGTACCGCCATCGTCATAAAGTTTATTATATTAAATTACGTGCATAAATGAAAGAAATGGCCTTGCAGTTGAAGAAATTTTCTAAACACAAAAATTGCTATTAATGCAATTAAAGGGATTCAGATTTTGTGCTCTTACCTGTTATTGGCTGAATTAAATTAATTTGTTACTTTGACAATATCAAACTAAGCATTACTCTCACGAAAACAGTCGAGAAGCAGCCAAAATTTTTTTCAATTCTAGTACAATGTTATCTTGAAAATTATTTAATTCATGGTTTTTTTCCTTCCACTTCATTATAAATGATTCACTCAAGATGTTTCATCCTTGAGTTGAATAATATTGTGTAGTTTGTTTACCAAAATTTGATAAGCGTGCTAGTAATTTGTAAGTTTAGTTCATCATTTACAGAAATAAAAAAATTCACATAAATTAATTAATTTTCAATTTCCATTGAATCAATCAATGATAAACTACTTTTAAAACCTCGTCGCATGCTTCAAATGCCATATTTCATAATTGATATTTAAGTGCAATTTAAATGAATAGGGTTATCTTTATTCTATAATTTCTATATACAAGATGTCAGCCATACAATTTTGAAAGAACTTTAAATTCTTGATTTTGTAATTTTAAATGATATGAGCCAATACAAACATGATCCTGAAATATTAATTTTTGGTGATTAAACGAAAATCAAAACCGATATATTATAAAGATTAAAAAAACTTTAGCAGGCGAATTCTTTGTTTATTGTTCCCAAGCATCGTTCATGTAAACTTGGATCATCTTTATCACTTTCCTCTTAAACGAAATTACATCGAACAACAGATTTTTCCCTCATCTTACTTACTGTTTTTTTTACAATTAAACCGATGTTGTATTAAACCGATTTCATAATCTTACCAATGTATAAACATCATATTTCAAACCAAAGTAAATATTTTTCCTGTTTCTCAATATTGTTCCTATACATTTTATTATTTCAACAACAAATTTGAACACTCCTATAGAGAAACCATTAACTTTTAAACTTTATTCAGAAATATTTTTGACTAAATGCCTTAAAAGTATAATTTTAATTACAACTTCAATTATTCCTTCTTCTCATTAATTTTTAATTAAAATTGTATATACTTTCCATTAAACGAAACCTAATATATAAATTTACTTATAAGAAATTCTAATATTAAATCTTTGCCATTAAAACTATTTATAAATAATAATTATTTCAACATTTCCGTGCTCTTAATAATAAACCGTTTACACTTCATGAATTATTAGAGCAGGAGGCGTCAATTAACTTTTATAAACTCTTCCTAATATACTATAAATAAATTAACTAGAAAATATTGTTTTCAATTATAATTAATCACCATTTCAAGAGTTCAGCAACTTTTAAATATACTTAGTAAAATAAAAAAAAATATCATTTATTTTATAATGCCAATCAAAACTAATTTTAAGAAAAATTACTCTCTACCCCCATCTGTCCTCATTTCCTCCTACACCTACATGTACAATGTAAATCACAGAACAATAAAAATATAATAAAGCTATATGAAATAAATAAAAATCTAAAAATCAAAACTATGTAAGAGAAGAGCCTAAATAAGATTTTCATTTGTAAAATGAGAAAAACAAAAAAATCAAAAGAGAAAAAAGGATAATAATAAGGCAGTATCCTTGAATTACCACTTAACCTCATGGTCATTCACACACTTCGTTTTTTTTATAGCCATGAACCGTACAAAAGTATATGCATATATAAAGTGAGTATATGCGTGCGTGTATTATTTTTGTTTTTTCTTTGCCCTATTGTGAAACAAACGAACATTTAAAGTATTTAATAAATTTCATAACAAATCCAAGAAAATCTTCATTGACATCCGAATTTCTTGCTTTTTTTATTTGTTTGTTATTTTGTGTGTGTGTTTTTTTCTGTTCAGAATAAAGAAACTAGGACGACACTTGTCCTTAAGTGGTTTTTTATTCATTATTATTTCCTTTTTTTCTTCTTCTTCTTCTTCTATTTATTTTCTCTTTTTCTTTTTGGTTTTTTGTCGTTTCATGTTGTTTTTAAGCAACAAAAACTATACATAAAAAATTATAATCATAATAACGCCAGACTTATTATGACTCTTGTGTTATAACCTCCCGTCCCCCCGCATATTCTTCGAAGGTTATTCCAAAGATCATGTCAAATTTACATTTCGGAAAGAAAATTTTTATTTATAGAAAATGAAATTTGATTATTGACTTTACTGTGAGAAATGGCAATACAAATGATTTGATGTCGTTAATAATATTAGAGGTTCTGTATACAGGGTGCCTCGTATCAAAGTGTACTGATATATACCATCGTATAGCCCCTCATGACAACAGAGGCTTAAAGTCAATTTTGACTGATTTTTTTTACTTCTAGATATTTTAAGTGTAAGACAGACGCATTATTAAGTATGATTTGGAAACCTCGGAATAAAGGTTTTCGTATAATTATATTCATTTTTAAAAAAAGTTAATTTTCTAGGAGACGAAATAACAGCAACAACTTTGTTTACTAATCTTTAATTTTGTATATGGGTTTTGTATAGGTTATCTGTTCTGGTTTAGGAGTTATTATTAAATGACTTAGAAAAATGTACAACAGTCGTATGCGAATGTTCAACTAAACAACCGAGTTTCTCTCACATTTGTAAAAATTAATGATATCGGATAGCGAGGCGTCTCTCATTGATACAGCTCTGTAAGTTAGTTTTGATTTTAATAATCTTTTGACAAACACTTTGATACGAGACACTCTGTAATGTGAGTTAGTAGTTTATTCTATCCCATAATATCGAAAAACATGTTTAATAATTGTATCTTCTTCTACATGTGTATATTGTATTACATGTACATGATGTATTATTGTACCCATAAAAATAAGAATAATTTTTCCCTAAAAGTATGCAATAGCAAGTTTTGAACAAGATATGTATGCATATTAGTCTAAAATAGAAATCAATAAATTAAGTTTTACTCGCGTCAATATGTCCAAGAAAATTGAAAAAATTCACTTGTTTACAATTTAAAATTTCTAAAAGGAAATGTGCTATTTTACATTGCCTCTTTTAATTAAAACGAATTTGACGAACAAATAATCAATTTTTAATAACAGTTTTCATTTTATATTCAAACTTGTTTTACTTAAAACAGAAATTTACAAATTGAACAAAATTTTCAGCGCTCAATCAAAAAAAAAGGAAAAACTCGAAAACCAGTTTTTCAGTTAAATTTTTTTCATTATTTATTCAGTCACTTGCGAACATTTTTATTTGGAAACGCTAAAACCAAAACAAAGTTGGATTAATGCAAATCCCACGTGGGATTATCAAAAATCAAAATCTATGGTTCGTGTTTGTTAGAAACATGAGAATACGAAACAAAAAAAAAACCGTGACATTATTTCTGTGCAAACTTTTCACAAACACACACACAATTACACATTAACGTGTATGAACGTAGAAGTTTAAATAGTGAATAACGCCAATATACGAGAAAAAATATTAGACAGGATGAAGTTTTTATAACGACATTAAAGCAGAAAGTTCAAAAAAATAAAACAATAAAAAAATCAGATGCACATACTAATATACATATACGTACATATAAATATAAAGTAGCGTAGTTTTTAAAGTAGCTGGTCTGGACACAAAGAACCTTTATTATTTTTTTTTTTAAGTTTATTCGCATTTTGATTGTTTTATTGCTATTTGCTCTTTGGAAAATTTTTTTATTAATTTTTTTATTTCTATTTTTTTTTTGTTTAAGCAATTTCTGACCATATGAATTTTCATTATGTAATTTTTATTTAATCATTTGATCCGAAAATGTTACTTTGTTCTCTATGTGCAATGAAAAGTGAAGATTTCTGTCAACAGGATTATTAAAAAGAATCTATCTTTAATTTCATTAGAAATATTTACACAGAGAAAAATATATTAAATTGTAATTCATTCCGATTTATCATAAAATTTTTAAATGACAACAGAGTACGTACGATTTGGAACTTTATTAAAATTATCTAAATTATGACTTAGAAATAGAACTAACTCTTAAAATTTTTTGAAACCTTTGATTCTAAGATGGTTTACCAATTAAATTTTGAAATTTATTGTTAAAAGGCAAATAAGAAAATTTAATTCTAAATACTCATACTTTATTAAAGCAAGCTAAACACAGTAGCAAGCTTAAAAAATTATTTTCGTTAAAGTTTAAATTACATTCGGTTTTGTATTTTTAGAACTGGATAAAATTTACATTTTGGCCAACTTAACCACACCCTTTTCAAATATGTTCTTCAATATCAAACAATACTAATATCAAATTTTGTAACTCAAAATTCTACGACATTTTTTTGAAAATTTCAGAACCTCTCAAACGAAAACCTATTATCCAAAAATTTATGTGATCCCTTGGCAATTAAATAGGAACTTTAATTTTAACTTCTGTTGTAATTTGTAGAATGCCCAATATAATATATGTATGTATAGAAAGTCATAAGATCTCATCGACAATTGTAAGGGTTTTAAATATTATTAACTGAGGTTCAAGTTTTTAGCGAATCCGCTAAAAACTTGAACCTTGAGCTTGGTGTGTATTGAAAATCCAAATATTTTTACCTAACTTCAGGCCCCTAGCGTACCAACCACTTTTCTTTTTGTTCTTTATTTTTAAAAATGTACATTTTTTTTATTAAACATAAATCTCGGTGCAACAGAAAATTTGCAAATTTTCATCTGCGTAACAGAAAATTTGCAAAGTTTTTGATTAATTGATTAAAAGAAAAGTAAAAAGAAGTTGATGCAATACGGCCCAAGTTTTTCTAAATGATGATGCTTTCTTTCGAATGAATCAAAATGAATTTTTTAGTCTAGGTCCAACACCAAAAAATATAAAAAAATTGTTTGATGTCCCCCTTTTTACAATCGACTTATTCTAATCATGACTTATATCTGTCAGTTTTTTAGCCAATTGATTGGGATGGTTTTCTAATTTTGTTTTATATTTTCTGCAGTGACTTCGTATTCCATCTTTTGCAGTAGGCATTTTAAGATATTAATGTGTTTCTGTGTTTTTAGTAAATCAATTAGGACAATTTGCAATTGCTTTTTGTACCATATTTTGATACTTCTGCAAAATTTCAACATTGGAATTGCCACCAGAGCCCCACAATACTATTCCAAAAGTCCAAATTGGTTCAAGTATCTGATTGTATACAAAAAGTTTGTAATTTAACGATAAAACTGAACCTCTACGACCAGCCAGTATAAGAATTTCCATTGTAGAGAACATTCTTCCTTTTTGCACTTAATATGGTTTAACCAGGTGAGCCTTCTATCACAATGAAGACCGAGATATATTACACATGATGTTGTAGGTAAGGTACTTCCCTCAATATAAGCATGTGCGCAATCATCTTTTTCAAGTGTAAAAGTTATGTGACTTGATTTTGGTAAGCTATATTTTATTCTCTCACATCTTCAACCAATATTCGATTTTGTTCAGTTGATTTTGCACCTTTTTAGATGCCAGATTTTTATCTTTGTCGCTAGCAAGACATGCAGTATCATCAGCGTAAGTGGCTATTTCGACACCTTCAGTTGTGGACAAATCTGATGTATATATTGAGTATAAGATTGGACCTATGACAGATCCCTGAGGTACTGAAACTCTGACATCGCGAGATCTTGAGAGTTCTTCACAATATTTCACTTGAAAGGTTCTATTCTCTATTTATGATTTTAAATTCATATAGAATGAATTTGGTAATAGGACTTTCAGTTTTATATATCATACCCTTATACCATACCATGTCAAAGGCCTGTTGTATTTTTTGGCTATCATGCATATTTGAGATGTTTTCCATATTATCGAGAATAAATTTAAATCAATAATAAAAACTTGTCACTGCCAGAAATATACTGATGATATCCTGACACGTGACTCTTAGTTAATCATTCATGGGTTTTCAAACACCAAAAATTAATTGGGTTAAAAAAAAACTTTCATATGAAAATTTTTAAAAAATAAACAAAACAAAATTTCATCATATTTAAAGGATTAAACCCTAATTATATTTAAGAATGCAAATAGTTTGTGAAGGATAATTTTTAATTTTATTTGTTTATTCCTGTATCTCTATACCCTACATCCCAATTTATTAATTTAGAAAAAAAAACTTTAAATTTAGTTCTATACAAACATTTTTAAAAAAACATTTAACTTTGATTATTTAATTAAACAAAATGTTGTCCACATAATAGGAAATGAACTTTAAGCTTTAAATAGATGCACGTTTCGCTTCCATGTTCTTTCAACAAAAAAAAGAAAAAAGCAAAACTAAACCATACATAAGAACAAATTAAAATGAAAAGAAGAAGAACAAGGGAAATTTACAAATTTAATAAAAAAAAATTAAAGAGAAGAGAAAAAAACACATAAACTTTTTGAAAAAACAAAAAATGGTTTTGCTACTTTTTGTATTTTTGATCCTTAAAAAAGGTCAACCAACCATCCTTGTGTGTGTGTGTGTATATGCTTTTTCTGTTTTTTACTTTTTGACAATTTTCGGTTTATTTCCTCAACTATCCATTTAAGGAGTATTTTGAAAGAAGGACGTGTATCACACATCATAATATTCGCGGAGCACATAATCAAAAAAAGAGAGAAGAGGCTTTATTCACAATATTTTTTTCACTTGCTCCCAATATAATTTTAAAATTCTTGAAGGATCTTTGTGTTTTCTTTAAAAAGAACAAAAACTAATAATATCCTCTGTTTTTTTTTATATAATATTAAAAAACCAAAATGTATATAAGGTAATAGAAGCAATTAAAGTCAACTTATGAAAATCCAATGAAATATTTATTCTGTTCTAGAAAAAAATTTAAGCCACTTTAATATCATTTGTGTTGTCTTCTTTAATAAATTACAAATCTTGCTGTTTATCAAAATTGCTAAAGTAAAGTTCTAGAACTTTTTAGTTTCAAAAATCGGAAATAAAAAACAGATCCCACTGCAAATTAATTACCAAGATATGATCAGTATAGAAGTACCAGAGACTATTGAAAACTATTGCATAATAAATTCGGATCACCTTCAAACCAATGTTATGCGTAACAGCATTTTTTCCTTGAGAACTGAAAACACTTATCTTCAGTATATCACCTGCTCAATTTATTCTCCTTTATATACATACACTAATATTATATAATATAATAAATAATTGCAGCATACTTTCAGCGTGACAACAAAAGGTTAAAAGAAGCACTAACGTAATGGGCCAAGTCCGACAGCTAATTAGGTGAGTTAAGATAAATAATTATAATTTTTAGTGGTAAAATTCTTATTTATTGTTTTAGGTTTTTGCTTTCATTTTCAAAAGTTTAAAATTTTAGTAAAATAAAAAGCCGAAAATTGAATTGAATTTTTTTAATATTAAGCTATGAAATGGTGAATACAAACATAAATAATTTCAAATTTATGAAGTTACTAAATAAGACAAAATACATAGTAATCCGGATGAGCGTGTTTATAGCTAAAGGAGCCCCGCATATTGTTTAAAATTTTTCATATAATTTTCTTGAAAATTATCCTGAAATTAAAATTTGGAATTGGGATAATAATGGGTTTTTTTGTTCCATCCCTCATCTCACAAGGCACAAATCACAATACTTTTAAAATAACAAACTTAATTATGTAAACTCTCTTGTTTTTCCGCATAGAGAAGCAAAATTTCAAATTAGAATATTATTATTGGCCACCTGATTAGTTGGCTTTTCTATTAAAGTTTTTATTTTCTGAACGCTAGCAGATTCAGGACGAAGTTCTTCATTATATCATTCTTTAAAATTTTGAGAATTTACACCAAAATATCGTATATACAACCGAATACAAATTTTCGTAAATCGAAATTCCTCTAATGCAGTAAAACACGAAATGTTTTATTGCAATTTGCATCATAATTAAAGATTACTTATATTTTTGACCTCTTAACACGAAATCTCAGGACATCTTGATAAAAATTCCTTTTAGGTCTCTTTAGGCCTAAATTGTCTCAAAATCGAATAGCCTTCTTATAAAAAGTACAAAACGCACTAATTTTTCATAACTCTTTATGCGAATTTCCTCTAACATGAACTAATTTTATTGCAAAATGAGCATTTGTGTTATAGAGGTCCGGCAGTACCTATATATTATCATGTCCGCAATATTTCATGTTTGATATTGGAATATAAGTATATATTTGTATATAAGTATATTATGTACGCTCAATATGCTTTTTATATACACGATAAAATTTTTAAAATAATCCCCCCATCTCCAATTTTTACGGATTCCCTAATATTTTTCAAAAAAATTTGCAATATTTTCTCACTATATTATTTAAAACTTGCATAATAAACTCTGTACACTAAATTTTGTCACCTTCTGGTGACTTAATTTTGAATACTTTCGCTCAAATTTTCATAAAAAGTGAAACTAACGTATGTAGATACTCACATAAGGTAATTTGAAGAATAATTTTTCATAATAAGCCCTTATTAATTTCAAGCACCTCATATATTACACATATACCCAAATACAAACTATATTTATTAAACACCAACGTATATACAATCACTTAATTCTATATGAATACATATTAAGAAATTCTGTATACATAACAGTACAAGCTCTACTTTATAATTTCGTTTTTAAAAAAAAAATTATTTCAAAACATTCTAAATTAAACAAGCAAAAAAAAAACAAAAAAAAGAAAATCAAGAAAATCTGACAATACTCCCACTAGGGATCCTTTTTTCCTAGAATAAAACCTAAAATTTTTTTAGTGACAGAAATTTTCACAAGCCTGAGATTGTATGTATGTATACAAAGAAATTTTATTACTCTAAGCATGAAATAATGTTAAAGATTTTAGAAAAAGAAGACATGAAAGAATGACGTAAATTAGAAAATTTTTACACTTTAATTTTGTAAAAAAAAATGTTGACTTTTTTTTTCTATATTTTTCTACTTATATTTTTATAAATCAAGAATTTCGCTCTGCCTATATACCCCGTGTGTATGCCTTAACCATTCCACAATGATTAATTTGACATCTGTTGATTTTTTTATACTGTTAACAGTTTGATGATGCAGTAGAGTTTTGGTACAAGAAGGACATGAAATTTTTTCATTATTTTTCGCTTATTTTTTCCTCATTTTTATTTTGTTGTTATTTTCTTTTACAACTTACGTGTATGTAATATTTTTTTAAATTGGAATCATTAGATTTTTTACTAAAATTTTTTATATTTGTAAAATTGTATTTCATGTCATTTCCATTTCTTAAACGTGTGTATATTTACAAAAAATAAAGATTCTAAAATTGATTTAATTAAATTTCTAAACTGTTATATTTCCATTATTATAATAACTGCCTTTTAATTAAATAAAGAAAAACAGGCAATTTTTGGGCTAGAAAATGTGAGAAAATTTTTTAATCTAGTTCATTCAGCGCAACAATGCGTATATTAAAAATATGTTAAAGCTTTACTTAGTTGAATGTTTAGGGTTTAATGGATACAAATGTGAAGATCATTAAAAAGTGAAAATCTTCAAGATGTAAAAGAAAAATACTCGATTTCTTAATTAATTTTAAATTACCCACAAGAGTAACTCATATGCATTCTTAGATAAATCTGACATTTGATTGCAATATAATATCATTTTTATTTGGATTATTTGAATTTTGCTAATAAAAGCCTAACTGCAGTAACGATACTCAATTGTCTCAATTTTAAAAGCATTTTTGTCAACATTGTTAATGGTATACATATATACACAGATTGAAAGTATTATTAGAAAAAAAGTTCTCTTCAGTATTGCAAAAACAATTGATTCGCAAGGTTTAATTCCATTCGATTTCAAATTACGAGCTCTGTATTTCACGTAAATTTGAAAAATTTCGAAATCATTAATGAAGTATTATAAAATCAGGGACATTGCGACCACTTTCAATTTTGCTTTTTAACTTTTTAAAAAAATACTATTGTTTCAATATAGTTTACTAGTATTCAACCCTTGATGAGACAGAAACTTTAATTTTTTGAATTATTAAATTAAATAGGGCCAAGTGTTACAAATTATAAAGTTTTCATAAAAGACGAAAATTCATACTTACGTTGTTACGACTAAAACAAATTGAACACTAAAATCACAAGCAACATTTTTTCAATTCGACAAAATTTAGTATAAGGGAATCCACAGTAGAAAACAGAATTTCCATCAATTAATTACAATTTGAGTCAATATCCAGAATACCAATCCATTCTATAAAAATTAAAATGCAGAACATTATCGAGTGCCGAATATTTTTACTCATTTTAACATTCAAAATGAAATATAGCTATTTTAAATTTTAAAAATTGAAACTAACTAAAATATTTTAAATTTAGTTAAATTAATTTTTTTCCAGTCGAATTTTAAAATTTCAATTTAATCAAAATTAATTGAGAATTTTGTGAACAGAATCAGACGGCTAGTAAAAATCAATTAAAAATATAATTATAATTTTTAATTAAAAATCATTCTTTATTTCATTTGCTAAAGGAATTTCAGAAGGTTAGATTTTATGAAAGAGGAAAGAAATAGACAAAAATTGTATTTAAAATTTTATTTTTCTGCACCTATAAATTCAAAAATTCATATACACGCAAGTATAAGACTTTTTTGGGATTTTTTGAATTTGAAAAGTTAAAGCTTGAAGAGGATTGAATTAAATTTTTGCGATTTGAGTTTTTGATTGTAAATCACTAAGTGTTATTCTTTGCATTTTGTATTTCATTTCGCAAAATGTTAGCAGATTTAATTTTGTTTCTTGCTTAAATATTCAAGGTATTATAGTTCAATAGAAACCTTATTTAAAGAAGTTGTAGTTTCAAAGTTATTTGCGTTGAAAATTACAACTTCTTACCTTTATACATAATCATATAGAGTTATTCATAAAGCATACAATAGCTGACGCACAGAAGGATAGAGAAAGTAAAATTTTCTATTAATCAATTTTGCAACCCCAAACTCAATTTACTTTCACCTCATATTAAAAAAACTTGGTATTATATTTAATTATGTACTTAGTTATAAATATTATTTAATTTTTAGGATTAAATTAATTAAATTATTTTATTTTTTTTATACTACTAATAAATAATGATAGATTCTAATGTATAGATTAGATATATGATCCACCAGCTGCAGCTGAATTTTAGTAAGTTCAGAATATCATGGTGTTTTATGCAAATTGCAATTAATTTTTTTAATGGAATTTAACCACAATTTTATTTAATAAAATTATAAAAACAATTTAAAAAAATTTATCCTTAATTATTGATAATATTTTTTTTTTTTTGTAAATCTATACCAAACATTAATTATTTTTTAACACATTTCGAAAAGATTCCGAGAATATTTTGCTTATTAGTTTCATTTTATCCGTACTCATTTGTCTTTTTACAATTGTAATTTTGTAAACAAACTTAATCTTTGTAAAAAGCCAATTTATTCTTCTGAAAAAACAAAATCGATATTCCTTAAATTTAAAAACCTTCCTCTAAATTTATAAACCCATTAAAATCATAAGAGTCCATTTTTGTCGTCCAGAAACCAAGATTATTTATTCAATTCAGCGCAAAAACTACAAAGCCAGAAACTTTCTTTGTACTTATATTACAAAGTGGTAAGTGAAATTGTACAAACCCAATGACTAAATGACTAAATTTTTCATTTCATTAGAAGCAAAATTTATGTTTTTAATTCAGTACCTTTTCAAAATGAACACCATTAAAACCACATGTTCGGCAACTCATTGCTTTAAAACTGTGCGTTTCATCAATTTTTTATACCATAAAGTGTAGAAATAACAGTAACTATATTTTTGCTAGAAAATCTCTAAAACACTATCATTGACCTAATCAGTAAGATTTCATTATTATTATCCTTGCAAAAATAGCACTCTTAAATCTGACTCAGCTTGCCCAAAAATTGTTGAATTCATCTTATATTTGTTTCACTTGAATCATAACATTTCTGAACAGAATATAAGAATCCCATTAATATATTATGAAAATCTATATTATATTTTACAAGATTTTTCCAGTTCATGAACAGGTATACATATAATCTAATAAATAACAAAAACAAAAAAATGAAAATAGCAAAAGAGAATACTGGGTAGATACATTACTCAATTGATTATGCATACTGTAAAACAAAAACAAAAAATGAAAAGCGAAAAGCGAAAGAGAATAAAAAAAGAGTAGTAATATTTTTTTTGTTTTTTTGTTTTACTACCATAAACAAAAATAAAAAGCGAAATATTTTAAATGAGTTAAGTAAGAGTAAAATAATATTTTGTTGTTGTATTTAACATGGAATGGAATTAAAAAAAATAAAACTAAAAATTGTGAGAGATATAAGAACACGAATAACGTTACGTTACATACTAAGGCAATTATTCTTCGTGTGCTTGCGAAATTTCAATTGAGTAAGTAGCCAAGCCAGGTCTGTATAAAGAAAAGAGGCATTGATTTTTTATTAATTCACATTCACTTTGGTTTTAAAGTTTAGCGTGAAAGGTACTATTTCCTTTCCTTTTAATTTTGTTCGACATCAGTTCCCCATCCGTCTTGCATATGCCATGACTATAAATAAGTCCCAAGGGCAAACTTTTGAAAAGGTTGGCCTCTATCTCCCCCAGCCGTGCTTTTCGCATGGGCAATTATACACAGTATGTTCAAGAGCCATAGACTCCAATTCTTTAAAAATTCAAGTCAAAGATACGGTTCGTCAGGGAAAAATCGATGATGGAAATATTTTAACAGATAAAGTTGTTTATAAGGAAATTTTTCGTCCTTAATTGTTAACTAATTCTTAAATTGAATTTTAATCATATCTATGTAATTAACAGTGACACATATTACATCTTAAAATTTATTAAATTAAAAATATTTCCATTACTTTTATTTATCATTAGTATTCAAACCAATATGATATTTATGCATATACAAGTATATACCTGCATATGTATGCCATAATATTATGTACAAATTTTTCTAAACTTATTTTAAAATTGATTGCCACAATCCTGTTTTTACAACAGATAATGCTGCTTATAAGCAAACCACAGGGGCCCCTAGTGAAGATATATTCTCATCTCTTATTTTCATTCTCATCCTTAAAGTATGCAATATTTTTGAATTTCGAAGAATGATTGTTTGTTAGAAATTATATCCTTTATAATTTCTTACAGAGAAATGTGCTTTTTTACAAACCATTAATTTAATTAGAATTAACTATTATTTTAGTTCTATTCTAAATTTCAAATAGTTTTTATTCAAATATAACACTTTAAAGTGAGCGAAATTTACAAATTGTCATTATATATACAAAATATGTAATTAATATTACAAAATGAAACAATAAATATTAATTTAAACTATAAAATAAAAGAAATTAATAACAATAATAATAGACAAAAATATTACCCATATATAACCTTAAAAACATAATAAACCCTCAAAAAATAAGAATAATAAAGGAAAATTTTTAAAAATATTAAAGTTAATTAATATGTCAACACACAATTACATTAATAATTTTCAATATATAGTAATTAATCAAATATTGTTGATAAGTTAAAATGCATAACTTATTATTATTATTTTCTCAATATACAAAACTTGTTAATGATAATAGTAAGGCTAACTGTTATATAATATTATATAAATTCTTTTATATTTCAATTCAAAAATAAATGGATTTTTCAATGTAATTATTAAAATTGGAAATTTTTCTTTTCTTTTTAAATATAATTAGAAAATTAATTATCTTGTCAATGACATTATAATGTAATAGAAAAGCAAAATAATAATAATCCTATAGTTAATTACAAATTCCATAATATTAAACTATACTAAGGTTAAATTACACATATTTTTATATATGTTGAATATACGTATGCCAATATAGTGTACATATAAATGTTTAATTTACGAATACAAATGTAAGTTATGTATATAACAGGAATGATCACGTTGTAGTCCGCGAACCTATTCCGACTTTCTTCTTCAAAGAAATAAAGCAATCTCTTCAAAGAAATTCTGGTGAGTTTTATTATTATATTTTAAAATTTATTATTGTTCCATTTTTGTTTCAAAATATCTTTTAAATTACTCAAAAAAATGCACTTACTCTGTGAAAAATTACAACAAATTTGATTGCCGTATAAATTAAGAATTATGTAACTCATTGAAAATTATCAGAATTAAAATAAACAGTGGCGCTATCATTCGCAGTCGATCGATTCCAGACCGATTCAATGGTTCAATGGACAGCTTTGATAGAAACAATTTGTACCACCCATTGCTACAGATATAGTTCATAATCTGGAATTTCGGATAAAAATTTAAAATTTTTAAAAAATGAATTGGAAAATCAAGAAGTCGTTTGACAGTCCCTGGTATTTAACATGTGTGTGTGTATATTATTCATTGGAGATTTTTCTATATACTTGCCTATTATTAGTATTATAATTATTGCACTATATATTTTTCCTTTAGGTATAATTGTAATTCAAAATTGATTTTATTTTTTTTTTGGAATTTGAATATTTTGTCGACACTTATTTCTAATATTATATTGTACATAACATATATGTAACAATAATATACATATACATCCAATAATTATAAAGATATTATATGTATCTATAAAATAAATTTACACCTCGTTTACAATTACGATTTCTTCTACTAGATTACAAACTACTAGATTTTACAAATTGATTACAAACGCAGTATTATTTGAGCTCAAGTTGTATTGAGATTAATATAGTAAAGTAATTGTACTCAAGTTGATAGCATAATAACTTCACTAATTTTTATTTCCTCAGATCCAATTTCGCATTATGACAATCTCTGTATTTTATTTTCAATAACTTTTGTAATAACTTCTTAATATTTTTCTGTTTATACAATCTTTGGTTTGACAATGCTGGGATATTTGTTACGCAGTAAAAGCAACTTTTTGAAGGAGCTTATATGAATCACTCCTTTATTATTATTATTGAATTTAGACGAAAAATACCAAGTAATACAATACGAGTATATGAAATAGTATTAAATATACGAGTCATATAGTTGCTCTATTATTTAAAATGGGGCTTAAATACTTTTTTTAAAAACGCCAAAAAAAGACAAAATTCCTGTGAAAATAAAAAGAAGACTAAAGTCACAAGTTCATTTCTGCAATTACGTATAGCAATCGTGGTATTTCTCTTATTATTCGAACATAATACGTTAATTTAATTTTTAAAATCATGTTGACAAATGCCAATATGGTAATGAGAATTAACTAAAAGCCAGTTACTAAAACAGTCCAGTAATATTGTGTTAATATATATTTCAAATTATATAATAATTCGTAATTAATGCAGTATTATTGAAATCTTAAAGCTAGGGAATATTAATCACTTAAAATTTAGATTCAGGGAAGAGTTTACTCAATTTCAATCCCTGAAGGTTGGAAAATTATTTATTTGAATAAACCAAAAAATGTTTAGAAATTTATATACAATTGAATGTATTTCGAATTCAATAAATTTGACCAAGTCTTAAAATACTTCTTTAGCGTATAAACGTGGTTAAGTGTACACAATTATTTTGCATTACGTAATGTACTAACTCTTTTACAGTAAAAACAAATAATCCTTATTATCATAATATTATTAACAATAAGAGGGTAAATTAAACTTTTGTTTTTTTCTTTTTCCTCTTTCCATTTTCAGAAAATATTCTATATCAGAATTAAAAGAAAATATTGTCAACCCAAACCCACTTATAGTTTAATAAGTTCCTAATCGTTACAAGAAAACGAAATTGTTGATTATATAATTTTTATTGAAAAAAAATACATGTGATCACATTTGATATTTCCTAGGGTTTTAGTTATAGCATTTTATCCGGTAATATTTAAAAATTAAAGCTAATTTTCAAAACTACAGTGCCAGTTAATAACGTCTTAACCTATAATGATAAAACAAGAAAAATTTTTTCCAGTATTTATGGCGAGAACACTATAAAAGAACGAAAACAATTAATTATTGATGTCACGTCGAACCATAATTTGGCCTCATAAATTAATAATATTAGCAATAGGCACAAAATAGTAATCATGCCTGGTGAGACAGCAGAGTACTTTTAATGCTTGGACCTAAATTTTGATTATAGATTTTACTAGTTTTGAATATTCTACCTGAAAAGTATTTTAACAGTAACTTGTTGAGTCAAACCTACAATGCTGTGTAGGGTTTACCACTTTAATTTGAAAGCGAAAGTATTCTACTATTGACAAACGATCAAAAAATCACTAATTAAATTATTCAGTTTGCGAAATAAGCAGATTTCGTGCCAAATATTTTTAAAATATCACAATTCAACCCACAATACTTTCTTATTATTAACGAAAGTTACACTCTTTTATTAAATTCGACTTAACCATCTACCCTACCTCTCCAAATTTTTTTATTTAATAAAATTTCATTCAAACAAAAATTAATCACATTCTTCCAATCTATAATAATTAAAACGCTACAACAAGTTTTGATAAAACAAATTTTTGAATAAAACGAGCCTTAATTTATTGTGATTTCTTTTGATATTTAGAAATTCTATTAGTTTGTCTCTTACAAATAGAGAAACAATACTAATAAGATATTGAAATATTCTAATATTTTTAATAAAATTTTGAAATATTTGTACTCGAATTCCTTCAAATATAAGACTGTATTAACAGTCTTTAACATTTATAATAAAAAAAAATTCCTCTTTTAATTTAATTAATGACTAATTAATTAAATTTTAATTATTTATTAAACAAAATTATTTAAAAAATACCTGATACCTAAAAATGAATTAATTAAAGTGGTTAATGTAGATTAATTAAATTAATTTATTTTAAGAATCTTTCATTTTCTGTAAAAACAATTAATATAAAAATTTATTAACAATTAATTAATTTTTTATTTAAAGTACAATGGTTAATATCTAATTTTAGATAGTAAATTAACTACATTTATTGATTTATTCAATGTTTGGTCAACGTATTAAAATGTAGTAAAGCGCATACCATAAAATCAGATATTTGGTAAAAAGCGTTCCATTCTAGTGTACAATGTAGTTAAAATTTCAATATTTATTACACGAAAACCTAGCTATATGCAGATCTAATGTCAATATGTGCATTATTTTAATATGTGGCTTGTGGTGTATTCCAATGTTGTGCTGAATATGTAAAAAGAGTTGTTAAGCGGAAGGCTTCTAATTAAGGAATTCAGTCCCATTAAAAAATATAAAAGGTAAAAAGTGACCATTCTTACTTATTGGCTTTTAAGATTTAAAATATTTCTCCAAAAAATTCATAAAAATGTATTCCTAAATTTCACTTTACCAGTTACTAAAACTACAATATGAAAACCTGAAATAGCTATAAAAGACTTACAATAAAATCCTAAACTATTTTAGGCAAGTAGGTAGATGATTTAAGTGAAAATATGATTTCCGTAAAATAAATAAGTTTATTAACAGATTTCCCTGCGTTTTCAGTTATAAATCTTCATGTTCGGCAACATAAAAGTTTTTTGATGAGCTATTGTGTGCCAACCAAAGAAAATTTGTAATTTCTTATGGCTTAATTCAATTAATGAGTAAGATATGTCAATACTTATACTAATACAAATATTTTCAAAAACATTGCCCCTAAAAATATGCAAAATTATATGGTAATGAATGAATTATTTCTTATTTTAGCTTTAAAGTACATATTTAAGAAAAAAAGTGGTATATCGAAGGCGTACGGGGAGAAATATCCTTTAACATATTGCGCAAATAATTTGGAAAAACTCCGAAAATATTATTTGTGTGCTATTCATTGATTCAAATATACAGATTGTGAATTAAAAGAAACAGATTACATTTCCAATAATATTGGTACAATTACTAGTAATATGAACTTGGAAGGTTGTTTTTCGGTATAATTAAACTTCCCCAATAAGCCTTCGTTATATGAACTACTAATAATACTAGTTTAAAAAAATTTTTTTTTAAATGGAACTATTCAAATATATTGAATCGGAATTAATAAACTTGCATACTTTGAAAATTATACAACATAATTGAAATTTAGGGAATTAAATAAAATCTAAAGGCTTAAAACTCTTTAATGTTAAAGAAATTCTAATTAAATCAATTATACAGTCCTTAAATAATTTTTCTTTAATTCTCTGGATGCATCCTGTACTTCTTAAATATTGTACAAATTATTTTGCACCATTTTGAAATTTAAATAGAAAAGTAATCGAATTTAATGTCACTTTAATAAGATCATTTTTGCACTTTAGTTACACATGACGAAAAATGAAAAACATTTATATGTATAGCACCTTATATTTATATGCATGTATATAGCACCTGGAGAGCAACATTTTAATACAATATGATGATTCGCTTAACTTTTTAATACTTATTATTCATTTTAAGTAATTCAAAAGTCAGAGATGTATTCTTATATGCATATACAAACTAACATGCTGAGCCGTATCAGTGAAAGACGTCTTATGAAATTTTCCCATCTTTAAAGTCAGGTGATTGTGAAATCTGAGAAGACTATAACTAAGCAGACACTCACGACAAAGCCCTTATTTTGAGGTTTCAATATTATTTTGAATCATTCATTTTAAAACTAGATTTTCGTTTTTTACTTGGAGATTATCGTATTTACATAGCAATGGTTACACTTCTTCTTAACTCGGAATACCACAAAATGTACAGAAAATCAAGGGGATAACACCAAGTGTTACATATTTTGCAATTTAAAAAAATAGTAAGTAATTTATTTACATTCAGTTTAAGAGCTGCAGCATTTTTGTGCTATTTTGATTTACACTTAAATTTTTCTTTTAAATTTGGCTCTAATGATCAATAATTTGGCATTGTTGTTTTAAATATAGTACTAAAATTAAAATATTGCATTCTAAATGCATTCAAAGGGTAAAGGAAGAAAAACCCTGTTAATATGCCTATAAAAAGTAATAATTACAAAGTTACACTCTTAATTATACCCTTTTATGAAAATTTTATTAGTTTTAATTGTTACGGTATAGTACTAGGGGTGCGATATGTATGTATATATGTATGGTAAAGTATATGAAATGTATAATTATTACTCATATAAGCATGTAATCTTTTCTCAACGAAAACAATATAAAATGTCTCCAGGATAATTTATCAGATATACGAGTAATAGAAGAAGTACAGCTACTATATACGAGTACAATGGTACACAGTTTAAAATGTAACATATGCAAAAACATATATATCATACATATATATATATATATAAACATATCTACTAATTATAAAGAAAACATATATATCATACATATATATATATATAAACATATCTACTAACTAATAAGGTTATATAGTTAAAATATATTACAAATTTTTGTATATGTTAAAATAATAATAATAATAAAAAATTATATTGTTGTCAATAAATATTTCATTAATATAATTAAAATATTATTGATATTATGTAAATAAAATATATTATTTTAAGAATATTTTTCTACATATGTTGCTGCACAATTATTTCTATTGACAAGGTGTTTCATAATTACGTTGGGCATAAAACAGAATGATTTCTTGAAATTGAATTTTCAATAACAAATTTTATTTAAAGCAAAATTGGCAGGGTAAATTTTTTGCATTTAATGATGCAGCGCAGTATATTGATTAGAATATGTTAAACGTCCCTGACTTTCATTTCAAATCGCAGTCATTTCAATTTGCGGTCACAAATAACTCATATAACATAAAATTTTCATTAAAATTGAAAAATTAATTTATATAATACGAGTATAAAAAAACAATTACCTTTTATGCTGTAAATAATGAGACTGGCTCTTCAACAAAATTTTGGTCGACTTTATCCTACAAACTAAAACCATCAACTTGTGGAATTTCTTATTGCTATTATATCTAAAAAAAATTTATCCAATCTGAATTTCATTACTGAAATTTATGTCAAAAAATGGTATATATTAGTTACGCTACAATTTTTTTTTTCTACTAGGTGAAAAAATCTCAAAAGAGGAAGAAAGACGGCGCTACCTACCTTTTTCCTTCGACAGTGGGGGAGCGTGACTCCTGCCCTAAAAATTCACCTAAACTCTGAACGGATAAAACTGGTGCTACAAGCCAATTATTACCTCTGCGCTAACAGGAATTAAATATCCTCCATAAGGTATTGTTCGTTTAAGTCTTTCTGTCATAACGCCATTGTCTAGCAGCCGAGATGCTTCTATATTTGCATGCTGTTCTAGACGAGCCCTATGCTTTGTAGTACAACTCCTAATTTTATCTACAACCAAAGGAATTCCTAAGTCCCTGTGGATGTCACTGTTACGTATATACCAATGCGCATTTACCATGCCCCTTAGAACTTTATTCTGGAAGGTTTGAATTTAATTATGTGAGTGTCCTTGGCACAACCTTATAGTTTGTGGTTTAATGATTTGAATATAAATCAATACCTTATTATCAATTTTCAAAATTGAACTTACGACCTAGGCAATAATTTTCTCTATATTTATTTTCTAATTCTATGTGTTTCTTCTTTATATACTCTTCATGAGTGCTTGAATCAACTTCATTTTCCAATTTTTATTCGACTGGCTTATTTTGTTACTTGCCTATTTATGCTATCGTAGCATTTTCTATTTTTGGTAGATCACTCGTGTAAAGCAAGTGCAAGTTGCGCTACAATATTACCTCCTCATGAAATATTTTCGGATGTTATGTACGGCAGAATACGTTACACGTTTCAAGTTTGACGTATGGTAGAATACGTTTTTTTTTTCTGGTAAAAATTTGACATTAACTCAGATCTGCTTTTGGAGCATCATTTTTATTAAACAGAAAAAACCGAAACTCTTAAAATAACAACGGTTTTTCTAAAAGTCCCAAGGCAAAGCTCTGTTTCTCATAATATTAATGTTAGAATATCAAAAATAATGTGTTAAATCAAGCCAATATCGAAAACCATATTGAATCATTTTTTATATTTTTTTTTTAGAACAAAACTATGAAACAAACTAAAGTTGTTTCAACCAAAGTTCTTAATTTTTCCTTCATGTACATACTTTTGAAATTTAAAATAAACTAGATTTGTTTGAAAAAAAAATCGAGGCCATTTTTCACATTATTATAGCACATTAATTTACAATTTTATCAAATGTATGCATTCTTTTCCTTTTTAATAATTTATATTTTTAATAATAAAAAATCATATATAATTTTAACTTAATATAAAATTGAATACATTGTAATCTTGCATGTTATTAGTCACTTAATTGACTGTAAATCAATACCTCATCACATATATATATCCACATATTTATATATGGCAATTTTAAGTTTATAACCTTAACGTCAATAACATTATTCATATATATACTTAATGATACTCACATTTTATATTCAACTTATTAAAAATATGTATTTTATTTCATTCAAAATTTCAGCTATACATATATTCAAATAATTGAACATGACTATCATAACTGTATATATGTATGTATGTATATGTACAATAATATATATTTAGATATGTCTATTATTCAAATTTGCACATCTCTAATAGAATTTAAAAACAAAGATCAGTTCATTAATTCTAGACTGTCCGTCGGTATTCACTTCTATAATAGATATAAATATTTTGAATATTTATAGAGGTCTAATTTTTATATAGAATTTTTATCTACCTGCTTCACTCTATAAGTTATAGCTCCACAAATTTCTAAATATGGCAATATTTATTAGTTTATTATTAGAGAAACGAAAACATAAATACTTTTTCAAAAACTTTTCAAACTTACTTTTAATATTAATTTGGTTTTTTACCACAGACTTACAAATCTTAGTTGCACATAATTGTTTTTAGAATAATAATCTGCATGTTTAATATAATTTACATCGTATTCTCGAGTTACCACCTCCATAAATTTGCGAAATTCCAATTCTTCTGCAATTTCTCTGAACTAAGCTTTAACCCCATAATGAATAAGCTTTAACCCCCATGGTGAATTTCCCCATAATTGATCGCCTGATTCCATCAATACGTTAACCTTACTTTTTATTTTTTTATTGCTAAAGATATGCACAACTTAAGTAATACCTAAAGTGTGACTTTTGACCCATAAGTTTATTAACATTATACACGTACATAGAGAGTATTAAAAATTTATTTTATATGTATACGTATATAATAATAATGAAATATAAATTTCCAAAAAAATATTCAAAATAAAAAATTATAACAATTTATATTTTTTAATAACTTGCATATATCAGATGTTATCACACATTTTTACATTTTCAGTTGAAAATAATTATGTATATAAATTTTTCATGCAATACATATATGTACTTCACAATACCTTCATATACATATATATCCTCTTAATAAAATACTCTCAAGAACATTCTTAACTAAATTATCATTTGAAATTTATACAAAATTAACTTTTATTTTCAATATTTTCTCTTTTAACTCTCAACAATTGAAAATTGATTCAAAAAAAAAAAAAAACCTGATAACATTTATGTCAATAGTACGAGTAGTATATAATATTGAAAATATGTTATGCATATATATACATATATATAAATATACCTATAAATTTTGTCTTGTTTCAATTTCAAGGACATTTTAATATTGTTACTTGTATTACATACATATATACATACGTATGCATGTATATCCTGTACAATATTTTAAATTTATATGATGAAAACAAAAAAAAAACAAAAAAAAATTTAAAATTTCTTTGTTAATGCGCTCTCTTACTCCCCTTGATTGTTCTCTATTATTTATATGTTTATTTGTATATGGCAAAGATTTATTTTCACCCAGTTGTTGTTCCTCTTCCCCTTTAATGCATCCCATTCCCTTACAAAATTATTTTTCTTTCTATATATAAATAACGTTTATGTTGAACTTAGAATAAAACCGGTAAAAACTGCAATCATATAATAAAATGTCATCGCAGTAAAAAAGTACCTACGTGAATATTTTATTCAACTAAAAAATAAAATGTATGTGAGTGGAAAAGAAAACAGAAATTACCGACAATAATTTGTAGTTTTCAAAAAAAAAAAAAAAAATTTGAAATAAAATTATTGCCTTGCCATTTAGAGAGTCCTCATATACTTTATTTTGACATATAGAGAGACTTCACATACTTTATTCTCTCTCTGTATAAAGAAAAATTAGAACAGTGAAAGAGAAAAAGATAGTATTCAAAGAAGAATTAATTTTTTGTTATCAAAAATATTTTCTGCACCCACCACATTTACTGATAACAGAAAAGTATAAAATAAAATCTAAAACAAAAAAAAATTATTCGGCTAAAATCGGAAAAATTAAGGGAAATTGAGGAAAATTTCCAATTTATGCCCATAATTTATGGGAATTTTTGTCATGTTATAATCATATACTGGGGAAATGTTAATAAACAGAAATTCCAAAAATATTAAGAGATTTTTATTTTTATTTTGAACACACACTTTAAAAAAATTATATTTGAAAAGCTTTCAAACCATATGCTTTAATCTACTGTTTTTGCCCCCAATACACCCCCCTCTCCACCCAACATTACTACATTTCTGTGAAAAATTGACAAAGAAATAATATTAATTTAAGTATTACCTAACGTGTTAATAAAATCTGTAAATAAATGCTGCAAAAAGAAATTTCAGACAAATGCCATTCAATCCAGGCCATATGATAAAAATTTTATATTCTCACTGAATTTTCGTTTTTATGTCCTCTAGTTAGAATTTTATTTTGATTAAGAGAGAGAGAGTTAAAATAACTTTCTTTAATTTAAATAAAAAAAATTTCTAATATAAAAAAAATATTTTCTTATACCATTGAATTTTTCGAATTTTTATAATATAATGCCTTTTCTCTTCATATAATCTCTTTCTATAATCTCTTTCATATAATTTCAGTATAATGCCTTTCATCTCTTGGAATGTCATACGCATTCCCTGTAAATTAGTACACAGTGTAATGTAAGGAATAAAATTGAAAATTTTAAGGCTCCCAATATTATAACAAAATTTTATTTTTATAATATGTAAGTGTATATAAAATTCTACTAAACTCTACTTGCATATATAAGATAGAAATTTGGGGAAAATACAAAAAAGCTCCTTCAACAGAATTAAAAATTTTTAAAAAAGCTCAATTAAATTGCTGCCAGTAATCAGTGCAAACTCTCATTCTTTCTTGTTTTCCAAAAAAGAAAAACAGAAATTTGAGTGTGATTTCATAAAAATGAGTACAGTTTTCAATTATTGAAATATTTTTAATATATATATACATGTTATTAGATATTAACTTTGTGTCAGGTTTGTGAATTCGGTTTTTCTTTTATAATTTCTATCGAAAAATGTCAAATATTTTCCACTTTAATTATAATTTATGACGAAATTTCAGCTATATTTAAGAAAAAATTCCAAATCATGGCGATAAGCTTTTAAATTGTTCTAAATTTATGTTCTATATAAAGCTTTCCAATTCTAAGCTTATCAATTTAATTTTCAAAAATTGAGAAAACTGCAAAATTCTAATAATGTTTTCTTAATTTCAAAATAAACTCTCATTATACCCGTACAAACGTATGTTCGAAGGGTACACTAAATTTGCCTTACCGTTTGTAACGCTAAGAAATAAAGGTCTTAGATATAGACTCAAGTGTATGTTTTTGATCAGCGTCGAATTCTGAGTTGATTTAGCTCTGTCCGTCTGTACGTCCGTCCGTCTCAGCGATAACTCAAAAACTAATTGAGCTAAGTTCACCAAATTTTCACAAATGATTTATTGTAGTAAGTGCCAGAACCCTATTTAAATTGGACATGATCGGGGTACCTGTTCGGGTAGCTGCCATACAACTTCAAAATTTATTTGTCTATATCTCAGAATCTATAAAAGCTATGGGGTATTGAAATTTCACACAAGGGAATATAGTAGTAGGGCCGATGTGCTTAACGAAATTCGTTAAAATTTTTTGGCTCTTTCTGGTAGCTGCCACACAACTTCAATAGTTGTTTGGCACACACAATATTTTGAAGAACACAGTACTGAAATTTTGCTAAATTAATATGGTAATACGGCAACTTAAAGTCTGTCGCATAGTCAGTTATGGAATATTTATTCACATATAGGATAATAAATTCGTACGGGTATCACAGAGTTGACAAGATCAATTCTATTTTTGCTCGTTTTTAAGCAAAAACTAGTGAAAAGTCTAATAAACAATATAAATTTTTTAAAAATATTTTAATCACACACACATTAATTTTAGCAATAGAATTCAGATTTAAATTAATAGAACCGATATACCATAAAAGTTGAAAGTAAAGCCGAAAATGAGAGCGAGAAGATATTCAATATTTTAAATAATGTAACACAATTCTTACATTTTTCTTATTTTCCGGAATTCCTAACATACAACAAGAGCGCATATACTAAAAATTTGTGCTGTAAAAAGAAATCAACAATGAGAAAAAAATATATGTTTTGCGATGTGTAATTATTTATTTAATGTAATTATAGCAATAATTTATAATTAATAAAGTTCTAACTCAAATAAAAAGCTTTTGTAAATTTTTTTTTAATTGTACAGAAAACCAAGAGTTTTCGTTTTATGTAAACTCAAACTTTCTTTTTCGATTATTGTTAATTATTAAAGTGTTACTACAATTAAAACTTTCTAATTATGAATTTCTAATCAATTCTTTATAAAAAAAGGCATTGTTTTTACCTTGAATTGTAAATTTCACGCATAAATTTATTGCATGAATTTCTTGTTTTTTATGTACCTATACCTATAAGTATAGATTCAATGGATTTAAACACTTAAAATTAGAGGTTGAATGGACCATATAAAAAATTAAAAAAAAAAACTAATGAATTTTCTTAGAAAAGCGATGAACTAAATAATCTTGTTTATATAATCTATTATATCTTGAATATCCTTTCATAATCCTTATGCTATAAATGATGCCTATATATATATATATATATTATTCAGTATATAGGTAGTACATAGTGCAAATTTTCGAAAAGAAATTTCTTTTAACAAATTCCTTTCTAATTTTCTATGCGTGAAAATAGGATAAATTTGTTGAATGCAATTTTTACTCATTTGATATATACACATACTTGTATGTATTTATATTTAAATATACATATACATATATATATATATACATAATGGCCAATCATAATCAGAAAATTTAATCTTTCTTTTATTGTTATGCTTTTATGATCCGTTACTAAAAGTTTCTTTTGTCGAACGAAAAAGAAAAAAATAAAGAAAACTGAAAAGTAGAGCGAAAAAACAATGAATGGTTTTTCTTTTTAAAAAAAATATAAGAGGAATCCTGTGTTTATGATTTTGTATATTTTGAATGTTTGTGTTTCTTAATAGCTCAAGAGCATATGAAAATAATTTACATATTATCTGATTTCTTCTATATTTTATACAAAATAAGAATTTTCTTTTTTTACTTTTTGTATACAAAAATTAAATTTAGTATCAACAAACACATCGAAATTTACAACGAGATTTAAAAAATTTTAAGAAAAGATTACAAGTATTTTGTACAAAAAGTATAAGATCAACTTTTTATTAGTGATTACTTGTAGCAGGAGATACTAACCAAACAAAATTGCACGCTGGTTGAAAAAAATTAAACACAATAAATTTGAGTTGGACCAATGGTTTGTAAAAGTACCACATTTCTCTTCAATAAACGGAAAAGCATATTTAAATAAATAAAATTGGATGAAAGCAATAATTTGTAAAAAAGCACTTTTTCCTTCAACAAGTGATAAGCTTTTTAAAACTATATTTAAAAAAATTTTATTTATATACAAAAATATATCAATTTATTGCATACTTTTTGGATGAGGAAAAGAAAAAAATTTGAAAGAAGAGTTAGAATTCAACATAGTGGTCGAATTGGACGATGAGTGAATTAAGAAAAATAATTACACCTTTTGATGACATAGGCATTTACCTTTATCTTTTCGTTTTTTATAGAAATTTGAAAAAACTTTCAATTTCGGAAATCAAAAGTCACCGAAAATTCAAATTTTAAAAATTTCAAGAGGCAATAACTTGTAAGGGGATGGAAGTAAAAAAAATTTTCTTCTAACGAAATAAACTATTTATTAGCGTCTAATATTTACTTAGATTTCATAATTTTACAAATTGCCCCGTAGAAGAAAAAGAATATAAAAAAAATTTGAAAAAAAAAGGGTTTTGTTTAACGGTCGATTGTGATATGACGCAAAATGAAAAGCTTGTCGCTACCTTTCAGCGATTGCGGAATTTGAAAGATGTTTTTAGTTTCGCTACAATTAATGGTAAAAAAATGAAATTTTTAAGCATTTGAGGGGCTATAAATTTTTGCGTGGGGGAAATAGTTAAAAATTTACGTCCGCAAAAATAAGTTTCTACTAAAGATCTATTTGTGTATAATAATATTAACATGAATATTGCATACAAGGAAAAAATACCAAATTTAAAATAAGTATCAAAAATAGTTATCAGTTTTGAATCGAAGAAATTCAATAGATGATCAGAAAATTTCATTTTTGAGACTTTGAAGAGCTATAATTTTTAAAAAGCGAAAGGTAGGTCAAGATCTTTCTTTAAAGAAATACCTTCCTCGCAAAGATCCATTTGTATATAAAAATTTCAGTTTCCTTTCTTATAAACGCTCAGACAAACGAACGAGAAAAATAAAATTAATAAGGACATTTTCATCCAATTTAGTTATCAATGTTCTAGAAATAGGTTAAATTTATGACATCAATAGGACCCTGTCCTGTTATTTTTTTTTCTAAAATTCTTTTCCATAAGCAATCTAAATTGAAAAAGTTCTTGAGGAATGCCACCAAAAAGAATAGACCATAATATTTTATAATACACAACACGTTGAAATGGAAAATGACTCATTCGCTCCGATTTCATCTCATTTAAATAACTCTAGGTTCGGTATTAACTACCATTTCAGACCATTTAAATAATCCTAGCATCGATATTATACCATTTACTCCCATTTTAATGATATTCAAATAGCTCTAACATTTATCAATTCAAGTCACAAGTAAGCAATATCTGCCACCCAAGTCCCAGTAAGTATACTTAATGTTTTCGAAATATTATTAATCATTTATATAAAATTAATTATTCACAAAACACAATATCGAAGGTTTTTTTTTCAATTGTATGAAAAATTTAAAATATTTTCCTCATATACTCTGCAGCTCTAAAATAAAGTAAAACTAATGAAAAATATTGGAACTTGAAAAAAGTATGATCCTGGCTTTCAAATTGTAAAATAAAATTAGTTTTTAAAGCAGCTTAAGGCTGCCGCATTTGAGGTACATTTTTTTTTTTTTGAATGCTGGAATTACACTTTTTATACCATATGGAAGTCAGGGTAATTTTTTTGAATTTGTATTGAAAATGTAATTGATATCATGTAATTAATAATACTTTTCTACAAACCTCAATCACAATAATTAATAAGTCATAATATTTTCCGGCTATAGAATATGGCATAAATATGAGTATCTGGAAGTTGTTAACACTGTGAATTGAACAGTTTCTTTAATATAACTTGCAAACAAAAGTCCAAAATAAATTCCGATGCACATAATATCTATTTAAATAATCGATTCTATTTTAACACTTTGGTTTTTTACAAACAAATTTTCTTTTCCTTCTCGATTGATTGCCTTCAACAATAGGTGTTGCCCTTTTTTGAAAACCATTATTTGAACTTGTGTCACTTTCATCATCGTCATCATCAATATTATCCTGACTGCTATCATTATTATCACTAAGTTCTCTTGTCGAAGTTTTTCTATTACTTGCATTTCTTTCATTATCCTTACATCTTCGAAAACAATTAAATTTAATTGCAGATTCTACTGTTCTTAATATTATTGTTTTATAGAAATCCCAAAATATAGCAAAACTAATAATTAATAATAATAATTTGTGCATTATAACAATATCAAATATATTATTTTCATTATTGATCCCATAAAATTCCATAATGTAAAACAGTCCTAAATAAAGTATATTTTCGATATTATTCCAAACAATATTTATAAAGAATTCAAAAATAACAATAGAAATGATAGTTTCCAAAAATAATTGAACTAAAAGTGATATTCTTCCTGAATATTTTTGAAAAATATTTAAATCCCAAAGTATTAACGCGATTGCCAGTTGTATAAAAATTGTTAAAACTGATAATTTCAAAGGAAATCTAATTTTCTTTTCAGGTTCTTTTGGTTTTATATTATAGTAAATTCCATAAATTGAATTAGAAATTTGTGCTGCATCGTAACAATTATATTCATTTGGACTAACCGGTTCGAAAAAGAAGCATGTTTGATAAATTGAGTTTAATAGAAATGCAATGGTTATTGAAATAAAAAGCGTCATTAAGACGAATAAAAATTCACAATAATTTAATTTCTCTTCACATTTATAAAATTATATTTTGATTTAATAGGGTTGTCAAAAAAATCAGAATGATTTATAAAATTTAAAAAAACAAAATTTTCTTTACTAAAATAACTTATAAATAAAAAAAAAGCCTTTACAAATAAAACCTATAGATTGAATGCAAAGGGAAAATTTCATCAGAGAAAGTACCAAATGTAAGGAAAATATGAAAAATATTACCAAGTGGTAGCCATTTTAATATTTCAAAATAATCATTGGTTGTAAAAAGTTTTAGAACTTGAAAATTTTAAATTGCAAATTATACTTTGAACTTTAAATTTATCGCCATTTTGTAACTGTTGATCATAATAATTTATAAGCCACAAAATTATATTTAACTCTCTATAGTTAATTTCTTCACACACGTAAGCATATAAGTATGCAAATTGAAAAGAAAATTAATGAGTATCACTGTTATGTAAGTAAATTAATTAATAACGCTAGTCTGAGAAAAATTGGTGCTCCCGCCTTTTGGGAAATTTAAAAACATTATAGATGAGAAAACTAAAAGGGGGAACTTATTGTGGAATGGCGGGTGAACTTATGCAACGACAAGAACCATGTGGCTGATGAGGAATGGTACAAAAACGAAAATATGCTGGCATTGAACATTTTCTCATCGGATGATTGCAGAGGATGTCGGGACTTGGTTGGATTTAGCGATCAACATCTACTTGTCTAGTATTGGGTGGTAGCGTTAAGGATACCACCTCTCCTCTCTAATCAAACTATACTAAAATAATTGGAAAAATAAGGAAAAAAGCATAGTCACCTTAAGAAAAAAAAGCACACCTTAAGAAAATTAAATGGCGGTTAGGTGACAATTTGGAAAAATTCAAAAGTCTAACCAAAATACCATAACCAAAACACCGATAACCAAAAATTTATAAAAGATATGAATTCAAAAATTTCATTTTCCGATAATGTTGAAGACAAATCAATTCTTTCTTAGCTCTTGCCATTATTATCTTTTGCAAGCTCTATATAGAGATTATTCTATTATTTCTATAGGTCCATATAATAAATATTCATTCGCAATTCATTCTTGTATATCTACTTATTTTTTTTTTTTTTGAATAGATTTTATCCTTAAAATTTAAGCTCAATATTTGGAAATTAACTATGTATACAAAAACATAGACATTTTAGTTGATGTTTATCTTCTAAAATAATTCAGAAACCTCAGAAACCTAAAATCAAAAGTACATATTTACATAAGAAAAAATATATAATACTGCGTACAAAAATAAATTGTAAAAACAACCGGCTTTTCATTTATCGTTTTTTTTTCTTAAAGATTATTATTAATTTATATAAGTTTACGTAAATACATATATGTATGTGTATTATGTGTGCAATGTGATAAACCCCCTTTATTAAAGTTTCACGACTTCTCTACTACAAAACATATATTTAAAAACTTTTCCTTGCTATATTAAACACTTATATCTTTGTAAATGGTACAAAGCATTTAAAATGTTCTTGCTGTATTAGACACCTATATGTCATGCAACAGCATTGACTAACGTTTAAGTTATATTATTATATTTACGTTATATCATATATATAAAAATTTCCTATGCTAAATACAAATATTAATATTTAATTTAAATTTACTGAAATCCTTACAATTTGCTTCATTCCATTTATAATACTAAAACAAAAACCAAATTTGCTTGCCCTAACGAGTTTGATTTGAATTTATTTATAAACATGGTTTTGACTTTTTCACCGCTTCTTCGACTGAAAAAGAACCTCTCAATTGAAAAATTACTTCTTCCATTAAAAAAAAAATTCTAACTATCGAATTAATCCTTCAAGTGTATTGTTATCGCAAATTGGTTTTTCATTAGTTTTCAGAATGATTTGACTTCTGTACGGAAGCTTAGCAAATTTTAGCAATTTATAAATATTACTTTTTTAAATATAAATCAGCCCCCATTTCTGCGACACTATATAATATGATATAAACTCTATAGACTTTCTGCAAAAGTATAAATGTAATATTGTGTAATAAGTGACAACGTAATATAATTGTCCTCTTATATACCAAAAAAATTTTCGAAAATAATCACTCTAAGAGTGATATAAGCACTGCTAACTTTGTGCAAATTTACGCATTATGATAATAAGAACATCATCCTATTTCAATAGATCGTTTTCTTTACTAAAATAATATGGAAACACAAGTTCAGGACTTAAATATTATTAGAAATAAAATGTGCTATTTTACGTTACATACAGTGAGTTTTATCATTTTATGAAATGAATACATTTTCATTTTAAGATTCTCTTCCTATTCGTGTATTTTCTCTGTACGCAATTAGTTATATCCTCACAATTTTATTTGTATACTCTCATGACGTTATTTTTGCTGAACTGATTATAATAACGAGATTGTAAAAAAAGTATGAAGATCAAACACTCAGCTTAAAAAAAATAGCTTAAAATTGATGGCCTTGTTTAAAAAAACACAATTACTCTTGCATAGAAAAAAACTTTAGAAAAAGAAGCGATCTCGTATATAAGTTATTCTCAATTAGTATACCAAAACATATCATTTTTGCATAAATTTAGGATAAAAGTAGAAATTTAAATTACGATGCTTGGATACGACAAATTGGGGTTCACTTAAATACAAAATTATATTTTTTGATGGAAAGACATTATTTACTGCTAACCTTTGGAGTTTTGGTAAAGCTTGCAGTTTCCAAAATTAAAATTTTATTTTTGTAAAGAAATAATTTTACAGGGGAGTAGAATGAAGAAAAATTACTTCAAAACAAATCATTTATTTAGACTTTTTAA